>NC_089201.1:27295545-27895545 GCF_963930695.1 Labrus bergylta | reverse complement strand
GCAAGAGCTGCCATACTACCCATTTAACACGTTTGTCTGGTGAAGGATTTTTTTCCCTCCAGCAGTACAGTCCCTAAAGCTTTGTACTGGTTGTGCAGGCTTGTTCCCGCTCCAGTAATCTTCTACATTATTTTCCTTGTCTGTCACCTTTATAGTATCTATTAGCTGCTCTCTACTATCTGTTTGTGGGGCATTTTCTCTTCCTTTTCCCCATGAATGTTTTATATATTGGAGGGAGAATGATTGTTCTTTGCAATGAGGCCAGCGCACGGCCTCAGTAAGACAAATTGCTCCAGAACGTCTAAATGGCAGTCAATGATAACTCATTGTAAGGAGAGTAAGTGACTTCCAATGGAGTGGATAGGGGACAGAGAATAATGGCAGAGCACAGGTGAAAAATAGATGTTTGGCTCAGTGTAATTACTCCATTAGGGGGCTCTCTGTTAATCTACCAAACCACAGCAAGTGTTTTTACAGCAATGAGGAGGTGACAGGCGAAAATGGCTGCAACTGGACGGAGAGGAGCCCCTCTACTCCCCAATCACAACACACACCATGAAGTGTTTACTAATGGACAAATGTACTCTCAGTGTTGGCTCTCTGCAGCATCCCACAAGCTACTCCAGTTACAAGTAAGTGTGGTGATAGATGTATTGACGAAGTTCATCATTGAGCTGACATATTAATTACCTGCAATATGTTCCCATGCGTTCAGAGAGCTTTAACCTCCTCCGTCTCAATTGTGTGCCGGGAGATGGATCAGCTGCGGTCCTGTTAAACATGAAAATCTGGGTTAGAACAAAAAACAGGGACAAAGGGAAAAAAAAACCCACCCACTGGAAATCAACGCCCCCATTCTGCTGATTTCCAGACAAACATAATGATAACAATTTTTTGACCATTTGGTGTCTGCTTCTTCCGCCTGTGGCAATCTAGACAAAAGAAGCCTGGAAAAAAAACAAAAAACGCTCCAATATGGTCTTAAGAGTTTATTCTGACCACACAATCTGTTTTCTTAAGTCAACTTTTTAAAACACTGCTATGAGCAGTGCCCACAGCTTTATCACTGAAGCTCAGATTGACCCCGCGTGCACCTTTATACTATTTCCCATCTGTTTAGGTTCCACCGTAGAATCCATCCCAGTTGGCTGTAGGCCCACTTTGCATTGGGCTTTCTCAGTGGAACCCTGAACAAAAAACCCTGTAGGAGCAAAAAAAAAATGCTCTCTGTTCGGCCTCTTTTTTACAGAAATTTTAGCTTGCATCTCAGCATTTCTTTCAACACCCAACAGGCCTGCTTGGACTTTTTTTTCTTGTTTCCCCATGTGCATCATGAGGGATCTCAAGCAAGTAGAGAGAGATTGACCCTTCTTTTACTGGAGACTTTGACCTGACTTGAATCAGCACACTCTTCTATCACATTCAGAGGGTCAGAATATAGTGCTTGATACTGAGGTGTGGAGTTTAAATTCAGATCCTCAGTAAGAAGGGGGAATGATGAAGAAACAACTCAATAAAACAAAAAAATATTAATTGTAAGAAAGTGGGCATTTTTGTTTTGTTTATAATTCCCTTTTCGTTATTATTATTTTTTTCCTCACTTCTCTGTTACATTTTGAATTACTTCCTCGGTTATCTCTCTGCTGATACAAATCCTCACAGCAGCTCATTAGAGAGGTAAACTGACCTTCAACTAGATGAAAAAAAAAAAAAAAACACGTTGAAAGCTATCAGCAGGCAGGTGTACATGGCTCAAAACACACACAAAGGCACCAATAGGGGAAAATACAAGGCGTCCAGCTGGACAATTTTCACTGCCCCAAAAAGCTACAGGTTGCGGTAAGGGGACTTCAAATGCTAAGGACAGTGAGAGGTGCCATTATCACTCAGCGCTGAAAACGAGCACGGTGACCCGATTAAAGCGGGAATTTCTGGGTCACGGTCTTGTTTTTCAATGCTTAATTTGTCTATCGATAGTGACACGGTCCGTGGCTTGCACCTACCTGTAATATTATCCTTCTAAAAGTCGTGGTTCAGACAGGGGCCCTTGTCACTGTAACCCAACACGGAGTGTGAGTGTGAGGCAGGCGGCGGGGTTGGCCCTGCAGCGTGTGTGTCGTCGTTGCTGGCTGCCCGGATCCCCGTCTCTCTGCGGAAGATGCGGGCTGCGGCGCCGCTCAGTGGACGCTCCGGGTCCAGGAAAAATCCTTCATCACGGTGCAGCTTTCATTTACGGCAGGCAAGCCTTCCAGGCATGAGAAAACAAACAACTCTTTGTCGAGTTTTCAAACCCAAACTTTATTGAATGTATTCATTGGTTTTTTTGTTTTTTTTGGAGTTATTCTAGGTTTATAGGAAGATGTTTTTAAGAAAAGAAATGGTTTTGTACGACAGGGCAGGCTGAATTATTATTGTTTTTCATTTAAAAATGCATAGAACATTTCATAGATAGATAGATTGCTGTCTGATGTTGAATACTTTTAATCTACCACGGTGTAATGGCAAAAGTTTCATGTTTATTAGCTATGTTGAATTAATCAATTATAAATAATTGAGCATAAATGCTGAGATGTCAATGAGGGTTGGTCCGGAGGATTTGAGGGGTTTTCTGTGCTGAGTGTCCTTCTCATTTCTAAAAGAGAGCTGATGAAAGCAGTTTGTCATACTTTCACTTACAGACACACTGTAGTAGCTTCCAAAACTTTACTCCAAACTGCAGGCTCTGTGAAGACTGTGTGATTATCAAAATATAAAAAAAATAACATCTACATTAGACGTATGTTTGTTAGATATTAGCCATACATAGGCTATGTTAAATTCAAGCACTGGCTTTGACTTAAGTTGCAATAAAAGAGTGCCAGTGAATTTGCAGTAATACTACAGTATGCCCTTACACATTATGTTTCACCTGAGCTGAGACTGGTTAGCTCCTTTGGGTGGCCTTTGGTGTACGGCAACAAACAAGTTCATAGTGTCTGTGGTCCAGCCTTCTTGGGGCTTTCTCTGCATCAGACGGACTGCCCTTCATCTCATGCTAATGTAGTACAAAAAGATATCTCGCTTTAAAGGCATGGCAGTCAGTTAAAAAAAGGCCGTGCTTAGTGTTTGAAGCCGTAAATGTGACAGAAGACTTCAAGAGGGAGACCCAAGACTGGCAGTCTAAAGATGAGTGAGAGGCGGGCCGGCTACATGTTTTTTTTTTCCCATCCAGAGGGATATTCTGTGGCCAAGCTTGATTATTAGAGATGAAGGACAGGCTGAGAGGATGTGGGATTGTTAAATCCTTGAATCATTTCACCATAACCCCCCTCCTATAACATTCTTCTGCACTCCATCTCCGTGCATTTATGGTGCACCCTTGATTTTCCGCTCTTTACATTTTTTAAAGCTGAATGAGATTCAGATTCCCTTGTGATATGTAAAAAAGCTGAATAAATATGTGGAAATATTATATGGCACTGAACAGCATCTACATATAGGTATTTAGAAATAATATTGTGATATACAATTTTTGTTTTATGTTCCTAACACAAATAGACCTTTTACAGGATTCATGGATTTCATTTGTTGGCAGCAATTCATAGGCTCTTCCCACCAATTACTAACCACTACACTATACATGCAGACAGCACTTCAACTGTCTATGGTGTTATGTGAAACCCTGGCTGGGGATTCAAAACCTCTGCTCCTCTTGCTATGAGAGGCTGTGCTTCATTTGATGCCCTGTCCATTATTGCCAGCATATTTGAAAAGTGCTAAGCCTTGAAACGAGTCCCATATTATTTCAGGCCGGACTGAATATTTCACGGCGGGAGGCAGAAAATGAGACCTTCCCTCAAGAGACTGCCTGCGGTGCATTCTACTTGGTGAAGCAATCGGAAGGTCTCATACTGTGCAAAACACACTTGAACAAACAATTATATATTTGTCTGCCGCACTTGTATTTTTCTTTATTTTTTTTGTGTGCGTACGTGGTTGTGAAGGAAAATAGGGAACATACATGCAAAATTGAAGGCTACTATAAATACTGAGAGTCCTCTAGCTTTGTGTTTTTTTGTAAGATTGGTATCAGCACACACATCGGGGTACAGTGAGTAATCAGCGACCCATAAAATAAGGTGTTTTATCACCACCTTCGGAGCAGGAACACAATCCAGGGAAACTGGAGATCCCTTTGAGTTACACCCATAGTATAATAGCAGCAGGCTAAAAACGGAAAGCTAACCAGATTGATTCTTGAATCACCCGTGCCTGCTTGAAATTGGATCTGGGTCTTGTGAGATTAGCCAGCGACATTGTCTGTGTTCTGGTGCATGATTCCATAAATGTGTAACAGAGGAGACGGTGGACTCTGGTTACAGAGAGTTGTCTGGTAACAATGCTCTCTTTTGACTGATTCTGGAGCGGGTTGTTAAAAGAGGTTCAGCAGCAGCGTCGCTTTGTGAAACGCTTTCAGGCACCCAGGTCAGCAGCAAGGATATGGAAAGTTCCTGAATAAGATTTTACCCATATACTGGGAAAAATGAACTTACAGTAAGGGTATATGTGTCATAATCTCATTATATTCACACTCTAAAGATGCCCCCTCCAGATTTATACATTATTACTTTTTGAGTTGTTGTTTGTCTTTTCATGGCATGCAACATTAATATTACTAAAGGCATCTCTGTATGTCTTTTTCATGTCACAGGAGATATTTTCTCCTCACTGACATTTGCTTTTGTTTATCCACCTTTAAAATAGAAAGTTGTAATTGAGAGAAAATGACCACCCATTACAATTTAAAGTTGACATTATAAAACCTGGTTACATTTGTATAAACTAAGATTAAACAGAGTGCTGAATTTGCACCTTAAAGTAGATTTTGCTTCAGGATAAAAGTCAAACAACAAAGCGTTGCTTAATCATTGAAACTTCAGCTGGCAGTGACCTTTGGGAAGGATCCATATCTCGGTTCCTGGAAGAAACGATGTGGATGGCAAGCAGTTGTGTCCTTTGTGTTTTGTGAAGATATTGAGTGTTTGAAGTGTTAACACTGACACTAAGCCTTTGGGGCGAGCAGGCGAAGGAAACATGTCACACAATAGGATGGGACTTGGATCTTTGCTTCCCCTCTTCTGACCTTTGACCATTATTGGTTTTCAGGGTTGCTGCAGCCTCGGCTCCTTAGGGCCAGTGTCGGCCTTGATCATATCATCACAATATGCACAAACGGGAGTATTACTAAGCTAATAATTGGACCCTGGAATAAAGTATTCTGTTTGTATTTGATTGAATGTTTGCTTTTATTCATTTATTTTTCTTTGACCGAGTAAATGTCTGTTGTTTTGTCAGTTCTGAGGTAACGTTCTTCATTTGAAAACTGCTATCTTAAGTGACTTACTTAAATCGTATGCAAATGAGGGTCTGTCAGCAAAATCCTGTATGAATGCACTGTAATCTACTGTACGACCTTTTTGTGAGACTGTAACATAATGATTTCCCTCCTCTTTTCAAGGCTTCTTTATGCAGTCTGCTTTTGTCCTCGTGGTGACTTCAGGAGTCTTGGCCATCTATTAGGCATTTGCTGTCATGGAAATGACCTTTGCTAATGAATCTTTGAATTTTGGTTGACAATGTTTTTGTGTGATCTCTCCATATTATATGCCTCCAGTAGCTTGGCTGACATAATCCATTGAGGCCACGCATAAAACAGTGTGCCATCTGCACCTGGAGCATGGCTATCAGCTCTGTTTCCCCCCCCCTCACACTGCCTTTGCTTGAGCTTTCTTCTGCCTGTGTGTAGCCTGACCCCGCTCTTCCCGTTCCAGGCTACAGAAGCCAAACCAAAGGCAGCATTCAAGGGGGACTGTCTGCTCAAATCAAGTCAGAGGCCTTTTTAGAATCGGTCCAGAGATCACAGCAAGTAGAAGTCAGGGAAGAGGATGACCCTCCTCCTCCAGGCTTGATCGGATCTTGGCCCAGTCAAACCCAGCAGGGCTCAGTCTCTGGACAGCTTCGTCTCTGCAGGCTTTGACTCTGTGATAGTGCGAATGAAAGAGGGCACCAAGAGAGCAGCAGTTCTGATGTGTCAGGCTCAATGTCCTGGCAGTCTCGCAGAGCAAAGTGGGCAAAGCAAAGGACACAGCCAGCAGGCACGGGGCCAGAACAAGACCCCTATATTGTGTGACATGTCATCTAATGGATGTCCTTTTGTTTTAAATTTATGTATCAGAGACAAGTTGTGGCCAATGACCTAGGTCACAATGTATAAGACCAAAATGCTAAAGTAATGAGGCTCTTTAAAAGCAAAATCAAACATATCCTTTATTTTCTTTTACATGATAAAGTCTGAAACGGTACCCTGAAAACATCATATTTAATATCTAGAAACATAATTACCTTCCCTTACTAGCATTATTAGCATCGCTCAATTTATCACACAACACTTTTATCTTAAAGTAGTAGGTATTCAATTGTAAAACCTCTACAAAAAGTTGAGTATTCCACAAAATGCATGCATTTAGGCTGTCTAGGCAAAAGTACAACAAGGTGATATGTAGAAAGTTTTGATTCAAGTTTACTGTACTCACTGTACACGTTGGGGTAGAGCGAGCTAGCTGTGTCTTGTTGACACACAGGATTATTCCCCCTGTGTTTCTGACCCTTCTCTACTTGACTTGGGCTCCCCTCACTCCCACCTCCACAGATCTCAGCATTCATTAAGATTACGTATTTACTTTAAGCCCGCCGCCTCTTTGCATAATGGCAAGCAGGTTCCCCGGCTGGCACAGTGTGTTTCAAGTGCTCGGCGAGGATAGGATGGAATTTTAAACACGACGTGTCTTGCCTGGAAGTTGACCTTGCACAAAAAGCCCAGTGATCTCATTCTTCGCTTCAGTAGAAAGCTGCTGATTCTCTCTGTTCGAGTGTTGCTCCTGTAAGAAAGGAGACCAGTACGGCCTGCATAACACTGCAGGCTACTTCTACACACTCTCTCTGTGCACCAGAACGGGAGGGCAGGGAAAATGGCTCAATTCATAATGCTTTGATATGGAAATCTGGGTTAATTTCTCTCTCCAATGGGAGTAAATTACGAACAGAGAATATAATCCAGCTAAATGCAGGAGGAGAAGGAAAGCCCCCCATTTAAACCTTAGCATGGCATGCAAACATGATAAAGCTATCATTTACATTCAGAGGTTGCTGATCAGATGATCTGGCAGACGGCTGTTCAACATGAGTCTGGTTCTGTTTGAGGTCTCTGCCTGCTTAAAGGCTGTTTTTTCCTTGCCACCGTAACTTTGCTGAATGCTGTGCTCATGGTGGATTCATGTTGGCTCTCAGAGTGTGGTCTAGATCTGCACCTTTTTTTTTCCAATTGTCTTGAGATAGCTATCTTTGGCTTTGCAAAGCTCATGTATCGTTCTTAATATTGTATAGTGTTAGAGTCACGAATCTTTGTGTCAACACCCGCCTTTCCCACAAGGCAACGCAGTAAGTGGATCTCGCTCGGCTCCCACTGGATGTAACTTTATCTCAGACTTACTTAAGACCGGTGAACTTTCAGGGCTGCAGAGGTCACTGAAGTACCCTCTATACATTACGGCCACATCTCTCTCTCCACTCATAACGATTAGTTTCAATAGCCCTGAGCCTTGGCGTGGCCCCTGGCAGCTTTTCTTGGCAGAACTTTCTCTATAGAGCAAAAAGGACAAGCAGTGTATGAGACACAAGTCAGTAATTGTTTTAAAATATCCCCAGTAAAAATAGTACTTAAATTTTATGTTTGTAGACTCAACATGCAGAAGCAGTTAGGAGAAGACTTTTATGAAGAGCTCCTCAAGTGGCCATCAGCATGCTGGTACCATTTCATCCATGTCTATATGTGACTGAAAGCATTTATTACAGTGACACCCAACAGTTACTCTGATACTGTGCCTGTCAGTCTCAGGCACTGGCAAGCTGTCCTGTGTGACTCGAGGTCATAAAGGTTAATATTGCCTAGTGCTCAAAATTCAAATGATGACAGGATGGGTTCATTGATGAATGACTGATAGATGACCCCATATTTCACTTGTCACTTTGTCCACTAAAGCTTTCTCAGACAAGCTTTGTCAGAAGACATTTGCAGCTTATCCCTCAGTTGTCTCTGTCTTCCCTCGGTGTCTATACGCCCCAGCTGATGACTCAGTTCCCTTATCATAGCTCATCGTCACATAGGATTAGAACGGAATTTTCCCCCACAATCAGCGTGACGTAAACTTAGTGTGGGATGATGTGTTTTCTGTGCATTTCTATGGCTTTTTAAAAATGCTTTTTTTTTTTTTTCAACTACAAAATATTTGGGGACAACTTTAATATTGTCTGTGCATCGATGATTAGGTGAATTCAGAATTGTAATAATGACATAGGAAGCAAGTGAAATTATTTCTGGTGCTCCTCCAATGACTTTGTTAACATTTGCAGCAACACTACCTTAAAGTTAAATTATAAGGGACACAAATAGTAACATTATTCCAAATCCACTAAGGTTTAAAAGTTGGGGAAACTCCTCACATGGAGGTGTGGAGTAATTGAAATGAGTGTGAATCCTTTTTGATCCCATTAGGACTAAATGTTGTCCCATAAAGTTAAGCAAAACAGTAACTCCTGAACTTGAAACAAAAGTATTAAAAGGCATAATAACATGTTTGGACTTGACACATCTTGTCTTCCTGCATATATACATGGTTTTACTGGGTTATAATCAATATTTTACTTGTAAGGGTGAGTTATCAACCAACTTAGCATTAGCTCTGGATGCTATTTTTTTAACCTCTTAAACCTTAAGATAAGATAAGATAAGATAGAAGTTTATAAATCCTGTGGGAAATTTTAAAAAGGGTTCAGCCAAGGACATCAAATATAAGAATACAACAAACAAAAACATGAAGTGTATTTGTAGTAAGTGGATAAGGGTTAAATTCAAAGTAAATGTGCCTGAAAAGAATAAAAATAGGTGTAATAAGTTAAGTAACAGAGTAAGACAAGTATGACAGTGAAGGCATTTACGGCAAAAGTAAATTCAGACACAGCTCAAACATGCTCTGTTTATGAAGCTCCAGGTAGTGACAACACTGATAAATCTACATGATAAAGTATCTGAAATGTCCATCTTTCAGAGGCAGGGCTTGCACTGAAAGGCCTGCTGGTGTAATGTCTTGTCTCTCTATAATGACCTTTAGAAAGAGACACTTTTAGGCTACAATACCTGCAGCAACCCTGTCCTGTCACTGGCAGTATGGCCATATGGCTTTCAAACATTAACCTCATCTGGCCATGTTCGGCCCATAATATGCCACGGCTCTGTTCGGGTCTTGATACCCACATCTTGCCTCTAGGTTTTGCTCTTTCAACATTTCAGCCGGAGGCCACATTGGTGAAACCTCGCAGTGATGAGGGCAGTATGTTAAGAGTCAGAGGCATGACTTCCATAGCTGGTCACGAGGATCGAGATGCATCAACTGTAATTCAGATGTCATAGGGTGCATGGACAAAGGGTCAAATATATGCCCTGATCTGAAGGTCAACTAATCCAAATATATTCTGATACAAGTGTGAACAAAAGCTTGGGGGTCATAGTTATTCATAAAAACTTAGATGTTATTGAATATTGTGGAAATATGTTATAAACATGCTGGTATATATATTTTGTATAAAATAAAAACTCACATTTCACTATCATGTTTAACAATCCTTTAAACACGGTTGTGACAAAAACAGTTTTCCATGTTTTCATGTTTGTTTTTTTGCCTTGGTATATCAATTATTGAGACAAAAGAATGTAAAAATGGACAGTAAGAATGGTGACTATAGTATTTGTAATAGCAGGATTGCAATCATTTATTTTGTTTTTTGCCTTTGGCCATGACAGTAACTCAGGATGCAAATAAAATGGCACATTTTAGTAATTTCCATTCAAAATAACAAACGTTTCAACATAATAAGACTTAGCTCCATTTTTGGTCTGTGTGCTTTTAAGTAAAAAAAAAAAAAAAAGAAGAAAAAAATGAAATATATATATATTTTTTTAACCTAACAAGGCTCTCCCCTTTTCATAAATACTCTAAATTTACCCATTACACACAGAGTTTTCTGAAAATAGCGTATAACATTCATAATTTCTAGCAAAACATCACTATTAACCCCATCTTGCCCTTCTCCTTCATGGGATAGAGCCTACTGGAGCAGGCAGGATGCCCCTGTTAGGTCTCCCTCCTGCCTAGCCTCAGCACCACTGCACCACACAGCCATTAACCACCATTACCAGGCAGGGCCATTTCATGGTCAAAGAGCATTTTAGTGTTAGCTCTCCCTCGGGCAGCAGAATCAGCCAAGTGAATTTCAACCCTGCTCAACTACATATGCTCTGTTTTACATTATCGCCCCTTTCCTTTTTCTTTCTTTTTTTAAGCTTATTTTGTCCCCTAACATCTCCCCGTTGTGCACTTTGACTCAGCAAGTGTGACTCAACGTAGTTGAACTATACAATGATCAATGGCACATATGTCTTCAGTGAACTCTGAACTGGACCTGGAAAAAAAGTGTGACAAACACTTAATGCATTCAGCAGACATAACATGACATCATTTTGAGAGCATATAGAGAATGAGCTTTACAAAATCACCAACAAAGGAAGGATTAAACTTTGATGAAACTATAAGATGCTTGAAATACATTATGTGATAGAGGTAAAATGTATTATAATGTTGAGAAACAGTGCTGATCGATTATTGCGGTGGATGATTATTGTCTGAAACCACTAATGGTGCTCTGCAGTCTGGAGATCCTCTCTTTCCATATGGTAGAAGTTGGGTCATGTAGCCAAACATTCCTGACTCCTGCTGTGGTCCAAGCCATGACGTAGCCTTGGGACATTGCTAATCCCTTAAAAAGAATGTTTTGTACGATGATGATACACTAACAGACTGCAGAAACAGGCACAAAATGGTAAGCCAATGGACCCTTGCGGCCTGAGAAGCCCCAGTAAATAAATAAGCAAAGTTTATCTATATAGAACTGTACGAGAGCAGACATCCCAATAAAACATAAAAAAAAAGTCTGAGTTAGCTCAGATGTAGCATGCCACTATATTGCAGTGTTGCTGTAGCTAAGCTAGCTTGCTACATTTCCCCTATGGCTAGCTTAATTTGATATCATGCCACCCACACCCGCCAACTTGGCCTCCTGCCCTCCAACTGAAAAGCACAAAATACTTAATCTATGGAATTGCGTACTCCTTTTAATTTCAGCAGATAATGAGCCTCTTTCATGCACTTTGCTGTCCTGAGCAATGTTTCGGCTCCGCAGGTGTGTCCCTAATGAATGTCGGGCTTATCCATGTTCCCAGTGTTGTGCCTTAACACACTTAATGAATGCAATTTTTTAAACGTACTCGTACTTTGGGAGAACGTTGAACTTAATGGATCAATTTTGCAACTCATGAACATGAAAATGATCATAGTTCACTCTGGAGACGGAAAAAGACCACTCATCAAGTTGTATCATATCAAGAGTCGACAACCACTGTGTGCCAGAGACTGATCACTCATAGTTCACTCACTTTTTGAAGTAAAAGTTAGATTTTTTTTTCTGTATTTAGACTACCTTTTTAAACATATATGTTTTCCCCACCCTCCACCCTTCCAGATATACCCTCCCCACACATTGTGTGCTGTCTCTTCAGTCGATTTGATGTTCTCGTAACTCAAGAAGTTGCTGCTATACTTTCCATCCACAGAGCACTTTGGTGGATGCAACAGTGGGATTTGTATTTTTTAATTTTCCAAACTCCTGCTTAGCAACATCTTGCATATTAACTGCTCTTAGGTTTCTCTCTCCCGCTAAACAGAATTGGATTGCCATTAGTCATGTTCACCTCATCCAGGCTGAATGAAGCCAATGATTGAATTATACCACTCCTCCCAAAGATAAACATAGGGAAGACACTGCTGTATGCCTTGTTACATAGGAGACTGTCATGGCACATACACTATAGCAGTGGCAGAGAACATCATGTTGGAAATCCTTTCTCAAAAGGGGACACCAGAAAAACGTTTTCAAGCAGTGAAGGAAACAGCTTGACTTCAGTTCCATCCAACAACATCAAACGTGTGACATTAAAAAGCAGCAGCGATGGGTCTAGTTCAGGCCTCTCTTACTTTTTGTTGTCCATGTCGGCAGCACCATGCTCTGCAGCAGAAGACTCAAGTCATAAACTTTCTTTTAGTGGAGGTGACCAAACAACAAGCTCATGGGTAATGTTCATGTGTTGTTGAGGTCTTGTCAGTTTGACATTCATCCTTTCAACTGGTAAATGGATGCATTCCACAGTCTATACTGAAGAAGTTTGATCCTTTGTTTGTACTCAGCAAAATCACAATATACAATAGAACAGCTTAGCAAACATAATTCAAAGATAAAGAACATGAAATATTAATTTTACCTGAGAAAAAGTGGATGTTCAGACAAGATGCTTCATGTCTGGCATCTTCATCGAAAGTGAAGCATCATGGTCTAGAGCTCCCCCTTTTGGCCTCTGCAGGCATGACTAAGCAATTACAAGTCTGTCAAAAAAAAAACTCAGTCCAAAGAATGAACATTTCTACCTTGAACACATTTTCTAAATTATTTTAGTGACACTTAAAACTATAAACTAGCTGTTTTATGTCACTACTGTTTTATTGCCAATTAATCTATAACTGATCAGTTATTTAAATACAATTCAATCTATCAAACTAACAATATGTTTGCACGATTCAAAGTCAATAACATTGGCTGGTTAAGACACAGTTAATACAATTAAACAGTATATGTAACAAAAGGACAAGCGAGCTAACCAGCCAAGTCATTGTCACCAAATTACACATGAAGCTTTTTCAACAAACATTCAAAAGTGATATTTTATTTTCACAGCATTAAGTAGTAAGTTTAACAGTGAGTAGGTTGTGAGATGATTTCACAAGTTACAGTAGTATATCAGTTCAGTATTGTATGATTAGGGGGGAGTGTACTTTTTGAACATTGTGTGTTACACAAGTGCATCATTTTAAAACTGTGAACAGAGAGTTTCACAGGAGCTACTTAAAGTTGCCCAAGTGTCGGGGCGCTGGTGTATGGAGGCTGTAGTCCTTCAAGAGGCTATAGTCCTCCAAGCGTGCGACCCAGGTTCAAATCCAACCTGTGGCTCCTTTCCCGCATGTCATTCCCCCTCTCTCTCTCTCTCTCTCTCTCTCTCTCTCTCTCTCGCCCTGATATCCGACTCTATCCACGGTCATTTCTCTACAATAAAGGCACAAAAAGACAAAAATAAATATTTTTAATAAAGGTGCCCAAGTGTCAAGAATAAATATATATCCTGCTGCCAGTCAGAATCAAGTATTTGTCAAGACCATAGTTGTTAACATTTCAGGATACTGAAATAATAATAAGAAACCCAATATAACTGCTATCAGTAATTCTTGCAGTGAAGACTTCAAACAATTAACAAACAAAAAAAAAAGTTTGGCAGGAAAAACGTCTCTCTGACAGACGAACAAGGTGATACATATTTATCTTAATTTATTGACAAAACACACTTCTAATAGCATGTCCCTTATGTTACCCGAAGTGTTTATTTACTTTGCCTCATGACAGAACATGGGTCCAAATGCTGTCAGCGCAGGTAAACCGCAATCCCTGGAGTGTACACTCAAACATCTGGAACTCTTCACAAATTAAGCAATCAAAGTTGACGTCAAGCTGGTAGATAAAGTTTTTTTTTTTTTTTTCCCAAGATCCAACAATCTGGCTCAAGATCTCTATGGAGAAGTATTTTTATTAACAAATATAGTGGTGACTTGTGGTACACAGTCGTGTAGAGCAGTGGAAAACAGCTAACAGCTGGTGCTAGCAGACCCCACTTATAAGTGCATTGCATAGCCTGTCGCTGCCAGCTGGCTATTAGCAGTGAAGGTGAGGTGATCTAAAATACAGACACACCCACTACTAACCACACTGACTGGCATATTCTCCTTTTTCTGGAAACCATTCAGTAGAGGTCAACCTGCAATGATGTGTTTGTACCGGCATAAGGAGGGAAAAGTTCAGGTAAAGAATGGCAGGTGTAGTTTGATTCCCTTGTGTTTTGAAAGCAACCTGCTGATTGACGTTGGCAGAAGACAGCAATGCCACTGGATGATTCCTTGGATGAGAGGGAGAGATACCACCCACTATCAAGACGTACACCAACTCAATAGTCCACCGAGCACTGACAGTCACCACAGCTGTACATTTTACGCTACCTGAAGCCCAATAATTAGCTTTTTTTTTTCTTCAGCAATGGGACAAAAATAACAAACAGAACATGCATCCTCATACATACCCGCACTCATTCACACACACACTTTCAATTTCCTGCTAATTTATTTGTTTTGTTTTTTAATGTAAGCTGGAGCTCAGTATCAAATTAATTGTGCAGGTTTTGTATTAATTTGTGTCACTGTTGCAATTGTCAGCGTGAAGTTGACAAGAGGAGCCGTATTCTTGGTGTACAGTATGAATCCAAACATGCTGGTTCTGCCTCATGCTGCTGGCGGATGACACTCAGGGAGAGATCATTCTTGCTCAGTAGGCAGTTTCCTCTCAGTTGAACCAGCCAGCTGTTAGTTTATCAAAACTTGACTGTTTGACATATGTTGTATCCATGCTGTAGAAAATCACTCCAATTACAAATTAGTTTATCCCAAACCGGATTTGGCTTGGGGATGTGCTCTATTTTGTTTAATGGATCTTATTTTTAAGGAATTAAAGGGATTTGTTGTTGTTAGAATGACTTTAAAATATATTTCATAATTGCTCACACGATGCAGGGATTGAAAAAGGCTGCTTGTGTCTTGCGTTTTGTCCTCAAGGCAGACCTAGCAGGACGAATCAGCAGGCCTCAGGACAAACCTGGCTGTCACCAGAGATGGAGAGCCTGGCCAACAGTGTTGACTGATTGTTAGCATTAGTGGCTGTGAGTGTGATTAATATGCCTGCCCCTCACATAGCACTCAGGAAAAAGAGAGGTGTAGCTTTAAAACTGAACAGGGGAGCCACATTTCACGCTTTTAAAGAAGATAATGCATAACCTGAGCGTGGCCGGCTGTACGTGGCAGGATGGATGGCTGGGAGAGACCAGGTGCTGTTGCATTAATTCCTCCAGCCTAAATCAGAGGGAGGATGTGTGCTGGCCTAATGAGCTTGTTGTGTGGGATGCTGTGAGTGCTGCTGAGACGCTGTGAGAACACACTGTGCTCCAGCCTAGTGAATTTGAGACTTGCCATAATTGGTGCATTGTGATGGTGATTTTCTTCATCCTCATCTAAAGCAGCCCCTTAGCATCTGCTTGTTTGCCTGGGCCTCCTGTCTTCTGCGGTCATAGCACTCCCTCTGCTTCCACACACAGGGCCTGTAGCACTCACCAAACATTTGGGCACTAATTTGAGAAGATTAGGTCCCCATGCTGATAAGTCAAACATTGCATCACAGCCCCTTTCGCTGCGATATGAAAGGGTTGTCACTGTGTTTCAGCAACACTTACTAAGGATGTGCAAGTTTGTGACATGAGTGTGCACGTTTCTGCTTATTTTAAGAGGTGTTGCCTCAGCAGACATTAAACATACAGATCAAGTGATCTGAGGCTTAGATTAACAGTGCAGACATGTTGGACCAACGCCTTATAGCAAGTGTTAACCAGCACTGCGTTGCTTTATTGTCCTTAATATTGCAGTTAGTTAGACAGTGCATTGGACAACAAACTAAATATATAACACGGCCAGCCAGTCTCTCATTCAGCTGCAGACATGACATGATAAAATACCACCTTCAGTTTTCCATTTTTATACATATGTGAAGGCCATAAGATGGCGAAGCGATTAACCGGGCTGCTCACTCAACATCTGTAAGCGGTTCATCTGTGCAGCAGAGATCCATGGCTCAGGCACTCCCTCTGTGCCCCTATGGAAAAAGAGGCCTGCCAGAATGAGGAATGATGGCTAAGGCCCTGATTATTAGGATTAATTGTCTTTTAGTCATGCAGTGGAGCAGGAGTGCCAGGGTAAAGCAAGGTGGAAATAATGAGGGCTGCTTTTCTTTGTAAGCACCCTTCACAAAACAGTTGCTATAAGGCGCTTCACTCAATCAACACTGTTTAGATGTGTGATAAGCATGAAGTCATAATAAATTGAGAAATACTTTTGAATGTATGAGGAATTTATCGAAAGCGCAAACGAGCTGTTCCCATGTCCCAAATAAAGCAGAGCGTTTGAATTATTACTTGTGTTCTGTGGCTTATGAAAACACACCTTGAACAACACACTTTCATCAACTTTTTTTTAAATTTCATTTTATTTATTTTTAAAATGTAATGTTGTAAGTCTAGATATCTTGGAAAAATCTCAAGTCCTAAGACTGCATTTCTTTATGTTCCCCAAAGTTGCTTCATGTCCTCCAGGTGAAAAAGAGCTGATTTTTGGTAAAGTTGCAAATAGATGTTAGTCCACAGACAAACACCTGTCACTTCCCGGCAGATTCATTCATCATTATTAGATGATAAGTGGGGAATTGCCCCCGAAAACCTCCATTACCTTTTATGTACTCTGCAGAAGTGTGCCACAGATAACAGATGAGGCTGGACTTCATGTAAAATTAAATTACTTTTTTTCATATGGGGTACAATTAATGGGTTTTAGAAGCAGCGAAGCTCAGAGTATTTAGGGATGTGTCCTATCAATTCGTCCTGGGGATTAATCTAACTACTTTGCATTGGCCTCTGACTGCATGCAAGCAATGCTAATCTGTGCACAACCAGGCAAGCCCCCTTCAATAACTTTCAAAAACTTCTTCATTGATGATGGAATATCTGTCAGCTGGTTGTCATTAATTTTGTGCATGATTAAGTGTGCATTTATAGCACTTGTCAAGAGGAAGTTTGGGGCTGTCGCTGGTTAGAGAGCTGGTAGCATTCTTTTTTTTTGAGATTCACGAGTGGATTTTTCTATTTTATCTCCAGGACATGCTCAGGTTCTATATTTCCCACAGAGGAAGATTCAGCTTTTGTGTAGTCACATGGATGTGTTTTGTATTTTTATAAAGCACGGCTGGGTCACCGCGAGCTTCCCTGTGGCCTTGACGATGACAAAACAGCAGCTGAATAAAAGTCATGGGAGAAATGCCTTTGATTGTGGAATACCCTTCCAAATCTTCCGTAGCCTGAGGTAAAATCATGGAACAACAACGCAGAGGTACAGTACAACACAATGGAGGCGCTCAACATGAACTAATCAGTGTTTTGGGAATATGTAAGTCTCTTTGACTTTCAAGGCAGTCAAGGGAGAGAATGAGTTTCCAAGTTGTTTGTCATCTAAGAAAATCTCCCCTGCAGCATTTCTTCATACTTCCAATAATAGTGGCTAGTTCAAATGCCAAATTATGCCTTGCTCTGACATATTGCCCACACCATGTGGTACACACTCGTGTTTGTATGTGTGTTTGTGTATATGTTTGTGTATATTTTTTTCTGTTATGTGTGTCGCAACCGTTGTGTGTATTTGAGACTGTGTGTTTGTGAGTGTGTCCACTGTTTGTGTGCATTACTGTACGTGTTAGTGGAGGTGGCTGGTGGCGGTGTACCAACTAGTCATGGACCTGGAGGATTAGATTTACCATTTCAAAGATGCCTGTGTTTCTAAAGTTTACACACATACATGCACACACACACTCATACAATCACCCACCCACACACTGCTTCCCCAGCTTGTCAGTGTGCAACGTGGGCTGTGGAGGCTTGTGCGAACAGATGGGAGGAACCAGCATAAAATAAAGTTAAACTAGAACAGAATGACTATGCAAGTGGCGTGGCCGCCCTTTGTTTGCTAGGAAGGTGATCCTCAGCAGCTGGGGATGATGGAACGCATGATTAAAATTACCAGAGGGAATGATTAATATCTCCTTAAAGCACACACTTCCAGCATATCAATCATCTCATTACACAGGAAAAGTTAATTGTTTGAGGGGAGGGTTGGGGCCCCTGAACCATGAAAAAGTAGCCCACCCCTCGACATGTTTACTTACACAACAGAGCAGACCCAATAACTTCATGTGCTCTGTACAATGTTTCAGGAGTTTCAAAAGCTTCCACAATAAAACAGGCCACACTCAGCAGGGGACACTGTACTTCACTGAGACAGCATTTCTTTTTTACTGACGGACAAAAGGTTCTGTCTGTGGAGTAATGGTTGAGATGTGTCAGCTGAGCGATCACCATGTTATAAACAAGCTTTCATGTCATATTTGACGATTCAAAATTGCACATTTTCAATTAGAAATGAGCATGAGGAAGAGTAACGGGCTCTACAGTTCTTCATCTCCTCATGCTTATCTGACCTCTGTGCACACTCATGTAATCAACACTCATGAAAATGGTTAAGAGCCATATATTAGTGTGACTTCCGTTTTATTCCGGATGTCATAAATGGTAAGGTTATTAACTATTGGGCTATTTAATTGAATATGTGGAATTTCCTGGTGGCCTTTATTTCCTGTTAGATTTCTATGATTAGAGGACTCGGGCGTTTACTCTGTGGAGACATTAAGGCCCTGCCAGTGTTTATTTATACAAACAGGAAATGAGTAGCTGAAGATTATTTAAGTGCTAGACCATGACGAAAAAAAGGTAAAAAAAAAAAGAAGAGGAATATGGGGCTGCATACACAGGGAGATGAAGGGAGGTAGGGGTCCCGTTGCCTACAGTGGCCCAGATTGCCCTTGCCTTGCCTTCCTTTCCCCTAGCTGCCAGTGTGTCCTACTCTTTGCCCTCTCTGCTCCGCTGCTCTCGCTCCGGTCCCCCCTCCCACCTCTCCCTGCGTGCCTACGCTGCCTGAGCCAGCTGCTCCCACTTCATCTTCAGCAGCGTCACCAGGCGGGGTATTAATCATGTTTTTCGAGGGGGACACTCTGCTATTTATCTCTCTGACACTTCCAGCATTCAGAGGCCCGTTGCTGGGCACAGCCCATTGAGTAGTAAGATTACACATTACTTCGCTCCATTGCTTCTCCCTGCCCTCTCCATTGACTAGCTGTTCGACGGTGGCATCAAGCTCGCAAGACCGGACATAATTTATGCCCTACATGTATAAGAACACAATTCTGTTCCTCAGTTTTTACCCTTTCTACTTTAATTTGGCTAATGTGCGGCATGTATACTTGTGATAATGCTTACCTATTGGTTTACAGGAACAGTGCATACAGTAGGGAAATAGTATTATAACAGGATTAAACCTCTGCAAAATCAATTTAATGTAAAACACATTGTAAGGGAACTTTTTAAAACCGTCTTCTGCCAATGTTTGATTCAAAAATGTCACTATTTGGCAAACGTTTTTCTATAATAATAAGACTTTTAATATTAGGGATATTTTATTTGCAGCTACTAGAAATAGTTTATTGGAAAATAACTTCTATTCCTTAGTAACATAAAGAAGGTATCTGCTCTCTGCCAGTGATGCACTCACAGTATTCAGTGGAAATGGTGTGTCTGTGAAATCCAATTACACGTGTTGACCCTTTACTTTTTCACTTACCCTGCATATCCAGGCACTTTTGCCATAGATTCAAATCTCAATCCAATCCTTTCCAGAGCTTTTCGAGTAGGCGATGAATTGCAGGAATAAATGCACCACCATTCTCCTGATATTTGGTTCAGTTTGTTAAATGCATGAGAATCCTTGGGCTAAAGCAATCTACTGCCTCTTCCCCGTTGGAAGTTTCTCAAACAACTGAATTATACCGAGGATGAAAAAGGTGTCTCGGAGAAACAGGAAGCAGTTATGTTGGCTGATGGCCAGTCTAATGGGCTGATGGGAATGCTGAATGAATGAGAGATTCTCCAGGGATCCCGTCAGCTTTTGGTTGAGTTCTGAATCGAGAGTGTCAACTAACTCCTCCTCTGCTGAAAATGGAGGGTAAAAGTGCATTGAAATCCTGCCAAATAGTAAATCAAATATGTGTTCAAAAAGGAAGTGAACATTTTTTCAGAACAATAGAGTTAAGCACACCCTCAACCCTCACCCTGTCCTCGCTCTCTCTATTTCTCTCTGTCTCTCTTTGCACGAACCACACTATTTCCTATCTTCCTAATTCATTTATTTTCGTTTCATACACACATCGAGGGCAAAATATATTAGGAATGTTAAGAAACAGATCTTTGTAATGCTATATTTCTGGTACAGAACGAAACATAGATACCATACAAAAAGATAAGATAAGATAGGATGAGGTATGATATGATATAAAACAATACAATACAATATATTGTGATACAAAATGGTAAGAAATGGTTAAATATGATACTAACACATATTAATAGGCTTCAGAATTTAGAAAAAACAGATGTCTCTAATGCTACCTTTTCTGCTTGTACAATATGATACCATCTTTTACAGTATGATATGATTACGACAATAAGATCAATTATGGTACAATACCATACCATGCAAAACCTGTTTTTCTTTATAATTCGAGGTCAATGGCTGATGTTCGACCTGTCCTTATAATGCTTTGAGAAATCGAACCTAGTTTTTATGTTCACTGGATGATCTGAACGAGATCATTTGGAAGACAGCAGAGACCTGGCACGGACAAAATCCATTTTTCATGTTTTGCCTTCCTGTGTGGGTGCAAGCCGATCCATATTCAAACAGCCAAAAAATTGTTCCATCATCCTGTGTGAGATTGAAACTATCCTGTCATGAAGAGAGGTGTAAACTGCTGGCTTAAGTTTTAGGGCCCAGCTAAATTTCACACACACACACTCACAAAAAAATAAAATAATAATAATTTCAATAGAATAGTCTAAATATGTGGATTTGCCTGCCAAGATAAATTGAATTTGCATAGGGTTCAGCTTTAACACCAATTCACAGTGTTTACTAATTATACGCCATCTTGACAGTGCTTACTTTGGAATCAAAAATGGAAGATGTATCGTATTATCTGTTTCCTTTATTCAGTTTTACAGTACATAAACCTCCTCTGCAATTTTTGAGACTGCCGCATCAAGGTAACACGGCATGGTTTGCTTTGAGACAGGAGAGGATGGTGTGAATATGTTTCCTGGGTTAAATGAATATTCAGAGAATACATGTATTCTCAGAGGATGAGGAAATTCAAGTACCTTGCCATTTTTGTGTCAACGCAGGTTGATTAAGTGCAAAGATTTGATTATAAAAAAAAAAGATTCACTTTCAGTCTGGGACTGGTTAAATGAAAAAAACTTCTTCATTGTTTTAGTATTTATCAGCTGTGTGCTGTCAACTTCATATTCAAAGTTACAAGACACTACTGAATATAATTGAAAACGTTAGATTAATGTATTCATTATAACAGTAATTATATTTATCAACATGGGGAACATAGTTTTATATCGTTTGGTGATGCAGTCATCTTATTTTTACACTTATTGATTCTCTCATTGACACTTTCTGTAAGCTTGTTTTGCCATTCTGTGATTCTTTTTCTTCTTTGTATTTAATGCAGAAGGGCCCCTCATAGAGGTGAAAAAATAATAATACTAATAATAATGGAACATGCTTGGGCATGAAGCCTACTCCCACACCCCATATGTTTTATACAAGTGCAACTGTCACCCTCCTGAAGGCCCTGCTGCTCAAAATCTGACTTTCTTCTAACGTGACACAGGAAGTGGCAGCAACAAGGCTTAATAGCTAATGTTGACCTCCTCTGTCTGAGTAGGATGAAAGAGGTGGTGTGGTTGAGGTGTGCTGTAGAGGGCTGAGACACTTAAAAACAGTGATGATAAATGACATTAAAACTTAACATATCTAACAACAGTGCAATATCCTGTGTGTATATCCCCAGCTTTGCCTGTTAGTGTGTGGTTTCCACTCACCTGGTATTTGGGTTGTAGCTGTCATGTTTTAATATAAGGCAAGGGTTTGGGAATGTTAACCATCAGTCAGTATGTCACCGCTTCTGAGACTGTTGGCTTCTGTATAGACGGTGGCTCTCACATGAAAGCGATGGACCCTCCTCAAAAAACCCTGGAAATGGAGCAAGGTATAGAGCTAACAGTGATAACAAGAATTTGGCTTCAAACAGGGGAGAACATCAAATACCTCTGTGTGTGTGTGTGTGTGTGTGTGTGTGTGTGTGTGTGTGTGTGTGTGTGTGTGTGTGTGTGTGTGTGTGTGTGTGTGTGTGTGTGTGTGTGTGTGTGCGCGTGTGTATGAGAGAGAGAGAGAGAGCGCGTGTCACTGTATGTGTAAGTCTCCAGTTGATGTGTGTTCTTGTGTATGAAGGCGCTAAGAGGATATCATATGCGCCGTACATTTTTGTGGGTTTTTTTACACCATTATGTGATGTTTGAGTATGTGTGTGTGTGTGTGTGTGTGTGTGTGTGTGTGTGTGTGTGTGTGTGTGTGTGTGTGTGTGTGTGTGAGAGAGAGTGTGTTGTTACAGCAGAACCCTCCCATTTCAGCTCTAATGACACAGTATGTTGCGGCTGAGGCCACAGGATTTGGACATATGTTCACCTTTCTTTTGATGAACAGAAATTGAGACCAGAAGAAAGGGGACAACATTTGGACCGGGGATCCACCAAAGGGAATAAGATGAAAAGGGAGAGACTAGATGGCTAGTGAAACCCTGTCATGACCAGGAGAGTGGCCCATTCATCTGCTCTAATTCAGGGCATTAGTGCCTCACAGGATCAACATTGTCAAGGCTACAAACAAGAATTGTTATAGACTTCACTGCTGCAGATTCTTTCATGTCTCACACAGCATTCTTTTATGCAGTAAATTTCACAACACTGTGTGATAGTAGGGCCACTGTGGACGCATCAAAGTGAAGTGCAACACTTTAAAGGAAAAACATGTGAAACTAGTTTAGGGAAGAGAATGATTTCAATATTTGTTTTTGCTGAGAAAGTGCGCTGTGCACATATGTTGTGACCTTAAGAGTAATAGAAATAATAATAGAGTCTTAGCATGATTAATCACCCTCTCTGCCCCTGATTCCTGCAGGACTGCTGATATTCTATCTCCAAAATTTCTATTGATTCTGATCAGACTGTGTAAAGTTGTGGCATGACCTTTCTTTACAATTCCCTTGCTCGGGTCCCTCTCAGCATCTGTGTCTCTCAGCACAAGAAAAGGCTCATTAATGGTTTCGCAGGTTGCCTTTATTGCTACGTCCCATCTTTGGGCATATGATTGATTGTTGGCATCAAGTGAAATTGGAAATGCTCTTTGCTGTGATTGTTTTGTTAAACAACAGCACAGTATTTATTACAAAGGTCAGATCGCCTTATCGAAGAATATATGATCCCAATCTAGCTCAGAAACTGCTTTATTAAGACGTGCCTTTATACTTCTGTGCCACTTGAGTCGTGTTTAGCTGCAGCCTTCAGCTCTACACAGGTTTGTGTTTCTTTTGAATGTGCACATAGAAAGAGCACACTGATGTTTAGATATCTGTCATAGCTATATGGCATTTCCCTTTGTAATTACCGCACTGATTTTAATTA
The DNA here is from genome assembly GCF_963930695.1 of Labrus bergylta. Taxonomy (NCBI): domain Eukaryota; kingdom Metazoa; phylum Chordata; class Actinopteri; order Labriformes; family Labridae; genus Labrus; species Labrus bergylta. The sequence goes on along the minus strand of NC_089201.1, from coordinate 27,871,958 downwards.
AGCTGCCATATTTCATATTTTGTATATAATTTTTAATAACTGGGACATTTGTTTTTTTAAGTCACTCACAACAACATCTGTATGGTTGGGATCAATAGCTGATTATCAGGGATGATTAAAAAGCTTTTAATTAATCATCCAGCTGCAGCTTTAAACACATAGAGCTCAGTGATTTAAAAAAAAATGTTTTGATTTCAACAGTCAGACATTCAGAAAATGTTGTGTACCTCTTACTACAATACACACAGATTAAAAAGATCTAAATATAACTATAGTTTTTTTTATTAGAAGCTAGTTCATTAATGCACTGTATGTAAAACTGAAATAATTATAAATAGTATATTCAATGTTTAAATTGTAACATAAATATACCTGGACATTCATAGTCTCCACACTTTAATTAGCACAAACCTTGAAATGGGTTCGGCTCAACTAAAATGATGGAATGCAACATTTTTGCACAAATACTGCTGACTCTCTTCAGGCTGTGGAACAAAACATGATAGTGATGTGATACACTGGAGCTATTTTCACATTGGGCATACAAAACAACAATTGCTGCATTATACAGTAATGGAGGGACAGAGTGAAAAGCAAAATGTCTGCAGCAAAGCAAAGCAAAGCATGTTCCAGTTGTAGTAACTGTTGCAACAAGTAAAAAACAAACAAAAACAAACTGTTGTTATTTCATATTCAAATTCAGAAATACAGCAATGACACAACATATGTTTGAAGAATTTGGTTAGTCTTAACATGTTGTACACAAGTCTAAATTTAATTGAAACATCAGAAGTAAGGACACAGCGCTGTGATAATCAGTATAATTGAATAGTTGATGGCTAAGTGCATGCTCATTAAGCGCTCTTAAATAAAGTGCCCTGTACCACTTTAAATGTAACATTTTTATATTTACATAGTGGTTCTTTTCTAACATTTTATTGGAATGAGACTACAAATATGCATATTTGTTCAGGACTGTTTGCACCATAACATCAAATCTAATTCATCAGGTATTGATCAAATCAAGGAGGAGAAAATCATTGGCAGCATAATTTCCCTCTGGTTTCTAATCTAATTGCAGTACATTTAGTTTATTCTCAAGTTTGACAAGTTTTTTAAATGTTCAAAGTAACGCTGGTGTCTTTGACAAGTGTTGTGAAATGACAAATGTGTCCACAGCACACATGACAGGCCATTTGAACTTCACAGTTGATGTGGGATTTGCAAGCCATCAATGTGTATGCGTAAAGAGGAAAATCATTGATCCTTTAATGCTGTCCCAAAGGGTCCACTAGTGGGGGTAAAATAAAGAAGCCCTTAAACTCTGCAATCGCCAATAATGAGCCGTCATTACTCAAATTACAGCATGCTCTGATTGGGTTTAACGTAATGAAGAAAACAACATGATCAATCATCATCAAGGCCGGTGTCGTCATGTCAGAGTCCGGTCCTTGTGCTGTGTGAGTGGCGGGGCAGAGACCAGGCCGTGTCCTTGGGGCAACCATCCATCCTCAAACATTAACATCTCCGCAGCTCCTGGAGTATCTCTTAGATTTGAAAATACTGCCATGACCATTGCTTAATGATACTAACACAGATATATATATATATATATATATATATATATATATATATATATATAAATCAGGTGATGAGAGGAATGTTTGATCAGAAGTTAATTCTTGCTGTATATGATAATAATGGTGTCTATCCAGTGCAGACTTATTCATGGCAGCTGCTGTCCAGATGCTGACTTCACTCTGTCTTTTTGGCAGCCCTAGGCACAAAAGTGAAAATTTGTAAAGAGCTGAATATAATAGTTACTTTTCATAATCTCTCTACCATGGATGGCTTGTCAAGCACCCACACGCTCTATTATCCTTTCAATACCCTGGGAGGACTTCTTTCAGAAGTGTGCTGACAGAATGGTTTCTGAGAATAAGTCGTCTTTAGGAAAGGAAAAATGATTTCCCCCTGGTTCATTGCAGATAGCTCAATTAAGATAAGCAGGACAAATCTAAGTCGCATTAAGAGGAATTTGTAAATGGGAACGAGAAACTCCCACAAGCAATGGGGAGAGTAATTGTCTAATAAGGAGATTGCTGTTATTATTATTTATTGTCTTGCACTGTAATCGTATTGGCCAAATTGAATGCTGAGAATAATCCACTCAACATACTGTATAATAGCCTTGAAGTGTCTTCACAGTATAGTAGGCGGTACATTCTTATTCTCTATGTGTCTACTCATCTTCTCCCACTTATTTTCCAATGAACAGATCATCCAGCCCGGCTGCCCTCAATCTCATGCAGGGGCTGCAGGAGGCACATAGCAAAGTTTTATTGCTGATCCAATCCCTGTTTAGATTCAACGTGCATGAAAGCTCCTAAAGTTGCCTACCATCAATAATGAGGTCTCATTTACACAAATTACTCCGAACGCTGATTAGGTATTATCTAACAGCAAGGGCCACCTCGATCAATCATCATCAGCCCGCACGGCGTCAATGGACATCGAAAGGTTAACCCAGATCTTGGAGGCCCTGCCACAGTCAGCAGAATCAGAGTGGGAGGCCTCTATGCTGTCGATTGAGCGGCCAGACAATTAGGTAATGATTAAAATAGCGGCACCTGGGACTCAATAAGAAAATGAGCCGTCCCGGCATAATCTGGGAATGATTTGTTTACAAATCCATATAGCTGTGGACGAAAGTCACTGAAGTGCAATGTGTTAAAAGCAGTAAGTCCTTTAACTTTTTTTTTTAAGTTCTGTATGGATTATCTTGCTGTTTGACATTCATGTAGAAAAAGGTACAAGAAAAAAGGTGCACCGTGAACTCACACGTTGTCCTCTGGCCTGGAGGTGTTTCTTGCACATTTGAAAATATTTAACCATGTGATAAAATCATAACCTGAAACTTGGTAAGGCCGAATAAGTAAACTGCAGAATGCCAGAGATTATCATGCAATATTTTTTTTGGGGGGGAAAGGACAATTAAATGGGTATCAAAGCAGAAAGCTTACAGAAAGATTTATTCATAACGCATGTATTTGGATTTTATGAACGCTATGTGTTATCCATAGTTAGGCGGGTAGCTGACCTGATTGACAGGTGGGCACAATATAACGGTATATATATATCAAGAGGCTTAAGACCCGCCTCAGCCTTTCGTAAGGTGAACTTAAAAGTTAGGCTGAGACAGGATTTCCAGCATGGCAGCCTCAGATGCCCCATGCCGTAACAGATGGGTGACATCCATTAATATTTACACTTCCAGTCTTTGGTAAATCTGTCTTCAAATCCTGTCAATGTGCAAAAACTAAATTTTTTATTGGGGGTGGTTTCATTACTTAGAACACAGTCTTTTCATATAATGTTAAAGGTTTATTGACCAGCATATCAGGGTGGCAGGAAGGGGGGCTATATGAGCAACTTCAAGTCCCCCTATTCAAAGTAGACCTAATGTTGTGATGAACATGTAGGCTATTTAAAAATGCTAAAAAAAAATCGTTTTGGTTTACAAAATGTCTTTACAGTGTTGATGATGAAGTGACTTTGCTGCTTTTGGGAATTGATTTGTTGCTTTTGTTTTATTCTTGCAAGTCTAATTTCATGTGGGGACATTATAACTAAGCGGTACTGTGAATTACTGTATGTAAAGTCATCATTCATTTCCCTTTAATCTATATTCATGGACATGTCTGCAATTTTTGCAAATTGAAATATTGTTCAATAAGGTTTTTTTTTTTTTGAATTACAAACGTTTTATACTCTATCAGATTCTAGTCTGCAAGGAACTAATTGTCTTAAATCGGTTCAGTGAATTACAACAAATCTTTGTGTTTTGTCAGCTACTTTTTAGCTTTAAGTAGGATATTTGTGCCCGGAAATGTGGATTTTTTAAGTATGTATCACAGACTGATAATTTGCTATGAGGATGCTAACATGGAGGAGGTATTGGGTTTTCCAGGACGGGATAAAGATGAAAAGGAGGACTTTCTGAACGAGCTGCATCAGAACTGTAAGTAAGCATCATGAGCAGAAAGTAAACTACTTATTGTTTCTGTGTGTGCCGCGGGCTGCTGTGTAGGCCTGCTGAAGTTTCTTCATCTGCTTTATTACAGTGTGTTCGCTCACTGCTGAAGAGATTCGTTTATATACAGATGAAGTTTGAAGTGGCTTTGATTTGGATTGTGATTGTGTGCTGTTGTTTACTTTTTGTAAACAGCTTTTGGAGCAGTAGGCTATTATTGCATGGATTGATTAAGCGTATGATATACATAAAGAAACGTGAATCTCCATTATAACCCGATGTTATTGAATCTCGTTTTTACTGTAAAACTATGATTAGTTTTTATTGTTAAGTCATAAATCCCTATTACTTTCTTAAAAATAGTCCTGCCATCTTAAAGTCCCACAATCAGAATGACCTGGCACTAATGGTGCAATGTAGGTTATATAAGCCAAAACATTAGGATGAAATTCATTTCTTGTAATTTTATTTATTAACACTGAAAAAAGCCCATAGGACTTTAGCTGTAGAGTTGACACTACAGAAAATACAAAATGAACCTTCTTTTACTTTGAAATTGGACTGTGAATACACAAAGGAAACACACTGTGTCGAATGAAATCGCACAAAACATCTTGTCCAGTAGTATATCAGAAAAGTGATATATTATCGTGTAAACATCCTCATTTGATTTTATGCAAGACACTATGAAGGCTGTACAGTATGGCGCATATCAAGTTAATTGAATTTCCTCTTGAAAAAGATTAACGTAGATTAACGTAAGTATCATCTTCAATAAGGAACTGGAAGGTGTTTTTAAAATATGAAACTTTGAAGGGATTTACAGCTAATTGTCTGTCCATCGCTGCAGGTCTTAAGCCTTAAACCACAGAGTGGTACTGACAAATCTGACTTAACTCAGTTTGCCTTTAACCATTAGCACAAGATTTGGATAGAAGCCCATCTGGAAAGTTAATCTGGTATCGCTTTGGCTAATATTCCAAACTGGCTGAGCATGAAACATGGTTGAAACAACCTGCACAACCCTGCCCACCACTGACGCTGAAGTTTAGAGTCAGAACTGTGGGAAAAGTGGCATTAGACTTTCATATTAGATTGCTTTTCAGTTTTCAGTCTGAAGATGTGATTCTTTTGGCCGATGATTCCTTTAAACTCAAAGGAATATTATAAAACGTTAAGTGCAACTTCTGCCTTGACAGCATGCATTATGTGAGATGGAAATTATAAAGTTGACGAAAAGCTCTTTTTTTCTCTCCGATCGTGAATGTCGGAACAGGAAGATTGGAAACACTTGTGTGGAGATGAATGTGTGTTTGACAGTAAGGATGGATCAGCTGCTTGTGATCTAGGAATATGTATTAAAAATGTCAGTTAGACTTTCAGCACTTGTGAATTAGCATTCTGAGCACACAGGATTATTCAGACACACAAAATGGCCCATACACAGACCACAGGCATCACTCTTTCTCATATGTGGGCTTCAAAGCATTACTGTCTCCTCTCAGGCCATTATGACCTCACTCGTGCACTTCAGCTGAGAGCGAGGTGCAGCGTAACATTCAAAAGTTTTTTCTCCAGCACTCATCTCTGTGGTAAGTTATCTGGCACTCCATGAGGAAATAACAGCCTCTAGACATGAGCGGGACTGTAACCTGGTAGATACTGTTAGCATGACGGGCTGGAGGGCTAAATGACACGCAGGGGGCAGACTTCATATCTGTGGCTGGCGTTCTGAATTATGGCACGGTTCATTTCTGACATTTGCACATGCTCAGTGAGTCATCTCTCGGTAAACACTGTTAGGCTGGGCTCATTTTTAAAATTAATGCCATAATTCAGAGTGAAGAAATATTCATTTAAACACAAGGTTGTTTTGTATTTAGACTCCATGTGTGGATGTCCCTTTATAATGTGAGAACATGTGGAAAGAGAGGAGAAGAGCGGCTATTTCAAATATACTGCATCTTTCAAATTTGTAAAAAAATGAATTAAAATCGCACACCTCTGTCTTTGTTCCTCATTGTTTGACTTGTACTTCGTCTTGGACAGAAATAGGATGATCGTAATTTGAATAATTTGACCTCCAATTTCAGAAAGTATTTGCATTGCATTTCCAGGAAAGAGATTAGAAATGAAAGTAAATGTTAACGGGAGTGGTACCTTGATCAGAATATCATTATTACACTCCCTGTTATTCACTTACTAAACATTATTATCAGAAGGAGAATTCTGGATTCAACAGTCGCACGTCCTATGTTTAGCTGCAATATTCCAGTGTCATTGGATATGTTACAATGTTTGACATTATCTGCACAAGTAGGATTTGCCCCCAGGAGCATCGTGACACAAAGCCAAAACTGGATAATATCATACTATTCATCACATGCTTCTTATTCAGCACTTGGGAGCTGGCTCGAGCCAAATACTTGCTCTTTGGAAAACCTTGTTACCCAAATCAGCTGGAGGCCCTCAGTATACATCCATCCCATAAGGCGTGAGCGCCTGGTCATGCTGTGTGCATCCTCTAATACAAATGAACTTCTTCAGATAGGTGTGACACTTGCAGCAGTGAACAAACAGCGCGGCCTCTTTATGTAATGGGTAGCAGTGGGACACGGCAAAGAAAAAGATGAGACGTGAGGCGAGTGCCATCGAGACGCCAGGATTAAGACATGTCCCCCACAGCCAAGTCACATGCGTTCCCTTTGCTTGCCGGCAAACAAGTAGGGTTACAATTATTATGAGGCTCACCTTTCAGAGGGGTTTTTGGATGGAGAGATCATTAAATTAACCGCAGGGCACTGCATTTGTGACCAGAAGTACATGAGCCACTTGAGGGCGGTGGCCTGCACTCTGTGTTTCTCCAGATGCATGTATAGCTGTCCTCAGAGAGCCGATACGACACCGAGGTGAGGCTGCCTCTGTAATGGTGTTAGCCTTTTCATCATTATGTGCTTAACACAGTAGATCTTCATTATTGGGGTGATTTTTCACAGAATACACTTAGCCCAACATTATGTTTCAGTGACCCAGTTCAATCTGTGGTGCTTCACGTTGACTTGACTGGGAGCTCTTCCCTCTTAGAGGATGGTGAGAGGTAATGAACGAGTGCCTCAAAGAATTTTTCAGCCATCAGTCTGCCGCCTTTTCAAAGAGGAGGTGATTGACAGCATCCTATCAGTGTAAGTGTGCAGTGTATTATCATAGTTGTCCATCCTGTCTAACAGGAGAGGATGTCCCTGTCTTCACAAGATGCTTTTCACGGAGTGGTTCTGCCCGATCGTTGTCAATAAATAAATCTGATAATTGTCAGTGCAGACAGCTGTTTGTGACAGCTTTGTTGTCTTGACTCACTGCATCCTGTCATTCTCACAGAGGGAAAAGTGAGTTTTATATACTCTGACTGCCATGCAGGGAGCGGAGACATTTGCACATGAATCAATTGTCAGCATCACTGTACTCTGACAACTCAGTGACAGCTCAGATACACCAGGAATGGTGTTGTGCACATTTCTCTCAGCGGCATCCAAAGTTTGTGCTGGATATTTTTTTTCCCAGCCATGTGATTCAAGGAATCTGGAATATCAAGGTTATATCTATCATTATGAAAACAGAAGTGCAGAAATCTTCAGAATTATGGACGCCAGCCGAACGGGGAAAGCAGATGAAACATCTTTTTTTTTTTTTTTTTTTTAAATATCTCCTCTTTCAACAGCTACTTGAAAGTGAGCCTCTCCGATTATGATTGTGGCTCTTGTTGCTCAAGATAACTGCTTGACATTTGCTAAATCAGTCAGTGTCAGTCTTGCATACTCAATTTCCCTCCACTTGAAAGCTCCCTCCAACTTTGGCATTTTGCAATGTTCTGTCACTCAAACAGAATTTGCTATGGGTATCGATAAACAAAAAATCTGACAGCACAGCAAACAAGAAGCTTTTTTTTATAACAGAAATAACTCACAGTGTTTTCCTTCAGAGCATCTGGGCATAAATTGATACAGGAGGAGAAGTAAAAGCAGTGTGTTGCATGCATCAACATATGTATTTTCTAAGCTGCAGATTGAAATAGTGTGCTTTTTTATAAAGAAGCTTATTTTTTTTGCTTGACGGTAACACTTTTATCTAGAGTGCTTTGCAACAAGTAAATTAGAGTTTTGTATCTTAATATAGGATATAACATATCAGATTGCACATGCTATATGCTGCAGGGATTACACTAGTCAACCTCCTGTTACAGAATGGCATATTTAAACACATTTCTCATGGTAGCAGAGGCTTATTGTCACTTTTGGCATGTATTGTAATGCTATTGGTCCACAGTAAGCGTCACAACCCATGGGGTTAATAAATTTAAGAAAATGAAGATGACCTTCTGTCAACAGTAAGCCACTTACACTGTTAGGCCATGGCACATTGATCCGTGCTGGTGAGAGGAGTCCTCTCCAGTTGCACTTCATCCTGGACATGTCTTAAATGTTCTGCCAGTGTCAGTGCACTCTGAGCACTCCCGGTGAAAAGATAATCACTGCGATCAGTGTTCTTTAAGGCTCGACCGGCCACAAGAATCTGTTCACATCAACGATTGTGCACTCACTTGTGCCTAATGGCTCTTAAGTTCCCCTTGCCCTGCAGCCTCCCTGCACCCTGTGACTAGCAGCCTGTGAGCTCTGCGGCTGATCAATTAAAACGACCCAAACGTATAAAGGCCCGTCAATAAACAGTCCCCTATGACTCAACGCTACCTGTTGAAATGTGTGGATTCCATTCATGTGCACAGTCAATGCAGCTCAGTGTCATAATCGCAACTAATTATTAGCTAATGGAGACAAACCTTGTTTAAACTGAGGGACTGTAAAACATGTTAAATGGAAAATTTAGTTGAATCAGTTTGATATGTCTATTTGGAAGTGAAATTTAAATAAATATAAAATATAATAAATCATTGTTTTGAAATGGGTTTTGTAGGGTTAGCTGTTTAGCTGTTTTTGTATTACGTTGTTGATTGTGAAATGATGCAGAAATAAATTTCCAATTGTCCACTGATCAGTTAAGATGTTGTTAAAAGCTGACACTGCACATTTACATCATCTCTGTGTGCTAGTAATCATTAGGAAATCCTCCCTTCACAATAATTTGATACCTTCTTTCTCCTCTGAACTGTGCTCTTTTTTTTTGAAGGACAGCAGTAACAATGTTTAGGAAATAAAAGCATCATGGGTGCCTGGCACGCAAAGCCGTAAAAAATATCATGCAGTCATTATATGCTGCAGTATGTACAATGTTGTTTTCCATCATATGGTGCCAAAGAATGTTCGCTAAATGAACAGCATAAAATACAAAGGAAGCTGTAGCATGAGAGTTAAAGGGAAAAAAAAGAGACATTGCAATTTGCATGGGGAGCGTGCGCTACAGTCACCTCTCCGTTGTTCCAGATGAGATTGAAGTTGATGCTATAAATGGGCCGGGTAACTCCCTTAAGGGAGCCTCGGTTGACATGTGTTACTAAATCTTATGGAGATGCCATCTGCCACTGTGTTAACTGCTGGGAACGCTGACCTCTGCAGACACTGAAGTCATCCAAAAGTGATCAGATCAAGACAGGCAGACTCTCTGAGTTACAACTTTTTGCAGGTTGACAGTCCGATTCTTATTTTAAATATAGAAATCTTAATTTTCCTGCAGAGACATGTGGAAAGAAGTAGCAGGTGTAAACATAACACACATAACACTAGGATGCCCCCCCCTGCAGTTAAAGGTTGAGGTTATTTGCAAAAAATGGATAGAATTGTCAACTTCCTGAAACTTTAAGTAGATGTTGTGTGTTTATTTTGTGAAGCAGCCCAAAGAGTTTAGTTTGGTGATCAAGTCCAGACTTTGTAACTGACACTGTGGAGTTGTTGTGGGTGGATACACTCGCCTGGAGCGTGGGGTCATGACTTTGACGTACCGGGCTCTCTGTCCTCAGCAGTGAGTGACAGGAGGAGGCAGCTCGCCGATGCCTTTCACGTGGGAATCACAGCTTGCAGCAATATTGAAACAGAACCGTCTGCTAAGACTTTGTGGGAAAATTCAATTGTGAGTTTTTTGGTCCCTTAATGTTTCTCTTAAAGTAAACCACTGTCCAAAGTTTATTAGTTCAGATAACATTTTTGTCCAAAGAAACGAGCAGCTGTGTTTTCAGTCCTGCCCACAAAGGTCACTGGATAGACACCGACTAAAAATAACTTCTTCTAAAATGTCTTGCTGCAACAATTGCTGAAGTTCCAGATGCAGAGACGGTACTTGTTTTTCACATACAGTTATTTGATATCAAAGCCATCGTTCTTTGTTTTCACCAGGGACATTATCTAACTAATGAAGCTAATTTAATGAGCGGATTGGTAATTTATTCTGACAACGGGACGGGACGGAAGCGACGTATTAGTGTTGACATTTGGCTAAAAGGAAAGCTTCAAAGTGTGTTCTTCTTAGCTGTGTTTGACAGTGAAGGCATCAGTTGTGTCAAAGTATCTGCTTTGCCGTCTTGAACCGTTGTGCAGCACTAATCAGTTAGCGAGCATTTCGGAAGTTCTCCTGACTACTGAGCCATACAATCTGCACACCTCAAAGACACCTTTCCTATGGAACAGCGGGTGGCTGCTCGCTTTACAGTTTATAAGTTCTTCCCTGAGTGTTGTGTGGAAGTTTGCAGGCTTATTACTCAAGGGGGGGTCTTCAATGTTTCCCTTGCATGTCCCATGGGTGTCTTTTCCAGCTGTAATGAGGCCTCCTGGACCAGAGAGCTCTCTTTAAAACAGGGAGTAATGAGTCCTTGTTGGCAGAGAGAGTGGGGATTTGCTCTACTCAGTGGAAAAGGAAGGTCACTGAGAGGAGTTTTATTTTGGGAAACTGTCTTCTTTCTGAACCAAACAAAGCTTAAAGGGAAACACTACAAAGTCCGAGTCCAGGAATTGACTATCTCGGTCCAAAAGCAATCCAACACCCTCCAAGTTCTAACGTACACCTGACAGCTTATGTCAGATGTTTTCTCCCTGATAGCAAAGAGTAATAAAAGCTGGTAAATGCATTCTTGCACTAGAATATAAACAACTGCAATGCTTTTGTGAAATGCATTAATTCCCTTTTAATGGATTTACATATTAATAAGCGAGCAACTAATCAAATCTAGGGCAAAGGTGCATTCATGTCTTTAACCATTAGGAAATAACACAGAACATGTCAGTCATGTCAAAAAAACATTAAGTTATGTAATTATCGAGCTTTTCAAGGACGTAAAATTAAATAAGCGTTCTGCAGAGAATCTGCAAGTTGACAATGTTATTAAGAGCTTAATGAAAATGCCTTTGTGTTTTAAACAGATACATACGCTTTAAATCAACAATTAAGCTTGTTTTTCTTTGCATGTCTCTATTTATTTTACAAGGCCAAGTACAACACCGTGGATTTCAACCGATCACATGAAGAATAGCAACAATTTTTATTCATGTTCACTTTAACCTGAAAAAATGGGTTCTCGCCCTACACGGACCTACGGTGGGGAAGATTGAGTGCAGCACCACCTGCTTACCTGGGGTTGGGTGAAGAGGCCAGTCGGCACTTTGTGACTGCATGGCGTCATCGCTCTGCACCAGTAATAGCAAGTTGCACCGCGTGCCACCATAACACATCCCGGCGTAATTGTCCCTGACAAGAGGCCAACTTATCAACACTTGCCTGATAAGCATTACGGCCAGATGACAGCGTACAGAACTGTATTAGCAAGTGTGACATATCATATTACCACTGTGAATACAATAAAGGAGATACTAAACACTGTGGCAAAAGCAATGACCATCATTTTGTCATCGTCCTGTCCAGCTTTAATGCCCAATTTGCTTTGGGTAATTTGCTGTGCATTAGACATGTTATCATATGGTGATAGTGCAGATATGGCTTCATTTTATGTGTTTGAGGTATATTTTAATGACATTAGAGCCTTGTGTCGGCACTGTAGGAAAGGCTAAATGTTGAAATGAACTGGTGCTTGTTTTAAGTGGAACTTTTTGCACCTAGAGAGTCATCATACATGAAGTGAAGTTGCAAAAAAAAAAAAAAAATCTTTGGTTCCCTTTCTGAAAATGCAATAAGTTGTTCTACGACTTTTGCTCTAAGACTTGTGCCTCCAATTGGAGCTTTTATGACAAAGACTTTAGATGCTGATTTCTAACATGCAGACAGTGGAAAATCCATTTCCCTTAATTGTTTTACCACTTCTATTAAAGGCAGTGCCATGTGTAACAGGAGCCGTCAGATACTGGGACAGGTCTTGAACCTGATAACTTGTACATGTTTTATAGCTGTTACATTATAAATTATTTCCACAGACGGAGGCCTTGAGGGATCATATTCTCTCAGCTTCAGTTACTGGTAACATCTTTTAATGATATTAACAAATTTGCAGCTCTAGTGTTTCAGCGCTATCTGGGAAATCTTAAACGGCTCCATGGTAAATACTTGGTTATGATATTATCAGGCGCAGCCCATTGTGTGCTGGGTGGATCGTATGGCTATTAAAAGTGGGGCCAGCAGTGGTAATAACTAAGCTCATAAAGGCCTGTGAACAGCCTGTCCGCATTTCCTGTTGTAACAGTGAGATACTGGCAGGAAAAACAGGAAAGAAACAAGCGATTTAATGGTTGCTAAAGCTGCTTTTTATTTGTCATGGCTCTACAGTGCTTTGTTAAACCTCTCATTAACCTCACTTTTAACTTCCGACGCCATGTTTGATACAGTGTTGTGTTTCTGCCTCAGCTTCAGTCGTGCCTTTACTAATGAGGCACTCAGAAAAGTGCGCGCTCAAATAAATGGGTTTTAGGGTTCACACTCTTGTATCCTTTTGTAAGGTTCAATTTGCCTCACGCTGTTGGTACATATGGATTCCTTTGGCAAATGGAGTCCATTCATTATTGGCTGTACATTTACCTTGCCACGTCTTCTCATTAGTTCCATGTGGGCTATAATGTTTCCAGAACAGTTGCCAATAAAGAGAGGTGTTACTCTCGGAGGATAAACAGTACAATACAATATAACATGGTATTTTTTCAGGCATACTGTTACAAATCATATGCCGTTAATCTCATGTGGTGTACGTTCCCAGCTTTAGCCTTATCTAAATATTAATATTAGTCATTTGGAGAGGGAAGCCAATAACACAAAGAAAGTCTTTTTTAAAATGTATTATATTTGAGTTTTAATGTCATTGTAATCCAGAGAAGCATGAAATTAGTTCATTCTTATCTCCCATTTATCTGATGCCAATGCATGAAATAATGAGCTGCCAGATAACATCCTAAAGAGCCATGAAAACTTACTCGAGCTGTGCGGCTGTGCGAGACATGACAACTTTTAATCTCAGCATGGAACTATGCCAAAGCCCGTTTTATCCCAAAGACAGGGGAGGGATTTGCTTCCACTAATGGAGTTCAAAGATTGCAGCATGTCGGATGTGGAGTCATAGTAAGTGAGTGACAGTGCAAGGTATGAAGGTAAGAAAGGGTATGTACATCGCTGTGTGAGTGCGTGTGTGTTGTTTAAAAGGGCTTTAGCTTCATCACTCATCAGACACTGTCACTGCTGTTTTCCTGCAGTTCTGACTTTTTTTTTAATAGTCAAAACCGGCGAGGATGTGCACCAAAGCTGCTCAGAATCTGAGGCAGAGGGGCACCGGCTGCATCCGAGCCGACAGCTATTTATGGGAGATGACAGTTTGCAAATATCTCAATCTGGGGAAAGGCTCTCGGGGTGACGATGAGGAGTGCCGTGAAATTGGAGGAGTCAGCAGCCAGCATTTATTTCATCAGGCTTTTTCCAATGAGGTGCAATTGCCTGACAGCATGAGGTTATTGGCGGATATGTTGAAACACCCACAGACCCATCCAGAATAAATGTGTGTTTCTAATACAAATGTACTCCAAAAAAAAAAGACAAAAGAAGAAGGGCAGGGAAATAAAGAGATAAGAAATGTTTGGGTAAAATCACAGTCCATGAGTGGGGCTTGCTGTGTTGAAACATATAAAGTGTAGTGTAGCCACACTTAAAAAGGTGATCTTCTGGCGTGCTATTTTAGCTCAGTTGTTGGAGCATGACGGCCCATGTACAGAGCTGTCAGTCCTCTCCGTGCTGCTCACAGGTTCAACTCCTGATCCTGATGATGTTTGGAAAAAAGGCCGTCCACTTCAAATAAAGGAAAATAAACTAAACATAAAGATAAAAAAATAATGGGAACTTTTTGGTAAGACATCATGGGGTTTTAATAAGAACAAATCCGTGACACATGGCCATGCAGTGAGGAGTTGACCTTATTGCTGTGCTACTAGAATCATGATTTAGATAAATAGAGGGTATCGCACAAAGTTTTGTTTTGACAGACAGATCAGTGGCATAATGAAAGAGACAGACAGACAGAGAGGGAGAGAGAGAGAGAGAGCCGCTGTCCTGCTTCGATCACTTAGAGCAGCTTCTATTTAACATGAGACATTGGAGTGCAATCAGTGCATCCAAGGAGGCACATAACAGCTCACTTCAATCAATCAATCACTATTTGTATAGCGCCAATTCATAACAAGTGTTACCTCGAGACGCTTTACAAAAGAGCGTATGGGATAATGTGCATGCGGGATTTCTCCTTTGTATTCCTCACGTTCCTGTTGTCCGCAATTCCTTCCCGCTGAGGTGGAGGTTGGAGCAGTCTGTGGATGGATGAGGTTGAAGGTGGTGGTGGTAGCTGGTTGAGGGATGACACAGTCCGATGGTAGTGGCTGGGTATCGGGCGATGGTTGAGGGATGACACAGTCCGATGGTAGTAGCTGGACATCTCTGGGCAGACTTCTCTCTCTCTTTTACCTGCAGAGCCTGTATCAGAATAAAAGCCCTATTTTCTATTCCTACAAATGGTTAATATATAAATAAGACATGTTGGCACAGTATGGAGGATTTGGAGTTGTTTAAAGCCACCTCTGGTTGAGTTGTGCTAAGTTGCAAAAATGTAGTAACAATAATGTAAATTGCTTCTATATCAATTAATATTTTCATAACTTTTCAAATAATTAATTTTGATTAACTAATTAATAACATTTGGATTGACTAACATTACATTAATACTCAGGCAAAATGGTCATGGTGATTTATTTTTCCCATGTCGTCAAACTTTTTACATGTGAAAACGGTAAATTCCCGTGTAGCCTTACATGGCTGTATTCTGACCAAATGACATACAAATGTTTGCATTTTTTTGGCTCTATCACATCGACCACTGAATGGCTACTGTGTGTTCTCAGCACAGATCCAACGAAACCACACTAACCTTATTCTACCCTCTAACAGTGCATGCATGAGCCCTATGTTTCAGATCAAAGCTGTGTCACAGCCCATAGCTTCAGTGAGACACTGGATTAGAGGAGACAGGAAACCCGTTTGCCAGCAGGTATGTGCAGTTCAGTATTACAGCTGCGCAAACAATATTAGACAAACTGGGGAAATATTTTCCTAAGGAAGTCAGTAATTCACCCCGAAAAATCAAGGGAAAGGTACGACGGATCATTTCCAACTCTCAAAGTTTTAAACACAGCCATTTGGTACTTTTGGCTGTACTCAAGTGACTCTTTTAAAAGAAAATATGAACTCAAATACACCTTCAAAAAGTAATTATGTTAAGTGTAGTCATATGTTGGATCACGGGCCTATAAGCTATGCAGTTGTCATTTGAGTCAACTCTGACCTGTAAATGAGGCCTGGAACCAACTGATTTCATCAGCAACAGCTGCATTTTTTCACGACGCCTAAAATGCTTACATTCCTCAGAAGATCATATTTCTGTCCACTTCACAAGTCAAGACCTTTCTCCCTACTCTAAGTCTCACCTGGTTTTATGTTGACCTGGATTTTATTGAGCCTGGCAGTGTGTTTGAGGCACGCTGGTTAGACATCCGATGACACAGCGTTCATTTTAGAAGCCTTTCAGCTGTGATTACATAAAAGCATGGATATCTCCACCAAAGGGAAGTTAAAGATCAGCACCGACTCAGTGTCTGTGAATGTGAACTATTAAATGTAGTCCATCCACATTCATAGATTTGGTTCTCACATGTCTGTGTTTACAAACCCTTTGAACTTTATCTTTAATATGTCACATGTCTCAGCAAACCATGTGTGACTGTTGGAGAAAAGTTGCAGATGTGCAGATCCGGCACTGGAGGATTTTAGTTCAAGAAACAAATAAAGTGAAAGGTATAAAACAAAAACAAAAAAAAACTCCAAAATGAACAGTCCAGCAAACTCAATACACTCATAGTAAGAGGCTTTCAAGCATCATTGGGTGGCAGTAGGGCAGTCTGTAGGGACATGGGTTAGGAACCGGAGGGTTGATGGTTCAAGTCCCAATGTGCACCAAAATATTGAAGTTGGTCTGGTAGCTCAAGAGGTGCCAGGTCACTTCCTGAGTACTGCTCAGGGACTCTTTAGCAAGTCACTGACCTCCCAACAGCTCTGGCACGCCCCCTTGAGCATCTTTGTGCGTGTATATATAGTTTGGCCCTATGTGTGCGAAAAGCATGTGTGTCAATTATAGTGTAAACTGGAATTATGTATGTAAATTTAAATGAAATGAAAATAAAAAATGAAGAACTACAAAGCAGTGATTGAATGTAGACCTCGATTTTGCCAACAATGATTTGATTGGAGAATTAGTGACACCATGTACTTAAGAGTAAAAAAAAAAAAAAAGTAATAGGCAATGCACAACTAGAGTATGTAAACAAATCAAAACACGCATTCCTGGTATCAAATCAAAAGTAAGCCATTACTTTTAATGTATTCATGTCAGATGCTGTTTAAAGTAAGGTCAAAAACAGTGCGGCGCATCGACAGGAGGAGAAGAGCTGATGTAAAACACAGCGTTTAGGAGGGGCTGTTTGCGAGGTGATACTTTTTAATTGCTTCAGACAAATTTGTTTGGAGACGAGCGTCACATTCAGAACATTAAAGTGGATTTCAGCGGATGAGCATGTAAAGGCGTGTCCTTGGGGAGCACTGTGATGCGCTGGTAATGAGTGGAGGTAATGAAAGACTTCACATAGACAGATGTATCCATTTAAAATAGTAATAACTACAGTTAAGATGGCAAAGAGCAAATTACGCACAACTTTCGCTGAAGCAAATGTTTATTCAGACTCTGCAGGGACCTGTCATTTTTTTTTTTTTACCGAGTCCCTGGGAAGTTAAGGGAGCTCCCGACGACTGTCATTGCCACTCAGACAAGGTCGAAACTGTGATAGAGACAGCATGACAAGTGCTGCTGGGTACTGTGCCTCTGAGACCAGGCTTGGCTCGATGTGTTGCGCACCATACATCCGTTGTTATGTGTGCCGAATGTGTATCAGCTAAAGAGTGAGATACAATTATTTTTTAAAGATGAATTATACTATAAACGGCGTCTTTATGCATGATTAAAAAGGGTTTTAAAACCAACCCTACATTTGATTCCACCGTAGGCCTTGTACTGTATAAAGTTGTTGACATTAGAAACAAAAGATATCCTTCTCGGAGAGTGATCTGATTGCGGCTCAGTCTGCAGGCAGAGCATGTGTGACCTACAGAGGATGCGTGTCCATCCATATGGATGTCGTATCTCCGCGCTGACAAGGTAGATGACACTTTATAGAGCCGTGTCACTCATCAGGCTGCATGTGTTTGCCAATGAAGTGTAGGTGAGGCCTCAAAAACCCTTCACCCCCTTGGCTGCTGTTTCAGGTCCGGCCTGCCGGTGAATCACCAAAGGTCAATAGACTCAAATGACAGAGACGAACACTTCTTCATTCTGCTCTGATGGAGAGCTAGGAGCGAGCTAAAGACGAGAAGCGTCGTTTGACAGCGGCCTGCTCCTACCTGAGCAGTCACTTTGTGCCGTGTGATTCCCCCGGCGCTGTGTTGCAGAGATGCTTGTGTGGATTTCAGGCCCTTTGTAGAGGAGTCACCTGAAGTGATGGATAGTGCACGAGTGAATGAAGATGAACCTCTTCCTGCACTATGTGTTTGTTGTTTTCTCCTGGAGGCCATTTATCCTGATATAGACTCGAGTGGGAACATCAGTACTTCCCCTTTTGTGCTGGACGGAGACTGATATTCAGCGTCATAAAGCTTTAGTGGCTTTCTGCTACAAATCTGTGGTGTAAAACTCTGAAGAATGGTGTTTGTTTTAAACTTTGAAGAATGAAGTGGTATTTGCGTGTTTGGAGAACGAGAGAGAGAGAGAGAGAGAGAGAGAGCGAGAGGGAAAAGGGAGAAACTGAGGACATGAGTGTCTTTGTTTGTGAAAACTGTTGCCTCTCACAGTCAGCGTGCACAGAGCTCGCCTGCCTGTGTGCCAAAGCCGCGCTTCCCACGCAGCTAATGGCGGGGATGTGGAAAATGAGTGGCTGGGTTCGGGGCGACGGAGGCAGGGGATGTGTTAATTGAAAGTTAGGATCACTTTGTGGCCATTACGAGGAAACCTGAGACGTGTTAACGCAACAGAGTTAGGCAGCACCTGCTGTCACCGGCTAATTGTGTTGGGTTTGGTCATGTCTGTCATGGAGCGGGTTCCCATCACGCTCTGCCTCCAGTTACAGCTGTATTACTGCCAGAGTTGACATTACAGCAGCAGCCACAGGGGAGCCAGGAGACAACCTGCGACCTCACCGCCACCGCTCAGGCTGATGGATCCTCAAAAGCCAATATATTTCTCAACCATGTCATTATTTCACCAATAAGGTGTGTGTGTGTGTGTGTGTGTGCGTGTGTGTGTGTGTGTGTGTGTGTGTGTGTTGGGGGAGGTGGTTCTTAGATTTTGCTTAGAATTGCAATTTCTTTTTAAAAGTCAGTTTCATTTTATCAAAGTCTCATTACTCTCAGATTACTGTATTGACTGACTGAATAAGCCTCTGCTAGGAAAAGAAAAAACCAAGCAGTGTGTTTCCATTTCATCCTCACTTACATATGCATCAGTCACAAACCAGGGTGCTGTGCAGATGACTCACAGAGGAGGCATACTGTGCTTTTGAGGACCTGCTAGGGGCAGCAATGTATAATCTGATTTAGACTAGAGCAACCTCCTATTTATTTTTAATTGTCCCACTTTAGCATTTAAGAGCTATTGATCCCCGGAAAAGCATTAAGTGACAGAATCACTATTACAGTTAGTGCTCCCTGCTTGGGGATGGCACATCAAAGGACATTTTAATGTCACTGACTTTCTGAGGGAATTTGAAGCCGGGTTTTGAACAGGCCAGCCTATGAACGTAAAGGACACACAATAGACAAACGCAGAAACAAATGTGAGGGCAATTTGCAGCTAATCAAAGAATAGCTGGGAATTGATTTTTTTTTTTTTCTGGGGAAATGTTTGTGGTGCCAAGATTTCACGAAACAACAACATTTTTATAATTGCACCTTTGTTAAGTCTAAAAACATTCATGGTTGCACTTTATTATTTATAGAAAATACACAGAAGGAGTATAGTTCATGTAGGAAGAACATTTCACCTATAGTGCTGCACCTTTTCCTGTCGATTTTTTCGAATTCTTCACATCCCTGGTGCCTTATTTGTCCACTATTTGTCTGCAGAAATCACACCTGTAATCTACCTGGGGCTCTTTGTTGAACAGTCGCCTTGCATTGACTCTGCTCACAAAATGTGTCCCTTTCAAGTGAGACCCCCCCCCCCCCCCCTTCTTCTGCCACCATCCCCAGATGTTTTGATTAGCAGCGACTCGTATGCTGGTCAGATCCCGGGATTAATGATGGATAATTTGCCTAAGGTTGGCACAGCACACCGCCACGCTGCCAGCCTTTGGATGCCATATGGGCAGAAGCAGCTGTTTTCATTACTCTCCCTTGCCCAGATGTGTCAAACAGGATGCCGACTTCAATCCGCAGTCTTGCTGGCACTTGGTGGGGGGTGCTTTCTACTAGCTTGGCAGCTAATTACTTTAATGTAGCCGGGTACGGAGGCCCTGCGTGTTTTTTAAAGGCCTTTTACAAACAGCTGAATGCCAGCTGTCACCTCTGTGCACAATGAGGGAAGATGGATAGGTAGTCGCTGCGAGTCTGATGAGGTTAGCTCCGGGCACAGACCCAGCCCAGACCAGGGGCAGGGTTAGCCTCTGCTCATGAACAATGGGAAGGTCGTCCCAAATACATGCCAGCGAGCCACGTGTTCACAGCACCGCAGTGACACCTCTCACTTTACTAAAATCTGCACTTTCAGTTCTGACCTTGCCCGTGTTGACCATGTGGCTGCATTTGCCCTCTCTCTCTCTCTTTATGCTCAAAAGAAAAAAAAGAAAAAATCTACTGCGGGCCTCGTTCAATGAAACCGATGTGAATGTGGTAATCTGAGTCGCTGAGGTACAGTGCCAAGTCACAGCCAAGACCACACACAGGATAAGCTGGCACAGGAGCAAAAGAACGGCAAGTGAAAACAGAAAGGAGGACGCTGCCAGGATGTCAGCTGGGTCTTTACATGAGATTGCACACACCACGGAACATGTGTTCAATGTGTCCCATTTCCTGCTGAGCAGCTCTGTTTTATTGTTCAGTGATAAATCCTCAGATTTGTCCCAACTGCCACATTTCTCATTGTTCAGACGTTTACGCCGCTGCTGTCTTCAAACTGTGTGTAATGTGCTTTAAAGTGATTGACACCATTCAGATAAAACCTTTCCTTTTATTCCGGGACATTGACACATGTCAAACGGCTTGAATAATACAAATAATAGCTTGGTGCACTCAAGTCAATTCCATCATTACGGCAGCGCAGGGTATCAATAAGTTTTCATTATGTTGAGATGCCATGTCTATAATATCACTTAAACAGTGCCCAGCAGCAAGAGAGGAGTGCTGACATGCTGAAAGGGTCAACAGCAGCTGTCTGTGACTTTGATATTTCCATCAATAAGGCGTCATGTTTTCACACCTGTATGTCCTCTCTCCTGTAATGATCAACAAGGGGTTGCAAGCAGTCAATACGCCGTGATAGTTTCTTCCTATAGGGCACAGGATGATGAAAGTCTTCATGCTGTGCCTGCAGTCATCAAGGTGCTGTAACGTGTTGACCAGATATTTTGAAATGCGTTTAGTTATTTCCTCGCAGGTCACCAGATAAAGGTTGAATTCAAAGGTTTTGGATTTTTGAGGCGGCGCTCGTCTTATTGACGGGCCTCAGAACATGAGGCGGAGAGGGGATAGGGAGCAGCAGAAGCTCTCCCTCGCAGGCCGATTTCCGACAAAGTCACAAGGGTGTTGTTTTGTTGCTGCTGTTTTTTGTTAAGTATTGATCTTAATGCTGCGCTTCATGTTTCGGCCTCCGCTGGGGAAACTGTGAGTAAAGAGAGCATTTAGTAAATCAAAAGATGTTCTTTTAAGCAAGGGTACCGCTGGCTTTCTTCTCCTTTTTCTCTCCCTTTGTATTTTTGAGTGACATTTTGTTCAAATTACTGACTGTGCCTTAGGGAAGGTGATGCCGAACCTTTAAACCGTCAGCGTTGTAAACACAAGTGCTGCCTCATTTCCTCCATGTAGTTCATAATTCAAAGTGGTGTTTGTTCACCGAGGCTCCAACTCTTCTCTGTGTAGTGTGCATCCCCTTCATAGCACTTTTATAGTCATGCTCACTTTTGGGCCTTAGCCTCTACTCCCATAGGAGCCTATTATCCTTCTTAACATATGCAAAAGCTTGCTGGATTGTGCATCATACTCGCTCAGGGACTTGACACGCTCGCGTTATGAGGCTGGTACTTGTGTGCAGGCTGCTCAGCATTATTGTAGGGTTGCTTCTCATTTGGAAAGCTCTCCTCACTCTGAGCGCTTTCACAAAGAAAGTCATTATAAGTTTGGAGCTGACATGAAGGGTCATACAGCAGGGAGGAGACTTTAAGATATCTGTGAATGAAACTTCTAAAGTTTAATGACAACGTCAGACTGTACATGTCATTTATTTGAGTTTGTCCATTTTTTAAGTAACCTTATTTTCTGCCTTCCTGATACAGTACAACACATTTTTTTGGTGCTCAAGTCACCTACAGACCATTCCATTCTTCTTCCACAAGCAGTATGTTATAAATATTTTTAATTAGATTCGAGGACATGGAAAAACTAGCAGTTTTTCTCATCACCACGTCTGCTCGGAAAGCGCACACTCAATAGAGACGGGGGCACCTCAGCGCTGCTTTGATTTCAGCTATGAAATTTTAATTTAAAAAAAGAAAGGAGGGAACATATTGCGCTCATTCAAATCTAACTTTGTTCCCTCAAACTGGAAGATTGGATTTTCTTAATTAAATTATCCCCCTTGTTCACATACTCAAGGGGGCCATTGGCTCAAGGCAGTGAGAAAATGTGTCTGGGTTTTTGGATGCTCGGCTGGCATAATGCTGGTTTGTGAAGAGAATGAAATGTTTTGTTCTGCTTAGACTCCTTTTTTCCATTCCATTTGGACTCCTTTTTTCTAACTGGCCGTCCCTGCTTTCTTCTGTGCTCCTCTGTGTTGTGCCAGCATCAGCCCTGAGCCTCTCACCGAGAGAACGCTTTGATGTGTCCCCACTGTGCCGCCGCCCCCCTGTGCCCTGATTGGTGGATAGCAGGCGGGGCTGGCGGGGCAATGTGGGAGTGGATGTGGGATGAAAGCGAGCGGGGCAGCGAGGGGGCACCTGCACACAGAGCCTTGCCTGTGTGTCTGCTTCATCTTCAACTGCTTCCCTTGACCGAAGGCTGAACTCCTGTGTCAGCGACCATCACACGGTCGCTGTGACCTCCCTCTCTCCTCTCTCCTCTCCCTCAATTTATTTCCTCTCTCTCTCTCTCTCTCCCTCCATATCCTCCTCTTTTCTTTTGCTCCCTTTTGTCTGTTTCTCAATAAATGTGTTATGAGAGAGTAGCAGATGACAGGTGAATTTCTCTGTGTGTGCAGTATTAAGCAGAATGTGAATCAAATGAAATTCCTGCTTTATTCAGACAGATGAACTAAAGCAGGGGAATAAATTCTCATTTTAGGAAGCATAAGGTATTACTTAAATACATCATCCTTGTGCTAAGAATAATACTCACTGAAGACTTATGATGAAAAAAAAAATACCGATTTTAGAATTCAGATGAACAATATCTGACTTCATGTGCTAGCTGTAAAGCTCCTCTTGATTCTCTCCTCTGTGGGAATTTAATTAACCATAAAACAGTGCATTATGTCACTCCTTTAATGTCATTTAGAGCTGCCAAAGGTCAGATCTGAGGGACTCCCCTTTTTTACTTTTATGGGGATGTCTCGGCAATAAGAGTACTGTTTCAGCACAGCTGTATGCCAGGCCGGGCCGCTGTGCAACAATGAACATCTCTGTGCCATCACATTTCAGACTTTTCTGTGTCAAGTGGAAAAAAATGGGGGGGGGGTCATGGCAGGAATATGGTCTGCTCATGTTACTAACAAAAGATGGCAGTACTTTCCTTCCTTTCATAAAACCTTAAATATTATTAGTCAGTTTTATATTATGGTTGATAAAGGTGTAATATCGGAAAAAATAATATAGATGGGAAAATATGTGACATGTTTGTCACTGATTTCTTCTTTCTTTTTCTCCTCGAGATTGAAATAAATGAAAGGAATCACTTCAGTTTGTAGCAACACCTTTGACCAAAAATATAATGCACACTCTATCTCCTGTGGTGATAATTGACCTAACGTCTGCATGCATATATATATATATATATATATATATATATATATATATATTTATATATATGTATGAGAGTATTTTTCAGAATAAAGGTGTTAATTTCTTTCTTCTCATCGAGTTGCTTCTTCTGCACAGCTGTGACCTCTCTCTCTCTAGCTGCTTCCACTCTCAGGAAACACTCAATGATGAAGATCGGTCTGCCTTTAGAGCTTCTCGATGTACACACATCTTAGCTGACCCTGTGTAAATGCAGTTGTTGCAGAGGTGACCTCCTTGTAAATGAGGGTCACGGTTCAGGTGCTAAGGGTCACAGGAGTCGGCCCTCTCTGTGCACGAGGGCACCTTTGTGGCTGCCACTGCTTCAACCCCCAAATGCTGAACGTGCATTTGATTGTGTTAGAGCCAATAACGTATGGTGCTCCGAGGCAACACAGAGGTCACCTCTGGGCCCATTGAGATGTGAAAGGTGACAGGCAGCAGGATCTAAGCCAATAGAACTCAAAGAGCATCTGTCAGACGTCTTGGACAGAAGTGTTTGCTCAGCAATCAGACATCGTTCTTTTAAAGAGACACAAGTGCTTTGTGGATAGAAAGGTATTCTTGAATGCCGTCTGATTCTGTAGCTGGTAAACTGTTCAGTGTGAGGCTAATTGTTTAGTAACACTAATAAAACAGCTGTTAAATAATACATCCTCTTATTAGTCTTTAATAAACCTTGTTTTTACTCACCTATACATGTTTGACAGAAACACAGAGGAATTGTTAAAGAAGTGCGAAAGACTTTCATTGCTGTCTGTGCTTGAGAATTTCAGAGCAAAGCATCACAACGCACAGCACTTAAGCCAAATCCCAAAGGCCGTGACTGGCGCAGCGTGTCCCACATTAGCTCAACCACAGCTCACTGAAATGGACTCGCCTGAGTGGAATGAAACCCATAAGGCACCATGCACACCACGCCGGCGGCTTTATCAGACAAAGATCAATGGACGGCAGCATTCACTCGGAGCACCCAAGCTGCAAGGACAAATACAGTATCTTGGGGGGTTGTGAGAGTCATTGATAGGCTTAGGCTGTGTATGTGTACGTCTCGCCTCCTTTAATCAGGTTTCCCAACAGCAAACACTGGGCGTCAAGTGATGCGTTTCAGGCAGTGAGGCCTTTCAGGCAGGACAAAAGGTGGGAGAAGCTGTGGGACTCGGAGCCCGGCCCTCTCCTTGGCTGAATGTCTCGCAGTTTTCCAGTGGAGCTCAAAAGGCCTTTGCCCTTCCAGCTGTAAAATTGGCAGACGGGGAGCCTTGAAAATCCCCCAATAACTGTGAGTCCACACAAAACTGCAGAGATTACTCTGAAGGAGCTAACCAGGCTTAAACCAGCCCACATCAGACGGTGGTAGAGACGGATAAACAACATGTTTTCCAAAGCGTTATAGCACTATACGAATATACACAATGTTGTGTGCAGTGCTTTGTTTCCCTAATAGTGAACGAATGGATGCAATTATTCTAAGCCATGGTAGAGACGAACACCGTGTGACTGTGAGTGATCATATAGAGAATTTACCTGACTCAGTAGCATTTTATAATTAAAGGGTTGATCTGAGAAGGAAAGATCTTAGTTTAAAGAATTAAAACATCCGTATATAACGTGTATGAAAGAAGGTAGAATAATAAGACCACATTATAGAGGGGTTTGTTTTTACCCTGAAGAATAGGGTGGTGATCATAGTGGAATCATTCATCATGATTCTTCACATTTAAAAATGTTCATATTTCGAGATGTAGTAGCTCTAGGGAGAGAAAATCAGTAATTGTTTCACATCAAAAGCGAACAATTGAAAAATCAGTCTTTCCTAGTTATAATGAAAAGAACCTTCTATGTAGGGTTTTGTTGTTTTGTTACACTATCTCACACCATTCATTTTCTTTGGTCTAAAATGAGTATTAAATGTTTTTGAAATGCTTCAGTATGTGTACATTGCTCTACTGTATTGATCGCCCTGTTGTTAGCATCTATACATTATGCCGTTGCAAAGAGCGAAAGTGCTGGAGGTCTGCGTTCATAATTATTGCATCACAAGCTAGTGAACTGAACTAAAGCCTCTCAGTGGAGAGAATCATTTATTTATGAAGTGGCCCTTGACTTAAGAAGGTCATGGATCTTATGAGGGGTTTTCAGAGCATACCATAAAACAACTGATGTGGATACGTCATTATGGAGCTGTTTATGGCGGCTTCAGAAATCTTGTAAGGAACAATGAACTGCTATGTTAGTTCATTTATGACAATATGTGAATCTTGTGATGAACTTGCAAAGCAAACCGCAATATTCTTTTTCAGGCGTTATTAGACCATCAAGCACGTCTTCAAAATAAAATTAGTCAATGCTAGAAGTAAGAATGCCGATGACATCATAATACAACTTATCAGACCTTTTACCCGGGTGTATTTGGTTCTTCTAATCTAAATGTTTTTATGTGATAGCACTTCTGTGTGCAACATTTGACAGAATGTAGGCAGAGTGGGGTTTTAAGGAATTATAGGGGAAAACATTATGCACTATTTGACCATTTGTGTGGGTGTAAAAGCTTTAACAAGGATTTTTTATATTCTCTTTAACTGTTAAATAACTTGTATAGGCTAGAATCGTCGATGGCAATCTTGACAAAGGCTATAGTGAGCTATAAAAAAAGAAACATTCTGGAAATCTGTGAAATTATATCATTTACTCTTGCAATGAAACACACAACACAAACTACTCTTCGGTAACCTTCAGCAAATGTATGAAATTGACTAACGCCAAGGTTACGACATAGGCACAGGGACTCTGTGAAGGTAGCCAACGTTGGAGGTGTGCAGTTGACACGGAGCACATCAGTCAGGGTTCGGCTGTGTTGTTTACATGATTCACAGGACTCGCTGCTCATCACGGCCTGTGCCACTCCGTCAGGAAGAAAGAGAGAAGGATTGTAACTTTGGCCCTATTGTTTAACAGCTCCCAAAGACAGAGGACACAGAAATTATTCTGAAGAGCAGGAGGCACACGGTGGAAAATGACCTTTAACTGCACTTCCTTAGCTGAATCTCATCCAATTAGAGCACTGTATATTTTCCCTAATAGCAGCTGATGAGGCAGGGCGTATGAGCGAGCACGCCCGAGCGGCGTTGCTATGCAGCGAGATGGCTGCTTAGCACCAGAGGAGCGCTGGGGAATAAGTGAGCAGAGAGCTTTAATTTGATAGGGTTAGAATCCTGCAGGCTCCAGGGTCGTGGGTCACCAGGAGCTTGTCTCACACTGAATATGAAGAAATCAGAAGTAAATTGCTTACATCTGCTGCCAGTGGCTGTGAAGGCTGTGATTGGCTCCCAGAGGTGTGCACTATCTAACGCAGGCAGCGGAAGGGGGCCTTGGTGCAAAGAAGGCTTGTAATTGGAGTAATTCTGCATTAATAGATGTTAAAAATCCTCCAAGCAGCTGGGTTTGAAAGCAGTGCCTTCGTGAAATGCAGCAGGATTACGGGGGCATTATTCCTTTTTTTTCTCCCTCCCTCTTTAAATGCCTGCACTACATTGCAATCACAGCAGCCGGCTATAAATGCTTTGTCTTCCTTAGAAAGGCAATGATGGTTACGTCAGACAGGAGAGCAGATAAATAAGGTAAACAAAAGTGCCATGTGAAAATTACTACCCATCAACATTGTCCACAGCCTGGAATGAGCGGAGATGGCTTGTAATATTACTGCCAATGAATAATGTTATTGCAGGTCAAAGTTTGAGATGCTCCATATTGCATCCTCCATGTTTCCGTCTATAGATTTCATACCGGCTATCTGCTTTGTTTGCCTTGTGTTCATTGTGAAGAGCTATTCCTCCATTGCTTACAAAAACACTGCTGCACATGTTCTCCTGTCTGTGTGACACTGTGTGGTGGTTCATGCGTCTCATCACGGCCCTTCTTTGGGACGCTGTCCAACAGAAAATGGGACAGGCTGTGAATTATCACAAATGCTCTGGCAAATGACACTTCATTGGAAGGTCTTTGTCACCAATTATGTGTCTATTAAGAAACAGTCAATCAGTCAATGTGCAAATAGCTAACCCTCTGAGGGCTCAGCTATTGACAGGAAGCTGTCAATAGTCCATCTGATATGATTTAGCTGTGGAGGAACTCTGTGCTCACCGCAGAAGCTTGACAATCCAGACGCCTGTTCTGAGGCGAACTCCTACTCTAGCTAGTTTATTGACCAACAATTATTTTAATGAGGCTTTTTAATGGAAATGTATTATTCACACTGGATTCTCTGAGCAGCCTGCTGAACCTTTTGATTACAAGGTCTTCGACACATCAAGTGTAGGTCATTTCTGTGCATAGCAAAGTAAAAGTTTCCATTTTTACATCAATGGCGCGGCATATTTTTGTGTTATGTAACACAAATGAGCCACTTTCCTCTTTGTCTTGTGGCCTCCAGCATATTATGCAGCGTCTACATTTGACTAAACCAAAACGCAAATTGGATGTCTGGCAGACTAATTTGATTTCCCCCAAAAACCCCTGAAACTGAAACCCTGTTAGTTACCTCAAATGATGGACACTAATACTGTTTTTTCAGCGTGTAACTCCAGCTCAGCAGACTATCCCATCCCAATCAAAACAGTTACTTCCCAAATGTTATTACATTATATTGCCATTTTCAGATAAATGACTGTAAAACGGCTCCGATTCACCATTGATGTCCATGTACAAACCCATTACATCTAGTGGCTTACTCTGGTTTCATAGAGTCCCACTGTCTCATTTGAGTCACTTGTATACATGAGATAATGTGCTATAATACCAACACTGTGGATTAAGAAATATCTCTTCAATAAATACAGCATTGGCATAAAAAAGGTATTTCAAATCAGGATGCAAAAATCTGTCAATCTCCATAACAAGAGTACGTTCATTTTCAGTGTTTTCTGTTTGGAGGGCATCATCGAGCTCCGAAAGCTGTCACAAGCTGAGCACAAATGAGAAAAAAAAAAAAAAAAACAGGCATATCTGCTTCGTACGGGTGCTGGGAGATGTTGGCTCCTGCTTTTCAGACACTCTTTCCTGTCAAAGACTGACTGGCTTGTCAGTAAGCAAATTATAAAATGAATGACAATCCTATGACATTGCATTTGCTTTAAGCAGTCAGCTGGGTTACGCAGCACTCACTCACACTGTGACACTGCCTGATTGATAATCAAACACAGCCACAGGGCACACGCTGATAACCATACCTCGAGATAGTTATTCCTCACCATAAAATGCATGTGATCTGGCTCAGCTATTGCCATTAGGTAGATAAGTGCATCTTTTTCAATTTCCTCCTCGGAGCTCACAGGAGACTCTTTACGTTCAGGATGGATCAGACTGGCAGAGAGTGAGCAGAGGAGCTGATAGTCCTCAACTATCCGCCATAATTACCATGACAGACTCACTTAAGCTTCTCCTCCATCCAGCAGTAACTGACATGCAGAGATCCCAGGATTCTAGTTGTGCGTAATGGTCGTACATGGGCAGAAAAAAAAAGCAGAGGTTACAGCGTCCACGCTGAGGCACTTGTTCTCGTAATGAAAGGTGTCCAAGGGATGGAGGTTGACTACATTTATTCTACCGCTATGATCTTTAAAGACTGACGGTATTTGAGTTATTAGTCATAGACTGTATGGGGGACAAATCAAGTTTTTATTGTTAATACAATTTAAACCAAAAGAGAAACATACTTATCGTACATCCCTTAAGGAATCTCCAGATATGTGCTCATTTTAAAACAAACAAAGGAACTTAGCACTCCTTTTTTTTTTTTTTTTTTGCACATTTGAATAATAGTTTCCTTGTTTCTGATATGATTTGTGGAGGGAACAAATAAACAGATAATCATTAAAAAAGCAAAGTAGTCCCATAAATCAGTGGTGGGTGTTCCAGCTGAGGTAGCTCAATAAGCTCTCCCTTAAACATTGGCCCATGGTAATGGGAATATCTGAGGGTCAATCGGGGTTAGGTAGTCTTCCTCCACAGGAAATGAGCTTTTGGTGGGCTGTGTTCCCAAGGTAATGAGCAGTGTGTGTGTGTGCGCGTGTTTAATCTTAGCTAATAATGTTATAATAACTGGATAAATTTTTAAAACAAGCAAGTGGTAACATTCTTCGGACCACGTGTGCAACTTGAATTCATTGCATTATTTGACAAACAAGACAGAAGAGATTCTATGTAGGACATTAGTGTGTTTTTATTCAGAGGTCTGACTGTTTTTCTTTTATTGCTTAACTTTCAGCCTTGTTAAGTGGGGGTTGGGGGCGCATGATGACACCAAACAGCCTCAGTATAACCTTTGTTTTCTGGGGTCAGACGTCATTGTTATTATTAGTTATCCAAACAGTTGCTCTGTTAGTGAACTTCCTCATCACATTCTTGTTTGCATGGTTTCCCTCCTGAAATGCTACATGATGCAGCCCAAATGTAACTCTACAAGTCAGAAGTAAAACCTCTGTTCTCTTCGTCTGCTGCAAGGTCATTATCTGCTCCAAACCTGCCGTAAAGAAGCAGCGGTGAGGAGAGATGAAATCACGTCCTGATATGCAAATGACTTCCTGAACACTCCATATTGTGGAACCACATGCATCTGGCATGATTGGGCAGAGTAGGACAAATTGTCCTCGGCCAGGGCTTTTCGCTAGTCAGCAAATACTGCTGTTAAACATCGGAGCCATGTTCACAATTAGCATGACAAAGGTGAGCAGGGGAAGAAAACACTGAGAAATAAATGACAAAAACATCCAATACAGACTGAGTGCTGAAATCACAGAACAAATGCATCCAATAAATACTTTCTTCATGTAGAGCTGATTTCAACCCGCCATTTTGATCACGTCATTCCCTCTGGAAAATTGCAATTAAGTTTGGAGAGATAAAACATGCCAACTACTCTGCATTTCAAGGCTTGATTGGCCTATCAGCTAGTCAGTGTGCCGCCATGGTTTTCATCACTGTTAATTGATCCTTTCTTTAATTAATCTGGAAAGGAAAGCCCATATCTCTATCCTGTCTGATCGTCCCCTCTGTCTGTCATAACACAATAAAGGCCCTATCCTATTGCTGCTAGCGCTGCCTTAGCCTCTCCCTCTGGCTCCCGGCCAAGCCGACTATTTATGGAGCACCTATCTGACGAAGAGCCTGCCGTACGGAGTTCAATGACCGGGTTCATTAGCGGTGCTTTTCCCAAGCTACTTCTAATTTGCATGCAGTGACACCTTGCTTTAATATGGATGTGAAGGTTAGCGGTGGGCCGAGACACTTCTTCAACTACCCATTGGTCTAAATGTTATTTCTCTAGCTCCTTGTTCCTCCTACTGTAACTAACACTGCAGAATTATCCCTGTGATTTAATTATACCCCCGCTTTTTTTTTTTTTTTTTTTATGCTTTGTTCCTCTGCTGGCATGTCATGTATGTTAGCATACACGGTGTTAGCATTCCCTGCTTTCACACCGAGTAAAAATGTGAGACACATAACTTGATTCATGATACATTTTTATGATTTTGAGTATTTTTGAGTATTTTTTTTAATCATCATTCAGCAGTGCACAGTTGTAAAATTAGAGTTAAAATTAAATGTAATAAATTGAAATCGTTAATGTGTTGTTAAAAAAAGTCTTCAAAGTGATGTAAATATGACACGAGCATTTCTGTCTTATCTAATGAAGTTGTTTGTATGATTTTATTTGATGTTTGACTTCATCCAGGAAGAATCCTCAGGACTTTTTTAACAATACTTTCTTTGTCCGTATATATAAAAAAAAAAAAGTCTGTGCCCTCTCTTTTGTGTATCTGAACAGTTGGCCTGTGATTCTGACAGCTCTACCTGCTGTAATGGTTGCCTCCAGGAGGTGTGAAACAAGGTCTTAACACTTTGGCTTCTCACTAAGAATGTGTGCTTCTGTCTGTGCTCACAGTTAAAAGTTACAATTGGACCATAAAGCGTTTTTCCCCAGCAGACTGTAAAGAAATGGATGGGAGGCAGCTGAGAAATGAACATGTGAGTATCTGTTTCTGTCTAATTAAATCCGCAGAACAGCCTCAAGCCTTCCTGTGCCAAGACTGCATTCAGACAAACTTGTACATCCTGTGGTCTGGCTTCTGTGGTAGCACACTGCCACCTATTGTTTAAAGTCGTCCTCTGTGCTCGGAAACCTTTGTGTGCTCCTCTGCTGATTGCTGGAGAGACAAGTCAGCTGCTAACAGATAACTGATGATAGTGACATCAGTCATGTGCCGGGATAAAACACTCTTTTAAGATCACATAGCTCTTTTGAAGGCTTCTTTATTACTATTTGTACAACACATAGGCTACCTCTAATGGCACAAATCATCTGAGCAGGAGAGTATTGTAAACCCCCGGCTCTTATGTGTTATCATTGTGAAATGTGTTTTCTTACTGTGGGATTCTGCAAAGGCTCATTTGTTGTTGTTGCTCTTGAGAACAAAGCAAAAGAAGAAGTGGCAGCTGGAGGAGCAATTTTTGTCCATCAAGGGCTATTGAGAGTTCAATTATTTATCTTGTGAAGTGTTCCAAGGATGTGGTCAGCTCATCAGGGTTATAATGCACCGAGTGAGAGGACATGTGCACGGAGCGCAGGGAGGAGGATGTTGTTATAGTCTGAAAAAAGTCAGCTAAAGCTTGTTTCCAGATACAAGAACTCCCACGCTCTGTGCAGCTGATGAGGAAGTCTTTAGAAACCCACTCTGTTCATATCTGTGCTGTGTGAGGAGGACCGAACTGTGAATGTTCAACGTTTAACAAAACTTCAGCTGAATGACTTAATACCTCTTTTTTTTTAAATTATATTTCTTTACTAAAAGTGCACAAAGTGAAACTCGAGGTCAAGCCTGGCAGCCACTCGCACACAGCAACACACAGTTTGTCCTTCGGAGAAATTCAGTGGGAGTCTTTAGTGGCATTATAGAGTGTCTTTACTATATGAAGTGTCAAAGTTGATGTTGTTTGCTTAGTTTTATTTATCATTGACAGACTTGTTTTGAATGTTGCAGACATTCAATAAACATCATTTTTATTTTAAGATTCTAAACAAAACAAAAGATTTGTTTGATTTTGGAAAGAACATTTCCTCATCAGATGAAACAAATTACTTTGCCAACTTTGCTGAGATTAATAATACCACGGTCTGATTATGTTGCTCATGTGTTGATGTTGGATTAAATATTAACACAGTGAATGTTTGATTGTTTCTGATCACACCTCTAAAGGGGGGATCTCCGCTACCAGCCACTTTTACAATCATCATAAACAAAAGGGGTTTAAAACCAACCAAAAGTTACAGTTTTTTTTAAAACTTGATCAGGCCAGCTGGAGCAACGTGACTATATTTTTCAAACCTCTTGTCACTGTTATAACAGTCAATCCAAGTCACAGTCCTTGCATGCCATTTTTTTAAGATATGGAGATGTATTTTTAAATGAGATTCTGGCTAAGACTATGGTTCATATCCATATAGTTTATGTTGCGCACCGGTTCACCTATTTGTCCTCTCACTGTGTGTCTCTCTTCACCCTCGCTCCGCCTCTCTCCCTCCCTGAGCGAAACACAAAAACAGCCTTTATAATAAAATACACAGCTGTGTGTCGTTTATTATTCAGGAAAAGGAAAAAAAAATGATTTATTTCATTTATTTATGGGGCAATTTTATTTAATATTATTATAGTTTTATTTCAACGGTTAGTGTATTTTATGTCACTTTTCATGTCGTCTACATGTTGACATGCGAAAAGTGTCTGTGTGATATTTGACATTTGGCTCATGTAGATTTGACATAGAACTGACTTTGTTATTATTTTCTTAACAGAATATAGTGTAGAGATATTTATCATGTTGAAAATATTGAGATTTGTTTTTTTTGGCCGCCCAGCCCTAAAGTGTAGGCATACTTGGTCTGATTCTGATTCTGATTCTGATTTGCAGAATATTTAGTCAAATATTAGAAGAGTGGCAGGAGAAAAGCAGCATGAACATAATTTATCATCTACACTTAATGCCAAAGAACCTTCAGCCACATTCTTTTCCAGCAGAGATACATTACAACAGTTAATGGAGAGAGGTTGGCAGGAGAAAACAGGATATGCATTATGTCCATAAAGAACGTCAAAGCCAGGGATGAGATCATTCACTGTTTTTGGTCTAACTCGCTTTAGAGCAAATAATACATCGGAACATGAAAAACGTGTCATCTGCAATAACATTTCTATAAGTTATACTGTTCTAATGTAGTGTGACCAGTGTTTGTAGGGCTCATGTGTATGATTGTTAAAATGCTCTTCTAGGAGAGTCCTACTTTCTGAGTTCTGATTTTACATTTTATTCTACTCAAAAATAACATTTCACCAGCGTTTAAACAGAAGAGAAAAACAATCTGATGTTCTTTGGCTAAACCCCCCAATGCACCAGACCTTCTGCCCCCCTCCATCAAAGAACAACAAAAGCAGCTTCAGCCCACCCATCCCCTGCTGCACATGTGTCATTCACTTTCTTTTCAACATATCAGAACATAAATGGCAACTTGATACATGTCCAGATCTGATGTTACCCAAATGAATTTGGTGAAAGACAAAGTGGAAGTGAGATCTTGTGAATTTCCACAACCCGAGGAAAATACATCACTAGTTTATCCCCCTCAAAAATAAAAAAATGGATCACTTTCAGAATTCCTACTTATGTCCATCCGTTTCTCCCAGTCAAATGGACTCTGGAGAAGTGACTGATTTTACACTGAACTCAATAATCCAGAGACTGTGCAGCTTAAGTCATGGAGCTCCACTGTGCGTATGTTAACACCATTAAATCACCTCAAATGCCTACATGATTCAATCTTTTTCACAGTGGACGACAAGTGAATTGAATTTCCCCAAAGTGGCTGTCCATTTCCTGTCTACATGTGACGAGTGGCTATTCGGTTGCCGGGGAATTCAGACCCACTCTCCCCTTCACTTAACTCTCCATATCACATTTAGCACAGAAGCGGGAGGCTGCCCATTTTTCAAAAAATACAAATCAAAAAGTGTTACACGAGAACGTTGGAGAGGGATACATTCTTCTTCGGATTGTGGATGTTCCCCCTCCCGTCTATGAAACATTTATTTATCTTTGAAAGTGTGCAAATGATCTTAAAGAATACAGTTATTCTTTTCTGGGGGGAAGGATATCTTTTCTATGCCTCCACAGTAGACCATATTCAGCCTAAATTTTTGGCATGGAAGCCAGATGAGGCCCCGGCCTTGTGCGAGCCTGTCAGTGGCACTCTATAGCACAGTGGCTCTTAGTGGCCGTGACTCCCTGACCTGCTTTCCCGCTCCACTGTGAATAGCTGCTGGCACCTCTTTCCAAGCCTGTCTGCTAGATGAGGAGCAAGTTTAAAAAAGACACAGAGTGGGGATTTTTCGCATTACATATTTATCTTGGTTATGTGTTTATAGCGCTGCACAGTTCGACAATGCCCTCCAGATCAGTTACAAGAATAACTGATTTATTACAGAGTTTATTAGGCGCTGAATCCATAACTTACTTTTTGTAGTAAAGGCAAACACCCTGAGAATAGAAGAACTAATCAAACACAGAACAGCAACTCTCCCTGTAGATTTTGTTAGAAACTTTGTTACATTGCTTTATTTAAGTGTAATTATTCAAAGCACTCAAATCAAACGCGAGATAAAAGATTTCCAGCGTGTTCCAGCTGTAGTGGCACTGAGACACACGAGGCACACAAGGGGGCTGCGGAGTGCTGATTCCCCTAACAGACTGTTTGCTATACCTGCTTAAATCGTGGGCATTTTAAAACCATGTTTGGAATAAACGGGCTGAAGGGAATAGAGCACCGAAGAGCTGAAGGGAAAAAAAAAATGGAGAGCTCTGCAGACTTGATTGACAGGCCTTGTCAGTAAGTCTCTTCCAGTAAGAGGCACCTGCCTCAATCCTGGTGGGACCCCACCCCCTCCCCCCGCTCCAAAGTGAAGCGCAAAGGCATTGTCTTAATTATCCCCCTCCCCTCCCCCATCACATCTCAACAAGGAAGAGAGGGAAAAAAAACCACAATTAACGGTAAGCGTTTAGGGGAGAGAGATTATTTACTGGGGCCCATCCAGTGGAGACAGACGCCCAGCGGTCCTGAGAGACAAGCATGTCCATCAGCTTGGGGAAGCCGAGCAATCCAATTAAAGCAGAGATCTTTCAGGCGGTCAGTGCTAACCGGTGGTGTTCTTCATCTGACAGTGACATGGCTTTCATAATGTTTTATTGGCTTCAGTTGATCTTTCTTTTTTAAGGGCAAAACACTTGATTTTGGGTGCAAAACATGCAGGATTTCATTTGTCTGTAGCCAGACGAGACGAAAACAAAAGCCTTAAATGTATTAATCATAGTTTGTGAGATCAAGAAGAATAGTTGTGAGTTTAATTATGACATGCATGACTCCTTAACAGACTTGTTGCACTATCACAAGTTGTTCTACATGGTTGTCTGTCCATTACAGGAGGAACGAGTAAGACAACTAACAGCATGCAAGGATTTGAAAGTAGTAAGATTCCAGCACTAGTTTGCAGACTTCACTTCAGACCCTCCAGGCTGAGGCTAAAAAAGATTGGTGCGATTCAAAGAGCAGGACTTTACTTTGAGTGAGGCGAACCAAATGAGAGTCTGGGCCCCGGGGTCTGCGGGTCAGCTAGCAGGTGGGGGAATGAGATGAAGCAAAGCGGAGGGGTGAAAAAAACAGGGTGGCAGAGTGGGGACGTCACATCTGGGCCGAATTGGGAAAGTAATACGGCGGGGCCGAGAGAAGTGTTTGAGGATCTGGAAGGCAGATCTCCTTTCGTAAGAAACAGCAGGTTAGTGTGTCAGCGGGGAGTCCAGATGAGAGTGATTAGAGGTGGCCTTTGAGGAGCAGGTGCCTCCTCTACCTCTGCCGCGAAGCCCTGAGTGGACCGCCATTAATCAAACATAGTCATAAGGCATTTAAGCAGAGGGTACTTTATGAGCATGTCAAATTCCACCTTGTATGTGGTTTGTTTCAAACGTATGAATTTTCTGCATGTGGACTATTACGGGGCGGCATTGCACGGCCTTGAAGTTGAAGCTGTGATGGAAGAAAGAAGTAAAAAGCGGCCTCTTTGTAATTGTTAGTGCATTACCTCACTTAACATTACATCATGGTAGATTTTGTAGAAACACTATTTGACAATCTAAACTCATGTGGCCAGCAGATTTAACAGAGCCTGACCAGTTGTTCCCAGCTATTAAAACAGAGACACATCCACTGACAAAATCCTGTTAGAAGCCAAGAGTAACAACAGTGTGTGCTAATAATCTCATAATTTCCCCCATGGCTGTATCATCCTCACTGTCTCTCTCCGCTCCCCGGGTCCCGCCATGCTCTGCATAGCAAGGACGGACACGTTTGAGCATCGATTCAGCGCTACATTAAGTAATCTAGTAATCATTTACACCAACTGTTTTTTTTTTGGGGGGGGGGGAAACAGAAGCATATTAAACAGGCATTAATGTCACTACGAGGAGACCGGAGCGCTCTGGCTTGCGATGTGGGAGCTGTCTCACTTGGACGGCCCACGTTAAGGGTTTCTGCTCTCAGTTACCTCCTCGAGCTGTACAATGAAGTGGAAGATCTCCTTTTTCACGCCACCATTTCCACCCCATTTCTTTGCATTGCATTGTTATCCCCACCTCCAAAACAAACAGAAAAAAAAAAAACACAAAAACAATCCAGTCAGTCATGAAGCTCTTCCCTTAAAGAGAGCGGAGCGTGCATCTGCTTGCAGGCGAGTGGGCAGAGCAGCTGTGGACACAGACCACTGCATGAGAACCACAGTGTAGGTGTTTGTCAACATAAAATGCTTCTAGACAGACGCAGAGACTCTTTTGAAAAATACATTTAGATCTGCATTGAAGCACTGCTTTGGTATTCACACCGCCACATGATTGCATGCATTTCCCTACATTCAGGTCCACTTGAGCATCGTGATACTGATACATGTAGTAATGTAGGGAGCTAGATCATGAAGCCTTTATAGTTTGACAAGTTCTCCTTAAAACAGTTTTTTGTTCTTTCAAAACAGGATGTTAAAACACACCTTGTCTGTATTGTGCCTGAAACCTGGAGAGCTTTAATAAGAACTGTATGGTCTGTAGCTGTGAGCTATCCTAAACCTTAAACCTTGGACAAAGACAGGAAGATGGAGAGGAAATCTGAGCCGAAGGCGGTCTAGCTTGAACGGATTTATAGACTTGCCTCAAGTGCATGGTGCAGATGTTTTGGTTGCAGAAGATTGAAAATGTGTTTTTTTCTCACCTTGCAATGGTGTTCATAAAAAAAAATAAAAAAAAACACATTATGGTGGATGCTTTAGAAACAACAAGATTTAAGAAATTGATTTAAGATTGATTGATTTTTTAAAATACTGAACATTGAAATTTCATATGCTTAAAAACGATAATTTACAAACAGAAAAAAGATTATCAAGCAAAAAAAGTATGGATGGACTAAATAACCTTCATACAAAAAATACAGAAGCTGTTTACAGTGTTTTACAAAAACTAATATTTAATATGGTAACACGTGGAAACACGTAACTTTAAAAACTATATTTCTTCCGCTTCCAAACTCGGGCCTGACTGAAGTGCATTCTCCTCCTCTGGCGTAGGTTTTACGAAGGAGGTGTGGGTGGCTGGGAATCAGTAATGATTTACAAATAATAAGTAGAGGAATGAAGAAATCAATAAATCAGTAGATCTCTGGATATTTGTGAGGCAACCTTTTTTCTTTATTTATCCGCCTGTTTTATTTGTTTTCAGCTCTCCAAGGCAAGAGCAGGAATCCCAAATTATCCAGGGGGTTAGGGGGCGCAGTGCCCCTGAGCCCCGAGCCCCATAGCGGAGGTAACGTATTCAATGGCCTGGGGCGAGTGGAGGAGAGAAGCGGCCCTGCTGCATACTGATGGCAGGGAGAGGAGCCAGTAATTGGAGCTGCAGAGGAGAGGGGAGAGGAGGGCAAGCACTGGGAGATGATGGCTTTGTTTTCTCTCTCTCTCTCTCCCTCTTCCTGTCTGTGCCGCTCAAACTCCTCCCCCCCCTCCCAGACCTCTCTCTCTCTCTCTCCCTCACACTTTCTGAGTAGAGATATGGAGAAATTGAATAGAGATACTTGCTAATTGGTCTCTTGCTGCTTGCTTAAAGGACCATAGACATTCTTTTTCATTTGCCTATTGAAACTAATAAACTATGTCTGTGTGAGTGTGTGTGTGTATGTGTGTGTGTGTGTGTCTCTTAGTGTGAGAGTGTAAATCAAGGATTACATGACACTCTGTGTACTTCTAATGGAGAAAGGAGGAAGGTGTGACGGACTGCTGTTACAGTGCGTTGTTGTTCTTCAGACTGAAAGAGAAGCTGCTCAATAAAATGAGCATGTTCTTTAAAAAAAAGATTGGAGTGTATTTAAAACAATATCAAAGGCTGACTGGATCATTTGCTGCTTTATTTCTCCCACTTTGTGTAAAACATATGCTTTCCGTCTATGAAAGCCAATTTAAACCCAGCGCCGGCTGATATGATGTAAATTGGTAAATGCCATTTTAATCAGAGCACATCGCCGCTAATTAAGAAAATTACTCT
Organism: Labrus bergylta; assembly: GCF_963930695.1. Classification (NCBI taxonomy): domain Eukaryota; kingdom Metazoa; phylum Chordata; class Actinopteri; order Labriformes; family Labridae; genus Labrus; species Labrus bergylta. The sequence continues at coordinate 27,832,478 of NC_089201.1, read as the reverse complement.
GACAATTGGTTTGAAGCCGGTGTAAGAGCTCAAGCCAACATTGCAATCAGGCTTGTTCCTTTTGGTGCTTCTCCCTCATGTGGGTGTGGAATGCTGGGAATGCGGTTACATACATTACAGAGCATCACCATTAAAATCAGACAGGAGAAAAAAAAAAAAAAAAGTGACATTAAAGTGAATCTGTAGCTTAAATAGCTTCCAACACTGCCTCATTATACCCACGATGTCCTCGGTTGACACAGTTAAACGGTTTTGAAATAAGCTGGCAAATGGCCCCGAAAGAAGGGAAGGCGGTTGTTGTGGCACGTTGAAGTCATCGCTGTTGGCCGGTCTGCCCTGCACAGGTTGAAGCCCGCAGGTCAGCAGAAGGACAGAAGCACGAGGGGGCTTTCATTTCCTGTCAAAGAGGAGCAGAGAGAAGCTTTCCGAGGCATCAGTCGCAGGCTAATTGGGCCCCTGTGGGTGACACTGCAGCATCATAAATAAAACAAACACAGTTGTGGTGTTTCTGCCACTGGACTCTTTTAAACCTTCATCACAGAGCGAGCGGTTCCGATGAAACACCCGGCCTAATTACTCTGGTACGGGGGCTGTTATCTTTTCTGCCTCGCTGTAATTGATCCTCTTTTTTTTTTTTTTCCTGCATGCATTTATGTTTTTAATCAGAAATGAGAGAGCGCGGTGCCTGAGAGCTGAAAGACCTTGTAGGAGCTGATAATTAGCGGCTTTGGTTAATGGGCCTAACTGTACTCAGTCGCTACGTGACTCTGGTGTCACGACGTGGCAGAGCTTGGGAGAAGATGGTGCTACAGGGGTGACGCACGTGATTAGTCTCCACACTTCACCACAGCCCTCTTCACACCTCAGCCTCAGCACACAAGACTCCGGTGGAGAAAATTGCACACCCATAAACTGCTCTCACTAATCAGATCGACTGTGAGTGTGTCAACCTCTGACTGATCAGTGACCAGCCGCTAAGCTATAATCTTTGTTTCCAGTTCTCTTGTGAGGGACAAAAACTATGAAAACACAAGAGCACGAGGAGTTATACTTCGAAGTGTGACAGATAAAAGTAGCGTGGAGAGACTGTAATGTATGTGCTGCATTTGTATGTTTGTGTAGCAGCATGTATGCTAATTTGGATAAATATACAACTTGCCCTCGGCCGTGAATTATAAATTGGGCTAATAATAATACTCACAGTCTCTTGCTTCTTTTAAATTCACATTCGATCAAAATACATCAGCCCCCAGATTGTCATGTCGTGCATTCTTCATTCTGTGGAGATTTCACTTTGTTATGCAGCCAGTGGCTCCTTCCTTGGGACCATATATCCATATTCATTCAGAACCTATAGAATGTGTCAAACAGAGGTGTCCTAATTGTGTCCTTGATGAAAGGCTATTAATATTGAACACTTTCCCATTCACCCGTGTGCACGCACGGAGAAATGTGTTTTCCCTTTTCTTTCGGTGAGACAAAAAGCAGACCTGTTCATATCTCTAATGATACCTGATTCCCCAGGGGTTAGCGGGCGGCGAGACTAGCTGTGGCTTTAGCAGATTCATCAAACAAAATATGCCGCTCTTTCCTCAGGAGGCTGAGAGTCACATTGCGTTATATCACTGTTAATTAGAATGAAATATGCAGTTCAATTATTCTTTGTATTGTTTCCCCGATGCGTGTGCTTGTGCTAACTATAGGGCACTGATGTAACGCCAAATGTTGGAAAGCTTAACACTTTATTCCCCCTCTTTTTCTTTCAAAGCCTCCGAACAGTTTGTCTCCATTTTTTTCTGAGTAACAAAAGAAGCCCATAACTATTCTGTTTAACAAAGCATTTAACAGTTTGAAGGTTCTTGCTCTTCTCATAAGCAGTTCTGTCATGATTGTGGCAGTATAGCTGGCCTGATTGGCTGGGTGGCCGCATGTCTGCTCCCATGTGACATTGTGTTTTTTGAGGCAGGCGGGAGCTGTCCTGTTGCCGATGTCAGTGCCCGACAACCTCTGATCCTGCAACAGCAACTGTCAGACCTGCACCTGTAACACTGAGACCTTGTGTTCCCCCCGTCCACAGAGCAGGGCCACGCTCAGACATGCTTTGCATCTTGCCAGCGCTCATTGGCCCAAGCAATGCTCCAGAGACTGAGCATGATCCCAGCTGTTGTCTTCATTTTAATGCACTCTGAATAATATTAAAGCAGAATCAGTTGAATTTATTAATAGAGCTTGCCCCTTAGAGAGATGCTTTTAAAGGCCAATGATTTCATTTCAGCTCTTAAAGGCCATCTTCTATTCTTGATGCTATAAAGAATTATGGCTTTTGCCATGTCTTAACACTGCTGTGTACTCTGGGCCACAAAATGAATTATTAGTAAACTGGAAGTACTGAAAACAGCCGCTATTAACGACCGTTTTTTCTCTGTGTTGCTACCCCAGATATATTCCCACCCGCACTCCCAGAGACGACATCAATCCTGGTTATCTTGATGTACATCTTCTATCATAGGGAGAGAATAAAGCAGAGCGCAGTCTGGTTGAGTTATAATCAGGAAGAAAAGGAATAGCAGGAGTTATTTAAATAAAAGCTCTCTATGAATCCTCATTTGAACGTATAGACGAAATCATTAGGGAACTGTTTCAAACTGCTTGTTTTTTTATTTTCCTTTTAGGTTGTTTCCAACTGTGTTGTTTCTCTCAAATTCTGATCTAACTTGGTGTCAGCTTTCTCTCTGGAGGCAGACCATAACCTCTGCACCTTTAATTTAGGCCATTTGGGACTCTGAGTGCAGTCCCTGATCTTTGTGACCCGCTTCTCAGGTGGTACACGCAGACCAAATAACACATGCATACGAGCTCTAACACATGTAAGTCAACCATGAGTCGTGCTATTCTTACTTTGTCCTACTGTGCGCAGTGTGTCTCTCAGAGAGGAGGTCAGAGAACCTTAACGGCATTGCACATGTAACAATTACTAAGGAGGTGCAGAGAGAAGTGGCTTATTCAAATGAGGATTTCTTTTTTTTTTTTTTTTTTGCTATGCATCTTTTTTTTTTGTAAAGCAGCACAGAACTGTGACAGAGAGAAAGGTTGCAGTGTTCTCTCTCTCCTCACTCTCTGGTAGTTTGACGCCCGCTCCGGGGCTGAACATCAGAGGAGCGGCTGCTGAAAAAACAGGTTGTATGGGTCCTTGCACACAGCCTGCCTGTGGTGCTGCCTGAAGGACTGCCATGGAAACAAGGAGTGTGACAGGCTCAGGGGGGATCCGCCACAGCTGCAGGCACTTCCTTTTTGACAGCCTGATGAAGACATCACTGCCACACCATGCACAACAACAACAACTACTGGAGGAAAAAAAAATGTGATCAGACAATGTTAACTGCTGTGTGGCTCAAATGTTCATTAGCAGGCTTGTAAAACATCCAGGGATTTTCCCCACTGCACACTGGGACCATATTGCACAGTGACTTGTTCTGCAGAGATTCTTTTTTTTTTGCCTTCCCAAGAGAAAAAACATTAATAAATAATTTCTTAAATCTGATTAAGCCTCTTTGAAAAGGGGCTTATACGTGTTTTTGTTTATCCACTATTTAAGTTTGTTTAAATAGGTGGCATGATTGTGCATTGGTGCATGCAGTGCTGAATCGACAATCAGCGTAAACCCTGTCAGGCTGAATGATACAGGGAACATCCAAGTCCACAACCTCAGTGCCACACAATCAAAGATTTGACAGCTCGGAGGCAGGGAACCGTATTCCTGCACGACCAATCATAATGTCACCTGTAGCATTTGCCTCAGTAATATAGTATATGCCCACAACTGTTGTTGTTGGAATTGGAGTTTCTGGGCTCATGAATGATCACATCTGAATGTCCAGATGCAGCTGTTTGTTTGCTTAATATCGACTAAAAGTACCCTGAAAGTTTTGCTTTGGTTCCACCCCTTGGGGACAATTCATCTGGTCTTGCCAGGGATCCGCTTGTACCCTGCTCCCCTCATGCCCCAGCTCTGCGTTCCCTCCCAGCACAGCCAAGCCCCCCACTCCCAGCCCCGATGGAGCCAAGAATGTAGGAGGGTCTCAGCCAGTGTGTGGGATTTAGCTCGTCAGAAGCTCAGGGTCACCTCCACACCCTCTCACTTTGAAATGGACCCCTGGTGGCAGCTCCTGGGAGAGCCCAGTGATGTCTCTATCAGCCTGTCAAAAGAGATAGCCCGGGGCTCCACCAGGTCCCCCTGAGCCAATCAAACTCTTCGCAAAGCACAGATGGATGCTCTTTCACCAGCGTGCTGCTGCTGAGGGGAGGGGGGGGGGAGGGGGGGGCACCCGACCGCGATGCTCAGTCCCCCAATCAGTTAGAACAAACTCCCATCGGTGGGGTCTAAGCCTCAGTTCAGCCCAACTTCAGATCAGTTCTGTGAGTTTTAAAAGAGAGGACATGCCAATTGTCTGCCATCAGAAAGACACAAAGCAGGAAACTTTGCTTTACATGCAGATGTGTATGAGCACAAATGCCTCATACATTTAAAAAGTACAGCATAGCTATATGATATTTTAAAGTTAATTTCTTCCTTTTTTTCTGAATGTTAATTTCAGTTAAAAAAAATACATAAAAAAATGACCACAGCTGTTTTGCAATTTTTTGTCTGTGTACAAACTTGATACGTCAGAGACTATTGATAAAGGATTTACTACATCTCTCTCCTTGGAAAAAAAACTATTGTGGGGAGACTGATGGAAAAAGCAGAGTATGTGTATGTTGCCATTAGATAGGCCAGGTGTTTTTAGAGGAAATGTAGAGCACTAAGTGCTGAGGATGGAGGGAGTACTCTCTGTGAGATGAGCTCTTTCTCTCTCATCTGGACCCTGTTATTGTGAGAAAGCAACAAAGCACTGCATTAGGAAGCACAGTGGAGACACACAGCTTTGATGTGAGCTCGGTAACCAAGGCGCAGCGGTGGCCGGTGTGTGAGCTCTGTTCCAATAGCTGTGTTGTGTAATCAGATGTGTTTACTGTGTATTCAAGTAAAGAAGTGGTGTAATTCATCCTCACTAGTGAACACTTATGTGGGGGAAAAAGAAAAAACAATTGATAAAAATGATCAAGACTCTTTATTTGGGATTTTAGAGGTCTCAATTTGATGCTGAAGATTTGATACTTTGCAAAAAGGAAACTCAAATTAATCAGTCTGAAATACAAAAACTTAAAAAAAGTCAGCATGAGATTACTACAATAAATATATAGAGGCTGACAGAATTATATACATTAAATCAATAAGAATAGTAACATACTGTACTCTGATGCGATATTATAAGGGTGTAGAAAAACATTATTTTGATTATTATTCACAAGTCTTAAGGAATATATGTAACATTATGACCTTAAATTTGATTAACACGTGGATAATGTTGCCACAGCCTGTTTAACATAAACTTTTCTCCAAACCTAACCTTTAGGCAAATTTCTCAGTTTCATCGAGTTAAAAACAAAACTTAAGAGAGGATGTCTACGGTAAGCTAAACCCGACACTTCTCATTCTTTTTCTAAACTATATCCAAAGATGAAGGCTGAGCCTTTCTTTTCTTTACCTCCAGGCTTGTGATTGACAGCGCCATGTGCTGCCCCCCTAGCTGCTGCAGTTCACAGCCTCTGTCAGGGGGGTGGCAAACACACAAGCCAGAGAGCGGCTGGCTGCCCCTCAGCAGCAGGGGGCAGAGTTAGGGTGGTACGTTGGGGTGCGTGGGGTCACAGCTCTGCTGACACTGGAGCATTGTTGTCAGGTGGACAGCATCGTACCATACTCAAAGGGAGAGCAGCCCTCCATCCTGCATGTCTGTGCAGCTTACTTTTTCTTTCGCGGCTGGCTGGTGGGCGCTCTCAGCGCGCTGTACTGCACCTGTAAAAACAAACAGGAGTTTGGTCAGAGGCAGGTAATCCGAGCTCAGTGGAGCGCACGGTAATGGCTCCCCTGAGGAGAGCTGGTGCAGGGGAAAGCGAGGCGGGCTCGCCTGTAATGAATCATTTTTTAAACACAGGAGCAGAGGGGATTAATCACAGAGAGGAAGGATTTGAAGAGTCAAGGGTGCCGTACCAGTGTACGCCCCCCTCATTCTGCACCACAGTCACAATATTAGAAACAGACATCAACTGTTGAGATGACCTGCCAGGCCAGTGAGGGAGTAGCAAACTGCATAATCACAAAGTGTGAGCTACGTCCCCTAAAGAAAACTTTGATAAAGCTGAGAATAGTAGCAACTTATTGTTTATGCTGCCAGCATCGGTAAATGTGTAACTTTTCTCAAGCTTTACAGATCGACCCTTGATGGGACTTTGATTTCTTCAGGGGAAAAAAAGGCCTAAAAATAACATTTCAACCTAAAACTTTTACATTTTTCAGTTTTTTACAAATGAAGAATAGTGCAAGATATATTTCCTCTTTACAGAAATTCCTTGATGTTCAAATATATGTGCTAGATTGATTAATGTTATTGAATCATAATTTTCTTAACATTCAAGAAATTAGATTCAGTTGTCCATATTTCCTTCTTTTTTTTCAAACTACAACCAACATCCAAAGAGGGCTGATCATAGGGTAAAGTGAAAAAGAGAAGAGCTGGAATTTGCAAAGTTGCTTTTGAAGCCTGCTTGCTGAGCTCAAACAATACGGTGAATCTGTTGAATAAAGGTAAAAACTCTATGCTAATTAGCTGGTGTCCATTATTAGAATGGGAGATGGAATGTGGGAACAAAGTGACTGCCTCCTGCATCAGAACATGAAACTGTCCTCAGAACTGACAGATGCTTCTTATTTCAGGACAGACACAGCGTTGTCAGAAGTCCCCGTTTGAGGCAGACTTTGTAGATGTGCGCAGGCACTAATTGCCAAGTCACATTTGCAAGAAAGACAGGAGTCAATTTTCAGCCTTTGTGGTGTTTTTGTGTCCATACCTATCTGAGGTTTGAAGTTCTAAGTCAACAAAAACAAAATATGTGGTCTATTGTTTTGGGTCTCCTGTGTATATGATGTTAAGGTTATTTTTCACAGTAAGTAATGAAACACACTTATGATGAATCTTAAGGGTGTTTTGTTTTTTATGATTGGCGCTATTTTCAAGATGTACTTTTTCTTTTAAACCAGGCTAAAAAGTATTGTCTCCATGAGATTTGAAAGTGAGTCGCTTTCAAAGCTCAAACATTGTATCCCAACGGGGGAAGAAGACATACAAAGGATTCTGAATCAAAATGTATTCACCACCTTGTTTTGCCAACTCAGTCAGCCAAATCTCAAACAACACAGGCTCCCTCCAACATCACAGAGAAGTCAGGAATGGCTTGCTGCAGGAGGACATCAAGGGTGCAGCAGAGAAACAGACTGGGGTGAGAGTGTCTTTCCAGATCCAGACTGTCAGGATTTCTCACTGAATTCCGTCTGGCGAGTTACCTGCGAGATGAAGGCACTGTGTGGCACTTCATTTCCTGGCCTAGCAAAAAATCTCAGTCAGAGAACGGCGAGCACCCAGCACCCGCTTTACAGCACCCTGACAGCTCTCCTCAGCTCTGTGATGTAAATGCAAATGACATATCAGCCATGGCTAATATGTAATCACATATGGCACCCAGCAACACGACTGGGGCTCACGACTACATTAATTGACTCCACCACCCTGAAGTGACTGAGGCCACGTCAGAGTTTCTGTGCTGACACAACAGCCGGAGACGTCAGGGGGGCCCATGCCTGCCCTCGGCCAATCACCAACCTTCATGTCACAGTGCTTCAATCAGACAGACAAAATTGCTAATAACGGAGCAGGCTGCAGCAATACGGCTGAGGACAGGTTTGAGCATCTCCTTATTCAGACACTACGGCGACTACAAGGAGCTACACTGAGGAATAATTGGGCCAGGGCTGCTTTAGAGGCGAGAGTCCATTAATAATCAAACAAAGCCAGAGGATATATTTCTGCAACACTTGGGAATTCTGGTACAGCAAATAATGCAGACATCTTTAGGGAATTCCATCCCTATCTGTATGTAAAATTGGACCCTTACCTTTTGAACATCACAAGGCACCCTCTGGAGGAAATTCAGTATTTCATTATTGTCAATAGTATATGGGTTGCGCAGCTTCTTGGTAAATTTGTTAATGCCTGTGAAAACAAGTACACATTAATAAGTAAGTGTGTCATACCAAGCTGCATTACCTGCACTGCTCTGCAGAGTAAAAGAGAATCATTCTAAAAGAGTTATGTAACCCCATCTGTGTACTGGATAGACTTCCAACCAGTGTATCAGTTACTGCCAGTGGTGCAGCGGATCATAGTTGATCTGTGATCAACCCCCCCTCCCCCCCCCCACCACCCCCCACTGTTCAGGCTGTTTGCGATCAACAGATCAATGAAAACTGTATCATGCTGGTGTAAAGTAAATGTGCTGCAGATAATGCCTTGGAGAACTGCAGTAGAAATATGAAGACTGTTTTGAATTTTATTTTAGTGTTGGTGTGGTCAAGAACCTCACAATTAAATTAAATTTCATTTCTTTAGGTCAAGACTTGATTCCATTTCGATTTAATAAAGTGAAGAAAACTGAGGATGTGCACTGTTTAAACTCACAGTTACAGTCATAGAAAAGTTATACATTTTTTGGCCAATCGACGATCTGATCTGTGACACAAATCCATAATCCAATCAGAACTGTGAGATTTGTGATCTGTTGCACCACTTATAACTGTATAATGCAGAAATCCAAATCCAAAGAGACAAATCAGTTACGTAGATGATAACGATAACTTTTCCGAGAAAAACAGGTTTCATATCATAAAAACTTCTTTTTTTCATGCAATCATTTCTAGCCCATCTATATTTACTTTGCACATGGCTTCATACCACAGAGAAAACACTATCTCTGGGGTCTTGTAATAGGGACCATTATATTCACAGTTTGCTCCCGCCTGTACCTCAACATGCAGACAAAGAACCTAAGGACTTAAATATGTGCAAGCAACTTGAAAGGCTTGCCTTGAAACCACAGAGATGGGGGTTAACTGGGGAGGCAGAGGAGTGTCTCAGACTGTGTGTTTTTTGTTTGATATGATGGTTTTTTTTGGTATTGATTGTGTTGAAGGCAGTGTGGAAGTACAGTGGTTGTGGGCTTACAGCTTGAGGAGGAGAGCCTGTTAAGGGCAGCATATCTCCCTGACCACTGAGATGACTGTCTATTCTGTATGACTACAGCAGATAATGAGAGGCTAGACCAGGAGCCTACAGACTGCCCAAGGACATCATGTATTATATACAGCTTACTACTCTACCTCTGCTTTGTTTTCACACAAACCCTGGGCCTTGCCTCTGCTGGGCTCTGCTATATCTGCCCACACAGAACAGTGTAAACCTCTGCAGCTGTCTGATCTGTGTGCGTCTGCAGAGGTGTAGGGATGGCAGGGTTCTGAAATTACTGTACTTCATTAAATCATGGATTTACAGTTAGAAACATTGAATAAGAGTTGTGTTTTGCAACAGTAAGTAACTTATTGCAATATAAGTTTCTCTTTATGCGATTTGGAAGAATGTTTTAGTCTTTGTGAAGAACGATTAGCAAGAAACAGATAGTGGAATTGGTTAGCTTTAAGTATTCATCCGGCACACTTAAATGATTGCATTTGCTTTTTTTATATTTTCAATTTCATGTATGAACTTGTGGCTTGTTGTAGAACTTACCCCAGATCAGCACAAAGTATCGCAGTGGGATATAATATAATAAAACTGTTGCCACAAACAGCACCAAGCAAGCCAGGCATGACAAGAATGGAACAGACCAGTTGAATATGCTGAAAAAAAAAAAAAAGAGAGTCAGTAAAATGTACATTATCATTATTATTAAGAGGTTCATTTTAAATAGAAATACTTCAAGGATGAAATTAAAAATAGTCAAATTACTTCTTGGCCCGCTCTCCGATGTTTGCAATTTCATCCAGAACATTCTGGACAACAAGAACAACTTCCTGCACCATATGTATCTTATCCATCAAACCCTTTTTCCCGGATTCCTAAAAAAAAAAAAAGGAAGAAGAAAAAAAAATGATCAGACAATGATGAGGTACACCGTATGTCAATTGTTGAGCAGGGTAGACAAAGAGCAGTTTATCTTTGCGATGTCATTATGTGTGATTTATCTATTGAATGGCCCATAATGAGCAAACACAGTACATCTTCAGACTCTGCTTTTGAGGATGAGACAGACTCAGTGCTCCGACGCGGTTCTGTGGATGGCTGAGAGATTTCAGCTTTTGTCAGCCACACACAATAGAGCTGCAGCACAAGTGCAGCACAATCAACACTCTCTGGTAGATGAAAAGTACACAAAATGGCCATCTGCAATCAGACAGACTAGATGACCTACACGAGAAGAGGGGGGGGGGGCGCAACAACTTAGGAAAGATTTCATTCCAGAAGCGAGCACAGGATAAGTCTGAACAGGTTTTTCCAAATTAGTGAGATCCTAACGCTTCTGTGCAGTAGAAAAGCCCCGTTAGAAAATCCTTGGTTTGGTACTTGTTCACTCAGCCTCTCGTTTGATTTTTGTCGGAAGTAACACAGCACATAAAGTATCATTTTCTCTAAATACACGTACATAAAAAAAATGAAGTGACTCAATGAGTCAACATGTTAGGGGGTTAAAGGGCTTCTCTTCCCCAGGATCACATCAAGGCTGGAAATAAGGACTAGCGTGAAGCCTTCCAGAGGGAGAGGAGTGACTAAGATAACACAAGCTAAAGAGGCTTGAGAAGCCTCAGATCAAAAGGAGAAAATAATGACAGCAATGATGACAGAGGGTAGGGGAGGAAGAGTGAGAAGGGAAGATGAGTGTGTTTCTTTTATGTGTGTGTGTGGTTGGGGAGGGGAAGGGGGGGGGGGGGACCCTAACAGGAGGCCTGAGACGTCTATATGTTTATGTTACAAGTCAGCCGAAGCCGCAGTCTGTGCATTGACAGCGTCCAGACAGAATGCCTTTATCAGAGCTTCATGAGGCCACCCCTGGGAACACACTCACTGCCAGCACAGAGAGACTCCCCACTGTCAGGCCTGCTCTGCTCCACTAAAGGCGCAGGAAGAGAGCAATTCCCACACTAGCAGAGCCTCCCCCCACTGCGCTCGGGGTCTGGACTCACACTGGAGGCTCCGCATTGTCCAAAAAAGGAAGAACTATCACAAATATGCTTGTTTTGAGATTAAGATCTCATGGTCTCATCTTAGGGGAAGAGGAGTATCTAGGTCTTTGCATCATCTTACTTCTCTCCTCTGTATCGAGGGGAATGAGCAAACCTCGCGTGTTTCCTTGATTCTACATCGGCAGTTCATTAAGCTTTTAATTCTTAGTTTGTTTTGGAAAAGAGGAATACTGTTAGAGTCTGCTAAAAGCCATTAAGATACATGTTGTTGAGCTCCTGCTGGACCCAGAGAGCCGTGCATTGAGACATGATAGCTCTCTTTTTTTATGGAGACTCATTACGCACTCTCATTCCTTTTCATATGTTTCAATGAAACTGGTTAGGCAGTGTAATTACATGATTCAGAATTCAAGCCTCACAGGAGATATGAAGCTAAATTAACTTCAGTAGGTTCATATGTAAAGGTGAATTTGCCCAGAAAAAAAGCGCATCCATATTGTCTTTCATTTCTGAATAAAAAAAAACAGGCAAATAGATGTTCTCTGAAGTATGCATGGAGACAGAGCTCTCATCATCATCATTATTCATGTGATTTAAAAAGTCTCAAAATCCTCCATCTCCTTAGCGACCAAAGCTCCTAGTCTTGCTCCTTCCCACATTAGTCATTTGATGATATTCTTTATCTTTGCTCATTTCTCTTTCACGTCGAACACGATTGCAGAGAAAACAAAAATAAATGAAAGATCTCCTTCGGAAATGGAAAAAGGGATGGGTAAACTGGGGATGGACTAAATAATTCCTAAATGTCTACTGATTAGAAAACCTGTGCGAAATCATGTTCTCATTCCAGACAAAATTGTAAAAGCTTCCTTTTAAGGTGCAGTAATGGAGAACCAATTTGATCTCCCGCGCAAAGGTAAACATACTTTCACAGACATGTGGGGTGTTATCAAAGGCTGGGATAAAAAAAAAAAAAAAAAAAGCTCATTTAGCATCACTTTAATTAGAATAAACGCTGCCAAATTTGAATTCTAGGACTGCATATTTTTCTACTGACTTTTCTGACAAAGATAAGAAGTGCATCTAAATGAAAAACACCTGTGTTCCTGGCAAATTATCTCACATGGAGCTAAAATAAGTGAACAAACAATTTGCTGAGATAAAATGCCACAAAAGCTCTCAGCGGCTTTTAATTAGACGGCGGGTCCGTGTGTGATTTCTCACATATTGAGAGCTGCAGATTGTGACAAAGGCAGTATGTCTGACCGGGGGTCTCAAGGAGAACCAGCGGTGAATGTGGACTATCGGGTGAGAGATGGACTAACTCCCCCCCCACCAGCCCAGTCTCGCAACCCCACACCAGCTCTTCACCCTGCCCCCCTCCTCACTCCCCTGGGCTACACTCTGGGAGCAAGGCAACCCCAGACCAGCAGTGCCAGCCGGGGGGCAATGAAAGAGCTGTTTCATCTCCCCTGTTCATTTCTATTGGAGATCTATGGACTTGTTTTGCCTTTCTGTTTCTTTATGTTATCATTAAATATTATCTATCTGCACAATTGATACCTAAGGCCAAAGGGAAGTCACTTTGCCCACACATAATCTGTAAGCTGTCTCTTTCCCCCCCGAGGACAGATTTGTTCACAGGCAGAGAATCTGTTCTGTATTATCCTGCTGTAACACTGCCTTGCCTTTCGTCTCTCTTTAACGTCATGCCTTCACATTTTTTGCTGCTCTGTCTGAGGTTTGAATATTTCCTTCCTCAGGGGGGGGAAAAAAAAAAAGGGGGGATAAGAACATATTTGAGTGGTAATCATAACCTTCTCAGAGGAAAAAGCCTTTATTCAAATGTTGGAGAAAAGACTAAGGGGAAAAAAAAAAGCAATTGCTTTGAAGTTGTCAAATTTAACACTGATCACTCTTTAACCCCAAATATTTTTAAAGAAGACTTTGATAGGAGGTGTAAAGCTACCCTGCTTGATCTAACTGCATGATACCACATCCAAGTGACAGCGAGACCATAACAACACTTTCAAATAAGCCACTTTAAATTAAAGCTGACAGCTTAAAACAAACATGGGTGACTGCTTAATTAGTAAATGAAAGGAGATATTTCATTTCCTCGGAGTGTGAAAGGGCTTAAGGAGGCTCAAGGAAAACCTTTTAAACAGCTTTAACAGGCGAAGGCTGAGTTCAGAAACGCACGCCACGTATTGAGAGAGTCTTAAAACCTTTCTAAAGCCACCGCCATCTCTCCAACTATTAACGCTCGTCTTTTCTGTGTTGAGATCTCAAGGTAGAGAAAAATGTAATAACCATTGTGTGCAGCAATTGTATTGTATCTAATGCTTAAAGCTAACTCCTGCCTGATTCGATATTCATAAATACACAACATTTTCTGTTTGTTTAAGCACCCGCTTGCCTGTTCATAGCAATGATAGCAAATGCAGTTTCCCCACTTTGTGCGCAAAGACATATCATGCGAGTTTCATCTGTGAATTAGCCCATCCTTTCAGACAGGATTTGGTGGATGTGCCTGTGTTTTTAAAAGAATCTGGCTTTTTTTCGCAGCCCCAGGTCATCACAACAGAATATATTGAGCGCATTATGGATATGAATCCTGGGCCTAGACATGCAGCACAAGGGTCATTGCTTGGAGGCTTCGCGTTAGCTCCACACTTCATTGCCATAAAGCAATAATACACATCCCTGTTAACTCTTCCTGCTTTGCAGAAAACAGTGGGATGAGTTTAATTGAATATTATGTGCTGAGGGTAAGTATAATTTTCAGGCTACTTAAAGACTTCCTGTTGTTTTTGTTTTGCGAGAGACACTAGAGAGACATGTTAATAAACATCACTATTTATGGTTTCTCACAAATGAGCGAGTGAAGCGACTGATAACCTTTGGGGCGATGTGTACTGTTTGCTGCTGTGTTAACGTACTTTGTTCTATTTGTTCTAGCAGTAAAAAGGTCATCCTCAACATCACTCTCCCATTTAAACAATGATGATACAAAAATATCGACTGATTTTGTCCCAAACAGCTGTGCAAAATGTAATTGATGGTGCCGTTTTAATTTGATTTATGGATTTCCAAAGGGATGCAGTGTCTCAGCGGGGCACATTTGCAGAGTGACACTGAATACCCAGAGGAACACAAACAAAAAAAAAAATAGAGCTACATGCTACAACTGCTTCATAGATGTTGCCCTGATTTTGGGATGCATGAAAATATTTCTATTCTTAGTTTAAAAGAGCTTGTGATGAGTCGGTCATTGTCGCTATTCTTAAACAAACAAGACTAACACCTGCAGGGTTCTGTGTAAAATATTTTCTAGTTTCTAAGAAGCAAGGGTTCATTTGTTTAAGAATGCCCGGATATATTTGCTCGAGCAAGAATTTGTACATACGAGAACATTGGACCTTGGTTATTAATTAAGAAATTTCAATAAGAAATGTTAGCAAGGTTCACCCATCTGTCAAAACAAACCATTTGTACACAAGCTTTGAGATATGTCACGGTGAAACAGTTCATGTTTATAGTACATTTAAACATATTTTTATATTAACAGTTTAATCCTCGACCAAAGCATATTATCCTCTAAAATGCTAGAAAGAGACAAGATGAATTACCTTCTCGTCTTCCTCTTCGTCATCACCCGTGCTTATGTTCACCTGAGAGAAAATAAAGGGTAGTGGGTGATTTCAAACGGACAGGACATGTGGGCACTGGAGCATTTTTAACAAACACCTAGTAATGAAATTTTCTTTGAGTACATTCACCCCTATTGGGAGAGGCTTGTTTCCATAGAGACTGCATCACAGGGGTGACCTCACACAAAAGGAGAGGTGAATGAGGGCCTTCCTCACAAGAGCACTGTCACACCAAAGCAATCTCATTTCTCCACAACATAAGCACAGAAAAACAGAAAAGAGAGGGGGGGAAAACACATTTAATTTGGATGCTGTTGCCTAGATCACTTTATATCAAGTCATCCCTGACCCCAATGTGGTGCACACTGTGACATTGCCTGGGAACAGGGCTGTGTCATTGCCGGCCAGAGGGTCACAGAGGGGTGGCAGAGTGTGCACACTGGATATGAGGGTGAGCTTTAGATTCAGCATTGCCCAGGGACAGCATCTTTGCCAACAGCCATAAACACAATCACCAGGGCCGGATACGTTGCTTTGAGGAGGGGGGAGGGGAGGGGTGTGAGTGGGCCAGGCCCCTGGCTGGCCGGTGAGAAGGCTTACAACACAGTGAAATTGGGGGGCAGTCGGAAGTGTGAACAGCATTAACCTTCACAGACATGTGTAGGGCAAACATAATTTCCATAACAGTAGATGGAGGGGAGATGGTGGTGTGTTTATGGAGAACTACAGTCCTGTGTTCACAGATGTGGTGACACTGTATGAACAGACTAAAGGCTATACATACATTTACAGTGATTTTATTTAAGTGGTTCTTACTGCTTGGTGCTTTATTGGGCCCATTGAGACAATGTAGAAACTAGTTAACGAGAGAATACTGCCACACCTGACTGTACTGTGAGATGCATTTCATAAAACATCTGTTGTTATTTACATTGCACATGCAAGTGCAAGAGCTTTTAATTGCCATGACTATAAAACTGCATTAAATGTGCATCAAAAGGATTTCATTCTATGAAGACCGACCAGAGTTGGGTTGCCATATAGATTTCATTTGCACTGTAACAGCATGTGTCTGCAGATGTATATGGAGTTCAGAGTCCTCGTCACTCACCGGGTCTTGGTTGGAGCTGGCCTTCCCCACGGTGAGCTGGAAGTATTGCCAGCCAATGAGCAGAAGCAGGAACAGGGGCAGCATGAAGAGCTCCCAGTGCCACACCGTCAGAAGGAAGATCTGAGGAGACAGGACATGACAGTATAACGCAAAGCTCATCATACTACGCCGAGATTTGAAAGCCCAGTTATCAAATCTGAATGTGCCCGCTCCCAAAACAAAGTATATAATGGATTTAACCACATCCTAAATCTCATGAAAAGCTCTACAGACTGTAAATCCTCTGAGATTTATAGCCGATGGCAACAGATTTTACTCTTAGTGGTTTGAAAGTAACAGACATTCAGAGACAACTTTTAATATCTTGAAATCCTATTTATATACACCAATAACACTGTGCTGGCAGGGTGCCTTTCTGCTGAACAGAAAGTATGACATGGATAGGCATGGTATGCTGTCTTTTAACTAGCACATCAAATCCTCTTAGATGGTGAGGCAGCGAGGCTGTCTGACGGGGCGCATATGGCAACCGGAGAAGCAGTTGCAACATTTACCCCCTCCATGGCGAGGATACTGAGAAAAGCCAAGACCCCTGGTAGAAATAAGATGGATCACACTGAATGAGTAATCCCTCATAATTCTGTAAAGGAGTGGTGCTAAGCACGTTGCACAACACCCACTGCATTTCACAGCAGAGGACTAATTGGACGGCTGCATTTAAACCCATTTAGTGAGAGCCTAATGAGTCTGTCTCCAACTGAAATGATCAGGAACATGTGAGGAGGATCACACCAGCAGGTTGACAGGGATGAAATAAAGATGTCCCCCCACAGCAAGTTGAACCTTCATATCTATTATAATGTGATTATGCGCCAATGCACCCAACATATGGTCCATTTTTGTTTCACAATGTCAATTTTGAAATTTTCCCTCATACTTTAAATACAAAATTGTTCTTTAATTAATGCATCCTTTCAAACTGTGAGATTCTTCCTACTTTTTTGGACCCTTTTCTATTGCAAATTGCATTTCAAATGTTGCGTTTAACTGCAAAGCTAAACTAACACAATGGCAGCACAGTGTAAGCTCAAAGAGCTGGAGGCCGCTCCGAGTATGAACAATATGTTCGAGTTAAGCCTGAGACAGGATGTGAAGCACTGGGGCCTTAAGGCCTCAGTAGCAGGCCTGTAAACAGCAGACTGCTCCTGTCATAGCGACTGTACAGAGTCCATTCATGTTGCTCTGGGGGCCACTCTACCTATTGCCACACAAGGCGTAGGTTCAAATGGCCACCAGGGGAAGGTGAACCATGAGTAATGCAGACAACACTTTGGCCCAACCGCCCTAGGCTTCACCACTGACTGTCTATAATCCCTTAGTGTAACCTGGGAGACCGTATGTGAGCCAAAGCGCCATGCAGCACCCCAGCAGGATGAGCAAGATTTTAAAAAAAAATGTACAACATGAACACCATGTTATAGTTATTTCATATTAGAGCTTGTCTGAATTACATATGCAGCAACAAACTAGAGCTGGTGGGGGATAAAAAAAAAAAAAGGTAAACAATGAATATGCATGATGCACAGAGGAAGGTGCAGTACATACCCTCTCTGTTATGAATAACCTACGTCATGTGTTGTCACCTCAGTTCCCATGAGAGGATTCTAAAGCGACGCTCTCCTCACCCCAGAGGAATTCAGCTGGCTGCTGGACAGGTAGCTTGTCATATTCCCAGTATTCTCATAAAAAAGGAGAAGAAAAGAGGGGAAATGTGCCTGGAGACTGACATGAGCCCAGCAGGAATGTTGAACCTCCTTGCCCTCCCTGCAAAAGCTGCTACATTAACCACTAAAGTCTAATTGCTTGGTCTCTGTCTTCCTGTGGAAGTCAACAGAGGGAGCCAATTCATTTCCACCCAGGGAGCCAGCAGGGAGAATCTGTCACAGGTATTCATAATCGCCCACTAATGCAAATTTCTGCTCACCGCGTTCCGGCTCAGTGGACAAGATAAAAGCCTACAGAAATACAATGCCTTGTGTCTAAACTGAGTGCTTAAATGAGGGTATAAACCAAAACTGTCAGAAATATCTTCTCTCAATTCCTCCCTTATGGTATGTCAGCCCATGTGTTCAGGATTTACATGCTATTTTAACACTAATAAAAAACGGTGGAGAGAAACATCTGGGAAAACCTCTCAGATTCCTTCACTCAGGTGCACAGACTGAGACTCTGCCGTCAGATTTTTGTGCAGTAATGAGCAGAGGCAGGACTATACCTTCCCCCTGTCTCCTCACATTCTCCAGAGTTTCTTGTGAAATGGAGACAGAACTAATTCCCCACTAAGTGGTTTATGTTTTATTAGCAAGCTGCTGAGTGATTAAAGGACATGTTGGACAAAGTGCAACCTTTCAGGCGTAAGTGTAAATTTGTATTAAAAAAATAATCTACATTTTAATTGCCACATAAGAGGAGCTCCATTTCGGTCTTAAGGGAGCGGCAGCAAAACAATTTCCCCCCTCCCTTAACAAATTGCTCATGACAAGCAAAACCTTGAATTTCCGAATTGCTAAGATGTTGCACGGGAGGTAAAACAGTCATTTATTTAACCAAACAGGACATAGAGTAACAAACAAAAACAAGCTTGGTGATAATTAATGATATACCCGAGTATTTTAGATTTATACAAGGCAGAATTGGAAAACGAAACGACTTGTAATTGAACAAGTGTTAGTATGTGTGTCTTGGAGGAGTGTCTCTAATGTAGGAAACCTCCCTTGACAAACACCATTTAGCTGAAAAATGTCTGTGTGATTATGCACAGGGTGCCTAGGGAGGGAAAAAAAAAAGAATGAATTAATAAAACTATTAGCACACGGTGGAGTAGATGATGGAGATGCACTCTCCTTAGCCACCTGTAAGCGCTTGGAGAAGGGGGCAACCCCGGGCAGAGCAATTCTGCCAGCAGGGTTAAGAACAGCCTGACAGATTTGTTTTATAGTGCCATTAATATGATTCCACTAAATGCATTCTTCGCCTTCCCATGCAGATCCCCTGGCCAGCAGAATCCAGCACCTAATAATAAAGCACTCAGCGATTAAAAGTGTGAATAAAATAACTTAAAGCTGAGCAAGCACGGCAGCTCCCACCACCCACACTCTCCCAGGAGAGGGAGAAGGGATCGTAACAGGAACAAAGGGACAAAGACACCATCTATAAGACTTTCTACCATCCTGTAAATTGATTAACAGAAGAGGTGGTGGCCCAGTCTACCAACCCCAACTACTGATTGGCAGACATGGCACCAGACTGCAAGACTGCCAAATGCTCTCCTTAAACACTACATCAGAGAACAGCCCATAAATATATGCATCACATCAGGATATGCTGGTCATGAGACAAATTCATGCCATACAATACCATTACTAGATGTATAAAAAAAGGAAAATTAAGGAGAACCTTTCCACTATTTTTAAGTTGGTCTCTTTCTAAAAAGAATACCCTCATTTTCAATACTATGTACCATCATAAAACACACCAGATTTAATCTTGGCTGTATCTTCACTACTCTCTTCAGTTGCACTCCACTTGGAAAGCTAAACAAAGTGAGAAAAGCGCCAGCCAGCATTATGAGGGTCAGTCATGGGGGCTGTGGACGGATGCCAGATTACATGAACATACACTAAAAGAGTTTAACAAGACTGACTACAGGCTGCAGGGTCTGTGTTTGTATGTATTTGCTTGTCTGTGTTGGGTTTTTATTTGTTTGTGAAAGGACAAAGGACAGAATCCGTGGATGTTACTAAGTACAAGTATGAGATAAAAAAAATAAAATTAAGCAAATTATTTCAAATGATTTTTACTTATAAATATAAATCTCAGCATGAATACTGTTTAACATGATAGGGTTGTAGTTTTTCTGGTTAAAAATCAAGGGCAATAGAATTAATCTGCAATGTGTCCTCAATTAAAATAAAAAGGAGAGATTAATAATGAATCAAAGGCACAAGTAGCAGCTCAGCTCACGCAGGTCTCTTTTTTTTTCTTCAGCCGGGCTGAAACAGAGTCTTGCTGAGGGCTTATGTAGGGGACAGGAGCGGCAGGCTTTAAAGTAGCTGTAAACGCAGAGCAATGAGACATGTAATTTGTGTTGAGCTCGGGCCAGTGTGGGGACAGGCTTTCAGGGGGTTTCGAAGGCAGAGGAAGCACAGATAAGATTTCTCTTCAGGGCAGGTAGAGTGTGTGGGCAGCTATGGCGCTCTGAGCAAACGCTGAATAAATATTTCACATATGCTCAGCTCAAGTCTTATTGACTGGGGAGAGGGAGAGAGAGAGAGAGAGACAGAGAGAAAAAGAGGGAGAAAGAGAAATTGAGAGGAAGAGGGGGGAAATAGAGAGAGGGAGACGATATTGAGTGAGAGCTATAAACTGGGGGAATCTAGTGTCCCTCTTCAGCAGGCAAAAATCAGATGTACCAGTTTTGGAGTGTGATGCAATTTACTTTTCAATTTTGAAATCCAATAAGGAAACAGCGTCATTGATATATATTAACTGTACTTAAGTTATTTGGTCAAGTGTTTTCCTATTTGTTTACAATTGTACTGACATCTAAATAAATAAATACAATTTAAAAAGCATTTTAAAAATAAACACTGAGCCATAAACCTAAAAAAAATATTCCTAAAGGGTAAAGTAAAAACTCTAAAATAAACCATACCAATGCTGCCAAATAGTCCAATTTTGGTAAGTATAGTTTTCACAGTTTTACAAATGCCAACAAAAGCTTTGGTCAGTAATCATTAATAACTTTACTATCCAGCTTTTTATGATATCTTTACAGTGTACAAGTGAGACTAAAAGCAGTGTAAAAAAGCAACCGTGCAAAATAGAACATTAGCATTTGCTCACAGGGGCCAGCTCTGGCGGTTGTCTCCCCAACTGTCTGACACATGCCGGGGCCAAGAGTAGCACCAGTATGAGACTGCAGCAGGGCAGTCAGCGGGGGCCCAGTGGTGCCTGTCAGTGGTGGCTACACTGACCCCACACTCCTGCACTGGCCACTAGTGTTTAATCCGTGTCGGGAGCGTTAACACTGAGCGACCTCCTGGGTGACAGATCTGCCATGTGAGCCTTTTCCCCCCCCGAGGAGGGATGGGAGGGAGTGGCACGGACTCTCTCTCTCCCTGTCAGCTCGGCTCACATGCACGTTAACGCGCCGGGGCCAAGACCGGTCCCCGGAACAGCCACGCACAAGGGCGGACAGGTCGCCGCCTCAGCTGCCTGGGGAGCGGTGTCCTCTGTGACTAGGATTGTGGTGAGTATGTTAAAGGCAGTCATTAGGATATGGCACACATTGGGGTTAAACACAGAGCATACTTCATCTAGGCTGAAGCATGCATTAAACAAAGCATCAGTACAAGAACAAGCGCAGCAGATGCACGGATAAAAAAAACGCTCCTCGGGAGGCAACACTTTTATTCAGTCAGCTATAATAAATCTGAAGGCTCGACACTTGTTTGTTCTTAAAAGTTACTTCATGCTGTTTAATAATGCTTACTAATAATGATGTGATTCACTTCAATTAAATCAAATGTGTTCTCAAAACTGAAATCCATGTCCTTAAAGAAGTGAAAATGGGGAGATTTTCACAGCTCTAATGAAGTGAATATCACCAGAGAAGGCTTATTAATCCCACTAATAAGGGGACATGTTTCAAGGTTACACACAGCGTTGAGCCAACCCAAAGAGCTGTCAGCTGACACACAGTCATTCAGGGCAGCTAAATAATAACACTGTGTTAAATCAGGAGGCTGTGCTGGCCATTCGCAAGTAGTCATAGCCTATCATTTAATAATTAATAGATTTCAGATCTTTTTTTTTTTTTTTTTTTCCACTACTCAACACATTTGCAGTCTGTGAGAACTCCCACAGCCAGGGAGATGGCGAGTGCAACCCCCACGGGACTGAAGAAACCCACTCCTTTAAGGCCTCTAACTTTTTTCCAAGAGAGACAAAAGAGATGAAAAGCAGAAACAAGGAGAGAACTCACAGGCGGGCACGGTTCTCTCAGTGTTCTCACAGAAAGCACGGCCACACTGCATTGCAGTAAAAAAACCACAAATAAGGCAGATCCAAGACTCACAAAAGGATCTCATTTTCAGGGACAGTGTTAACAAGAACAATTATGACAAGTCTGATTACGGCTTTGATCTCGGCTGGGCTGCTGTTCTGGCTAATGGCCCCGACTGCTGAGGCTCAGCACAGGTGGTCTCCTGAGACCTCTGGAGCCAGATCTGACCCTGTTCTGCCCTCCTCTGGGCAGACGACAATTCTATCATCTCTCCCAACAAAAAAAAAAGTGCCCGCAGCAGCTGCCAAGTGTGTTTACAGCTGCACCGCATCAAACATTCATCAAATGCCATCTTTACAGTGTATGATGTGAGGCAATCAGCATTTCACAGGCTGTCAAACGATGTCTAAAGCGGTTGCTACCTGGCAGTGTCAAAAAGAAAACGGTTCAAATACTCACATAAGGTATACAGGTTTCTTTCTAGTCTTAACTCCTGACAGATGAGGTTCCTCATATGTTAAAATATTAATTCTACTTAAATACTTAAAGCGCTCTAATGACAGCAAAGCTCAAAATCAGCTTTCAAGTGTAAATGATCCTTTTTCGTTTTTTTTTCCCCTTCCATTTCATCTAAATCAAAATTGTTCTCAACTTTTAACTTCTGAAGCAGATTAATTTGGCTGGCTAATTCATGCTCATTTAGATTTGTTCCCCCTTACTTTTTTGTTGTTGAGGAAACTTGTCTCTTGGTTTTAATGCACAGAATGGAGGATTTCACTCCCAAGTTGTTCCCACAAATGGCTCTTGTTGGGGGAAAAGTAAGCGATCTCCACAGCGCCGCCACTCATGTTTCCAGCAGTGCTGTAGCTCCATCTACAGGTCCTATTCTTGTGTGCAGCAAAGAACTCTGGGTGACCCCTCTGCAGTCACTGCTGATGTATAGCACATTCATCTCGCTCAGTGTTAGTGAAAAGCACATCTAAAGACGGTTATTTTATGAAGATTTTAGCTGTCACATTTTCTCTCTCTCAGAGAAAGGAACATGCTGTTGTCAAACTATTGAAAGTGCAGATCCCAGGCTCATTACTCTAGCATAAACAAGAGGATGGAGGGGAAAAAAAAAATCTAAATTTCTTGTTTGGATTTCCGTCCACTGATGAAAATGTTTATGAGGATTTGCCAGAACTTTGTATAAACGCGTGAGAAAAAGTTCTCTTTTGCTTTTTTTTTGTTACCTAATTAAAGAAACATTTCTAAAACTGCTTCCCATTGGTTGAAAAATGGAAGGAAACTTCAAACAGAATGGACTCAGCAGATGAGTTTGCACAATCAAAACAGGTAACCTCCTGCACTTGGAAACACTAACAACACTGCAAATATTTCAATTCTATGCAAGGTTTCCCCCAGTAAATGCTAATTTTAAATGTTCCGCCGTGTGAAGTTTTCTAAATGCCACTCATGAGGGAAAAGTTATCTTGATAAGAACAAAGAAAACTTCTCTGAGGGGGAAAAAAAAAAACTGTTTATTTTTTTTCCCATTCACTTGGTTTATGTGAACCTGAGCAGTGATCCCTCATGCAAAAATATGAATACCTTACACACCACACACCAACAACCACTTCATAATGCATACACGAAATCTACATAAACAGGATACAAATGTAGACTGCATGCTGCGTGGAGGTCAGAAAATTGGCCTGTGGGACTGAGTGATATAATGGCTGAGTATTCCTGGTAAAGCACTACGCGAGCGTCCCGCAGTCCCAGTAGAAACCACAGCAGCGGTAATGCATTACAGGATGTATATGGTGTAAAAGGGTAGGACTGGTCTGCCGGCTTGATAAATAATGTATTGTAATGTATATTAAAGCTAGACCCACCACTGCAGCGTTTCCTACTGGCATACCCTGAGAAGCCCTGCGCTGCCTGCCACTGTGGAAAAGAGCAAGCACTAGTGGTATAATTATACACATCTGAGAGGCAAGCAGAGGCCATCTGTCAATGTCTGAATCAGTTACCTTATTACCACTGCCTAAAGATATAAAGATAGGAGTGGGAGCTGCTTTCATTAAGGCACACGGTGGCATGCTTCTTTAGACAGCTCCAAACACTAACTTAATTGCAAATGATGACTTGGAGGAGGAGGAAGTGGCTCGCCTTCGAGTGGGCAAGGCCACTAGTGTGGATGATGGCATGGCACTTGGGCTTGTAATGACAGTCAGTGAAGACCCTGTTGTTGCCCTCACTGACTGCTAAACGGAAGCACGAGTTCAAAGTTTTTTCTTGTTTCTATCAATTACATGAAATATACACAAGTGATGTGCATGTTTTAAGTGTGCTGGTTACTTGCTTAGAATATAATCATTCAATGAAAAGAAGAACTTTTCACTCATTGAACTCTCAGTCTCGCTGATGAGTGGGTGATGAATATACAGCAGCGGATTCACTCTGGGCAATTCTCACCATGCACCTTCGACACTTAGACTTTTTTGAAGCACACCTCTTCTCAGACGAAAAGCTCTGCTCTGACTACTCGGCTTGATATATTTTTAAAAGCAGACAATAACAGTGTGCTGGTTTTAGTGCCACAAAACTGAGCAGTTGTTCTAAATAAAAGGACAAAGCAGCTGAAATGAATGTCATAAGCCCACCATCTGCACTGACAGGCAGCCTGCTGACGCACAACTGTGAAAAAAATAAGATCGGAATATCTGTGCACTGCAGTAACAATAGGTATCAGGAGGATGAAACTAGTGAGTGTGTGAGTCTTTTTCACTTCATTCTAAGATCTCTATTTGTGTGCCCAAGTCCTAAACAGCAGGTGGAGTTGAAGTGGAAATGAAAGATTAGAGTGTGCCCCCACACACTCCCATCGCCCGCGGAGGATCTAATTATAGGTGGAGGAAGATGGCCCCCATCCCGCTGACCTGTCACCTGTCAGCCTGCCTATCCTCCCGCTCTCCTGCCCATATCCCTGCCTCCGAGCTCCTCGCTATCTGCCTTCATAGACCGCACTCTAAGCGAACTGTCTCCCTCCTTCTTTGCTCTAACTTTCTTTCCCAGATAGTAGCCTCCCTCCCACTCTATCCTTATACAATCGCCTGCATTGTTCTCCGTCTTCCTGACTGTGTGTCTGTCTGCCTGTCTGTCTCTTCTAAAGGCTGTGATACATTGAGCCCGGCCATTGCCTGGGGGGATTTGCACCTCAGGATCAGTGAGAAGGGCTTATAGAATACACCAGGTATGAATTGCATGTCACTCTGAGACAGAGCAGACAGAAGAGAGGCGGTGAAAGGAGAGTTCTTCACACACCCTGTCTGTGACCGCTTCCTCACCCTGACAAGGCGCTGGCAGGGCTTTCAAGGCAAGTGTACACTCTTAATCATGACATTACATGTGCTGTACGGAGGGGGATTCACGGGGTGATTTAAGATTATTTAAGCTTAGGACCTTAGATCACATACCCTCATTAAAATCTGCTAAACAGAGACATTTAAACAAGGTTCAAATCTCGGAGGCAGACTGTCACTCCTCCACCCAAGGAAGCTGAGACTGTGATCCTCCTTACACCGTCCCCGGGGTCAGGAGGCTTTGCAAAGAAGTCAGATGTACAAACGCCCAAACCCCACCCCTTCAAATGCACTCTAATGTCATCAGAACTGAAGGGAAAGCCAAGTGGGGTTTGATTTAAAGGATAAAGCACATCCATCACATACGCATGGGATAAAAACAGAAGGCAGCCATTGTTTTTTTTTTTCATGGGAAAAAGACTAGCAGCAAGAAAACGGCTAAACCAAAGATTTTCCAGAACATCTAATTCACATAAAATGAAAGAGTTAAAAACAGGGCTGCAGTGAAATGGGACAAAACTTGTTCGCCCTAAGGCTTAAAGAGAGTTCATTAACGCAAGGCAATGACTTACCAGAAAGGCTATTAGACTCCGTTGCGTGCTCTCCCATTGAAAACAGCTTTTAATGTACTGTAACGTGTACAGAACTGCTGTGCTGATTTTTCGAACCCGATATATATTCTGGGCGAGAACCTAATGGGAAATAATTGGAACAAAACGCTGGTTAGCATCGTTTGATACTGGACATAATGTTTATGACATAGCAATGAGGTTGAAGGAGCTGCAAATCCCCTTACTTGCCACTCGTGAAATTAAATGTTTAAAGCCAATTAAAGTAATTAGTTTGACTATGTCCGATCCAAACTATGACCATGTATGGCTTTGTTGTGGCTACTTTATCACTTGGATGTGAGAGAAACATACTGGCAAGCTTTTTTTTTGGTTCCATCTGCTAAATTCTGCTAAAAAAAAAGAAAAAGTCAATAGAGATAACCTTTTTGGAAAACTTCACATTTTCCTCGGTTGGTTTTGACTGCTTCGGTTTGAAGGTTCTGATGCCAGCTCTGACCTGAGGAGAAATAAGGAAATAAATATACTGTAGTATAACTCGTATTTTGAAATTGCAGTAAGCTGCCACCTTTCCAACAAGCTCTTACATATTTAATTAGATACTCACTTTGTTATAAATAACCTCCAGCACCAGTGTGATAGTTCCTTTTGAGACACTTCCCAGGTCTTCTTTCTTCAAGAACAGACAGATCTCCTGCCCATTCTGGACCTTTAACAATGTATGCATAATTTATATTGTGTACATTAGATAATAAAATGCAAGTCATGTACAGTCACAGAAGTTATGTAATGGCCAAACATAAAAAACCTCCACTTACAGTCAGTAATGGAATGGCCACTTTCCCCAAAAAGTTTTGGGCTTTGTCTCCATTTTCATCAAAGACAGTCAACTCGACCACATCATGAATGTCCTTGATTGGACTGAAATGTAGAGGAAATGATAAACTTGTTATTCACAACAAATAAACAGAGAAAAAAACGCAGAAGTTCTTTTTTTCCGAGATGTTTTACTCACAAGGTAAAGGCTTTGTGCCACTCTGGATTCAGGGTCTTGTGGATAGTTTGAGTTTGAAGTTTGTCGTTTGAAAGCTCAACTACACATATGGGGTTGCTTTTTCCTGAAAAATGACAACAACAAAAAAAAAAGGGTTAGACTTTTATGTAAAGAGAGAGCCAAGACTATGAGAATGGAAAACAGAGAAGCAAGTTTTTGATTACCATTGAGGTCTGTTGCAGGAAGATCATTTGCCTTAATGACCTTGACTTGCAGAAAGCCAACCTCCCCCACTGTCTTGTATGAATTCTTCAAGCTCTGGAAAAAGAAAATGTTTTATTAAACAGAGATTTGTGGGGGATAGCTACTGATTTTATAGACCATTCATTTGCATTCTTGATAATTACCTTTCAACGAACTTAAATAAAACAGAACTTACAAATCTCTCCACCACGCTGTCGCGCTCATCAGGCTTCTCAAAGGTAGCTGTTTCAGTGTCAGAGATGGAGACTCCCCAGCAGGGTCTCAGGGTGACCAGAAACACCAGCCTGCCCTTTCCAGGGTCCAGGACATGAGTGTAGAGCTGCCTCTCATTAAGTGGAAGTCTCGATAGGTCAATCTCAAACCTGACACAAAAGGAAAATAGTTCCATTGAAACACATGAGGCCAACTAGGTCTGCCTTATGTGTTTCGGGCCAATATGAGCAAAATTAACACTATCCACCTGGAAATACTCACATCCCCCATGATTCCTCACACTTCCTCCCTTTCTTTGAGAAGACCTCCACCTGCAGATGTTCCTTATCTTCAAACTGATTGAAGTCGAACTGCTCTCTCCACTGGGGATTGGCCTGGATGCAGAGGCTCTGAGGGCAGTAAAGACACCGGTTCAGCACATACAGTAATATGGAAACACACACACTTTGATGCCAATGTCAGTTTTAATGCATTATCCGACAGAGAAGCTACTTCCTGACAGGTGGATTAAGTCCTCTTTCACTCCGACCACAATGAAGCAGGAGAGGAGAAAGAGAGGTGTGTTGAGAGTGTGTATTCTATTTCGTGTGTGCTTGTATGTGTACACCTCAGTAGCCACTCTGGGATTGTAAACACTGACAGCTTCCAATTAGAATCAGCTTTGTCCAACAAACAAACAAGCGGAGAGGAAAGCAGAAAGGTTTACAAAGAAATAACACGACAACACAAGACAAGTGCGGCGAGGAATCATCAGGGGGGAGGCCAACAAGTACAGGTAGATGAACAGGGCATGCTGGGTATGCAAATTAAGGCAATGAAGCCCAGCGCCTGAAGCACAGGGAGAAGTGAGTGGCAGCTTTGCCCAGTCTAATGAGCTGCCTCTGCCATGGCCCAGTGAGCCAAGGTGGAGGTGAGTCACTGACAGGCACCTGCTGAGAGAGAGAAGCGGGGAGGTAAAAGGAAGAGGCTGGGAGAAGACTTGGAAGTATAAAGAGAAGACTTTAAAAGACCCAGGAGCATGAGAAACGGAGTTGTAGAAGTGGGGAAATACTTTTAAAAAAAAGTCCAACCTTGCTCTTGTACTTTTGATCACCCATGCGAAAGCGGACGTAAACGTCCCCGTTGCCGTATTGAGGCAGGTCCTGTCCTTCCACTAAGGCGATATTGAGCACCCCAGTCCACGTCTGGTTTTTCAGCTGATTCTTGTGCGTTTCGGCCAGCCGCTGAGCTGGTGGGGCCTGGTTCTGCTGCAGGGCAAAGTCAGACAGTTATAGTTTTTTTTTTTGTTTTTTTTGTTTTTTTTAGAAGCACCATGTGTGAGGAAGCCCCGTGCACTCACTCCCCTCTGTTTGCCTTGCTCGTGCCTCAGCACTGGCACCTCATCATGTTCAACAGAGTTCATTAAACTAGGACAAAGGTTTACACTATACAGCACATCTCTGTTGGAGAACATTAGCACCTCTCTACTGACAGGCGAGCCACACCATAGAGGCTCCTGGAGAGAGAGAGAGGAAGAGAGGGACGTCAGCAAGCGGCCAGATGTCCCCGAGTGTGACAGTCCCACTCATCACTGGCTCACAGACTGAGTGTGGGGAGGCAGGACACTTGGCATACTGCACCAGAGACAGCAGGCAGCAGTGAGTAATGATGCAAACCACACAGCTCTCTCATCAGCAAATTATGCATACATGCAGTATGTATGGCCTGCTTCAGATTATTTATTTTTTTTAGTGTGTTGGTCATCTAACTTTAATCTAACTAGCTGAATAAAAAATATTCTCGGCCTAAGTTAAACTCTAACACTCAAAAAAATGACGCTGTGCATTGGAGGACTCTTTGGCAATGAAGGACAAGCCGAGCAAATAATCCACTTTTCCTGTCCTGTGTCACAGAGGGAGTGAGAGAGAGCGGCCTTGATATGTTTCCATGTTAGAGTTCCCATGAGGCCATGCGGTGATAGGCCAGGGCTGTAAAAACAAACAGCAGAGAGGTGGTGTAGGGCTGACTGTAATTAAAGAGCAGGGCCATAATCTGCTCTAGCCTCTTTGATTGCCCGGCTCCTTCGACTGCCCCAGCGACGCTGCTTCAAACGGCCCTGCTACAACTCCCCTGCCACTCCGGCCCCTCCTCTTCACTACGGGGTCGCAACCCACATTGCCACCCAATCCGGAGGGGATCAAAGCACGTCTCAGGGACCTGAATTAACATGGAATACCACAGGCGCAGCCCTATAAATATCAGCCCCCTTCAAAAGAAGAGGAACAGAGGGAGTGGAGGAGCGATATAAAACAGGCCTCAGCCAAGTCATCCCAAGTGTTTATCTTGGACACATTTCTATCTCAGCGGCCAATAAAACAATTCCACTTAACTGTAAGTGGCCCCTAAAGAGAATCTATTCCTGGTCCTAAAAGGGCTGCACGATTGCTTCCATATGGTGGGACAGCATGGGGACAAGCACGATGAGCTCAGACCCGGGTCCATTTGGCTGGTACCTCAGCACTGTCCATCCACAGCTGTGATATTACATCCTAACATCTGGGTTATTGCCCACTATGCCTGGGAATTATCAGCGTTGCAGATCTTAGGCATCCCGCACTGGCAACATGCCTTGAACAGCAGAGCCCCCCCCCCCACCCTCTCTCCCACTTCTCCCATACACCCCCTCCTGTTTGAAACACTATCACACAGCAGAGTTTTAACTTAGGCACTTGCCATTCCCTGTCTCTGTGGTGGTAACACAGAGGGAGAAAACGATGTTCAGAAAGAGGGGGAGTGGAGCTGTAAGAGCTGGGTATTCAGCACTTCCAGGATAGGTGTTAAATGCAATAAGATATTGTACGTTTGTCAAAAATGAACCAGGAAAAAAAAAAAATGGCATTGTTACGTTGTTAAATTAGCACTGTGATTTAGGCAGCAGAACACCGCGAAGAGCCCCATCCCACATTTCCCCTCTCCCTTTGAGTATCTTTAACCATCTGTAGCGGATAGCCTACAATGTGTATGAAAAAAGGCTTCATTCCTTTGTCATCTCATTTCAAATTGAGATTGTCGGCTGGACCATCAAGAGACTGAACAGTGGCAGATGTAGTGACTACATAGGTGTGAATATAAACCCACTCGCTGCAGTGCAAGTCCCAAACAGCAACCCTCCAATTTCACTCTGAATCTAATTACAGCTGCGATATATTGAAAACCACTTGAGAGGAAATGGAACTTTGTTTACAACAAAACCAAATACAGCTCTATAGCACTCATCTAAGGGCTCTTTCATGACAATGTATTCAGTAAATATTATTATTATGGTTTTGATCAGAGTGTAATACTGTGCTATACTTTCCCTCCAGAAAATGATACCAATGAAAATAATATGCATTGCGAATAAAAAAAAAAAATGGATCAAAATAAAACCACAAAAGAAATAGGCTGTGCTGAAACCAAGGTTACACACAAAAGCCTGAGTCCTGAGCATACACCTCATTCTTTGTTGCATCATATTACAGTGAGCTACTGCCCCCTAGTGGTCAGGATTAAGGAAAATGTAAAGCCGGATTCAAGAATACTTTAGGCCTTCTATAAACTATTTTAGAAATTCCATTTAAAATAAATGTTATGATGAATAAAATCCATACCTTGTTCTTTCGCTGTGGCCATCTCTAAAGAAAAAAAAAAACAATTACATAAATCAGTTCAATTTTTTCTCAAATAAGACTGTAGGGACAAAACAAAAACTGCATCAAGAAAAACTCGTCATATCACGGAAATAATCTTACAGGGCTTCTTTTGACGGTGGCATCTCGAAACATTAGGCAGACTTCAACAACAATTACTCCCATGTCATTTTCTTTACTTTTTGGATCATCAAGATGCAGCTCCAATTCATAGGTTCTTTAAGGAGACAGACAAGGCATGAAAAACAAAAAGGAATGAACACTGAGTAATATCCTTATGATCATGTATTCTCTAAATAATTTTAAAATATATATTTACATACTTGTACAGTTCAAGATTTTTAAGAGGAATCATGCTGGAGCCCATGAACTCATCAGCAGTCCGATTCTTATCGTACACCTGCAACGAAAATAACAAACATCCGTGAGATTATAAACTGAATTTGTGTTTTCTGCCACGTGACCTACGATAATGCACTTCTGTTCAAACAAACAATGCCTACCCGGACGTCCACGATATGCTCCCTGTCACGAAGAGGATAGCTAAAGGACTCGTTCCACCGTGGATTCAGGTTTTTATAAACCACTTTGCTTTTATAAAGCTGCTTTCCTTCAAGTTTGAACTTCACATAAGGATCACTGGTACCTTAAATTGAATAGAAAAAAAAAAGAGCAAGTTAATGTTGTCTGACACAAGTGGTAATTACCTTAACTGTTATGTAACAATCCCAGCATATACACACGTCGTTTCATGGCAATTCATGGTGAAAGTGAAATATTTAATGCAAACTGTTTATCCTTTTGGAGGACATATTGTCATTTTCAAATGATAAAAGTATGTATGAAAGCACACACATTGAAAACACATCCACCTACACGTCCGCCCCCCATGCAAGCCGTGTGAGAAACGGAGGTATGTGAGAATGAGGTGTACCCCACACATGGCAAAAACAGAGTGATGTAGCTGTTTAATTGTGAAAGAGTAGAAACACTCGCCAGCATGAGGCAACCACAAACCAAAATGGAGAAGCAACCAGTGTTAATCTCCCGAGCCTGTTAAGAAAGTCTGTCTGTGAGCAGAGTGGGGGTATTGGACTTCTTTGTTTCTGCAATTGCATGCAGATTGGCCAAAAAAATGAAAGCCAGTCCCATGCCTTCATTTGTATAGAGGAATAAAGGGGTGCTTGAGAGAGCCTGCAGGGAGGCTTGAATCACATGACAAAGGCCCTGTGGGGATGGGCTGTCAGGCCTGTCAGCTCCCCACTCCAAATGAACATCTCGCAAAGGCAGGCAGGACCCACAGCAGCTCCACCCTGCCAGCCTGTGACAGGGAAACCTCCAGGCAACTTGACAGGAGGAGAATGTGGCAGCTAGCAAGGAGAAAAGCTCTGGCATGACTGAGAACGGTGACGATGGAAATTAATGGAAAAAAAAGGCGAGAACAAAAAACTGAGGAGTGGGGGCTGGTGGCGTGGGTCCTTTTAGAATATGTAATGACAATGTATGCCATTGGTAAGCCTTTGGCACGGGGTTGATTGTTGGGCAAACAGTGGAGAGACAGGGGGCGTGTGGGGAATGCATCATCTTGGTGCCATCTTGTCAGGGAAAGTAAGGTCTCAACTAGCAGGGAGTAGGGAACTGGGCCTGGAGGGGCTGTGACCACCCTACAGGTTTTACATTTTTAAATGGATTAAGATTTATGTAGCATGAAATTCTGTCATATAACAGTTTCAACTATAGAATAAGTTCATCAGTCCAAGTAAGGTCTAGTAAGGGACAACATGTGATTTTACTAAAAAATGTTGTAGTTCCATTTGAGGCCACCGGGTGTCACTGCTTCCCCAGAGCTGATTAATTGAGACCAGTGTTTCTATCTTCTTTTACCCGGGTCAACATCATTTTCAAAGGGTAATAAATCTGAAGTCATGAACATAAACGTACTCAAACGTGTCAAATTCAAAACTGTCTTTCAAAGTTGATGATTGTTTTTACAAAATGTCTAAAATGTACTAATAATAATCAAATAAAATGAATAATCCAAACGCACTTTAGAATAATCTGCAGGACTAGAAAGAAAATCTGAATTTTAACATCAAACCTGAACACATGAACAAAATAGTGCACAATGTATTTTGTGGGATAAGTGATAATGACTTTTCCTTGTTAAGACAAAGGCTTTGTTTTCAGATAGCCCATCAGTCTAATTATAGATGTGATTGCCAATTAAGATTGGCAAAGGGTCCTCTTCTATTGCATCTGGCATGCCATTTTAAAATCAGTTGTTAAACCAAGTTTTAATACCCGCGGTTTCATGTACAGATTGTGTGTTCTCTTTAATTAGTATTGATTTCTTGATACCAGTCTGTCTTTCGTCATACTGGTCTGACTGCATTCTTCTGTAGTGGTTTTTTTTTTTCTTTGTACAAACGGAACTTCACATGAGACGTCATCCTTACAAGTAAACAGAGGCATTAACTGAACACAGCCCATCTTGCCTTTATACACAATAACACATTTTCCCATTCTCTACTTTCAACTGTCTGCTGGTTCATAAGCACTGAAAGATTACCACGATGTATAGGCATTGTATGTATACATGCAGTGTTTCATCAAAGGCTCAATCTTAAGCCAACACTCAAAAGAACCGCTTTCTTTACAAGAAATTTGATATGATATCTCTTGATCTGCTCTGATCCAAAAGGGGTTTTCAAAAAGTCCCCACAGTCAAGACAACAGCTTGATGTTCGCTTGTAAAGGGAGTAATTATCTGCTAAAGATCCATGTGAGACAGATACTCACAGACTGAGAACAGCTATAAGGCCTTACGGATCTCCTACAGGTTGTTGACCTACCAGAGCGCTTGTCTCGGATGACCAGGTTCTTCCCCTGCTTTAGGTTGATGTCCAGGAGATATCTCTGGAATGGTTGGGGTGCTTGAAACTCAGGCCCTGCTGGTAAAGAGTTCTCCAGGGGATCTTGCAGATTTTCATCGAACAAATCACAGGGCTCACTGGACAGCTAGATGAGAAAAAGGTTGTGATTTAATATTATGAAACAGTAAAATGCTAACTTTTACTTCAGTACAGAGAGGCTAAAATATCTGGGTGCGCAAACAATCCCGTTGTCCAGGTTATCTTTTTTAAAGGTTTGTTCTTTGAAATGTTTTGTTTTTTTTACTTTAAAACATACTCAAAGGTTTCCTAGTGACTACAGCTAATGTTCTTCAGAGACAAAAACCTGGTCAGCAGCACAGCAGTAAACATTTTCAACAGCACAGCGAGGTGAGATGTTATCGGTGGTTTTGCATACTTTCTGTACGACAGAGTTCCTCTAACTAGACACACAGGTTCTTGAATAGTTTCCGTATCTCAAAGGCATCTGGACAAAAAAAAAAGAACACAACGGTCTTTGTAATACCCCAAGTCAGATATACCTATACTGTTTTTGTCCCTTACATATCCTAGTGTTTATGTGAGAGAGGGGGAAAAAAAAACATTTCAACTCAGACTTTGAAAAGGAATTTCTAGAAGCTGCCTGGCTGAGGGCCACTCTGAGTTTTACAGCTGAAGTATGAGGGGGGGGAAAGGAAAAATATTTGAAAGTGAAATATAACTATGCAAATATGACCAGTGTGAGAGTATATCACATGAAACTAAATAAGTAAACGAGGTGTTGCCAAACTTTTTTTTACAACAAGATATAGCCTATGTTTGTTTGTATGTTTTTTTTTTTTTAAATATAATACTATTATTATTCAACACAAACTCTTTCAGATCATATTTTATATTTTAAGGGCACCAGAGCTTGTATACGTTTGATTAGTAATATAAGTTGGAGTTCTTAAGAAACTGTTTTTGCCCACATCTGGATTAGTCTTGAATTGAATCCGTTTCATTTTTTACCAAAAAGAGAATAAAGTTGATAGGTGAATACAAAAGATTCAAAGTGCTGGCAGACTTCAACAACAAATGACATTTGGGCATTGGATAGCGGTTATGTGTCATGCCCCCATGTACATAGTCTGCCGTCATGGGTTCAAATCCGGCCTTGGCCCTTTGCTGCATTTCATCCCCCACTCTCTCAGAGCAAATGTCCAATTTAATAAATGCAAAAATTGCCAAAAACTACAACTTAAATACAACTTAACGAAAAACAACTTTCTCTGACCATACATGTCGGGGATTTCAATTGGTATAAAACTAACCTCAATTTCTTCCTGGGCGTCTTCCAGCCAAGCCTCCTCCATCTCAAACTGTTTAACGAAAAGGGGGGAGTAAGGTTCTCGTTCCAGTTCCTCTGTCGGGTCTGTCGTCCAGGGCATGTTGACCGGATCCTCGTTAGGACTGCCACAGGCAGAGTCCGGAGAGGTGCCATCTGTATTTTCCAGAGTATCCAACACCAGAGACAATTTTTCTGCAGCAGATTTGTCTCTGATTCTTGGCGGCGTCCCTAATCCAGATAACGGCCTTTTCGGCTCAAATGATGCGGGCCTCCTTTCTGGGTAAGGGCTTTCTCGTTCTCCAAGTGAGCTCGCTCTGGCAATCGCTGCAACAACAGCGCTTGAAGGCACCCTGTCTGTTGAGGAGTCTTCAGCAGAGTGACTTTCCCTCTCCACTCTGTCTTGTCTCGGTGAAAGAACATATCTTGGTGCAGGAATAGGGTCAAAAGTAAACTTAAGCGCATTCCCCTCGGCTTCTCTATCTGGTGGGGCATCAACGCTGTCTGTCATTACCTTGTTCTCTGAATGGATCCTTTCTCTGAAGTCCTCATACAGGGCGAACGATTCTGCAGGTGCACTTGCTCTATTGAAAGCAGCCATAGTGGGATCCCTGGGAACTTTGAGTCTCTGAGTTACTGGGGTAAAATCGTTCATGAAAATTGGTCCATCAGCAGTCAAACCACTTGAAACTGAATCATTATCACTCACACCAGGAGAGATGCCAAAGAAGTTGGCATCTGAGGCAGTGGACCCCAAGGCGCTGTCTGTATATGATTCACCTGGCACAAACCTTAAGTCTGGTACAGATATACTGCGCCGATGGACCAGCCTCCTCCCCTGCTTGGCGAGCGGCTTCTTGCGGGGCTTCTTCAGGTTGGCCAACTTGGTTTTCAGCCTCAAGTTCTCCAAGAAGGTCTTTTTCTTAACATCCATCGTGACCGATTCCTTTTTGGATTACAAAATTAAACAAACAGGGACATCAAGATTCTTTGCATTACTTACTTCTGTGGTGGAACTTCTGTAGCTATTTAGATTATAATGTACAGACATAATTAGGGTTATTCACTGTTCTCTAACGTCAGTCAGACCTGACAGAGTGACACCAAGTACAGCTAAGAGAGTGTCAACGGTTTTACCTAATATCTGCAAGGATGTTTGGTAGACTTGTTGTCTGTCAGTGTAATCGACGTCACAGATTAGTCTAGGTGGGTCAATGTGGCCCTGATAATGGTAACGTCTTTTGGGATATATGCGATGCCTTTCGAAAAAAGTTCAGCAGATGTGATTGAGCAAGACACGAGTACAAAAGTGTGATGTTGAATCATGTCTCCTCATGAGTATTCTTCTCATGACTTCCATCTGAGTCAACTGAGTCTTATTGTGTGGAGTCAAGTCTTTTCCTCGACGACTTCTGTACAGGTCTCAACAAATACCACGTCAGAGCAGGTGCTACATTATCAGATCTTACTTAGTCCTGACACTTTCATATGATCTCAAATACATTTTCTGAGGAAATAAAACGTCACCTGAATTTCACTAACTGGCATAACTTTACAAATGTATCAAGTCAAAATTAAGACAAAAAGACATTTCACTTTACCTGTCCAGCAAACCGACACACTGAGTTAGTATCCACTGAGGGAAGCAGTACTTTTCCTGAGAGGCGGCTCAAACATCCTAACTATTATGGAAGTGCTACAGCAACACAAAATGTAGCTAGTTGACTTTCCTGCTAGAGGACAGTTGATTGGTGGAGAGGCGAAACTGGGTGAAACCTGACATACCTGTCTCACCAGGTGAGTTTCAACGACTTTGACGCTAGCAGAGAAAAGTGATGAGCCCTTCCCAAAGTCTTTTTTTTATGTCTGTAGCTACACACAGACTGACTTTAGGATCAGATATTTGGGATCCTTTGACTGTATGGTAGGATTAGAAGAAAATCTTACGATAAATATTGAGTCTATTAAGACATTGAGACATTAAACACACACTGAATCACTGATACAGCGATGAAACAGTTGCTCACAGCACAGCAAGTAGGAACAGTCTGTTTAATGTTGATTTGAATATTTAGCTGTTTATTTGCATTTGTGGAGCTATTTGTTAGTTTTAAGACTTGCATGCATTACACTTCCTCTAATATGGGTTCTTCATAGGACCAAGTGTTTGAAAAAATAAAATACTTAATGCCATAATCTAGCCTAATTCTGCAATACAACTGTCCTTCTTATCTGTCCAAAACAGACCCAAAATACTGCTGATGGATTCTACGACACGGCTGAGGCATATGAAATGTTGGCTATCTGTTCATCTTATCTCATCCCCCCGATCTTCGGCAGGGATCTGGCGCTCGGGGGCCGCCTTGTCATATCAGACTCCATTTCTTTCACGCAGCCACATTTTTGTTGACAGTGGAACATGGTTTAGCCCGAGCTCGTCAAAAGTGAGCATTTGTGTTTACAAAGTATAAACTCTAGCTTTCTGTCCACACATGGGAGCCAATGCAACAGACCCGCTGGTGTTCACTCTCTGCCTCATTGCCGGTGCACAACAGTGGAGACTGTATGACAACAGATGTGTTTGAGTCTGGACTGAGTCTTGTTCAATATTTGCTGATGTCTTAAAGAGATCAGGCCCACATGAAAGCACCCCAAACTTGGCTTCCAGTTGAAAGGCAGGGCTGGGGATCCAAAACAGGGCAAGCCCCTATGGCAGGTGGCCTGTCGCCCTTCTTCTCACACAACTCAAACAGCCCCAAATCCTACTTGGTTACTCTACACATGCACACTGGAGCTGTTCCAGCCTGCAGCACAGCTGGTCTGATGGAGAGGAAGCCAAGTACATGCACTGAGGGACAAATACTGAGTAATGCACATGAAGGCCTTCACAGTGAAAAGAAAACATTACAGAGTAAGGTTGTAAACGACACAGCTGACCCAGACCCGTTTATCTTTGCAGTCATTTTTTTTTTTTTTTTGTATTTGTCATGCGTGGCCTAAGTGTTATATGCATAGGCTACATCAGCAATGCAACAATGTTAAAATGCTTATTCAGTTCAGCATCAAAATGTAGAATCCGGCAAGCGACTGTAAGTAAAATAGGCTGCTTTTAATGAGCAGTCAAACTTCTGTTCTCTGGTTATTTGGATAACATTAACAAGGAAATCCACTGGCCTTACGCAATGCTAAACGCAGAACTCTTCCTTTAGAAAAAAATCAGACTGAAGAGGAAATACTAGGGAGCCTAAAAAGTTGTGTTTTCCCCACTGTGTGTTCAAAAAGACACAATTCAAGAGAGGTAACTATAACGTTAGCAAAATGTAGCCTTATTAACTTATCGTTTTTTACTTTGACACTATCTTTCTAATTTCAATTAACCACAGGTAGCCTACATTTTAACATTTTAACATGTAGGCTACATTTGAGAGTTTAATCTGAACTTATTTGTTTTAAAAAACACAAGAGCACTTGTGGATAATATAGGCCTACATTTTATTTGCAGCCCCCCAAACAGGCACAGTCGACGGTGAATTATCTGCTATCTTGGATAGGGAGGTAGTGTTTCGCTAATGTTCATACATTTCTTAACTTTTCCAAACCTGTGAGCTTTAATGGTTAATCAAACTTACCTCAGAATGTATCATGGAAGTGTGCAGGCCAGGAAACCAACACTACAGTTTAACGTTTTGTATTACAGCGCCTCCTGCTGGTGGTAATGTGGAAATGCATGGGCTCGTCTTGTAAAGCACTGCTGTCACTAGTGGTGAAACTCATAATAACAAGACTGAGGTTGAGTACCTACATCCATTTAAATATTTCCATATCTGACAGTTACTTTTTACTTCACAGGCTCGGATGTTTCGTTTGAAATATCCCTTAATTTTAAAATATGATTTAGATATTAGACTTTAGCTACAACATCACATCTTCTGATGGGTGGTAAAATAACCCAACAATACAAATAAAATCATAATAATAACTCTTTACATTTTGAAAATGTTAACATTGAAACAGTTAAGGTTTCAAAAGCAAGATTTCCCTTGTGATCATTGTTCTAAACTGCAGTGATGCTACATTATGTTTAATAAGATAACTAATAGGCCTCTGCATGAAGAAATTAATACATTTTTACAGCAAAAACAGTGTGATTTTCATCGCTTTTTGAGAGCCAATCACAGTGACCTCAGTGTGCTAGCTGATGCATGCAGTCTATAAAATGAAATTTAAAGACAGAATTCAAAGATTGATAGACATCAAGTTCGAAGTGAGCATACACTGAGGTGTTTAATAAAGTTGACAGTTTCTACTGTTTGGGACTTCACAGGAGAACAAATTCTATGTAAGAGTTGTTTACTTCATTTTATACAGAATAAGAGAGATAACCTAAATTACACATTAAAAGCCAATATTTGTACGTTTGTGAAGAATACAAATTTGTACAACAATATCTAGCATAGTATGTTAATTGTTTAATAAAAAGTTCACTTGAATATTTATTGTATGATGAAAATAAAATAACACATTCAAGGGAAATAAAATGTAGGTCAACTTAAAATCTTTCGATTTGGAAACAAATAATTTCATTATTGGCAACAAAGTCCAGCTTGTGCCGCCAAACGGTCTGAGCATTCAAACCGAAAACAGCTTCTTCAGTTAAGTGAACTATCAGCTACAAACACTTACCAAACACATAGTTCTGTTTATAAAAGCCATGAAGCAAAGCAGTGTACTGTTACACAGCAAAGTGAAGAAAAGTCCCTCCAAAGGTTCATTGATTACCGTCTCCGTTCACATTCATCAATTGTGCACAATTTGGACAAAGACCCAAAAGAGCAAAGTGTATCACAGTGCATTCACTGTGCATGTTAAGAGTGTGAGTCTTTTCTGAGGGGGAGGCAGGTCTGGTCGAGTTCACATACATTTGTGTTTTTTTTTTTTTGTTTAATGAAAGACAATAAAATGAAAAAAATCTGTCGTTTTTCTTTGGGATAAGGCATTTCCTATCTGTGCATATTCGGTAAATAGAGAAACTAGAAAATTCCCTGATATGTTATTAAGTGCTAAAGTGTGTGCTCAACTAGGATGTGGTGCTGCCAGAAAAAGGCAGACATTTTTTTGTTGTAGCCTTTCATTATTGCTATTTCAACCAGCTATATTAAACCTGATTGTATTATGGATTACTGTAATGTCAAGTATTTTGTAGAAATGTATATGAAAAAGAAAATACTTCTGGGGGTTTATTCAAATCAATCATGTAATGAAAGGTATCATATGGAACTTTTTTTAGTCCAGCAGTGTCCAGCTGTGGCACTTCAGGATTATAAACTAACAGTCTACCCTCAGATGCTCTTCTTCCTGATGCTCTGTGGACTCAAAAAATGACCTGTCGGGACATCATAGTCTGTTTAATGTCAGTGTGAACTGGGGGGCTAAAGCTGCATAGATCAATAGGGGAGCATACTGAGAACTAGCATGGTGCTGATGATGGGGGTCGCAGAGAACAGAAGCCTCAGTAAAGCACACTGGATATGTCACAGTGAATGCAGAGTAATACCTTTCTCGTACAGCAAACTTCTCATACAAATGTGTGCGATCCAGCAGTGAGATTGAAGTCAATGACATTGCATTGTTGTCGATGTTATAATGATGAATCACCTGCTGAATTATTAGCTTCTTTGAGGATGGAGAAGAAAACAAGTCACAACTGCCTCCCCCCCGCCCCCCTCCCCCCCCTTCTGTCTTTGCAAGACACTTTCCATCGTACATGAATTAAACTCCTTTGGATAATCACTTCTCTTAGCTCTAAGGTTCCCAATCCAATAGTACTCTTTTTAAGTAATAGGGCATTGATGTAAGATACAATTTCCACGGTCAATTCAGGAAATACATGAGTTTGTTTTTATACATAATTATGACTCACATTTCAAGTAGACTGCAATATTTACAACCACATACGGGCACAGGCATGTTGTTTTGAGTGAAGGTCGGCAGCCTATTCTAACACATATATGTCCTCTGCTTAAATTCTATGAACCAATAACAGGATAGGGAAAAAGGGCTCGAGAGATGGCATGTCTTTCAGATGAGCTACATGCAGTAACAATAGATTATTCTTCAGTGTGGGGCTGGGACCTTGGGTTTGAATGTTGGCAGTGTATTCAGCAGCTGCTGGTATACAACTAAGAAGAGCTACCACAATAGAAGGGAAGAAACCCTATTCCCGATTTCCCTTAGCCTTGTGATCATCCTTCACAAATATATGAAAACAAGTGGAACTTCAACCTCACAGCATTGTTAATACAATGTCTTCAGGACAAACAATCACCACTAATAAAGACAGGAAAAAAAACAAGTCAACCATCTGGAAGTAACACACATGGGAGGTTATGTTGTATATTCAATTTTGAAGAGATTACAGTAAATTAACAAAAGAAAAAAGCAAATATTGACCAGTGAATGATCTACTTTTTAAGGGTCTACTCTTGTAAACTTGGCTGTAATCCACAAAAATATACTTTTCTTGAAAACGGTGATTATACAGTACATTCAGTATGTACTATCACCCTGGTGATATATATTAAAGTCCTTATTTACACAACAGAGGAAAATGTTTGGCTCAAATTTTCATTTGTACAAACAGAACAGCAAATGTTCATGGCTTTAGATATTGATTCAGATTTACATGACCTTACACCGTTTGTGATGAAGCACAATAAAATATAAAACTACGATGAAAGAAACGGTGCATTTGAGTGAAACTGTAGTAACTGTACAAAACAACACAAAAGAACAGCTTTGGCTTATATTACTGATGAACTGTTACACAATTGTGAACATGTTGATTTTCTCACCAGTTCAACTGGACAGGTTTGCATTCTCTTAATTGCACATTTATATATCCTACTCTTTTTAAATTAAAAAATGATAGTATGTCATTATTGCAATAATTCTGTTGCTATTTTTGTTTTACCACCAACAGTACTGTTTCATTTGATCACTAAAGTAGTCTCAACTGCTGCGTTTAATTCACTGCATGTAAAATCCTGGCAGTATAAAGTATAAATTAACTCCATGTTCTCTGTATTTCCTGATGAACTGATCGATAAATGAGACGAGGCCACTTGAGTTAAAGGTCTTGTCTTACAGCATGATTTCAAAGATAGTTCATCATATTCGAGGGGTTTTTTCTCAGCTTGAAAGCGACGTCAATTTTTCAGATTTTGTTTGCAACTTGCAAGCACAACAGCATTACAGCAACTACATGTAAGTGTCTGTCTAGACCGGTGACTTCAATAATCTACCACTTATTGTTTAACAATTATTCTTTAAACGTCCTCACTTGCAAATATGAAATGCACCAAGTACCTGATACCACCTGTTTGTGCACGTTATTCAGTCCAGCTAACTGAGATTTTTTTAAATCTTCCTGCTTCAGGTTGAGAATTATTTATGTGGATATGTTTTGTAACATTTTGCCACTCAGTCTTACAAATTGAAATGGAGTTGAATAATAGTATAGTAATGATAGCTCTAAGAACCCTTGCTCTTTCATTTGTCTCCATGTCTCACCCCTCCCTCTCCCCCTCTCTGCCTGGCTGGTGACTGGAGGCCTGATCCCGGCTCTTTATGTCACCCACGTGTCCATGCGCAAGCGCTTGACTGAGGGGCTCTCCCTGTCCTCGGAGCCAGCTGGGGGTCTGCCCAACCCAAGTGGGGAGTGGAAGTCTGGCCGGTGGTCCTCTCGATCACTGCCGTCATAAGAGCTACAGGAGGAGCTGAGGCTGTCGGCAGGTGAACGTCCCAGAACCTCCTGTCGGCTGGACCCTTGCTGCGGCTGCTGAGGGGGGAAGCCGGAGGGGGTGACACGCTCTCGAGGCGGTGAAATGGGCTCTGACTTGATGTTTATGCTGTGGCTGGTGTTGATGGAGAGGTTGGAGCCCTGAGGTAGGTGACCTCCACCACTGCAGAGAACAAAAGCACAACATTTTGTGTTCAGTTTTGGAAAAAAGAAGAGACTACAAAAGTGAGGTGCAACAACGGCAGGAACATGTAAATGTGTGATTCAGCATGATATCACAGAGCACAGTGGGTGTTGCTTTTATGTGAGGGTGTCTGGAGAATGTGCCTTTGTTTGAAAGTGTGTTACTCACACCAAAGAATTAAGAGCCGCCTGGCCCAGTTGATGCTGTTGCCATGCCGACATGGAGCCCAGCGAGAGCCCAGGAGAGCTGAAGCCCTGAAGGGAGGAGATCTCTGCACTGCTCAGGGAGAACTCTGTAAAAACAAAAGCAGCCACACACAGTGAGAACTCCTCTCACATTGCAGCTACAACACTGTACGCTGCTGAGAAGAGAGCAAGAACCAACAGTGTACAGTACAAAGAGTCACAGCTGAGGCTGTTGTGTTAGTCTGAGGGGGAAGCGAGGCCAGACTCACCAGCAGGGTTGTAGGAGGTGGGCATGCCCGAGTAGACAAGACCCTGAGGGGGTAAGCTGGGGGTGGTGACAGACACTACTGGAGTGGCCAGCTGCTGGGCGGCCTGGGAGCTGCTTATCCTCTGGGTGTTCTGCAGAAGAAATTAAAAATAACAAGCATAAAACATGGGAATTGCATTAATGGAGATTTTAAAACACAACACCCTCTTATAGTTCTTTAATACAAAGATTTAGAGTGTGCAATTGATGTACTGACATATTGGAAACACATGGTTGTCAGATGCCTGAGTACGTTACTAAATGCTGCCACTAGGTGG
This sequence comes from Labrus bergylta, assembly GCF_963930695.1. Classification (NCBI taxonomy): domain Eukaryota; kingdom Metazoa; phylum Chordata; class Actinopteri; order Labriformes; family Labridae; genus Labrus; species Labrus bergylta. Next base: position 27,788,452 of record NC_089201.1, on the reverse strand, counting down.
CGGTGTAACTTCATGACAGTATTCTGGTCTCTCTGCGTTACACACTTTACTGTATGTGAATTTTTTTTACATATGAACAATATTGTCTGTGTTTAAGGGGAAGAGATTTAAGACATTTATTCAGACATGACTCACTAAATGTTTGTGTATTTACTAATTTCAGGTAAACTTTTCCCACATTCAAAGTAGTAACCACATGCTTAATATATATATAGATGGATTTCAGTTTAAAAAACATTTTACATACTTTAATTAAAACATTAATGTAATCATTTGTTTTTTCTTCCATTTTTTTTTTTAGTAGAGAACTCAGAGATGTAAACAGTGCAGTTTATTACTGACATGCATAAACAGGCGTTGTTAGATGTGAAAAAGGACCCTGTTGGGGGAAAGTGCAGGTGAGGAACGCTGAGTGCAACAAACTGAGGTTTCACAATCAAATTAACAGCTTTTAACTGAGCGGGTGCAAAGAGCTAAATAAATGACTCATTTCAAATCCCACGGTGACGTACAGTGAGGCTCCAGTGGTTTTTCAGCGCAGTGACTATAGCATGCCGTCCTCACAATCCCACCTACACAGCACAGTGTGGTCATGCAGCAGACTACGCCGTGAGAGCTACGAACGCACAACCTCCTACTACACTAATCCAAAGCAGACATAGTTTGAAACAATACGAAAACAAATCTTCCAAATATAATGTGACCAGCAGCTGCCAGCGGCTACGTTTGAAGCAGCATTGCATCATAATGTAGTTGATGGCTTCCTCGCATTGTTCCAACACTCTCCAGCCAGATGACTTCACCCAAACCAAGTATCGCACAGAATGATATCATTAAAGATGACGTAATCTTCTCTTCCTTAGAAAAAGTATCATTTATATTTTCTACCCTTTTTCTGAAATGTTTCAGAAAGTGACTTTATTGTTATAGTTTAAAAAAAAACAATCTTAAAGAAACTTTCACTTAGCTTTAGCTTTTTCTCTTTCTCCTCAAACTCTCTGTGGTATATGACTAACATTTAGCAATTTAAACAGGCTGAGGCAATTTTCACAGGCCAAACCCAAAACATGCAGTGACAAACATTTTTTTTTATGTATTATTGCAGGCAGTTCTGAGAGCCAGTCTCCTGTTTAATCGCTCCCTTTTGTCTAGCACGTCTGGTTACCGGAAGCATGTAACATTTTAGCCATTTGCTCAGGCATTTGTCAAAACTCACCAAATCCATTTCCTCCTCCTCCGACTGATCCCGACAGAAGAAAACAAGAGAGGCAGAGTTACCGAAAAAGTAGCAGAGCAACTGTAAATCGCTCTGGAATAAGTGACAGCAGTCTGGATACTGGAGGTTATAAGTAATATGAGGTGTGGATGACTTCTTATTCCCATAGTCTGGTGTTAACTTTTTCATAAAAAAAAACAAACAACACTAAAGTATTCATCTTAAGTTCAAGACTGTGGCCATTATCTATAAATGTTTGATGTGATTTTCTAATGTTTAAGTATGTTGGGCTATAAAGTTGTTATGTTGTCAATGATGAGGAATCAGCAGTCAGGTCCTGCAGGACAAAACTCACTGAGGGAAAGTACGTTTAGTACAGTAAGGCAGCAGAATAATTCTGAATGCAACAAAGAGATTGTCATGTAATCAACAGAAATCAAAGAGAAGAAATGACTGCGTAGTACTACGCCTCTCAAATAGTATCTCAACTCCTCCCTGCGCCGAAAGAGGAACCTGAAGCTCGTCCTCCATCTTTTCTCGTGCTGCGGAACATACAGCGACCAGACCGGGTCCGTCTTAATACCCACACTCAATCAATAGCGGCAGGAAGACACGACAAGGGCGACAAGATATTATCTGGCTCACACCCTGGCCCCCTGATTAAGTCTTCATCTACACTCTGTCACACTGAGATGTGATTAATTTAATACCATTATGGCCTAATGACAGGCTGTCTGCAGACCTGCCACAGCCTGCGCCCTCACAGCCTTTTACCATTTGAAACTGCTCTATTCGCTCAGGCAGAACAGAACCGACCTCAAGCCAAAGCATAACCTCTTCCAGACCTCTCACAACACTACCTGCCATGTTCTACTGATTCCACATGCAGACATGGCAACGCGCAGACGTTAAAACAAAGCACGAGGGCCAGTTGAAGCTTGAGCACCCCCAGTAACCCGAGGTTTATTTACCAAACACAATCATTTTCCTGGAGTGGCTCCTGTTGCTGTCAGCAACAAGCACAGTTTGAAATGGCATATCATCTGCACAGTGTCTGAGAATCCCCTGCCTGTAGTTTTTTTTTTTGTATGTTGATTTTTGACCCGAGGTCTGTAGTTTGCCTTAAGGCGCTCACTGTGGTCAGAACGCCCTGTTCTTTCATTATTATTATCATTAGAGAAAGTCTTCCATTTAAATGTGAGCCATCGAGTGAGAGCTATGACACCTGGGCTGCAGATTTTTGGCTCCATTTACATTCAATGGAGGAGATCTAAGAAAAACAGAGCACGAGAGAGATGCCGCTCAGCTCTGCACACTGTGCGTGATTCCCACTTGGCAGATACTCTTTGGTGAGGTGACAACCTCACTGGCACGGCGCGATGCTACATTGATGTGATAATTTGTGGCAAAATACTGCAAGACATTCTGCGATTAATGTCTGGATTGAGACGTTGAACAAGGCACTTGTCTTCCCTGCAGGAGAGATACTTGAAGGTCCTTTAGTTGGTGTGTTTTTTTTTTTTTTTGTGTGCAGTGGTGTGCTTTGTACTCACCAGTGGGGGCATCATCCCTTTGCTAGACGGAGGGATAACAACCCTTAGGTCTGGCTTGCGGCTTCCCATTCCCATGTTCCCTCCAGGGGGCGGGGGAGACTTGGTGGGCATGACTTTACCCAGGCCATTGCCGCTGGATGAGCTGAGGACGCCTGGGGAGCCCCTGGGGTTAACAAAACCGTTCCCTGCAGAGGTACACAGCGATAGAAACACATCATCAAACCACGGACTGTGACTGACAACACTCTCAGTCATCAAGCAGCACTCTCACACAGTGTTGTTTTCCCTGCCGCAGCACGCAACGTTAAGTGTTTCCAACCCTCTGGGAACTTTTAATAGACTTGGATAATTATCCTGCACATTTACAAAAATAAAATGTCCATTTCAAAATTGATGAGCCTTTTATTTTTATCGTGAATGATTGGATCAAAGTCAAGTCTTCGTATCATGGGAGGAGGAGCAGTTCACTGGCAAATGTACTGTGACTGCTTAAAAGAAATAGCTGAAGCCATTACAGCTGAATAAAAAACAATAAAAGATGTCTACATGTTGTTTTAACATGGCGCACACAAACATTAGCAAAGTGTTAGACGATCCCTTAAACATTCACAACTTGATAAGGAGGGTTGTTAGTCATTTCCTTTTTTACAATAAGTCAGAATGAGTCCCCACCAACTTATTTCAGGAACTACCCACCCTCATCTCTCCCACTCCACTTCTGGACAGCTATTGCATGCAAAATGTAAGCTTCATCAGCAGATCATTACATTCAATAAGAAGGTAGTCAATGTGTTGTGTGATGTGACTGAGACTTGTACAAATAAGAATTCTAATGAAAACAGAATAACGCAGAGGAAAAACTGCAATAGCAAAATGACCTGTAAGAATTGTTAGAGCGGTGCAAGTGCTTCATTTCTAAAAGACAGGTTTCACAAAAAATATGACTCCTTCAAGGTTTTATAACCTAGAGAGCTTTTTTTTTTTTTTCATTTGTAATATACTGTGTGACTCATCTGAACAAGGTCTGCAGTGAGGTACTGCAGATTCCACAAAATCGACGCCAATAGAAATAAAGCAATGATTTGCTATGAAAAACAAATTATTGTAGTGCACTCAAATTCTAAGATGTGCAGTGGCATTATGTAAGGCAAAATAAATGCATCCTTTAGAAATATATACATGTGTAAATCCTGAAAAGAACGGAAAGAAAACTGAATGGTATCTAGCACTGCATCAACAGATCACTAACACTTCAACAAGTTGCTAACCTCTCCATTGTGTGTGGCGTATCCCACTGAAACACAAAGTGTGTGCACAATGAGTAGGCCCTTGCGTAGGAACATAATGGAACAATAGCCCCTCTAACTAAAGATAAGGACAGCAACAATTCACGGTCAAATAAACAGTTATGAAGCCAACAATAGTATCACACAGCTGAATCAACAGTATATACAAGCAGCTATCCCCATCAGCGCTTGGCTTTGATCACACCAGACTTGGCTGCCGCAAGAAAACAATGTTTACAGAATTAACAGAGTAAACGTCCAAGAGTCTAAAAATAGACAACCTGATTTAAAGCAGTGAAGATGTCATTGAGTGGGAATAAGACGTTAGTCCAAAATACAATTTCATGTAAGGGAATGTAATTATTCAGAATAGCATTATTGCATGTGAAGAGCTTTCTGAAGGCTGTTGATGAGAAAAACAAGACAAAGAAATCCCCCCACCCCACCCCTGTCATAGCTGGGAAAGGACAGATTTACTTGTAACATGTATGATGACTTCATTTCCAATATGTACCTCAACCTCATCACACAAGCTCACCCTGTTAGATAGCATGCACAATGTTCTAAAACTGTTAAATCCAGAATACAAATACAACACAGCCGATTAATGATGCCAGTCCTTTAACTGTTTGAACTTATTGTAATTTTTATAGTGAAAATGGATAAACATATGCTTTGTCCATTCTGCTTTCCTACACAGCACGTGATGGCTATATTATGTTCACATACAAAGCATTTGAGCTGCAGCTCAATTATAATTACACAAATACATCTGAAACTGATAGAGGCTCTTTTGATTTGGACACATATATACGTATATTTTACAATCAATCTGTAGAGAAAGGTGTAATGTTGCTCACACATATGATGGCTATATGAATACTACAAACATGGAGACAAAAAGAAAAGATAGAGGACATCAGAACCTGGCAAAAAAAACACCTTCATAAAAAAACATTCACAATACTTGAAGAAAAACGTTAATTGTAATTGAATACTTAAATAGCCCGTATGCCTGAGAAAGACTACAGTATTGTTCTTTGTGCATGATGTACATAAAAACTTCCTCTTTATATTAGGACTCAGTAAAAAAAGAATAAAAAATGTATTTTCAAAGCTTTACATGAAATGTTGTTCATTGTGAATGATTTAAAATGACTGATTCTGAAATGTAGTTACTCTGTGTTTATCAACATTTCAGTTATTTAATTTTTTTTATGTTTGAACCAACATAATGTGTTCTGATAACAGTGTGATTCTGGACACATAACAAGTGCTACACATGGCAAAGACAGACAGACAGACAGACAGACAGACAGACAGACAGACAGACAGACAGACAGACAGACACTAAGTACTGACTTAACTGGCTAATTCAAAAAGGATTAACCCATTTGACTTGCATATCTTTAGAAAGTGTCTCTGATTATGACTTCAGATGTCTGATGATGATAAAATCCCACACTGCTTTTCAAGTCACTGCCAAAGACTTTGACCACAAAGACGTATTTGAGCCAAGGTAACAGCCAAAAGTTAAGACCAAGCCTTTCAGCAGAGACATTTCAATAGGCTTTTTCTGATGTCTGACTTCTTTCCATATCCAGACTGAGACTCCTCTAACGGACTGGTAGTGCCAATAAATCTTCCCTGGCAGGAATCTGTGCATGCTGAAAGCTGTTTAGTTTCAGTTCATTGTCCTGAATTATTAACACGGTCTGGGACAGGGCCATTACATAAGGCCTTGTGTTCACAACTGAAACATTCAGTTTTCATTTGGAGTTCAGGGAAAGAAAACACAGTGACTTATTGTGCCCAGCATCCCACATGCGTCAGGTTCAGGTAAAAAATGTCTTTGAGAAATGGTAGATGTTGAATCAAGCCCTCCAAAAACACATTTTCTAATAATAGACGCTACGCACAGTCCTATTGTTGTGTCTCAGAAAAACTAAGAACGGACAGGATGTGAAGAGGAGGTAAACGATTGTTCTTCCCCTCAACTCTTTTCCTGTAGAAAAAAAAAACCACACATAGGCTTTCTATAAAAAGTGGACATGGACACCATGACATTACCTATTGATTTTTTGACTTCCGTTTCAAATGCTCAATTTTGGCCAACGCCATCTTTGTTGACTGGAGTCAGAAGTTGCAATATTTTTTTTTTTTTTACAAAAGGCCAGAAGTTTAAGGACTTGAATATGCTGAGGTAACACCACAAACAGCTCGCAGCACCCATATGTCACCCACAGCAACTCCTACCTTAAGGACGCATACTTTGAAGGCTTCATATAGTATACATAGGTGAACTGAATCCAAAAATGTTAATACACTAAAATTCTTCTTCCAATTTTGTGAAAGGGGAACCAAGCTAAGACCAAAATGTACCAGACTGTTGGCATGTAAGTGTCTGCGGTAAAGCTGGGGTTTTTTTAATAGGAAGTTCTTGGTAATCAAATAGCGTTCGGAACCATTCGGAAGTGGCCATTCAAGTTACTGCAGACACATTTTGGCACTTTTGCATTGGCTTCATTTGTCAGCCCATAAGGTTGACGAAACAGTTCACATTATTGTTTTGTTTTATCCAACATGAACAACATTTCAACTCTGAATACCTACAAACATGTTTTTCATTGAGTTTTAAGAGCTTGTAATGCTCAAATTGCATAAGAAAGAGAGAAAGACACACACACAGAGAGAGAGAGAGAGAGAAAGAGAAAGAGAGAGAGAGGCCTCTTAAGCCCTCCCCTGTTCACCACAACTTTGTTCTCAAAGCTCACAAGTCAAGGATCAGAGCTTTTAATTCGCTGTAATTGTATGAGTTGTTGGGGGGAAAAAATCGGTAATAAAACTATAAAATGAGACTTTAAGAGTTGAGTTTATGAGGGTGTAGTGGAGCTTTAAAGACATTATCTAAAGCCAAAAGCTAGACAAAAACAACAGCAGATGGCTTATTTAAGAAAGAACAAGAGAAACACTTCTGCTGGAAAAATCTCACCAATAATGTTCACTGTGACATCAACATATGCCACTTCCAAGTCAGGCAATTTGAGCAATCTGCCAGTAGGTAAATAATAGCTCCTACAGTGGTTGTTTGGGAAGTCATTTCTATTTTTGCCCTAACTTAAAAAGAAATCTTCCTGTACATGTACATGTAAGTAATATCTTCTCTGTGTGGTGACACTAGTGAACAGGAGAGAAGATATCACACGGCGCATCTTCCATCTGGCCACTTTGAAAGGCTTCTGCTGTGGTCATAGCTGCTACTTGTGAAAAATCAGAGCTATGTCAGGAATGGTCATCTGACAGCAGGGCTGGAGAGGTTTCCCCTCCCTGTAGTCTCTGTGCTGTTCTACACACTTGGTACAAACAACAGCTGCAGCATGCACACACTGTGCCAAACACTGACGCCCCCTGGCAGAAGATCTTATCTCTACCCAGAGCAGTCACCACACCCTGAACTTAAATCTTACCCGGCTCTTTGAAAACCGATCTGAGGTGGTCTCCATATGTTCTGATCAATATCTGACCAAAATATCCCATTGTAAGCCTATATTCTTATGGACTTCCAAAACGTATAAGAACAAATATCTAACCATGTTGTAACTTTATGCAGCATTCAGCAGCAAGCTCATAGACAAGTAAAGAGTTAAACTCCACCTGCCTCAGTCTCTCACAGAGCACATAGCAGCCATGACAGGCTGTTCGGTCATTGTGTACTGAGGACTTAGTGGGATGTCATGGCTCAAATACCTACAGGGTTATGCTGGTCTAGGCATCTTACAGACCCTCTCCAGCCATATAAGGGCTGCCAGAGCTGTGGGGGTAAACAGATGCACCTGTCAATAGAGGGAAAGGAATCAGGACGAGAAAAGGCTACACAGAGGTGACAAGTTTAAAGGAAAATGCTGCGTTTATTTACCCGCCAGAGTCGGTTGGATAGCTAATTGCCTCGCCTGGTAACAGGGGTTGGTTTCAAGCGCAAAAAAACCCTACTGTGTGAAGGCTGCTGATCCATTTCCCAACTCTCAAACATGCATTTAACAAGCGTATCATACAATTCCTCCGCTGGGTGAAGCAACACATGTATTCCTTTTGCATACAGGGGGAATGGAGTCTGTAAAAGGCGCCATCAGTCAGAGATAATGGCGATGTCTTGAACCAATCGCAGATGGATACACAGCTATCCGGCTCGCGTGCTTAGCAGGAGGCCTATTGGGCAGAGCTACAGAGAGCTAATGAATCTCTCCGGGAGGACTTACCCGCTGGGCTGGAGCCCACAACACTTGGCACTGAAAGGTCTGTGGTATCCAGTGTGCCACCTAATGAGACGCACAGAGTGATATGATTAACCATCTGCATCCTTCTGCAAGCTAGCAGAACATGTGACAGAGATGCCTGAGCAGACATGAAAATGTCACAGAGATCGATCTTCACAGCAAACGAAAGGGAGACATGTGCTCCTGCCAGTGTCCTCATGGTGAGGGGTTTCGATATATGATTAAAGAGGGGGCGACACCATGCTGTGTTCAGCAGGTTTGTTATGTTTGTAAAGTTGGATATGGGAAAAAGAACACTCTACTAAGGAGACTCAACTGAAGAAGTCATCATTCATTCTCTTGTGAATAATGTATCCAATAGAGTTTCTCACAGCACATATCAGAAATCAAACACACAGAAAATGTTTGCCCCATTTGTTCAAAATAAAAACACAATTGTGACCATTTGGCAAATGATCAAATTGCAGTTGTTGAAAAAAGAAATGAAGTAAATCCCCTACAAATGAGAAGGTGTGAGCCAATTCCGATATGTGGTTAAAATTGAATGAGATATTTCACACCTTGATGCTTGTTCTTCCATCGTATGCAGTGAAGCCGACTCTTGCAAAAGCCATTTGGACTGACTGAGTCAGACCAGTAACACAAGCATGAGCATAGCCTGACATCATTTTTCCAACAGTCAATAGTGTGATGATGATCATATCAGAGGGTGTGAAAACCATATCACACACAAAAAAACAGGGTAAGGGTGTTAGTATGATGTGACTTTCTGATCTTAGACCTCTTACAGCCAAAGCTATCTTTGTAAGAAAAAAAAAAATATGTGTACTAGAGACAACAAAAGAAATTCAAAAGTTATCTGAAGAGAAAAGTTTGAACTCTTCAAACAACAAGCTTACTCTTGTTCCCTCTCTTGTAGACGATTACATCAGAACCATGTCTTTCTACTTAGTATCCAGTAAATAAAAACAAAACAAAAACAAAGACCGTTAGCCAAGGTAAGCATGAAGGGAGGGCAAATTCCTATCCTGGTGTATATCACTGGTGTGACAACAGTTTAAGGCGTAGTGTTTTTTCAGGGTTGTTATGTGTTGTTGCTAGCAGATAGTTTGGCAGTAAAGCCTGCAACTCTCTCAAATAACACTCATTACTTTTTTAAATTTCTGTTATCAAAAATAATCACAAAGTGAAATGAAAGAAATGTGAAAACATTTCTGATTGTAAGAAGTTGTTTCTTGTTAGTTAGTTGTTTTTTTTTCTTTGCAAAAGCCAGGCCCTGATTCTAGTGGTTATGCTGTGTTTTCTTTTCAACTATAACAAAGTTTTCAGTTTGAAGTGACTAGTCTGGCTCCATCCTGAGTGAAAAGAATCTGCCCAAAACTCCCCTATGGTGTTTAGTTGTTTTGTGTGGTTGTTATGGTTAGTTGTTAGCTAACAGCATGTTACACTCATGTTTTTTTATTTTTTTTATCTCACACTCTCTTTATATTTTACATCTATCTTACTATAAAAACTCCAAACACGAATGCTTTCTGGTGAATGAGGGACTCGTTATTTAGTTGTTTGTTTGTTTTTTACTTTCTATGCTAAGCTAGGCTAATGACCACCACGTTCATTTTACTACTACTATCAAATTCTTCAACATAGAAAACATCAGATTAAAAGATGATGTAATCACATACAAATACACACAAAGGGGCTTTTAATGCACCGGATAAAATAACTTTTGAGTTGTCTGGATCTTCCGAGACCAAATAACAATTGTTGACTACTAACCTGCACTGCCTGCACTGGTGGGCCTCTGGGGGCCTCCACTCGAGCCCACATTCCTGTGCAGAGAGGCCTGGGGAGGGGACAGCATCCCGCTGTCACTCAGGGAGACTGTGGCTGAGGCCAGGGCCTGACTGCCCAGAGACCCTCCTTGCTGGTACATGGCATTAGGGTTGGAAACGGGCACCGCCACATGCATTGAGAAGTTCTGCTGAGGCAATGCTGAGGGCTAAAACAGAAGGACAAACACAGATGATTACATACACACTCAAAAACATGACGTCAGGTGGTTGGTCAGAGACTGGCAATGCATTATTAATCCAATATAAGAAACAGTTGCTGTATCACAAAATAAGATAATCATTTCTGCCTAACATTTGAGGGCTTTTGAGTGACATCTGATAACCATCAACAAAAAAAGTTTATTTTCATAATCATCATACACAGAATACACACATCTTCAGTGCTACTGTAACACAGAAAAAACAGGAAACACAAATCCAAAAAAAACATGCATTCAGGTGATCACTTTGGCATTGCAGCAGTCAGCACTGGAAACAGTCTTTTGTCTTATGCATAAGCACTGTGTCGTGGGTTTCTCAGCACAGCAGAGAGGGGAAACAGGGACTCACAACTTACACGAGTCGTGACTCACCTGCATTTAGCTTCAAAGTGCTGACTGTGCAAAGCGTAAGTGAGAATGACAGGTGGCAGTGAGAACGTTTCATCATAGCATTATCCAGTGAGCCAGTCGGGTGTTATCATTAGTTTGTTAATGGCAAAGTGATGCTCTTCATGTAAGGAACATAGAGAAAATGACTGCTTAGTAGGCGCTGTGTCCTTGCACAATTCCAATATTGTCACGCATGATAAGATCACAAAAGATTTGTAGGGACTTTAAAGGGTGAGCCAGTGTGGTATTTGATGAGGGAGAGGGAAGATGCTAAATGATAGTGTGGTTGTTAGCGTGCTGGAACTGTTCAGGGGTATGACTTGTTTATGTACTATAATGTTTTGAAAGAGAAGATGTTAAAGGAGAAATTGTTAAAGTTACATCATCAAGAAAACTGGAAATGTAAATTTTCTTTTTTTTTTAATAAGGGTATTTAAATCACAGAACATAGTTATCTGACTGACGAGTATTCACATTACTGTACATGACTGATGTGTTTGAGAAACGACTCCTGTTTGAGTTTTGATAACATGATACTGTGGTGTAATCTTTCCAGCAAGATGCATGCAACGATTCACCTGTTCTTTTGAAATGTGATCTTATCAGGGTGTGCCAAAGTATCAGTTGCTGAACAAATCAACGTATAAACAAACGCACACCCAGTGAAGGGGGGTATTAATCGTAAGCCAGAGTAGTTCTGAAAGAGGTTGACAGAAGTTCTGGGTGGGGGTAACAAAAAGAGGAAAAGTTAAATGAAAATAAGAGTGAAAATCCTTGTGTGCCACAAAGCCAAGCAAAGATGTTGCATTTACAGTACTTACGATTTTATGATTTCTCATCATATTATCAAACTCCTCATTAATTTTTTTATACTTTTCTTCAGTGTGAGGAGTGAGGACATATGAGGCATCGGGGTCCGGGCTATCACAACCTCTGTGTTCTTTCTTGTTTAGCGCCTGTAGTGAACATCAACATAAAGACAGGAATCAACACAAAACAGCAGGGGACAAAGGAAGTACTTACACCACAGCGCTTGTACATTAAATCACTCTCTTCGCTTAGTTTGCCGAAATGGTCGTCCATGAGGGGGCTGTGCCCAAAACAGTCCTCTGGATCGGGACTAGCACAGTCATTATGGCCTTTGTTTCTCAATTTCTGAAATGAAATTACACAGTTGAAAAGAAACAGAATACAAGATGTGGCTCTGTGTTTGTGCTGCTTTTTTACCTAATAAATAAATTCTCACCAAAATAATGTCTATAAAAGCATAAAGTGTAATCTGTCCTTCAGTTGTGTGTTTTGTTGCATCACAAAAGCTGCTACACCAATGCTTCGTCCAAACTGTAGTTCAACTCAAGAGTATTAGGAAATGGGAAACTGACGTGTCACTCTATATCCTTCCAATCTTTAAAAGTGTATCCTCCTCCTTTTTTATCCCGCTTCTCTCTCCTTCTCGACCCCTCTCCTTCCTTTCCTGTTCTTCCCTCTCTTGCTGCAAGTGTGTGTTTTTTCTTTTTTGCATTTTTCATCACATTTCAGCCATCATGAGCCACCCAGCTGGAAGAAACCTCTGCATAAGGAGATCCTACAGCAGAGCACTTTAAGACTGTCCCAATTTAGTATGGTTGTCACTCGCGGGATCTTATCACAATGAATGCATGTGGAGAATAAAGCGGATAATCAAATGTGGTCAAAGATGCTTATTTGAGCATGAAATTAAGCAATTATTGTATAAGCAAAGAGCTCATAAGTACTGCATAGGTTTGGGAGTTGTGGTGCAATAAAAAAACGATTCCAATTTCAGAGGGGGAAAAAAATGCCGTACAACTGAACATATAAAAGCTACACTGCTCTTTTGCTCAGTTTCATACGGGCTGTTCTCTGCTCCTCATTACAGCTCTGAATAGCGGTGTTAACAAGACGTGCTGACAGCATGTGACAGCTTGAGATATCAAGGCAGTGTACATCAAAACATGATTTATGTGTGGCTCTCGAGGTTCCTCTATCAGGCTACTGCAGGTCCACAGCAGCGCCCTGCCCTGTCTGCTAAGCTGCCTCGGAGGTCTCGTGTCTACAGGAAGGTCACTGACTCTTGCGGATGCAAGGGGTCAGAGTGTGAAGCCAGAGGAGAGGAACCTACAACTAATGAGACGCTCGCTCTCTTGTGTCTGTTCTTTATCGCCTAACAAAGTGGAAAATGGTGTGTGCAAGAGAAGAGAAGGGAAACTCTGTGAGAAGCAGTGTGTGCTGCGTATGTGCAATGTCTGTGAGTCCTGGTGGTGGTGGGTGGGTGGGGGGTGGGGGTGTTTCTACAGCTGCTACATCCTCTAACAGAGATGTGGCATTACGTTAAGGTCTGTGCAGACAATGCGGCTAACCCAGGGTAGCTCACCACAACCCCAGTGCAAGTTACATTTCCTAAGACACGGTCCATAACCTTTAAATGCCTCTTATAATATTAACACATTTTAATTTAAACACCTCGATCCCCATGCATGCATTTTCTGAGCAATGTTTATTTTTTGCACGAGAGTAATGTCAACATGCATTGCACAGACACAGACAGAAATGTGTCGCTTTTTGCACATTTGATGGAAATAAGGAAGTTCAGAAGAGCACCCGCAAAGTCTTCAGACTTCACTGTCTGCAATGCCAAGAAGAGAAAAGAGCTCCTCTGGATAATGAATGGCCAGCACTGTACCAAAGATGGATTACTGTTTGGTGTGGTACAGAACAGTGGCATTCTTCTCATTCTGAGAAAACGCCTTGCTGGTTCATTTCCTGTTTACTGAACAAACCCTCTTTAGTTAGGGTCCTGAAAGGCCTGTGTTTACTGGGGTTAGACTGTGCACTTTCTCCACCAGAGAGCCAAAGATCTGATCTCAACCTGCAAATTTAAATCTCAAACCTGCTCATTATGGGAATATCTTGGTCAGACTGGTCGGGCACGGCTGTGTGCGAGCTGGGCAGGGCTGCTCTAGTTTCACAACGAGCCTGGCCAGTCTTCAGCACACCGCACCCACTGGCCCAAGACATGTAGGGAGGGGTGAGGCTGCACAGTGGGTGAGAGGGGAACCAGATAGCAGCGGACAAGGGCAGGCAGATCTTAGATCTCCTCTGTGATACATGAAACTAAGCACTACAATGCATATTATCTTTTGAAAAATGGTGCTATAGAGATTGAAGTGTGAAGAGTTATTCATCAATGTGGTGTTTTTAATGCTACAACATTGAAGGCCTGTGAAAGCATGGCTGAAATTCTTTGTTAAATGACTTGGCATGTCATGAGCGTCCCGCAGAAGCTTCCCACAGCTCCCAGCAAATGGATCACTAAATCAGCACATGGCCAAACAGGTGTCCCTCTTCCAAACACCTGTCAAGACCTGGCTCACCGTTCTGGCCAATCAGAGGCAGCCGCGCACAGGCATGGCCGTAGAAGGGACCACATGGAGCCCTGAAGGCCACCCGACCCCAGATCAGCTTTGCTCTGACATGTCAATGCTGATCTGGGGCTCTTCACTTTTCAGACAGCTCTGACCTAGAAAAGGACAAGCTAACAAGATGCAAAAAAGAAAGTAATCATTGAAAGGAGAACTTCTTTTTGTATACGACTAATAGTTGAACGGAACCGAATGCCCCTCAAATGTTGAGTCAAGTTGTGGGGGTTTTACTTTGGAGAGTTAATTTGGCTAAGCCTGAATAGTTGAGGTTTGGGTTTTCAGTAGCATTTCTAATGGCAGATATGGGTTGTTTGTTACCAAAGGCAGGCTGTGTAGAGAGCATAGACAAGGGAACTTGTGTAATCTATTTACAAGGCCCTCAGAGGCTCACAAAGATGAGTGGGAACAAGGCCAGGGGCTATTTTCTCACAGCAGTCCAAACCTGTATTGATAGATATTTGGCTCTTCAAATAAAAATGAGACTCTGAGTAGCTGACGTCAAACCAACCGGGCACTATTGTCAGTGTGTGCATGTGTGTGTGTATGTGTGTGTGCATGTCTGCCTGTCTTTTGGCTTGTGTGATAGTTCTTTCTCGAACGTTTTCCATTGCAGGAGGCCTTGAGGTTTCCTTACCCTGACGAAAAATAATGTCATCTCCACCTGAGTCCTGACTACAAACCCAGCTGTAACCAAGGAGGAGACATCAGCATAGTAACCAATCCATCTCTAGATTTAAAGTATGGACAAAAAGGCCACATCACTGAAATCTTACAAACCATTTTATTCAAATTCAGACAAACAGAACCTGCATAACAATCTGTCCCCAAACCTCAGATTCATTCTCAAGCATAATATTCACCTTTTCTTTTTATTTCAAAATTGAAGCAAACACTCTATTCCATGGATTAAAAATAAAACTCAACCCTTGCGTAAGCCACCTACATCACCTGTTTCTTAAGAAGTACTTCCAGTGGAATGGGCCCAAGCAATTTACTCGGCTGCTGTGAGTCTTGAAAAAACAATTTTACTGTGATGTTCTCCCTCTCTTGTGTCAAGAGAGCTTTCTGCATTTGACTTATTCATGTACTGCACAGTACTGTACCTGAATAGAAGGCAGGGTGAAATAAATAGTGGCTCGGTATAAAAGCTGAACTACAAAATCTGTGGGGGAGATGGCTGAAAGGAAGGCATGAAGAGGCTGTTTTTTTCTATAGTCTCTTCCATTGTGCCTGAATCACAGTAACGTTCACTTACAGCAGCTTTCACTATTGGCAGAGCACCACCTGACCTCTGACTGCTCCACCACAGCTCTGATTACAGGCCCCTCGAACAGCAAGACAGTTTGTAGAGTAATGGCAACGGAGCAGGAAATTTCACAAAATGTTCCTAAAGTGGAGTGCAACATGAATGTTTAATGTATGTTGTGTTTATTCCTGCCTTCCTACACAGAAGCTATATTTTAACCGGTTGCTCTGCAGCCGCCCCGCTCTCTTTACCACGATTTAGCCAGGTCTCGCAGCTTTTCACCCTGCAGTGCTGTGAATTAGCCCTTGTGCCCGCCGCTACACTAAGCAAGGTAGCGTGCTAATCCTCATGACATCACCATTGTGTCCAGGCCGTTCCATCTAATGTGCTTATCAAAGGGCTTCTTTGAGTGTAAACGCACTAGGAAATCAGCATGGGGAGGCGGCTGATAGGAAGGCTTTTATCTGGTAAGGAATATTTCTGCTCTTATATAACATCTTAAGAGACTTTCACTACCAGCATGTTCCCCCTGTGGTGATGTAGTCTTCACTTGAGGTGAATAAAAGCCTTTTTTGGCTGCTCTTTAAGCACTGTATGCCATAGTCAAGCACAAGGTTACTGTAATGTAGAGAGCTTCCTCTCTTTCTCTGTGTCCTACCACATATTGTGAGTTGGGAGTGGTGGGCTGTTAGATAGGGAAACTTCTGTAATTCCCAGACATATCTTGTTTAATCTCATAACCATTGCACATTACTGAGTGGACTGATATCAGGATATGAAGCTGGATTCATGTCCTTCCTTCAGCTGTCTCTATTGTCTACTTACTCAGTGGACAGGAAGAGCAGCGGGAGGGGGAAAGTGCTCAACATGACTGTCTGCGTTTTATTTGGAATTTGTTGTATTGGGAGTTGTTATAAAAGCAAAGTACAGAGTGACATTCAAGTCCACCTGACACAGAAATGACAATTTCCTATGCTCAAATGGTGGCCATTTTTTTTTTTTTTTACGTCAGACTCATGGTGGGAAGCTAGAAAGCTGTAATAATGCCGTACTACTATATTACAAGTCATATAAATGAGGATCTGACCATGTTTTTCATCACACCACTTCTCCCTAAACTGAAAATAAAGATCTTAATTATCCAGAGGGACATTTGTTCAAGTAAAACCCACCAGTTACCACAAACATCAACTACGCCTATAGCTCACATTATGTCGTCCTACACTTATTCAATGAACAGTATATTAGCCTACATTATGTTACTAAATATTACATTAGCTAGGGAATTTATTACATCCCTATTGTGTCACTATAATTACTGTATTGTTCTTGTAGAAACCAAGTATATCCTCTGAAAATAACTCTGTGAGTCATGACTGTCTACAATGGGTGTAACACCCGAGTCCCACTGTCTGTGATGCTTTCAGAGTTTTCAGAGTCCTATCTTCAGTTTGTTTACATCGCCAGGACGGCCGGCTGACTCCTCCCCTCGTGTATAAAAGTTGTTTAATTGAGGGACTAGAGAAAAGAAGAACAACATACTGTACTCACTGCTTAACTGTGTTTCTAGATCACGCTCATTTCAGGTAAATTTACATGCAGTGTGAAGATACCAGCATAATAAAGATCACTAGCATTAGCATGCTAACACAACAATGCAGTGCGAGTTGTTTTGGTTTCATGCTGGAGCTCAAGGGCGACATCTGCTGGATCAAAAAATCGCATATAAAGCCTTTAACGATAATATTACCAGGTTAGTAGCAGAATGTAACGTTAGCTTTGGTCCGCCTGTAGCTAAAGGGTCATCATATATGTTGAACTTGAAAGATGGCCAGTTTTAACATCTCCAGATTTTCATTGTCTTTTGGTAGCTGATAAATGAAGATGAAGGGATGATAGGATAATAATTGTGTCAGATATCCAACTCTGAAGGACTCTCAACCTGGAGACCCAGTGGTCTGACATTAAGCCAGCAATTGAGTTGATATAATTTGACCCTAAGCATGAAATAAAGGGAAAATAAACACCATGTTGAAAAGGTCAATGGAGCAGAACTGTTGGTTCAGAGTCAAACAGGTAGTGATCTATTCGTCTAAAGTAAACAGCTTGCACACGAACACGCTCACTTGGGCAGTGATGGATACACGAGGGAACAAAGGAATGGTATTCTTGTGCCATTCACTGGACCGACTCGTTCATGCTGTAACTGTTGAGGCCGTGCTGTGCAGTGTGCAGTCCCTTCATAGCTCTCACCTCTTGACAGCGTGGTAAATGACTGATGTGACAAAGCTATTAGAAGCCGCAGTCAGAAAGAACTGCCTCAATCAGCCGACTGTGAATTTTGTGTATAGACAAGAGGGAATTAAACTATAAAATGAGGACAGGCAAGCTACAGTCATCATTATCTACCAATGAAAAACAATAAGAACATATACATGTACTATTCACACTCCACCTTAATAAAAGGTTGAACGCATTTTTAAAAAAGTATAGAAATGACAATCCATACTGAAACATTAACATATAGATTATTGAAAATCTTTCCAACCATCTTTGCGCCCATTCTCCCATCTCTCTCTCTTTCCCTCTCTATGGTCATTGAGTGGATCATTAGCTGTCAGGGCCCTTGAAACCATACCCCCAACCCTGAACTCCCATTCCTGCTTGCCTCTAAAATATTCATAAGGACAATTAGGAGTTCCGATAAGGCGAGTACGGAGGGTTGGGGGGCGAGTGGCAGAGAGGGCAGGATGTGCCAGCAGGACGTCTGTTCTGCAACACTCTATACCCGGACCACAGACCTGTCCTCATCAATCTGAGACACAGCAGCCTCCCTCTTTGCCCCCAGTCAGGTCAGGCAGCGAGGGGAAGGTGGCACAGTGCCAGCTAGCCCCCCTTATCCCAGCAGGCTTTGCTCTGTCCTCGCCCCTGGGCAGGAGGGGTTGGCCGCACAGCGCGCATATTGGAAGGAGAGGGGGGGGGGGGGGCACAAGGGCAAGCTGATTGTTGCACGAGCTAACTCACAGAAGCCGCCATGTTTGAACGCGAGGTCTCATTTCAGGCGTTTGGCCTGCAAGGTCAGCGAAGAGCATACAGAGGGCGGATTCACGGCCTGTGGTTCTAATGATCTTTAAGATGTTTAGTAAAAGCGATACTTTGTTTACAGACCAAGCCAAATTAGGTCAGCTCAATGTCTGACCTATTTCATTAGGACGGTACTAACACAAACCACTGACTGGTTTGTGGTTTAGTTTACAGTTTTTGAAAATCACTGAGAACATTATAAGATGCCATCAGTCTTCTGTTATAAGCTTTACTCTTCCCCGAAAAAGCACTGACTTAAAGTACTTGCTGACATTACATTTATTTTGTGTTATATCTTGCGATATAGCCCAGTCAATTAGGTTTAATTAAGGCTCATTAATGGCTTAATGTGTGTAAGTTGTATGCAGTTAGGTCAGGGACAGGGACTGCAGGCCAGACATTTTTAGAGACCTCAAGGAAATAAAGCATAACATTTAAAAAAATATTCTGAAGTAAAAAACTCACAATTTTGAGAAGAATCTGAAAAAAAAAACATTTTTTTTTAAGTCTAGCTTTATACAAACATATGTGTGTTATTCTCTTTGGTGTAAAAAAAAAAACCTGCATGTTTCAAGTTTCAGATTTTTGATATCCTAATTTAGACATTTGAGTATTGACTCATTAGTTTCAAAGGAAACTAATGTTTAGAAGAACACACTTTGGCTTGTGTTTCCTTTCATGTGAGGCCCTCTTAAGAGATATTCATGAGACATTGGCTATACAGCTGAGAGGGTGGAAAAAAGCTCTGATGTAAATGACATACAACATGTGCTAAAAACAAAAATCTCTTAGCGGTATCCTGGTAACAAGCATATCACGATGGAGAGCAGAGCCATCATAAAACGTTAAGATGGGGTTCATAATGGGTTTGGAAAGTACAAACCTGATCATTTGAGTCATAGGTAAAGCCATTCAGCAACCCTGAAGAAAACTGTGCAGCCCAACGTACAAAATAAATGAATATTGCTAAACACTGAATGCTGCTCTTATTCCAATAATCAAATTACATTTACAGTTTGAGACTCAAAGGCTAGTACTCTGCCATCAGGAAACAATTACTGTGTGTCTGTTCCATAACCAAGGACATATAACAGAGTAGTTTGAACATTACCTCAACTGTTTCATTACACTGAGAAAACTACAAAAGAGGACTGGTGACCCTTTTTCACTAAAAGCCCAGAGGAAAAGGAGTCCTTGTCCTACAAAAAGGGGCACTTTGAAACCCAGCGTGTCGCTCGCAACAGAACCATTAATACTGCTTCACTCACATGGAGAGAGAAGACTTTGCACACACAACCCTCACCACACTGCTCCATAAGGGATAAATGAATAATTTATTGAACATGAGAATTAACACTAACTAAAGAAAGATGGCATAATAAGGAGGGTTGGAGTTGCAGGTTAACTCATGGTACCATACTTTATCATTGGATACGCGCTATGTGACCCACAATAACGATCGTCTGTTACAATCCGACAACCTCTGATTGGTTGATACCTGTTGTTGAGAAGAATCAAGCCTCGGCTGCTTGGTGAGTGTCATCATTATGCTCTTATCTTGAGCATCACTCAGGGCCCGGGGGGTCTTTGGCTACTCGCTTTGAATTTTTGAATTTGAATGTTTTGTTTTGTCCCAAGTCCCTACGGCTGAGCTACTGCCGCCCCGTGTTAGCATGTTGCTTTAGCAGATGCTTGGAAAGATTTGATGTCAAGAGCACAGCAGTGGAGGGCTGTTTTCCGGCCTGGGCACAGTTTTGAATATTTTCAAGCCTCAGAAGATGTTTTGATCCGAACCGCTGTTCCCTTTTTGTTTCCTCCTTTAAAGGACTCATGCCAACGTCACACAAGTTATGTCAGATAAGTGTTGTGTATGCGTGCATGAAAAACTTAAAGTAACACAAGTTTAACCAGATAATTGTTTGATTATTAACAGTAAAGTGATTACTGAAGTTAGAAACCTTACATTACTGTGTTACAGACGTAATTACAAATGTAATCTTATTACAGTAACGCCTTACTTTGTATGTGGAGTCATGAAGTAGTGACATAGTAAGTCATATAGGCAGGGGGGATAGTTTTAGAGTGCTGTATTTTATGATATATAAAATGTTGATATTTGGCATAAATTCAATAATTGTATCACGCTGTTCAGGATGCGATCGATATTTTGTGCCCCCCCCCCCAATAAAAAGGTATAACCACCCAGCTATTATAACCAAATCTATGATATATTTATCAAATGTGCAACAGAAAACACTTTTTGAGGGAATGCCAAGTGCATCAGGCTGACTTGTGAAGTATGAAGTCACTTAAATGTCAATAAAATGTCAATCATTTGTCACTTTCTTTTTAATAAAAACTGCAAACTCTTGGTTTTAGTATTCTCTATAAAAAAAAAAACTGTGTGAACTGCTTTTCACTTTAACTGGAAAGTACTGACTAGTGTCTACAAATGTTTAGTTTCTAATGCCTACTAATCGTCTGTCGATAGTTTAAAGAGTTTGTACTGTTCCCAACTGTTTTTCACTTTAACTGGATAGTCCTAACAGGTCTACAAATGCTTAATCCGGAATAACAACCGACAGTCTGCTGATGGTGATCTATATATATATGTTGAGTTGGTAATCAACAGAGTGTCATCACGAGGTGACTAGTCAGTCATTTGATGAGTGAGAAACCTCGTGAATGAGGAGGTCATACTATCATGCTCTTGATCATATGCTGACATCATAATGACAGATTGATTCAGAGTAGTTGATTGTCATTTTCCAAGAAGTTGACAATCTACAGATAGTTGAATGTCAATCAATGAGCTGTGTCTTCTGACTATCACTTTTGGTAAAGTCTTGTAACACCTTAAAATTCACCTTATAGTCTACTGGCAGGAAGTTGAATGCATGTAACTTGTCTGTTGAATGAGTCTTGTTGAATATCAACTGATACACTGCTGACATGCAACTGAATATCTACTGATAGCTTGTTGAGTGTCAACAAGTGAGTCATTATTTTTATTGTTATTTAACATTAACATGAATCCAGATTCACAATCTTTCCTGTATGTTTACCACAGTTAGCTGTAAGCAGAGGCTGGATTGAACCCTGGACTCTGCTGTGACAGTCCTGACCTGTGTGGTACAAAGGACCCCTAGCCCTACCCACATGGAACATAATCAAGGCTGCTATTTTGTTGTGACTATGAGGTTACTATAAAAGGGTTGAATAAGAAAGAAAACGTGATACACAAAAAACGTGATTCCTCAAAAAATAAAAAAAAACAATTTTGAGAGACTTAAAAACAACTTTTGTATTATTAATGTTGTTTCAGGTTTTATTTTGTCATCTTAGTAATATTTACAAGGGGCTGACTTGACAAACGCCACTGACTGAAACAGTAACTAACATCATCAGTTGTGGATTCGTAGTAAACAAAGATAACCCTTCACTCTGTTTTTGCTTAAACATATGCGAGTTATCTATTTTTAACTTGTCCTACTGCACTCGTCTGAAAATAGAAGCTGGTGCAGCGTGAACAGTGAGAGTGTTTGTTTTGACTGGAAACACATGCTAACCCTGGAGCTGACCAGCACAGGCCCAAAGGTGGAATGTCTGCGCAGGTATACACAACGCTCTCAGCACTCAGGAAATGGGAAATACCTCGTCTTCACAACACATTCCACCTTCCTCTCAGATAAAGGAGAAATAAGAGGGTTTCAGAAACACACATTAATGACCGCCCATGCTGTTACTTCACCACCCTCTCCATAGACAACAGACTGATTGGCAAAGCTTAGAATGAATATGGAAACATACAGAGTGAACTTCCTACAAGGCAGTATCACAAACAATCCATTCATTTATAAACAAAGTTTCATAACAGTAATCACACTTAAGATAATACCGTCTTATTTAGGATAATCTACAGTGCCTGTGCGTGACCGATACTCAAGATGAAAATGTAGAAAATCATTTTAATATCACTCCAATAAATCACAGGAGAGCAGAAGTGCACATACTTTTTTTTTCTGTAATAATAAAAATGGGCCTGCAGAAAATTTCACATATATTGAAGCCTTGAAAAATCAACATCAATCCAATAAGTCTAAGTCAATAGCAATGACATTTGATTTAGATAAAAAGGGATTTCTCATCATTGCTGCTGTGAGCTCATAGAAAGGAGAAAGGAGGAGTATGATGATTGCGTTGTGGGGCGATAATGGCAAAAGTGTCATTAAGAATCGACAGTGAAGTCACAGAACCTATTAAATAACAGCAGAAATTGTCCTAAATGCCCTCTCCTTTTCACCAGACAGTATTCTGTTTGATTTGACCCTTTTCCCATTGTTCACAGTCCAAATTTAGTAAAGGCCAAAACACGTTTCTTTGTCTCTGAAATATATATAAAATGGAGCCCAGAATCCAGTTGTTGTCCTTAAATGTAGACTTCTGTTCTCCCTTTCTGAACCACAAGACCGATCTTACACAATTACATAAAGTGAGAAGCATGAACAACTTCAGAGTCAGACAACCAGATCTCTTTTTTTTTTTTTCTCAAACCAGAATGATGACTTGAAAAGCGTTTCTTCCCCATATCAGAAATGTTGATTTGACTTTCTATTCAATGTTCCTGGAAATGCTGGTATGATGGTTTCTCGGAAAAAGATGGTAGAAAACAAATATCAGATGAGGTTTTTTTTTCCCCCCCTAAGAGCACAAACAACAGCCCTTCAAAATAAGACAAATATTAAGTCAGATAACTAGGCAAAAGGCAAAAATAAATAAATCTAAAAGTTTAATATGCCTTGCCTGTTTATCTTTACATTTTATTTAACTCAATGGAAATTATCATTTTAGTCGCTTTTAACTGTGTTCTCATGACATTGGAGTGACAGTGCAGACCAGGGCGGTGCTTTAGATTTACACCCACACAGCAGAGATCAGACGCAGGAGAAAACACAAACGTAGATAACACAAACGTAGATAACGTAGTTCTAAACTATGAAAATAATGATTAATCTTGAATGTTTGAATTATTTTATCTCTTAAGATATAACACTGCACAGCCTCTCCACCACTACAACCAACAAAATGTTAAATCACGCTTAAAACCAAAATAATGTGTGAATAAAATGTGAAACAATAAAAGCCATTACATTTCACAAAAGAAAACCAAGGCAAACCACATCCTCCAAATGATGCACGATGGTGAAATAAAAGCTCATTTAACCTGTGACACGTTAAAAGGTTTTACTAGACAACTATTCGTTTAATGATCAACAATAACTTATCATCATTTACAGCTATTATTGTCATTTAACTGTAATGAATAATTAACCGTGGTAATATTCTATTGCCTTATTAGCTGTGGGCTATATATAGCTGCCCATTACAGAAGAGCACACAGTGATAGTGATAGTTTCCCTGAGTGCTGACCTGAGCCTCATGGACCATCCTGTAATGTTTCTGTATCACAGCTATATACACACAGTACCCTAGGGCCCGACCGATATGGGACATTTGGAGCCAATGTTGATATTAGGAAAGGAAAAAATCTGTTACCGATATATCGACCAATATCTTTCTGAGATCGATCTCCGAACTTTAGAGAATGATAGATTTAGATATACAAACACATTTGTTGTGTTGATCCCTCAAAAGCTGTTACCAAACACACTTATAGATTTATAATGAAGACAAGCCAGAATAACATATGTGGCTGATAAAGGCTTTTGTTCAACCGTAAACAATACAATTAGAAATGAAAAAATATAGAAATAAACTATAAACTATATAAAAAATAAACTCTAATAGAATAAGCCTTTCTACATCGGAGATAAAATAAGTCGATACCGGTAGGCACGGGATAAGTTCATTTCGGCCGATACTATCGTAATCGGACGGGCTCTACAGTATATCCAGGAGTATTCTCCTCTGCTTCTCAGACTAGTCTCACCAACATGCTTCAGGGATCTTAGCTTTATTAAAATAAACACAAACATGTTGCACACAACATTATCATCCACATCAGAGTTTAGAGAGTCACTAATGATTGCATGGCTGGATTTGATTTCTCACAGGAATATCTGACCAGAAGATTTGCTAAAGTAGAATCAAAGGGAGATTTCAAATGCAAATGTAGTTTTTGTTTAATGTGAGTTGATGTTGTGAAGATGTTAAGCAGTTAGTTGCATATGTGTCTGTTGTAATCTGAAGAAACGCTTTGAATGGCTAAACTGTATTGTTAGGTGCCAGTCTGGAGGTTTTTATCTCTGTCAGAGATGTTTTAATAAAATCTGACCTTTTTTATTAAACTTGTCACTGTCTATATTGTTTAATTTGTTGAAGTGAGTACCCTTTAAAGTGAATTAAATTTTCATTTTTCCTTTAATCGAAGCAAATAAATAATCTGATATACTGAATAAATCTACAGTGCAGTTTTTCTACATTTGTTCTCATGCTCTCTCATTTCTCCTCAACCTCCCCCATCATCCCTCCCTCTCTCTTTCCACATCTTGCATTTTCAGTGAGCCATCAGCAGGAGGATAATTGGTCAATCATGCTAATTGAAGAGTTTGGACAGCAAGCCCACCATAGCAGATGTGCCAATTTGCATTCATTACGAAAGAAATGAGTCTTAATCACTGCTCGGCCTTTGATTGACAACATAAACATCCCCTGTCTGAATCTACCTTTGACTACCATTCAGTTCCAAAAGAAACCATAAGGTACCATTCCATAACTTGTAATATTATTTTTCTCAAAGTAGGCACTGCACCTTTAGGCATTGTTATCTCCGTCTGTTAAAGTGAAATGAGGAAAATGAAAGCCTCACTGTGATTGTTTAAAAAGCTTTTCTCAGAGGAAAATCGGCAAAGGGCAGCTGCTCGGCTTGGCATTCAGTTTGGGTCGAAATTTTCATATCTTATTGAATTATTAATATGATCAATTTATAACAACAAATGATAGTGATCATGAAATAAAACTAATGGAAATGACCTGATAATTTTATGCTTTTTTCCTCCCACTGAGGGTCCTTCATACACAGAGAGTAAATAGTCTGTTTATCCTGACAAAGGCCCTCCCTCTTGATTATGAGGACGATAAGCAGCATATGAATGAACGCTGGTTGTTTACTCTCACAAATCATCAGGGGAAAAGACATTTGAGGAGCAGTGAAAAGGCAAAGCTTTACCCATTGTGCAGTCCATTTTTTAAATTACAAAGCAACGGTTTTTCACTCAATCGCGTCTTGAAATTTGGTTAAAGACAAATCACAGCCTTGATTTCATTACGATTTAAGTGTTGACTTTATGTCAATAGCGTGTGCCTGCAGACCTGAAGACGGTTAAATGCTAAACGATGCCTGTGAAGTTAAGAGTGTCATTTTAGGGTTTCTCCATAGAGACACAGTGATGGTTCTGTGTGCTTGAGAACAGTGTGAGGTTATCGTGTAGCATGAGCAAAATCTCATTAGCTCCAATAGCGGAGAGGGAAGGAAGAGTAAATATTATTAGATTAATCTAATGACTAACAGCAGCATTTTCATTTGGGGTAAACAAAATCCAATACCTAGCACAATAGGAACAACAACACAACACATTCAGGCATGAGTACTCCACTGGGTTATAATAACAAGAATATATTAAATACCATATTATTTGCAAGTTAATGAGAATTTGATCTGGAGAAGGAGGTAGGGACAAGTCCAGAATTTTGACTGAGGTGGCCAATGCAACTTATAAAGTGGTGGTATTTGCATGAGCACACACACACACACACACACACACACACGCACAGCCTACAATAACCTGTTTCATTTATTAACCCTTCTGCTCCACTCTCCAAAGTCATGATTCAGAGAATATAAAAAATTGTCTAACTTGCAAAAATACATTGAATGGGATTGTTTCAAATGGAAATGGAAATGAGTCCAGACACGTTTCCCTGCTTCTCACCTCGTCTTATCAAAAAAATCTGCAAAGTATGTACTTGTTTAGAAACAAAAAGTACTACTACACTCCCTAAAGTGTGTCAGCAGCCTGTTGCAACACATCCCAAATATTTGATTCTAACACAAGTCCTCTGACAAAGCAAATAAACACCCAGTCATAGTTTGAGATTTTGGGATGGCCAGCCCATTTTCTGGTGAAATTACATCATAAGAATAAAGATACAGCAAACGTGGCCCTCAAAGAAGAAGATCTGTATTCTGTGGAAACCTGTTTTTCCTTTAGTCTGAATCGCAGCAAAGGAGAATGAGCACAATCATTCTATACTGTTTTTTATTATCAGAATGCTTTTTACATTTATTTTTTTTAGTTAACAACAGCATCTAAATGAATTTTTTTTTATTTTTAAGACTGTTTACAAATGTCTTTTTCACATTTTGTTTGTGTGTCATACACTACAGTAGATTACACAGCTACATGTGTGCAGATTGCCTACAACAGTTCACCTGCTGCCTGGAGTGTTGGTAAGATGAAAACCGTCGACGCATGCAAACACTCACAAACACACACACACCCACTGAATATCGGAGCTCACAGTTCTGCTTTGGACTACGAGCCAAGTTTGAGACAAAGTCCATAGCCCTCCACTGGGTTATCAAACTGTGTCCCAGGCATGCATCCATCTGTGGAAAACATGGAGACTGTTCTCCCACACTGCAGAGCTCGGCCTTTATCTACAGATGGTACTACTGAGCAGGAATGTGACCTTTGATTTAGTATCTCTCACGGAACAAGCTTCACAAACGAAAAAAGTAGGAGAGGGTTTCTCTGGCCTCCCAAAGTAGACAAATGAGCACATGGTTGTTTACATGGCAACGATTGCTTTAACACAATTTAATAACTTGGATAAGTGTCCACAGTAACCGTCCTCATGTGCGGCCCATTTCACTTAATTAAGGGCGGTGGGTTGGATTCTTCCCATCAACAAAATTGCATCAGCTCCTTCATTTAGTTTACAAGACTGCTGTAAAATAGCAAAAAGACAAGAAAAAGGTTTGAATTTCTCTTAATGTACGATCGTATCGTATCTTTTTCCGGATAATAAACTAACTCTGACGTCGGTTTCTAGTGATTAGTTGGGTCGTGTGGAGATGCTGTGAAGTGGACTGGCTTGGTTACTTCTGCTCCGTTTCTTCAGTTCTGAACCTTGAACATGTAGCCAGCAGGCAGAGGGGGGGTTTGTGCATATCTGCAAAGATGCTGGCCGAGTGAGCGTGGACAACAGCGGCTTGTTCTCGCCTTTTGTGCAGAAAGGGGAAGCTTCCTTGAGAGTGGTACACAGAGGGGCTGCATAGGAAAAAGCAGCAAAGGGATCACTGGTGCTACATTACGCAAAACGCACATTCAAATAAAATAAAGCGGCCAATGTAAACTTACTCCGCAGATACATGGGACATAACAGCCTGCAGGAGGAGTAACCCCCATTTGATTCAGAGTATGGGACGTTATTTTGTTTGCTTGTTTCAATTAAGACAGCTTCCAGAGTCGAGGGGAAAAACAAATTTGTGGTCACTGTTACGTAAGGAAGGAATGCATCCATGTATTTTTTATGTAGGTGAGCCCCTGCTCAGCTCGGAAGGGGCCCCTGATGGAGAAGTGACTGCATGAGTCTACTGGATGCCAGAGCACTCTTTCTGCAGCTCTGCCAAGCAGGTAATTCACAAGCAGCAGCGGCATGAATAAAAGATAATGGGCCACAGCTGACTCCTTTATGCTGCATGTAATTTCACTAATTTCTCCAAGTGAAAGTCTCTCCAAAGCAAAGGAATCTTGAAAATGTGCAAATCTAACCCGTCTTGAACACTTGATTTCTTTTAATTGAACAGCAGCGATAAAAAAAAAATTCAGCGGGGCGGTGGCAATAAAAGTATTACAATATAGAAGGCTGCATTGTTTTTGAAAAAGACATTAAAGCATGAAAAGAGAGTCTACGTGTTTAACGAACTAAAAGCCACACAAAGCAGTGTCAAGATATGAGGGAAGGCCATTAAAGGGAATTAACAAACATTGTATATGCTTTATATTCGTCAGACTGAAGATATCAGACTCTATAAGTAGATCTTGAAAAGACAGAGAAGCCGATGAAAGACATTCAGAACAGGATGTATCCCTAATCATTCTCATTTACTTTGGCTTTTTTCACTTTTGGCTGACAGTTTTTGTGCACTAGCATAGCAAGTGGCTTAATCTTCCGCTAGTCGCCAGGCATGCACGGGCTGCCAAGAAACCCCGAGTGCTCATTGAGTCTTATAGAGCGTTAAGGAATGTATGAAACACTGTATTTTCACCGCAGCAGTAGTCGAGCTGTTGGTCTGTGATGAGGAGCAGCAAGAGCCCTACAGGTACAATATCTCTAGGAAACACAAGCAGCAGTGGTGGTCAGCAGCTAGAGTGTGCAACGATGTTTTCCATGTCAGTTGACGGGCGCAAGAGAAGCTGAACTTATCAGGGAGAGCAGACCTCCTGTGTCCTATCTGCATGGTTACGAGAAGGAAACTGTTACTTGTGCATGCCTCTCGTTTATTTAAAGACTCGCCCTTGGAGCAAAGCTTTTGAAGCCTACAGTTGTCACAAAAATATATATTTCATAGTCTAAATCCTGTGCTAAAATAATCTATCTAACCAAAATCTGATGAATAATGACACTGAATTTGTAAAACCAAACATAAAGAAGAAAAAATGATCACAGCGAGGGGAAAAGGCCTGCTGTCAAAGAGCTCTTTCCTCATGAAGTAACGAGACGACACTCACTCACCTCTACGAT
This sequence comes from Labrus bergylta, assembly GCF_963930695.1. NCBI lineage: Eukaryota > Metazoa > Chordata > Actinopteri > Labriformes > Labridae > Labrus > Labrus bergylta. The sequence continues at coordinate 27,759,140 of NC_089201.1, read as the reverse complement.
GTCAGAGTTGGTTCTGCTCTCGTGGGGTTCGTTGTACTCTGTGTATTTCAGCAACACTTTGTCCATGTCTGTGCTGGCGTACTGGAACAGTTTGTTAGAGCTGTTGAAAATGATGAGGGCTATCTCGCAGTCGCATAGCACGCTCAGCTCGTAGGCCTTTTTCATCAGGCCGAACTTCCTCTTTGTGAAGGTAACCTGAGGGGACACACAGGCAACAAAAACTATGCATTACACAGGAAAAAAACAGTTTATGTTTTTAATTAAAGAGAGGATGAAAGACAAGTAAGGTAAATGAGAAACTGTACATCAACATGCTATTTGCAAAAACAGTAAACTCTAGGTGAGCCTTTGGTAGTTTATTTCTCCACTAGGCCCATGTTTATTGTACAACCATATTAGTCAGTGGATGAAGTATTTAGAAATAGTTCCATCTGGTGAGTGCAATGTAGGTTAAGCAAGGTATAAAAGCAGTGTTAACAGTCTCATTAATTGAGAACATTGTCACTGTAACCAAGGTGACAGATAACGAGATCATCCCTCCTTTAGGAATGATCGCAATGACATTGTGCACGTCTGAAATGTCTAGTTATCAGGACAGAGGTCAGGGTTAAAAGGCACGAGTCAGCCCGCTGAGTCAGAGCTTTGGCAACAACAGGGGTCCATACATTACCGTAGCCCCTGACTCCATATACGGAAAAGCTATCTGTGTATTGCAGCATAAGCCTTGTAACATGAGCCCTCAGATGGGACTAAGGGTCATACATCACTCCGATGGTAACGCAACCCCTCTCTGCAAAGTGACTTTCTGTCCGGTATCTCTGCAGCTCTGTCTCTGTGGTTGCTTTAGACTCATGCACACACACATGTCATTATGTTACACCACCTCTTTACAGCACACGCTATACGGTCATTTCTCAAGCCGAAAACATCAGTCACAAGAAGGAAGGACAGAAATAAAGGTGTTTTCTCCTTTGGCTTTCTAATGATTGTTTGCCTAGAATAGTAAATCGTGGCTTCAGATTCATGCGGTCCTTAAGTGCATGTGTCTTGTCAAATGTGTGTTAAACAATGTGGCTGCGAGTAAAAGCTATGCTCAGAGCCCCAAAGGAGTGCATGAGCCTGTATTCTTCATCAGTTTCTCTGACCTACTAAGAGAGGAGTCGAGCAGATGAGCTGGCTTTGTTCAACTTTAATTGGTCACAGCTTGCGGCTATACCCTCGTTTGACTGCTATAATGCAGCATAATTCTATGTGTTCCATAGTGTCAATGAAGCCGCCGAGGCAAGTCAGGTTACTCCAGCTATGATAAATACATTTCAAATGTTTCAAACTACAGGTAATTACACAGAACCATTATTCCTACGGTAGACACTAAGGAGCCTGCTGTCATGTTGTTTTCTATTCAATGCAGCCGTTTTACTCGAGCCCAGATAAAAAAACAAAACATGAAATGTCCTTTATTGAAATGACAAGGTGCAGGAGAATGTGTTTCCATCCACACACAGACATTCTTAAAGAATCATGTGGTTTAATGGGTGTCATTTTGATGAGTTTCTAAAAGGTAGGTCTTCATAATGTCCATTCCTACCCACTGTAAGCACCTGCAGAATCCCTCCGTTTACCTGCATGCAAATTTTGTTTGTTTGCCTAACCAACCGGAAAGCAGGAACAATCACGAGGGGAAAATGATTAACAAATTGTATGCTCTTTAGCAGATGAATGTGGTTGTTAAGCCATGTAGATGTCACCTTACAGCAGGAAGCCCGCTGGATGAGACGCTGAGCGAGGTTTTTGTTCCAGCTGGATGCATGGCAGAGTGCTGAGTGCGGGGCTGCTGACCCAGCCACAGCTTCATTTCAGCCTCAGCTGCAGCACTGAGACTCGCTTCTTGCCCTGGCTCCTGAACACAGTAACTCTACGATAGCCAGCCGCTGCTCCCACTTACAATAAAAAGGTGACAACTATATTATTTTTCTTAATCTGCAAAGTTACTTTTAAAGGGAAAGAACTAGGCTATTTTGTGCATTTATTTTCCCTTTCATTAGAAAAGTGAAGAGTTCAGCTTAGTTCACTTGGAAAGTCACGACACAAACATTTCAGAGCATGAAGCCCAATATATACAAAGATATCTTCTCTGGTTGATGGTGAGACGGTGGAAAACCACAGCAATCCTTGAGGTCAAGTGGGAGGTTTCAGTGACAGAGCTTTCCAAGTCAAAAACACCCACAAAGACACTCAATGTGGTCTTAAAAATGTCAGCCCCTCCTATAGAAAATGTGGTACACATGTAGTCTAGGTGCATTATTAGTTCATGTATTACCCAAATGTAAGTTTTAGCATCAGGATTGTAAAGCTATGTTGTACCAGGTTCAAGATCTTTTAGTGGCACATAAAAGAAAATCAGAAAATCAGCTGTTAGGGTGAGAGAAGTGAGGTCTTCCAGCTTTCTCTGCTTTTGATAACAGCTCACACAAAGCCAGATAAATCAGTGACTAAACTAGAATTTCATTTAGACTGTGCCATGCTGAAAAGCCTGACCTTCTAGGAAGCCCTCACAATGTCACTCTCAATTCACACCTGCTGTATTTCCAACTTCTTCTCAAAGGCCTCGCTGACATTACCTGTTATTCAGTGTGTCTGCCATAGAAAGACCCACAGAGTATAATAACACACTCCTCAACAAAACCCCCCTCACACTCGCACAACGAGCAGAAGTGTCAATCACGAGGTCTATCAATGTCTGTCCGCAGGCAGAGGTGCCAAGACGACAAACAAGACATCTGGGACTCAGAGTGCAGCTGTGACTGGTTCATGGCAGGAGATGCCTGAGTCACTAACACCTTCAGAGGGGTGAGGAGCTGGCGGCCTTATTAGAACCTCATGTCACCTCAGACGACCCCCGTGGCAGACATGAGAGCGGGATGGACAGTCACAGAGGTCTGGCACCAGCTGGCAGAGTGACCCAGGCCCTGTGGCTGCTGCCCTGGCTATGTAGTGCCAGAGTGTGCAGGCCTGGGAGACAGGCCGAGGCCAGCTCGACTGTCTGCGTGGATCAGTTCTCACTGGGAGAGAGGACGGCCCCAGGATCCCTATTTGGACAACTGAGGGCGCAGAGGCCTCATCCACTGAGTGGGATTGACCTTGAAACCTTCAGTAGCCCGTGACTGATCCTGTTTAGTGGGGAGAGTGACATGCTAGTTAGGAAAACAAAGCTACGTCTCCATTGAAATCTGTGTTTTCAAAAACAAGGATGATCCAAACTAAGGACATGTGGCTTGTTCAGCTGTATGAAAACTGTAATTACCACAGGAGACTGTTGTGTTGACAACAGTGTAAAAACTCCAAAAGGCAAGGTAAGGCAAATTGTAGTGTGGCATTAAGCTGAACACCTTTTCTGTAACAAAGATTCAAACTTTAACTTCATGTTTAGCTGCTTCAGCGCAGTTTAATGCCAACTACATATCATACTGAACAATCATAACACATGCACATTCTGTCACATCGAAACAATGTTCCTCTGTTCTGTTCATGGTCTATAAACGAGCTCTTTACCTGTCAAAAAAAATAATGACAACCGCTCAAATCTTCGGGATTGGGTGAAGGCTGAATTATGGGAAGGTGTCGCTCCCTGGAGAGAAGGCGAGACAGAGAGCTGCTCCGTGCCTACAGGCAACTCAAGTGCCAGAGCTTAGAAAAAAATCCAAAAATGAGCCACAGCAAGGGCAGGCAATCCTCCACCAAGCAGCAAAATCATCAAACTTTTAATGACTTGGGCAATTACCCCCAGTGTGCCCGCCTAATGGCATCCAGGGGACGTCACTAGACACTGCTCACTGGGCTACAACAGCTGCTTCATACAATAACTTACAGGGGCTAATGTGTACGCTCCCCTTTCCACCATATTTCTCCGAGTAGATCTTTGCACAGCATGACAGTTCCTCTGACAAGTTTTGACGCTTTGCAAAAACTCCTGAAAACTTCCTGAAAATTTCCGGGGCGAGCTGCATGTGCGAACGCAAACAGACAAGGTTTCGCATCAAAAGATAATGCCATTGCCTCTAAAGCTTTGAATAAGGAAGATCTAACCGGGCTGGGCTGTCTGTTTTTTCTTCTTCTCAGGAGCCCGTTTGCTATCAGCATGTCAGTCCTGATGACTGTTCGGCTGTGTTGTAGAACCATCATAACTAATGCAGGGCATCGCAAAGGAACACTCTCTTCACCATCCTACAGTATGCATGACAGGACCTCTGCTGCCTTCATGTCTCATCCTGTACACTTTCACAAAGCAGAGACACACACTTCTGTGCAAGCATAAAGCTGCACTTAATGCTGATGTATCAACAGTTCGGACACATTTTATGTAATTTTCCCTCGTGCACTTTATTAGTCTAATCTGTGAAAATGTGTCAATAACACACTGCACTAATGACTTAGCGCTAAATTTTATAAAACTATAAGCCAAGCTCACTTCCTGTCTCTTCTCTGCACTCACAGGTCCTGATAGATTGTGCAATTACAGACCCCCTCGGCCTTTGGCACGCTGTGTATTATAAATCCTCAAAGGTTAACAGCCCGCCTAAAGAACATGCAGTGATAATGCAAGGGAGCCCCAGTTGTCCCCACACAACATCCTTTATAGCAATCCACCTAATTAGTCCACTTAAGGAGTTCTCTTATTCTAATGCTATGAATATTGGTAGCTAGCAGCGGAGAGTGTGCAGATAAAGATTCAAATTGTCTCCCAACAACGGGGAGCGTATGCTAATGGCTATTCCCCCTTGGTTAGGAGCGTGCCCCAGGGAGAGATGGCACGACGCGCTTCATGGCCCAGGAAAAAAAAAACCCGAGGAGGATATACACAGGCATCACTTTACACCAAAGCATTATTTTAACATGGTGGCCTACTGTCAGAACCGATTTTTTGTGCTGAGCCAGCTATAACCAAACAAAATGCGAGCAGAAAAGCCTGTGCTCCGCTGATAAACTTTCTCACAAATTATTCAGTGAGACATTTAAAATCTGATGCAAACACTGAGGCTTCGGGAAGCACATTAATAACAAGCAACGTCTTTCTCTGGCGGCTACACTTTTCTGTGAAACAATAGAGTCAAATCCATTCACTCCCCCCCCCCCCTCGATGAATAGAGAACGGATCATCTGAAGGTTAACTTGATCACACTTGAAACAGTTGACAACCTGTTTTCATAAAAATGTCCTCTCTTTTTCCCCTCCGATGTCAAAGGGTATTTGCACACTGTGCAGATACCAGCAGTAAGAAGTGAGGTTCTTCCGCTGCCCTCCAGTTTGGAGACCAACAAGAGCAAGGTGTTACACTGATAATTGCCCACAGTGTGGATTGTTGAATTGCACATGGCTGAAGTGTTAGTCTGACAGTTACAGGTAGATGCAGACAGCTAGTGCCATTTCGTGCTAACACAGCAAGAGGAAGTTCAGTAGCTACACAGTGCACAGCAAAATTAAAGTTGTTCCAAGCGTGGAAGGATGCAACTTGTATTTCAAAGGATTGTTAAGTAAATGTATTGCACTGATATATTGAGTACTAAATTCTTATTGGTCAATTGTAGCATTCTTAGTACGACCATTTTTCTATAGCGCAAAGCTGCTATGAAGATCAGACTTTAGAAATATTAACCAGCAGAAACAGTCCAGTAACAACAGAAGAATCTAAGGGACTTTTTGGTGGAATTAATACAATCTTTTTTCATTTAGTAAAATCATATCCAAATCTAGATTTTGTGTCAAGAAGTTGATTTATATTGTTGCAGTGCAATTCACAGGATAAGATACAGTTAGCAGGTTACATTTTACTGTAAATAATCCATTACTTCTACAATTCTACAATTCACTTAGCAGACGTAAGAACAACACAAGTAAGGATCTAGACAAAAGGGAACAATGTGAGTAAGAGCAAACAATCAGCTTTGAGTCTGATTGGACACACAGGTGCTGACAGGAAGTGACCAGAGGCAAAGCACAACATTGAGGGCAGTTCTTGAGAGCTCTAATCAGTATAGAAACCATCTTATAAGTCATCGTTATCAAACAAAAACCATCGTCATTACCATCATCATCATCAATAATATGGAGACCATCATCATGAAGTTAGGAGGTATTCATGAAAGAGCTGGGTCTTTAGCTTTTTCATGACTTGTTATATTTAGCTATGGGAAACCATACATGTTTAGAAATTGGTCAAAATTACCAAGAGGAAGATTCTTATGTATCCTCTGGACGAAACCATCCTTCTCTATAAATAACCGTGCCTGTTATTCTTGTTTCTAACAGACCCAGGCTGTTTTGAAAGTGTTTTGCTGTTTAGGAGTTTATATTTAACATGAGCAGACAGAGTGAATTCCAGCTCTCTCCCTCTCTGCGGCTAGCCGGGACCAGTGAAGCCAAAGCAGAGAAGGGTGCTGTGTGTCCTGCTGACCCACCCTGCAAATGAGAGGGTGCTGTGGTGCAGTGGCTGTGTCTAATTACTACCAAACAGCTGCAAACACATAGGGCTACAGCGAAAAGAGGCCCCAAGAGGGCTTGTCCCCTGCCAGGCCAGGGGACAAGCCCTACAGTGTGGGGAGGCCACAGGCAGCCCGCTGTGCTCCTCGCTACCCTCAGCTCACTCCCACGCCATGAGGCCCCCGCTGTAGCCCGGCGCTCCTGCTGCCTCATCAACTTCTCTGGCTGAAATTGCAGGGTGGCAGGGGAATCATGTCTGTAAATATGACCGCACTGACAAAGAAATGTCATGGTCCCTGTTCAGCTGGCGGGGACTTTAGGGAGGGAGGTATGTCTGTTTAGATCCATGCACACCATGACAGCTGCTGAACTCAGGCAAGGCAGGAAGGAAAGCAGAAAACGACTGTAACGTTCAGACAGGTACAGACTGGACTGATTTATCAAACACAACAGAAGGATACAAGCAATTCAATGATTTAAGGTTCCAACTGATTTGATTCAATGTTCTTTGGTTAACTGTATTCAAACATTTACATAAGTGCTTGTGATGGAAAGATGGTTGCCTACATTAACAGCGAGCTAAATAACTCTCCATGTAGCTAGATGGATGGATATAGACGCTCAGAGAAGACAGACAGACAGATAGAGAGACATGTAGCATTGTGACACTCACCTGCCTGTTCCTCTCATCCATGATCCTGGTGATCTGTATCTTCTTCCGCCCCATGGCTGGGTCCTTTCTGTTCTCTCTGACACCTCGACAATATCAGAAAAACAACACAATTTCTTCCCCCACTCTCCTAGCACATTGTGCAACAGTCGCTCTTCTGGTTCACACTCTTTCTTCTTTCTTCTCGACACCACAATCTGCAGGTGGACAAAAAAGAAAGAAAGACAGAGATGGGTTAGAAAGTTAACTTGACACTCAACGACTCCTCGTACACTCAGCGCCTGTTTTCTGTTCTACAGCACATTCAGAAAGAGATCCACATGGTGTAAACTTATCATACAAGTATCAGCTTGTGGCTGCATATAACATCAATCAGAAACTTGATGTTAGTTACAGCCTGTTGTACACTGCAGCTGTAGACTTAGAAAAACAATATCTGTTACAAAGCGCTGTGTTTGCTCTTAAAAACTGAAGATATAGTTCCTAACAAACTCTCCCTGTTTGTTTTGTCTGGCTCTTTGTGCAGCCTGTGCAGACACACACACATCCACTACATGAATGAGGTGTGTGTGTGTGTGTGGGTTACAAAACTGTCAAAGATCATTTAAGTATAAAACTTATTGTTATAAATATAACAAAAAAGATTTTTAAAAGATTTCTGTATTACAGCAAACTTGTTATTAACAGAAATGTTTCTTTGTTTGCTAAGTTGTCCCTGATGGCTGGTAATAAATGAGATGAGATGAGATTCAACTTTATTGTCATTACACATATACAAGTATAGAGTAACGAAATGAGGTTAGGCATCTCACCAGAAGTGCAAATAAGCAGAAAGTGCAAGAGTCTGTGCTATGTACAGTAATTACAAAATTTACAGATGTAGACTAAAAAAAGTGAATTATTAGGTATATATGGATGGCTGGATTAATGGGATGCTATAAATATAAATAAATGCTATAAATATAAGTGTATTCTTAGGATTATAATATACAGATTAAGGTGCAGTGAGCATGCTATACTAGTTTACAGATAATATAAAGAATATGGACATATTGTACAGGTCGATAAATACTGTTATTATATATTATTACAGTCTGTTGTTCTCAGATTTTTAAAAGCACTTTCTAAATAAAAAAAAAAAGAGATCTAACTGCTTGTATTTTTATTATTATTGGAATTGTAGCATTCAGAATATAGTGAAGAACATTGAGGCTGTGATACATATTAAAACACATGGAGATGCATTCAGATTTTCACTGCTGTTTAAACGCACAGTTTGACTAATGGCCAGCTGAGGAGAAGAAACATTTTATTGCGCATATCTTTCTTTTTTCTGTCCATCCAGAAAACTGAACATTAAATATCTTTGTTAGCGAAAACATTTAAAAATGGACCTGCATTGTTTTTGCACTTTAGATCCGATAAAAGACATTTTCCAGTCAAATATTTGAAGTCTTTATTTTAAAAAGTGTTTAAATATCTCCGTGTGTCGTTCATGAGAACCCAATATTGTGTATCTTTTTGTCTCGTGAGCGGAGTGTATCGTCACAACCCTAATATATTGTGATATTTTAATGAAGTTACGTTAACCTTCATAGAAAGTTTTTCTACCTAACCCTGCCCGTGAAAACACAGCAACCAATCCTCACTCTTCCTGAGCTGACACACCTTCATGCCAGCTTTGCCCTTAAGATGATTAAGAGAGCACCCAGTCTGGGCTGACAGTTGTTGAAATCTCCTGGGCTGGACGAGAAGCCATGGAGGGAGAGGAGGAGGAGGCATGGTGGGTGGGGGTGTATTCCCACATGAGCGTGTAACTTGGCCAGTGTTTGGATCATACTGGGCCCCAGGGAACATCTAACTCTGTCCTGTCTCTGCTTCTCTACAAGAAGAGATATAGCCCCCCTCCCTGGAGGCACATCCATCACTTAGACCCAGCAAATAGAAAATGTCTAAACAACTACATTTCCCTTGAGTATAAATGTAGAAAGGTTAACAACCCGGGCCATTAGATGCAGTCAGCAGTTGTGAAGGGAGGAAGCCAGGGGCCGAATTGGCAGTGAAAACGAAAATGACCAGTTCCAGTGGCACACAGTCATTATGGGTTACAGATGGACTGGCATTATGGTGTCTGGCTGTCTGAATCGGGGCTCCGCTGTAGAGAAAACTCGACTGAGATCACCTCGCTAACTACCCACGCACGGCTGTCTGAGCCAGGGAAGAAACCGCCCGATCCCCCGCAATGAATTTCCCCAAACCACATCACAACAGGCCAGGGAGACATTTGTTTGTTCACCATTTTCTAAACACTGACAAAGCAGCAGTCAGATAAGAAGGAGGTCAAGGGGGGGGGGGGGGGTTCAACTCCCTGGGAATCCTACCTGACACATCCTCAGAGTGGAGGAGCAAGCTGCAAACTTCATGCTTTTATATCACATTAAAAAACTGAATGTGTCTCTCTATCAATTTGGTGCATAGAGGATTTTATCTGAGAAGGACAAATCTGTAATCATCAGTTTAAACTGGATCTGACCACAACAAGTTCTGTTCATTGAGAGCATGTGAAGCAGGTGCTCACTCACCTTCAAAAAGGAAGGTGAGTGAGCAGTGTATCGGATACAATACATCTGAATTTACAATCACCTCCTCCAGTATTTGCTCAATCCAGACAGTCTTCCAAACACACACATAAGGAAATCTTGTCCTTTCTATACACAGACGAGCTGTCACAACGGGACTGTTCAACTCTTGAGGCACAAGAGACCGTGTCATGACTTTTACATCTATACAAAATGACAGGCTGAGAGGGCCTTCAGACTGCAGGTGTGCTGCTCTACAAACTCAGAATCCACATTCATCACAGGTTATTCAAAAGCTGAAACATCTTTCTGTCTAGACCTCTCTTTTTTAGTAATTACTCTAATCTAATACTGCGGTTCATTATATCACATCATACATCACTGTAGATCAAATAACACACATTTTATCACCGGAACGAAGTTGACACTTTCAGCTGGCACCTCTCAGCAGAGTGACATATCAGGAGATGGTCAGAGTGTTAAAAAACAAAAAAAACAATGTGAGTACTGTGGCAGATATGTTAATGGATGACACTTCTCCAGAGTGTTAAGAGTAGGACTGAGCATCTGTTTGTGGCCTTAATCATGTGCTTCTCTTCTTGTGTGTGTGTGTGTGTGTGTGTGTGCATGTTTGTGTCTTTTTGGTAAGGAATGGAGACAAACAGATATACATGTCTAAATGTCGCACCTCTATAAACATAATTCTGTAAATATTAGTTTGGGTCATTAAGCTTGTTTGTTCTAATAGTGCATCAAACGGGGGGGGAGGGTGTGCCAAAGCTTTCCCTACGACTTTCTGTTTGTGCTGCACAACACTTGAATGCTAATATATATTTCTAAACACACACAAAAAAAAAAAAAACGAACTGACCAGGCTGGCGGGCTAATGTCATCAAAGATTTACTACATTTTGCTTATTCAACAGTAAATTTACTCAAGGATGGAATACATTTGTAATATGTCTAACAAGGTTTAAATTGCTCCAGAAAACATGACGGATGTTTCAGCTCATAAATAGTTTCTCTGTTGGAGTGGATGAGTTCCACAGCAAAACATATTTAAGCCAATTTAAAAAAAGAACTTTAAGAAATTGGTCATTTCCGCTACGATTTCATGAACCACAAATAAATACGCACAAATATTTACAAGTCAAAAAGTCCCAGCTGTGTGGAACATCTTTACCCACAGTTCCAAGGAGAATAATAGTTAAAGGTTTACAGCAGCAGAACTTTTCTTGTTTGGATAACATATTGTGTCGTGGGATATATGTAGCACAGCTTCTTATCATGTACATTTAAAAGACCTTGATATGATACACCTCGTCCTATTTAATGCTAACCAGTCCAGCACTTCTGAAAGTTGCTTACCAAAAGGTTTGCAGCACATAAATCAATGTTCATAGAGCACGTCGCCATAGGAACGACCACGTCGGGCCCGACAGAAAGTCAATATGACATGTCTAACCGAACGAGTCCCCGTCTTATACTGTACCTTCTGTTGAATACACGGGCAGTTCAAGAAACACATTATAAAAGTAACTCAGCGTTGCATCTGTTTTCTGAACAGGACCACTTTGATCCTTTGTGACGAGGTGTGAGACTGGCCAGGTGAAAGGAGGGCCAGTCTGCCTCCTCGTCCTCCCTGAAGACAGAGCCTGGAGACACTGGGAGGCTCGGTGACAGGCCCAGCCCGGCCCTTTCACAATCAATAAAACATGCTCAATTCCCAGTGTAATTACTGGATCCAGCAGCACGGCCTCCTCCTTCTCTTGTTGTAAGCACTAAGTTGAGTCATTCCTCCCTTAACTGTTGTCCCATTTTAAAGGTAACATACAATTATAGAGTGGATCTATGTGCAGGGTCGAGCTAATGAGTAAGAAATGAGGCCAGTCTGTACGTCTGTAACATAATTAAACTGCATATCAACCGACTTTAAAGCCCTTTAAAGTTTAACAAAATGCATCTCAAATGTCCAAATTAAATCAAGTATAATAAAGTTTATTGAAAATGTTACGCTAGCACCCACTTGAAAGTGATGGACATCAGCCAAAGCCTGGAGCAGAGCCATGACAGTTGTGCTTCCTGTGCAGGCCAGCGTCAGTCTCAGTATCCTACCACAGGCCTGCGGTAGGATATCTCGAGACAAGACTCAACTTCCTGCCCCCTCCACTTCCTGTTATTCAGGACCCCCCTCTACATGCCCTCTGCAGGGGTAGTAAGAGGGAGCGACGGAGAGAAGGAAGAAAGGGAGGGACCACCTTGGGGACACCCTTCCCCTCTGATCCCTTCCCTTATTACCTTCCTGACTGTGAGTCCGAGACTAAACAACAACAGAGAGGCTCATCTCTTGTGACTTGGCTCTGTGTGCTTATTATGTTTACTGGAAGGATCATTACGCAGGCTGGACGCCATGCACATTAGCCACTTACTTTAAAAATGAGCAGGCACAGGCCTTTTTTCTTGTTATTCCATCATGCACTTGTTACATAAGAGTGGGTAACAGCTCTCCAAACACAGGTTCATATACATTGGAGGAACAAAAAATATCATGTCTGATACGATGCAACAGCGCGGTAATCTGATGCGCATTGGAACAGGGATTCTGTGAAATAATCCATGACAACGTTTTAAAGTGTATCGAACTCAAAGTGTCAACACTGAGGCTCAGTTACGATTAGCTCCTGGCAGGCTGAAGACACAAAAGCAAGGCAGCCTAAATCCACAGTTTTACCGATTTTGTTTCAATGGAGCCTTGACACCGGCGCAGCAGGAAATGAACATCCACCTCTTTGTTCTTGCTTTCATCAGGAGGTGCTGCACCTGTAAATGGGGGGCTGTTGGCCTGAGGGGAGTGGAGGCAAGCCAGCCCTCTCACGCTCCCTCTCCAGCTCCCTTTTGTGCGAGCACGCTTATCTCCCTCTCCAGCAGTGAAAGGCAGGATTGTGGCCCCAGCAGCATCACTAGTGTTAATGTCTCCTGATGCTAATCTGACACACGGCTGATCCCTCAACAACCACTTTCTCCATTCCCTCTTTTAAACCCTCCCCCTTCTTTCTTTCTCCCTTTCTTTAGCTCTTTCTTCTTCTTGTTTCTCATAATTTCTGTCTTCCCGTTTCTTTTCTTTGAACTCATGTTATACATTTCCTCACCTCAGTTTCCAAGGCAACTAATGAGATATAATTAATAAGAGCTATTGCAAGGGCATTCGAACAAAAAAAAAAAGTGAAAAAGGAGGCTTTGAAAAATGTAGAGAGGTGGGGCAGTGTGCAAAACACAGACTTTCTGCAGCACTTCACCTACCCCTATAAAGCCTTTGCTCAGGGTGACACATTTCCTCCTGAGGTATGACTTGAATAACATTTAAAGGAGAAGTTAAAATAATTAGAATACCTTGAAGCTGTTGAAAGAAAATTGAATACATATGCCCGCTAAATAAAAACCTACAGGCCAACATCTTGACATTGTAAAACTGAGATTGGTAAATGTTTCTTACAGATTTAAACCCTTGTAAGGTCATCTTACTGGTCTTGTTTCATTAAGCAGTATATTTGCTCTACTTATTAAATCAGCCTAAAACTGACTCAATCAAGTAAGACATAAATAGGCATTGTTCAAAAGGAGACAGTGACCTGTGTGGTGGGGACACGCACAAAGCCAGTACACTGAGAGGCTGCACTGAAATGGCAGCCAGGCAGACAGCGAGTGGTTAATCTGCCCTGATGACTGGTAGCTCAGTCCAACTCTCCAATGACCAAGCTGTAATCCCACATTGGATCAATGCAAGTTCAAACAATCCTCCACGCTGCTAGCACCTTGCCTGGGCTGAGGGGGATGGTGTTGTAAGACAGGGACCGGGAGACGGAAAGCTACTTATCACCTCCAAAATGACATCAAAAGGAAAGAAAACCCCACAGGATGAACCACTCACTGAATGAGAGTGTTTTTCGTGGTATAGGCGGCGTTACACAGGCGACTGAATGGAAATGATGTCGCTCTTCAGATAAACACCAGACATGTATCTAATCTACGAAATCTGAACGAGTGGTTATTACAACCAATAAGCAAAGGACATCACATACTGACAGCATTAGCAGACAGACATCCTCCATCTCACTCTCACTGTACTGTCAGGGGATGAGAGGACTATGCAAGGTGACTTTGACTAAGTGCCTTGGGGTTTCATGAGAAAACTCCATTGACATTACATTAATTTTATGTCTCTTTTCTAACTGACTTAGGCGCCTAGAGTCCTGGATAGGAGGGAAATAAGAAGCAGACTTTTTTTGCAGCAGCGGCAGAGAAATAAAGACCAGGAAGACAACAGAGTGACAAATATGGTATGAAATGATCAGCTAGTCACTTTTGGTATAGTTTAGGAGTCATTCAACAGACGGGTGAGGCCTTTGTGAGACATTACAGGAAAATGTAAGTCAGAAACTTTCCACTAAACTTATACGAGTCTGGGTTGAACAGCAGGTGAGTGCTGGTGAAAAAGAGGCAGAAAGTAAACAAGAGAGTGAGAGACAGTGGAAGGCTGTATGACTGTGTTAACTGTGTGGAAGGGTAGAAGAGAAACAAGGCTCAAAGAAGCGCCCCATACCCATCCCATCCCACCTCTGTGGTAGTGTGCGGCAGCAGCGTTGTAACATAATTACTGCTGGGACACTTCTATTCCCAATGATCCATTTGCGTCAGTCAGGTTTCCGAGCGCAACCAATGAGTGGAATCTCAGTTTCTCAAGGATAAAGAGATGACCCTCTCTGAACAGTTATATCCATTTCATGTGGAAAAGCTACTCTCCTTCTCAAGGTAAATCCCCAGATGTACATTTGAGTGAAACTTTTATGAACAAAGAAAATTATGATAACTTCCTTGATGCAAGGGCGGGGTGATGAATTATGTCTCATTAAAAATGAATGTGCTTGACAACTGAGGATTCATAGACATGCATTACAGTTACTTAAGTGTCAGACTAAAGCCCTATAGCTGGTGCCTCGAAAGTATTATCATTACATTTGAGCTATAGAGCTTCGCATCGGAGAAAAATCAATCCGGCGGTCACTGAAAAGCCCTGAAGGTCATTTAACAGTAAAGTTGTGTCCAAAATTGTTTAACACGTCATAAGAAAATATTCAACTATGCCAAATTCATTTTGTATTTTCAATCCGAATGTAAAAAAAAAAAAATCAGGAAATTCTCAAATACTTTTGACTATTGTTTTTTTTCTTCTAGAATTCTGCATTTTCACACATACTATTAGCTTATTATTTGAGTTATGAAGCGTTGGGACTGCAGCTGCAGTAGTACGAGTTTTTATATTTTATATTTCTTGGTTGTATTTCACTGTCCTTTATCTGTGTCAAATTTCCCTTCCAGGGACAATAAAGATCTGAACTGAACTGAGTGTCTCTTTTAGACTAGGTGATCATTTAATGCCTTTTAGAAGATATCATTTTTGTTATTTTACATTCTACTGCTAATGATGAGAAATGTAGAAACACTGTAGAAACACAGTTTTTAAGATAGTTGTTTTCATCTGCTTTGGTTTAGGAATGCCTTTAGAGGGCATCTGAGGTCATAACTAGACACATGTCATTTCTGGTCATATGGATTTAGAAATAATATATTTATCTATGCTGGTGGTTCAAGAGTTAAAATACCTTCAGAAGTTAATTTTAAATACTTCTGTGGATTTCAACGGTTGCTGCGGTGATTAATTCTATTTTGCAAACTTGGAGGCAAAGCTCTGTGAGTTTACTGAGGATCATCATGAAGTGTCATCTTCTACTAGAGTTTCAAACTGCTACGGCTACAGTTTTTCGCACAGTGCCACAAAGTGAAGCTCGATTGTGCCTCATTCACGTTTTATTAACTTAACCTCCTGACCATTGCAAATAACTCCTAATCAAGCAATCTACTGTATGTCATGCTGTATCTGTAAAATGCAATTGACACACTAATGACTAGCTACTCACTTCATATTAAAGCCTTTGGTTTAACACTATATCTCTGAGCTAAGCCCTCCATCAGCCACAGTCCTTACGACAGGATGTCACTTTAACAAGTCAGTGTCTTGACATGGACCAACATCAGTATTCAGGACTCTTTATGGACGAACACTTCCTGTGTCACAATTTCACTGCTCAGATAGAAAGAAAATTTACACCTCTGGGTGACATTTAATTTTCAATTGCTATATATTTGTTATAAACATCTGGAGTATAAATAAATCACAAATCTCTTCTCCTTCATAAAACAATTTGAGAAAGACACCCAAACACAAATGCACAAATAGTGTAAATCTAGTGCCTGCATGGTCCTTGAGGTTTAAAAATGTGTATGGCATTTTCGGGTGGTACTGTGGTCTTCTTGTGTGCGATGGCATGTGGTAATTTGCATGGTTGTCTATATCAGATGGACTTCTCACTAGGGAGCAATAATAATGCCAACGCCATGGGGAGCAACAGTCCCCCACCCTCCAAGGAACCCTGCAAGCTTTGTTAAGTGCCATGGCAGCCTTTTGATGTTTCACAGACCGCCGCAACTCAGAAATGGTAAACAGAGAAGATGAACCAAGATCTTCCTCCAGGGGGAATCCACAGTGTAAGGATATTAGGGACGTCATGCATAATGTGTCTCAGCAAGCAGCACATTTTACAGGATCTCAACACGTCTTTGAACGTACTGTGGACCCAGATTAGACAACAAGATTTTAGATATTCTCTCCTCCCCTGGAGTTGAATGATCAGCAGTAAGATTTGAGTAAATAAAAACCGTTTTTTGCCCATAGTCCATATTGTTTAGGCTTACTCCGTCTTCAGAGAATATGTGATTTTTTAATGGTAAAAAATTGAAAAACCTGAAGATAAATATTTGATTTTGTCTTCCCATTTTTGTCTTCCACTCGATGCCTCTTTCCCACAGTGTTCCATTACATAAAAGGTTTATGCAATCTGAGCAGTGAGGATGGCCATGAGTCATAACTACAGGGAAAGGGGCTGGCTAAAGTAGCATTGATTTTTTTTTTTCTTACAATTTTTGTTATAGAATAAGTCTGTTAATGAGCTCCTTCAGTTCGAAAAGTAAGATTTTATTTCAGCTAAAGCAATAGTTTAGATATGTCATAGAGAAAAATGTGATACACTTTGGTTATGTCATACTGAGAGATAGTTTTCATGGTGAATAATCAAGAGTCTTTAATGTTAACAATATGTTTTAACAGAAAGCCTTTCCATCTTTATGTCTATCTCAATTAGAAACTCTGCTAACATCAATGAGCAGCATTTACAAAAGGGGGTTTTCTGCAGCTGCAGCCAACAGTTACTCCCAAATCAGATGATGTGTGCTAGCTGTCACATGAACACTGTGTGCAAGCAGTGTGATGGAGAGAGAGGGAGGCGGACTGAGAAAGTAAAAGAAAGAGAGACCCCTAAAGGCGCTGCTGCTGCTCGCCTCTTTAGGAATCTTTTCAGTCAAACTGTTTGTTGGTCGCCTCTGGTCCCAAGTCTCTGGGTCAGCTGCTGGTACACTCCCCTCCTTCTCCTACACCCCTACATACGTTCTGAACAACCCCCTCGCAGTCAGGCCAGAAACAAAATCAAGAACACCAGTCTGAGCATGAACACAGGCTGGCAACAGCTCACAGGTGGAAACACTACACCATTTTCAACTAGATTTGCAACCCACAGCACACAGATGGAAAGTGGACTGGGAGAGAGGGAGAGGACAGACGGGCAGACGCACAAACAGCGGGCAGACTCAACACCTCGCTCACAATCACAGTCACACTATAGAGAGCTGGGATCTAGAGACTGGAGATTCAATGACAATACTCTCTGAATGCCCTTGATTTAAAAAAAACTTAGACACCGACAGAAGTAGAAAAAAAGGGCGCAACATATTAAATTGTTTCCACTAATAATGGGGAACAAATGAGAATCGTCCATCTCTAAACAAAATAATTTGTAAGTTGCTTTGATAATGAAACCAGCATCATTACAGGTCATGGTGGTGCAGCCTAAAAAGTAGTATCAGTACTGGGTATTGGCAAGATCCCAGTCTATATACAGATCCAATACCAAAAACTTTATTCACCTCAAAAATAAACAAACATGAGTTTACAATACAAACAAAAACCACATTATGCTAGAAGAGGGTGTAATGTAGGTCAAAGCTTACAAAACCATAAGCCCTCACTGTATCGTATCAGCCAAACGAAAGGCTAGACAGATATCATTTCTGTCTTGAAAAGATGGTTTCACAACACGTTTTGTAAAAGAGGTATTGATGAGAGTTAAAATTCCCCCAAAAATGAGCGAGTCAAAACACATTCCTATCAAAATATGTCTACACACAGACCAAGAACACACCAAATGGTACCTTGTGTATAACAAGTTGGCTAAAAAGTACACCCATAAGGCGTTGCAGTGTTCATGCTGCGAGAGTTCAGCCCTCACAGCAGAGAGGAAGGCAACTTTGAACCAGCAGTCAGAGCCCTGCGGTGGACTGGAGCAGCATCCAGAGAGCAGAGAGGGGACCTGGGTCACTTCCCCTTCCCAGTTCGTAAGGATGATGTGTGATTGCGGGAATAATGGGAGGAATCACATCCCCCCCAGCTGTCCTGGTTCACATGGTCTCCTCAGACAAACAGAAAAACAACAATATCGCAAGGCATGGCCTCCTTCCTGCAGCACGGGAGGCCACAGGGGCCAGTCCGGCAGCTGCAGGAGATCTAAGTCTTCCTTCCAGCAGCTACTGGACTTTCAGTCAATGTGCTCGCTGCAGGAGCTGACACGCAGCTCTCACAGCTGGATTAACAACACCAGTCATTGACAAACACTTGGGTTCAATAAAAGGGGGCTAGATTAGGGTAAAAGAGGCTGAAACTCTTGTTTCATATAGAGATGTTGTGAATCCATTTTTTATTCCTAATATTGATGCCTTGGCTCCAGAATTGATACAGAGAAACCCTCCGATACCCCACACTTTGTAAAAAAAAAAAAAAAAACCTATTATGGGTAATATTTAACAGCTAGAGGCTTTAATAACCTGTAAGATTGATATCATTATTCTATGGCACAACTCAAAACATAAGAAAAGCTCACCTAAAAGAAAGTTATACACGAAGAAACCAGGAGCTCCTAAGGGGTCTCCACGACGTCTGGTGTCGGCCAAACAGCATCAGTGAAAACCTTGATTTTAAACTAAAAAACATAAAAATAAAAGATATGTGTTTTGACCAATTTTTGGAAAATACAGCCTTATAGACTCTCGAGAGTCACAAAAAATTGCACTCTACGTTATCACTGTTCTTTATTTGGGCTCTAAAACAGGAGTTGCTTGTGGAAGCAATGAAATAAAATGATTTCTTAAAGGAGAATGGGTCGAATGGGTCGAGATTTGGGGCTAATACATTATGATATAGTGTCTTAAGTTGATAGCTTTCGAAATGTCACAGAAGTGCAGATACTGGTATCAGCATTATATTAAATCGAGAGTCAAATAAACTACTCTAGCACTTGGTATCATAACAAGAAACAGCTTCATCGCGCAGTGAACCACATTTTGAAGGAAGTTAACTTTGCACATAATTCAATTGTTTGTCTGTTTGCTTCCACTCAGACGAGTCTGTGCAAAGGCAGAGCGGTGAAGTCTCCAGTGAGAGACGCTTTTTAAGATCTACAGTAGAACATCAGGAACTCTATACAGTGGGGTATATTAGCAATCATGGGAGATCTTTTGATCTAGTAAATTAGATTATAATGTATTCCTTTGATTTATGTTTTTTCAAAGTCTCATTAAAATTCAGTTAAAATGCAACTCAGCAAAGAGATGTCTTTCTTAACTTCCTTTTTAGTTTTGCTTTCTACAAGAACCAACTTAATACCAGCACGGAGGAACCAAGTCCCTCACCATTTTGTATCTTATATGGGCAAATGTGTTTAAAAAAAAGAAAGAAAAAGAGACGATTAAAAAGTGACAAAAACCAAACCACAGGAAAACACACCTTGGGGTTACATGGCCTCCAAGCGTAGAGCCCACTCACTTTTAAGATGATGAACGGTGTGAAACTGTGGTTTTTCTTTTGCAGTCTAGAAAACAAACAAGGAGGAGGAGGTATCATAGAAAGGTGCTAAATGACTTGGATTCTCAAAGTCATCACCTTAATTCTGCTGCATGCATCACAGCCTGCCATCCCCCAAACCACAAGTAGTGCAAATGCCACAGCACAGCAGCCTGTTGTCAAAACTCATCAAAGTAGCTGGTAGCTTTATCTTTGTTTGTTTTTTATATAGTAAATACATGATATGGAGTAACTATTCTGTTCTTTAAGGACACTACTTTGGCGACTCTATATGTTAGTTTCTAATCACATTCACAGTCAGAAGTGGGGTGAAAGCAGATTAGCCATATAGTGCTCTACTCCAGGTTCTTCCTGCTGATTCTCCGCTGTGGTCCAGGCTGCAGAGTTGAAGAGACCTCCATCCAGTCAGGCCTCGTTTGGAAGAGCGCACGGGGGGGGGGGGGGGGCAGGAAAAGACGGCACGGCCATAAGCTGCTCTGCCCCGCTCAGCAGCACATGTGCTGAGTGAGCCAAAGAGGTGGCTTACCAGCAGAGGTCTCAGTCAAGGGCAGGACAGTTGAAAGGTCACTATTAGCTGTGCTGCTATACAAACAGGGCTCAGCGAGTAATACATTTACCCTCTACAAGCTTACAGCAGGCTATTATTATAAGTGTCAAATCAAGTCATGGCGATTTATTAAGGTTGGAGCTTCATCATTTTACAAAGTAATTAGGGCTTTTGTTAAAGATAAATACTTTGACATGTTATAACCTTAAAATATGTTTTTTTTTTTAAAATTGACTCAAAGATTTTTGAAACTGTTTTTAAAAGTACTCACTGGATCTTAATGTTTTAAAAATGAATTCAATAAACTTTGAGTTAAACACTTCATGTAAAACAGTGAACATTATAAAATAAGTTGAGGCTGTCTTTTTTTTGGGGGGGGGATTTTTGTGCCTTTAATGCAGAGAGAGGACAGTGGACAGAGTTGGAAACCAGGGAGAGAGAGCGGGGAATGACATGCGGAAAGGGGCCACGGGTGGAAGCGAACCCGGGCCTACCACTCGAGACGAGAGTCTCAATGCTTGTGACGCGCGCCCTAACCACTGCGTCACCAGCGCGCCCCAAGTTGAGGCTTTCTTGACACCCACAGTTCACACTCATACCAATGGCTAATGCACACCGCACACACTTGTACCAAACAGAGACAGCCAGGAACACCATCCAAAACCAAAGCCATGTAGCAGGTAAAATCAAAGGCCCAACATGACCTTTTAAAGCATTAACCAAATCAAAAGAAACTTCAAACAACTTGTCTCTTGCCTTGATCAAAACTCAAAAAGTCTCAGCCATAAATTTCAGTACAGGTTTGCACAAAAAGGGCAGCACAAGACTTTTCCCTTTAGTCTACCAGGGACAGTCTACAGTTAACTGCGGTCTAAAACATTATCTGCAAGGCTCCAAATTCTGCATCCAACCTCCAGGTCTCACAGGAAAACGCTGGAATCTCCATATTGATGATAGCGCTCCAATAAACAATGAATCATGTTGCTAAGATGCGTTTGTTAGTTAAAGAGAGGTTGAATAGTTTCAATGTGAAACTGAAACTCACTTTGTTTCTGAGTGATGTTGGAAAAAAAAAATAGTAAATATTATGAATATTAAATTCATAAACTGCCTCTCTCGGCTCAATGCATTTGCCTTTGAACTAATGCAAACTCTGATGTTTAAGAACCATTTATAAAGAAGTTTCATTAATGAAACCAGCCAGGACACACTCATTGTCAGACGACTGAACTTCAGCTTTTAGACAACAGCAAGTCAATGTTGGAACAAAAGGTAAGGCAAAAAGGATTTTTTAAATAGTCACAATCACATTGAAACAACTTTAAAAATCGTAAAATGCAAAACTGCAGTCATTTTATAAGTAAATTTATAGTTAAAAAAAGGAATATACTGGCTTACCAAACAATAAAAGATACACTATCCTCTTTATCAGACCAAGAATATTCAGAATCTGTCTTGTTTTTTTTAATTCAATACATCCTTGGCTTTCAGCTTTCTGGTGTTTTGTCCTTCTTGGAAATCAGAAATGTCCTGGGAGGAGGAGGGTGGAGGAGAAAGACTTTCACTCAGTGATTCAGAGGCATCGAGTAAACGCCAGCATTCTCTTTCTGACAACCAGCGTTAATTGCAGATCCGACTCGCCCACACACTCCACATTTCTCCTGGAAGGAGAAGCTGAGACACTGAGATTGAAGTGGGATGAGAAGTGCAGTAAAAGATGCTGCAGCTGCCCGTTCCTCACACCGTCACCACCTCATATTTCTCCCTTTCCGTTGAGAACTTGTGCTAAGACACTAACAAGCACTTACGCACATTTACAGAGACATGCAGGGGGGCACACAAACACAACATGTAACAAGGCTAAAACGTTGCGTAAACAGAGGTAGTCATCGTGGGAAAATCATCCATTTAGCTTGCCATCCTTCATCAAAATATTGTTGATGAGATGATGCAGAGGGAGATCTAATAGATAAATACTCAAACCTCTGTGTGTGTGTGTGTGTGTGTGTGTGTGTGTGTGTGTGTGTGTGTGTGTGTGTGTGTGCGTGTGTGCGCTTGAGTAATACGAAAGTAGAACATTTGGGGTCTCTGAGGTTAGAGCAACAGTTCAATACATGCATAAGAGAGACGTTAATACTGGCTCTAGCTGTGCCTTCACAGACATCATATTCATTCCTCTGACTAATAGACAACATAAATTGTTAAAATGATATTCATTTGAGCGGCACTGAAAGAAGCCCTCATCCACACATTAGACATAAGAGCTCACGTGATGTGGATCATGAGCAACAAGGCCCATTACAGGCCAGGCCCCGAGCTGCACAGAAGCTAATGACTGCAGATTGGAGGGTGCTTTACTGCCTTTGCTTTAGAAATCACTGGCAACCAGCTGCTAATGTACACGCCGCCATAACATGGAATGTGCCGTGAAAAATACAAGTAATACGTCTGAAACAACTGATCCCTGAAGGACTACTTTAACAATATATGTCATTAACTGGACTTAGAACATACTGTAAGTGATAGAATACTAAATATCAGGGTTAAGGCAGGGTATAAAAACCTTTTGAGGTTGTTGATACACAGTTTGAATTTGGCAAAATAGATCAAATGTGATTTTACCCGTAGAATAACACCAAACCACCACATAGATGCAATGATGTAATCTTTTCTCAATTAAACCTATAATCCAAATTTAAGTTGTTAAAAAAAAAAAAGGAGGTCACAAAATACAACTTCAATAATAAAAAGGACTCCTTCAGTACAATATTTAACGAGACGTGTGTTGTACACATTCACTCGAAAACATTTGAGAAGGTCAGGTTACTGCTGGCTGTTGCCTTCACTGGCCAAGGCTTAAGGTCATAGGAGTCGCGGAGATTCAAAGAACTGTCACACAGCACAGATCCTCTCTCTCAAAAGCTCTCATATCAAGCTACCGATACAGATTATTACAAACATATTGTACATTGTTCCATAGCATTTCACTTTATGAGATTTTAAAAGGCAGTTTTTATTCATTTTTTATGGAGAAAGTATCAAAATAACTACTATTTCACAAACATCATGAACCATTCATAAACCACTATCATCCAACCTCTCTTATAAAGTAAAGACTGGTTTACTTTAAAATAAGGAGATCAGAGGCAAAGCACTGTATAACATTCAAATAGCATGGTAAAATGTACAAGTAATGACTTGTGCTTAGAAAAGTGGACTCCCTTTATGGTTGATTATATCATTGTATGACATAGTTGCAACACTTGCAACAACATGTATGGTGATAAACAAGCACGATGGTGTTAATGTGCAGTGACTGTCCAACACCATCTACATTTCCACTATAATTAACTTCAAGCAATTATGAAAACTGGCAACCTTTTCTTGCCAAAGTCCTTAATTTAAGATTGATTTAATCTACATTTTATTTAAGTTAAAATACCTCAGGCTGTTTTACACGTTTTTAAAAGTTGCATGTAAACATAAAACTTTGTTGTAGCCCCGGTATGAGACATAAAACTTAAATGATAATTCACTTTGAGAACTGTACCCTGCTGCTGTAGCTCAACAGTATCAACACATTGATTACTATTTTTGCTCCGCACGATGCGTTTGTTTAACAAGTCCACTCTTTCAGTCCCACGTTGAAATCTTTTGGGAGTTTTAAGAATCACATAATTCACATTTAAACCATCACTTAAGAGCAATACTAAAGGCATTTCAGCGACGTGTTAGGTTTAGGAAGATTCCTTTTTTTAAAAGTTTCTCCTGATTCTCTGATATCAACAGCGCCCTTTAAAATGATCAAACGTAGTGCGACATCAAAGGCTTGACTAATAACTCAAACATAGCCTCTGAAGTGACACTAAACGGCTTTTCGTAGTCGTGCTGTGTCGTATTTTCTACATGTACCCCGGTAAATAGAAAGAACAAACAGATTTGGAGATATACAGTTAATGTCTCCCGTCTCCCAAATCCACTCTACGTCTCCCTCTTGCGCTTTTCTACTCTCACTCTCTCTGTCGCTACAATGCCGCGCTGCCACACTCTCCGTAACATTGTTTCTATTTCCGTTACTCACCTTTACTCCCGAGTCAGACGCCGAGAAGCCTATAGACAACTCTATATCGGTGGCTCCAGTGGATAAGCGTAATTTCAGTTCACATTTACACGCTGACTGCTATTTTAGGGGGAGCTGACAAACTCAGAAAAAGCCTTCTCCCTCTTGTCAGTGAAAGACTCCTCCCCTTATCTGACGAGCTGCTCCCTCCCTCCCTCCCTCTCTCTCCCTAACTCTCTCAGGAACACACACACACACACACACACAGAGACACACACACACACACACACACAGAGAGAGAGACACAAGCGCACACTCCGCCGTCAAAACATTACAAAAGTAGTGAAAGTCCCAGGAGTAGCCTATATTGGAAAAACGCAAATAGTGAGAATGGCTTCATATACAGTAGGTAGCACATAGCCTGCTTTACAGCATGCCTGTTATTGTAACCTTGCTTAGTTGCTTTCCATTAACTGCTGATTCGTTTCATAGTCCCTTAGAATGACAACTCACTTTAAATGGGGAAATATAGGATATAAACAAACCAAACTTCTAGAAACTTTTGGCAGAGCTAATCGACAGGAACGACTAATGCACATACAACCATCTCAAAAAAAGAAACAATTGTCATTTTTTTTTTCAAAAATCTGTTTCTTCAAGACAGACTACATCTGGACAAAACAGCTACTTGTCCAAATTACTCCGCTCGGCCTCATCACATTAGTTACATTTGACGTCATATCTCTAAGACAACGGCAAAAAGGAATTTGATTCGAAGGACGTCTCCCTGGGCCAATCAAAAGCTGCAGCGTCTGTTGAGCTGCCAATTAGAGGAAGAAGGCGGGGACTCGTGTCACCCACATATGAGTTGGTCACGTGTACATGCGAGGATCACAGGAGGAGGTGTGGTAACTGGTGGAGCCTACTGGACAGGCTTTACCGTCTTCTGGAGGCAAGGGCGAGAGAGAGCTATTTCGCACGATTATCAGCTGCTGTTTCAGTTTTATATTTGGATTGGATGATGGTGAGGTCAGGTTAAGATATGGCCTACTACGAGCACATGAGCAATCAGACTATTTCGAAGAAATCCAATCAGTAGTATAAAACTACAAATATAGGCCAGGGTTACCTGTTTTTATTAAACGTGGCTTGTTTACACAAGTTGGTAGAGGTTAATCGAGGTAGGCCAAATAAACTACGGTTTACTAAAGTTCTATTTTCTGCACATTTTGTTCTTCTACTCCACAACACTGAGCAGGGAAACATTATCCTAATATAAAACGATGTTTAAAAATAAATATTTGTCTCAAGTAAGTAAAGTAAGGAACTCTAAAGTAAGGCTTATAAATTGTTAGAAAAAACAATTGAAAGTGGTCAGTACAGTTCCAACTTGACAAATTTCAACATCAAATTGCTCTTACACCCTTAATGAGTGAGTACTGTTTAACTGTTGCTATTCTAGTTTATATATAATTTTAACTTTGGTAGAAGCTGACTCAGGGAGAATCGCACAAAAAATTCCAGTGTACCTGTGCAAAAGGTAATAAACATTTATTCTATTCTGTTGATAGTTTAGTAATTTTTGTTGATAATTCTAGTTTTCATCAGTAAGATTATACATAATGAACTTTACTTTGTTTTGTTGCTTCCTGTAGGCTACTTACTACTGCAGTAGTGTAGGCTACATAACTTTTAATTAGGCAGTGAGAGTAGTTTCACAACCAGCGACTCATGCTCTTAAAGTAGGCTACTCACCATCTGTTATCACCCATTTGAACAGTAAGATTATTTTTTATTTGGAGCAGCAAAAAACTATTAGTGGGTGATTTTTTTTTTTTTTTTTTTTTTTTTTTTTTAGCCTTGTTGCTGAAAATCAGGGTTTTTCCTTCTTTAGCTCTAGCAAACCTAAACCATTCATTTCAGGGTAGCTGAGGTGCATCTGGGTTGAGATGTCGTTACAAAAACTAGATAAAGTTACAGTACTTAATTGAAACTTTAAATACTATTTAAAATGTAATAGTGCAAAGCATAGCAGACTAACTTTGTGCCTAAATACACACACATCTCTGTCTATGTTGAGTAGTCAGAGCAATCTGGTATCTTGAATCAGTAATTTGATGGTACAACATCCCTGTCTGAATAGTAAAACAAGACATAGACCTCCTCTACTAATTAGATCCTGTTTATTAGATCCTAAATGTTGTATGCCTGCTGCAGTGTGTAGCTCATTTTTATTAATCTAGTACAACACTGTCCTTTTTTACCAGTCACTCAGACTTCAGTCCTCATTCTTGAGTATTCTTCAGTGCTCTATGCCGAGGAAGAAACAACTGTGAATACTGGCAACTGAAGGCTGCTTTCTGCATTGACAACCAATCCATTAAACATAAGTCAAATTCACAATGGTCTTATTCCATTCTGTGTATTGGTTTTTGCTACAAACTGGTTGAGTTTCAACGATATGGGCTTAAAGTTATTAAAGTTAGTGTCCATTATCAGGGCTCCTGTCTCTTGGCCATGTTCTGTCCGGGTTAAAAAAGTGTACACTTAACAGCCACATGAGGCTATGTGGGTGGACTCTCCGCAGTTAACTTGAGAATTGGTGACCCTGTTTGTTTGACTGTGTAAACTGCTCCAGCAAATACTGTTATAGCACTCAAGAGTTCCACCTGCCAGGTTTTAACAGGTCAGGAGAGACATAAAGGCCATTGTCCATATCTGCATGGTAAAGAGAAATCATGAGAGAGTCACACATGATGTGAATACAAAGGAAAAGAAAAACAACTCATAGTGTAAATATAAAACTACTGTTATTGTCTTTATTGTAGTCACAGTAATGATTGATTTACAGTTGTCACACACACAAACACGCACGCACGCACACACACCTAAGAATGCAGATAAATTGTTGGGCAACATATTATTATTTAGCGACATGCACAGTAGCTTTTGGATGTTATTTGTTGCCCTATGTTCTTTAAGTTCCTTTTTATATATCTTTCCATTCATGATTAAATAAGAATTCAGCCAATTTTTCACTTGTAAACATAACTGCAATCTTTAGATTAGTTAGAAAACTTTCATGGGGGGAAAAAGAAAAACAAATTTTGAGACCAAATGTGCTTCTGTGGTACAAAAATAACTACCACAAAATGTACATCAAAAACACATTTCTTTCTGCAACATGTGACAAAAATGTAGAGCAACACCAGCTATTATAACTTCTCTTCAAAGCCCAGCACCTCATGCATGTACGCTCCTTTAAATGTACATTCCAATGCCCCCCAAAAAAATCTGCTTTCTGAGATTATCAGAAAAAAAGAAATGGCGTCGTACAAACTCAGCACTCATTCATCTTTTCATGTTATACACAGGGAAGACAATGTCCATCGAATTGAGATGATTTTTAATTTGAATACGTTTTTCATTTCAGAATCTTATTACTGTAACTCAGAGGAGTAATTGCAACTGACTGTTATTGGGAAACATGCTACACAAACACATAGGCCCATTCAAACTGCTGTATCATCACTTGAGAAAAGTATCTTAGTAATAAGCAACGTTTTTCTTTTTTGTTTTCTATTTGCAAGTGAAAGCCTTTTACAGTAAGGAAAAGTGGTTCAGCATGAAACTTTTTTTTTTCCCAGTGAAAACAACTTGACTGCTGTTCTCTGTTTATCATCATACACATGCGTGTTATTTCCTTCTGTGTTAGTGACAATAGTCGTGACAATAGAGAATCAGACAGAAACAGTCCCCAGCTGTTTTCTTGAAGTGTTTCTCAGTCAGGAAAGTTTCTGCTGTGCACTGGTTCCTAGTGAGTTCAGGCTGATGCCAACTGACAACAGAGAGGCTCCAAATTGCTCTCAGCATCTCCTTTAGCAGCACTTTTGTGTCGACATGCATCCCTCCCATCCTCCCACAGTGATGCCAGCAACACAAAAACAGTTGTGTGAGTTAATATGCAACTTCATTTATTTAGCATCCGCTAATTAAGTTTCACCTGAACTGATTTTACAGTGCATTTGGTCACACAATCACACAAAAGACACAATAATGTATAAGACTCATCTGAGCAATCATGAAATTACACAAGTTGTAGGTGTCATTACATTTCAATGAAGTGTAAGTAATCGAGACCTTTCCTGACACCTGGGTCTCACCTGTTTGTTGTTGCTTTCAAAGATCCTGCTGTTCCAATCTCTTTCTCTTCCCTCTGCAAGTCTTGACTTTCTCTATCTTCTCTCAGACGCCTTTGTTTTCACTCCGCCTTTCGATTTACCTCAAAGCCAGACCAGCTGGCTTTGGATGCTTCCCCTCCGAGCCCTGAGAGGCCTGTCTTCTTCACACCCTCTTCCTCCTCTTGTCCCTCGGTCTCTCTGCCGGCAGAGAGCGAGGGTGCTGGGGTTTGAAGGGTAGGACCCCAGATGGACATAGACATGTCGGGCATGTGTTACGTGATGGGGCTTGGCCAGCGGCTCTCTTAACCAGCCACAGCTGTCAGTCACAACTCTGGAAGGTGTTGAGGATTTCTTCTTGCTCTTCTCACAGAAGGCTGGAAATAATTGCAAAAAAGATCTTCAACATATTTTTCCACAACAAAGTGAATTATTTTAGAGAAAAATGTGCATCTGTTAGGTGTGATTCCTTACTGTGGTCTGGTCACGTCGGGCTTTCATGGAGATTAAAGCATACTTTTTAACATTATTGATTAAATGTCCATGCAGGGTTGGTTTTAAATTAAGGGGGAAAAAATTGTGTTTTTATCAAAACATAGTCAGTGATTTATTTCAACAAGTTGCAGGGATGTGCGCAAATAACGGCTTGTTCCAATGAGGCTTTGATGCACGACAGCTGGCATTTCCAACATCGCACCAGACCACAAATAGACCCAGACACTCTTTTCTCCAATTAAAAAAAAAAGGGACTAAAACACCCCGCCGCATGCAGCAAGCTTTATTAGGCTATGCAAGTCAGGTTTGATGTACATTACGATAGCAAAGAGAAAAAAGAAAATAGATGTTTATTTCGTAAATAAGAAAAGCAAAAGACAGATCACTGAGCCTCAGTTTTCTGAGACATCAATCTGACCACAGAGCTCTGAAATAACATTTAATTATCTGAGGCTCATTAAAACAGACTTTCTGAAAAGCTCTCACCAATCCCTCGTCCTCCACTCACTGCACAACTTTGGAGTCTCTCATGACTCTGAAATACACAGTTTCATGCGCTGTAGTTCCTTACAAAACCAACCAAAGAAATGTACACATTAGATGCAGTCATTAATTACTCAAATAGCCTAGATTACATTCAAAATGTTTGATTTGTCAAACTGATGGTTTCAAAGTGATACAACTCTCTCTCTTCCAACGCTTACTCTCTCACGCTTCCAACAAAGTCATATCTGAGGAGACCGCAACGACGTGTTAGATAATAAAGATCAACATCTAAAAATACTCCTTGTGTCACAGTCTAGATCTCTTCTCTCATTACCCACTGTAATTAAAGCTGCGAATAGTGCAGGTGAGCGCACAACTGTTAATGTGAAGGGCTGACATTAGGAGTGGCAACCTTCATGGTGTCATTTTCATCTGGGAAAGTGGAGCAGATAACAGAGCCACGAGATGTAGTGAATGTGGGTCAGTAGAGGAGGGGCCTGAAGTGCTTTGTGGTCAAATGTAGTCAAACTGTTCAAATCAATGCAGATTCAGTGTATTTGTTATACAGGTTTAATGATAGGAACGACTTCTCCCACCGCTCTGTGATGTTTCCTCCTCTTCTTTATGTCTTGCTGCTGTACAACTTTGACACGTCGCAGTAGGTTTTGCGGAGCGACTGTGCTCTTCCCGAGGCAGAGAACAACAGCACACAAAGGTCCCTCTGATGAGCTGATGATCTCTCTTGGGAGTTTCCGTCTCCTGGGTTCCTTCAAGTATTCCTCTCTGTTTATCACATTGCTGAATGCTTATCAACTGTGAGACAGAGTAGACCTGAACATCCATCCTGTCTTGTTTACTTGACGCACTGCCTTTTTTTTTTTTTTCTTCTTGCAATTGTACAAAGATCCAGATAATAAAGGCATTGTTTAATTATCTCCAATATTCACATGAGCCTATAGCTCCATTTATAAAAATGTAGTCTCCATTGTACTGAGCTCATTAAAAATTGAACAAGGTCAGGAATGAAACTGCTCTTACCATTATTCATTTTGTCCCTAATTTCAAGTATTATTCCATTAATCACCTGGAATGACTCGAGTAATTTACAATGTCATAAGTTTCCGGGGGATATTAGCCAATTTAATACTTATAAACGTACATCTTTTGTACGCTAAATGGAACAAGACACCTTCTAATGTCTTCCTTTTTCTAAATCAGAGCCTGTTGTAGTTGTTTTTGGTTGTATTTTATTTCCAACTCACTTTGATGGGGTAAAACTTTTATGTGTTTTTTTTTTTAGGCGTAAAGATCATTTTGTTCTTAAGCAGCTCACTGTCAGATTTTCTGACTGGTTGATTGCATCATAGGCACACAAAAAAAAAAAAAAAAAAACCTTGTTCTGTGTGTATGTGTATTTGTACGTGTGAGTTTCTGACATCGCCAGAGCCAGTCAGCAGGTGCCATCACTTCTCATTCCCACCATGTACAGTGTAAAGACATGTTGAGGACGAGCAGGATCAGGAGAATCTGCCAAAAGGAACGTGTGGGAGAGACCGCTCTAAATTTCTGCCTTTCAGCCAGTTCTTCTTCAAGGCATTTTAGCTACGATTCCACGTCAAGCTAGCGCTGCTGTAATTCAGTTTGTCAGGCTGTATAGCAGAAAAGCTAAAGATATCTGAATGTAATGTCACTGTTTACCTGTAGGCAGCATTTAGACAAGACACAGTGTTCCAGATTATTTCAGACACTTAATGCTTAATATACCATAATATACAATGCTGTAGGTATATACATTTTTTCAAAACATACAAAATAACATTTTCTTCTCACAAAGAGTTTTGTTTTGTGGTTACATTCTCTGTATCACTGCTGCAGTGCTGCCTTCAAACACTGAGTACAATATTCCATGCATATTCCCTCACAATGCTCCATTACTGCACAGCAGATTTCTAAAAAAAATTAAAAAAAATCCCTATCACACAATTGTAGGTAGTAGGTGCCCAGTTCTTCTTAAGCATTATGACTCACACCAGGCATAGAGCAGCTATCCAACTCTAATCCACATGAGATAATTTGGTATTCATGTTTTACAAATGTGCTTGAGAAAAATCCCTAAATCTTTTTGGCAAG
Organism: Labrus bergylta; assembly: GCF_963930695.1. Lineage (NCBI taxonomy): Eukaryota > Metazoa > Chordata > Actinopteri > Labriformes > Labridae > Labrus > Labrus bergylta. The sequence continues at coordinate 27,727,435 of NC_089201.1, read as the reverse complement.
TGCAGTCGAGAAAAAGTCGTGCAAGCATGTCATCCGGCGTGAAAAGGCGGCAGGATGGTTGAGTAAAGCTGGGCTTTGTCTCCTGAATTCAGCCTGAAAGACACTGCCATCATCAGCTTTCTTTGTTGCAGACTTTGTCTTTCCAGTATTTTACCGGTTTCTCAAAGGTAAATAGAGGCTTGACTCAGAGGGGCACATGCAGTTTTTCCTACAACAGGTAATAAATTTGCGTGTCAGGCCTGCGCGTCACAGATTAAACATGCTTTGTTTGGGATGATTTATGAGCACGATGTCGTGCTGGGTGCACTTGGCTGTGAGGAGCCCATGGTTTGATGGCGGTGAGGGGGTAGCAGGTGGGGCGGTGAGTTGGTGAGTGTCAGATTTGTCTTACAGGAAGACTGATCTGTAGCTGCTCCGAGGGTGCCCACTGCAACACACACCTCTGTCATTAATCACACACAGCCTCAGAGTACAGAGTGCTTTGTCTTCTCCTGCTCTCACTTATGTACTGCAAGCTGTCACCAGTCTGAGAAAAGCTTACTTCAGAATAACTATCAAGAAGTAGGAAACACTTCGGCTGCCTTCTAAAATCTGCTGGGTATATACTGTATGTGTTTCTACAGAGAAAGCTATAAAGTCACAGCAGAAAATGGGACTCAGTTTCCTCCTCACAGTACAGAAGTGGTTGTCAGTGTGTCTGCAAGTAACTTAAGAAAGAAAAAAAAGCTTCAAAACCAAAAGATTTTAACCTCCTGTATGAATATATTCTGTTTTTTGTCTAAACATTGCTCGACTATAAAGACTCCCCTATAATTCTGTACTCTTCCTCCTTGAGAGAAGGTTACCTATATATAGGATTAAGATCGTTCACTATCCTCACTAAGAAACAGCTGATTCAGCAAGCAGCCCTGCTAAAAGCATGTTGACTTATAATCCAAATACAGCGGAGCGCTGATGCTACTCTTTCTACTGATCCTGCACACTCGCTCCTTCAACATGCAGCTTGAATTTGAGGTCTTTGATCACGGCGACAGTATGAAATTAAAATTCTTCTCCAATGAAATATTGGGTGATTTTTGTCCTGAAGTAGAATATCAGGAAAAAATACTGACAATACATTAAACCATGTGACATACTTGTGTCTGATACTCGTTGCATAGAGTGCATTCAACCCTCCATAGGAAAAAGAGGTAGATGTTATCAAACTTTTAAAAAGACATCTCTTTCATTGACTGCGTAAACAGTGGAAGTAGCCACCTGGATTTTTACTCATTTGTTTATGTATTCATATTCGCCCCAACTACAGCATTTTGACCTTTGCCATGTTGGTTTCCTGGAGCTTAAAGATACTATATTTTAATAAAAGAAGGTGGAACAACATTTGAGAGGTTGGCAAATGCTATATTACACAGTGAAAGCCCACGGCTAATTTATTAGCTTGCTAATTAGCTAGTTAACAGAAGTGCTTCCCTCAGAATGAGATTCTATTTGTGGTATTAGCTAACCACAAATTAGAGTTGTCAGAACTTAAGAAGCTTGGAGAGCTTGTGCGAGTAACACCAGCTCGTACACATCTTTGGTAGGAAACAAGCGCTAGTTTAACAAAATAAACTGGTTAAAAAAAGCAACCAGCCTTCGAACAGCCTCTGCCAGCCATCTTTAATCCTGACTCATACACACAATTAAATCAATGTACAATAAACACTGACTGTGCTAACAAGTTTCCAATAGGCACAGGGAGGGCAGACACAGATTCCTGCTAATTGGTTCTAACTTTTAAAGAATATTATACTGGATTTTCAGTCTTGGAAAAAGCTGGAGCATAGGCTTTTTGTTGAGTCTGTCAGCCCGACAAACCACACAGCAAACCACATGTTCCATATTTGCATGAAAAATCCCAAAAAGGCACGACCCATGAACAGAAGTTTAATGACTAACTGATGTCTTAATGGGCATTGACTCCCTTTTGTATAGTTAGCCTCAAGTGGCCACTAGAGGAACTGCAGTTTTTGGCACTCCTACATTGTCTTCATTTTTTTTCTTTTGCCCTGGAGGCTTCTGATACCTTTCAAACAAACAAACAACTAGATGGTTGGTTATGAGTGACATGAAAACAATACTATAACTTATTTTTCATGTACATTAAAAGAATGATATGTGACACAGGGTCTAGGATATTTTTTTTTTTTATGAGGCAGAGAGTGATGACAAGAAAACTACACAGAAAGTAAATCAAAAGTCCTTGAAAAGGTATATTCAGAAAAGAAACAATGCAGATAAGAGAACATCATATACAGCACACACTCAAATATATAGCATCTGACATATCAATGACACTTTCATCTGTTTTCTCAGTGCATTTTAATATGTTCTCCGCTCCCTGAAACTGTGAAAATCTCCCATCAAAATCTTTATTTTCTTCACACTGAAATACAGGCTCAAGTTTGCCCTGCACCCTGGGCATCTCATAAACAGTTAATTTCTAAATGTATCCCTCGGTGGTCAGGAAGGGGAATAACGATCTGTCAAAATAGAGCTTGCTTCCACAAAGTGTGCTTTCAGTGTGCACGGCCAGATATGTGAAGTATATAATTGCACACACTGTTTAACATTTATGACATTGGGTACACCATTGCGGTTTGTTTATCGTAACATACCAGGCAAACAGACTTAATGTGTGCATGAGCAAATATTTGCAGCACTATATCAAATTCTGCTACCAAATTAAGGATATCAGAGAGGCCAAATAGGGTCGTGTGTGAAATAACAGAGATGTTAGACCATCCACTGCTCCGTACACAGATTGCCCTATCTCATGAGTTGTTGAAGTGTTTGCACACAGAGCTTTGCCGCCTGCGGGCTTATATCACACTGTGCCTTATTAAGAGCTTTAACAAAATCTGGCTTTCACTAGCCCCCCCTCAGCCACCAATGTGAGGGCAGCCGTCTTCAGGACCTGGTTTGTACACGGCCTCCTCTAAACGCCTTAACAGATCGAGCCAGTGTACATGTGCTGGATAGATAAAAGGCCAGGACGGAAGATATTAAGGTTGTGCTGTATAAAACTCAGAGCAGAAGTGGTTTAAGAGATATGCTTCTTTCTGTAAGTGGTGTAGGAGATCAGTCACACTCAGCTTTATTGGATGTCATGGCTTGACGTGATTCATTTCTGACTATTTAGATGCATGCCACAAAATCCTTAACATTATTCCAATAAAGTTCAGAGTGGCTTGTGTTGAAAACATTTTCTCACTTATAAATGTCATAAAACAGATTTTACAGTAACAAGTTCTGAAAACCATGACCAGAGTACGGTTATGGTCTCGTGACACAAGTTCAGCTGCTAAAGCCTTTTACATTTATGCAAAAGTTACAAGCAGTGGTCCGAAGAGTGAACCACTGACCCATAAATTGATTATTTCCAGCTGCACACTGACCCACTGAAATGATTTCACTGTAATCGTTCAAAGTTTATGATGTATTTTGGGTGTAGCCTGACTTTGTCCTCTTTCTTCGGTCGCTAAAATAGACGACTCCATTTTATTATAGCATGCTGGGAATTCCCCTCCATTTCCTTCTGCTCTTGACCTCTCGCTCTCCATTGTATGGGCGAGGAGAGGGTCTGGGGCCTGAGTAGCCCGTGCAGCCCTGCCAGGCTGACAGATCGGCTGGTCGTGCCCTCTGCTGCTCCGTCTGCACTGCGGTTCCATTGTTCTGCCCTCACAGACCGAGCTGCAGGGCAATTCCTCACCATTGTGTCTGACAGACCTGCAACCTGATACCATGGCAGCAGGCGCCTGCCTCCATCCCAGTGGAGCATGGATGCAGCGTGTACATGTTGGTGAGTATGCATATGTGTGCTTGTATGAGTTTACCTTGAATTTGAACAAAAATTTAAAAAAACTAAGGCTTAACTTCAAATCTTATTTACATCTTTTGCATGTTTTAGTTTTAGTTTTTAGCCCTTTTGACATCCAAATCCAGAACTGACTACAGAGCTGCCAAGTCTCATGCATTGACCGTGAGAGTCACGCAATTAATCACCTTCACACGGTCACACTGCTGCTCCTTTCACATTTCACACAATGAGAATCATAAATTGCACCTCTTTATTTTTCTCCCCTCTCATATGTTTCCTTCCTTGCTGCTTGCTGTACTTGACGCCCACCTCTGACCAATCATCTGTCCTCATGCCTAAATCTAACCAACCCAACGAAAGGCAACAAGTACAAACCAATCAGAGGCAGAGTAGGGCGGGTCATGCCGTCACCATCTCAGGAGAAGGAAACTTGCGCAAAATTTTTTTCCTTGAAAGTTTATAAATAAAAATCTTTATTTTATTTGTCTGAATTTTTCTTGTTCTATGAGATTTCACAAATATATTAAATTCTACTTATGCTGGACCATTAAGAACAATATGTAAAATTGCAGGAAACTGTTTTTTAAGTTGCAACAAATAATTGGGAGATGGACTGTCTGAATAATGACAGCATAAGACTTAATAATGACATCACATCAGTCTAATCTTAATGTTAACTCGGTGTATGAACATTCTTTCGAGTCACTAATTTAATTAAATGTTTCTTGCATGTTCACTGGTTGTATTTAGAGTAACAGAGAGGGAGAGAGCACACAGAGACCAACAGGGCAGGGAGAGTAGCTGACATGGAGGTTAGTAAGAAAATGAGCAAATATTGATGTTTACAACTAAATAATGACATCACAACAGTCTAATCCTATAATGTTAATTTAAAATGAGATATTACTGTAAATCTGGCTTCAAATTGCCCCATTTTTCCCACAGCTTCCAAAGGTCCCTTCCCCTGAAGTCTCACTACAAACCTGAAACTTGGCATCCTTGTAACTATACTGTTTAAATGTTGTTTAAATAAGAGTTGGAAACTTAACAGACTCAGAAATAAGATTCGATCAAAAGCAGAAAAATAACCATTTAAGTTTCTTTTAAGTTTTTATGTAATCAGACTCCTATATTAACAGAAATGTAGAACCCATGGGTTAAGCTCTGTTATTTTAAGGCACTTTCTAAGACTACAAAGCTATCACTTTGCATTGCATTCAGCTTTGAGAACAAAAAGGGGCATTTCAGCTAATGTTGAATATGCTAACTACTAACTATGATATGTATATCAAAGAATTTTGTAAGTCACCATTCATTGACAAATTGAAATGAATGTTTACTGACAGCAGAGCCAGGGAGATGTCAATCAAAAATGTGATAAGCCACACCCACACAGTATAAAGAAATGGTCCAAAATGCAAATTGAGCTATTTCTTTCTTGTATTTTCATTGATGAACTTTTATTTATGAAGATATTTTTGGAGTAAAACAGTGGAATTTTTACTTGAAGAAAATAGTCACATGTGTATCTGTAAATTTGAAGGTTGTTAGGTACACAAGTCACATGTATGAGTATATATATGTCACAGGTATGTATTATTATTATTTTATTTTTTTTTAGGAAAAAGCTTCTGGTTCTGCCTTTAAGTCTTGTAAACATGTGAATTAAAATCAAGGGCAACAGAGTAGCCGGAACATGTATCTTTACTTACATAGAGGACAAATGAAGATGATACAGGCAGCACCATAAGTAGAGGAACAAACCTGTGACTACACTGTTGTAGGATGTAGGTCTACAAAGGCTCAATGCTCCTATTTAGTGGAAAACTATACACCCACAGTTACATCTTTACTGCAACAAGACTGACATCTTATCTCACCTCCACAGAGAAATAGAAAAACTGAGCCTGAAGAAGCCTATAGTGCAGACACAACACAACAGCCTATACACATCAAAGCAAGCCCCGACCAAGCCAAGCATGCCGCTGTGTGTCACTGAGGAATAGTCCTCTTTTTATGTAACACACAGATGATTAAAGAGTTCAACACAGCAAGCAGACTAATGACTCCACTGGGTTGCAGGGGAACTCAGGAGAGAAGAAGGCACGGCCTCTGGAGAATACTTGCTGAAACAGGGATAGGGTTCTAAAATATACAAATTTATTCATCAGAAAGCAGTCTTTTTATGTCATCGATGTGTGCGTATGTGAGGGTGTGCAGGTGGCAGAGAGCGAAGAAGACGGAAGGGGGAGAGAAGGAGATGAGAGAGAGAAAGAGAGATAGCAGGTCTGATAGCATCAGCCTTCTGTGAGCTAAAAAACATCAAGCTGAAGGTAACAACCAGCAGGAAAAGAAACTGAAACTCTGCCATAATGTTGGCTTCAGTCTCTGTATCCTCTAACAAAATAATAGATACATTAAATATCATTGAAAAGTTATCTTAAACCGTGTTAACAGATCTACATGCTTTCTTGTTTTGTTGTCTAGTATCAGTTTTCAAAGCTCTAGAGTGTGTACAAAGAATAGTCTGATTTGTTTTTCCAATGGCAAGATACCCTCAAGTCTCTCCTGAGAGGTGACACAGTAATTAATAACTGTCTTCACTATGGCTCATAAAACAATAAAAATGTTGATTGTCATAGCAATGCATATATTTGTTGGTTGATGTCTATGAGCCTGGCTACAAAAACAGAAATACTTCAAACCATTCAAACTCAACCAATGCCACAATCAAAGACACATTAAAATGCACATTTATCATAATTGCATGCTTCTGTATACTTTACCTTGAATTATACAGAATATTTTTTGCAAACTAGTAACATAAATTCAGCGTTGCATTCAAAGTGACGGACTACTAGCGCTAACCTGTCTATGTATCAGCCACAGGACCAAATACATGAACACTGGAAACACTTGGAAAAGCTAGTAAGTTGTCAAAATAATATTTTTTTTGAATTTGTGTGAAACTTATCAGCTTTTGACCATCAGAAATATTTTATTAAGTGGTCACAAACTGGCACTGGTGCTACAAAGTTATTTCAGTGAACCCTAGTTTTCTCTGTTTAGAGTTCCTGTGTTCATCAGGGTTACGGTCACACACTTTCAACCCACTCCACTGAGATCAGTCTAAGCTGGGGGGGGGGGGGCTTTAAAGCAGCAGTAAAGTGACAACATTTTCATTTGTTTTACCTGGAGATGTTTTCTGCAGACGTTACAGAGCTTCAGTTTAAGGACCATGTTCATGGATGTTTATAGAGATTCATGATGTTACATTAATAAACCCACAGAATGCAGCCGTGCAGTTACTGTATTACATACATTCTCTATGCATCTCATCATGGAGCCAATTAATTCAGTTTGTGATGCAGGCCTATATAAAACCACCCACCCTTCAGTCTTCATGTATGATTCACACTTTTAATTTCAACACATCAATCCTACAGTAAAAGAACTAGGAGCATCTTCAGATACTTTAATGTTTAGTCCTGATATCTTGAAAAGTTAGTTTAATGTGGCTGGTTTTACAACACAAACCCAGATAATAAAATTGAATTATTCTTCAGAGTCGACTGTTTTTTAAAAATTAATCAACAATCTAGGTTCAGAGTTTTAATTCTGTTCAGGGTGGTAGCCTGTCCCAGCACACACTGGACGAAAGGGAAACATCTCCTTCATGGTCTATAAGGGCTTCTTTGTTATCAATGCATTTTTCATAACATGCTTTTTTTGTCATCAGCAGAGTATTCCATTCTCTGCCGAGGCTGTTCCAAAATCACTCCCTCTACTTGTAAAGAAATTGGAAAGATCAAAGATCACATTTGTAAAATTCAAAATCTGAAGTATTTTGACCTAGTCTTTTTTCAAAGTTGAAAGTATAATCATTAACAACATAGTTTTAATTCATATATATATATATTTAAAAAAGGTCTCTCACTCTCACAGGAAAATAGTTTGTACCCTGTTGTCGATGACACACTGCGCATTAAACCACAATACTGTGTTTCTAGAGTAGTATATATATAACTACTATGTAATCGCATTGCAAAGCATTTAGAAGTGTAAGGTTCCTTCAGACTTCATTCAAAATGAATATTTTAAACATGGTCACTTTTAGTTTTAAGCATGAACAATAATCACAGAGGACATTAAAAAAAATGTGAGGTAACCCTTTTTTAAGCAAATCTATTTCATTTAAATGTATTAAAGCTTTTATCCCATCTACTTCAATTTCAATCTTTTCAATTCCATTTAGGGATTGTTTAATTTCAGTCTCATATCTGCGAGAGCTTTGCTACCCCTTCTCTTTAGTTTAAGACCTCTTTTAGAAATAGAACATAATACCCAGAACAAACGTTATTTTGGAGAAAGCGCTCCTCATCCCTGGATATGGCAATGGAAGAGTGAAGGCAAATCCAGTCAAATGGTTCCTCCTCATGAGTGCAATCCAGCAGGGATGACAACACAAACAATGGTACCGATAGTTGTTCAAACCAGCTGCACATTGCTTTTGTTAGGATTAGCATGGTAATCTCAGGGCTGGAAAAGCTTACTATAGAGACACCTGATCGGCCAGGATGGATGAATGTGGTTCTTTTTCATTCCAGACAATCATTACAAACGGGGAACCTCGGTGTTATAATGGACGTTTAGGTTGATCTTGATTGAAAATAGAAAGTGATGCAGAGAAGTGATTGCAAGATTGAAATTACAAGAGACGCAATGTAGAGGAGGGCTTTAAAAAGGCAAATAAAAGGAGGAAGAAGCTGATAAAGGAAGAAAAAAGACAGTCAAATAAGAGCTGGTGTTAGTCTGGACGGGCAGAAGGCCTGCAGAGCTTGGCAGGAGTCCTGCTTCTGACAGCAGCTGTGGCCTCAGCCTTATATCTTAAGGTGCTTCCTTTCTATCTCCAGCTCTCATGTTTCCAATCTGAGGGGACCATAAATTATTGTCAGCAGTAATCACAGCTGTCTACAGCGGGCCTGCTGAAGGGTCCCCGCTTGTCTGGGTGCATCATGTCACTCTGGATCACGGCACCTCTGACATGGGCAGAGGGCAAGACCTGCGAGCGGGCAAAGAGACCACAGAAAAAAGTTTTTGAGAGGTGCTGTTTGTCCAAGAACCTAAAGCAAATGTAAATGATCTGCTGGATAAAGAAAAAGAACTCAGATTTAAAGGAACAGATCACCTGAAAATAATAATAGTCGTAACTCGTATCATTCTTAAAAGTCACCAACTTTGTTAATGTTCTAACTTCAGTATACTTTAAATGACAAAGGGATGTGTTGTTGACTGCTGAATATTAACAATCGAGTGAACAAACCCTTTTTTTCTGAACTGTTGGAAAGCAAAAGAAACTGTCAGACTGTACATCTGTGCTTAAACAGGATCATTAATTGTTGCATTCCTTAAAAAAAAAAAAAAAGATGTAGTCTCATTTCATATTAACCCTGAATGAAACAGAAGTTCTTGTTAGATTCCTCGCTAAATGCTGGCACAGTTCCCCTCCCTAAAGTCGTAAAGCAGACAAAGTGGGTTTCCCCTTCTTTCTTCTGTCCGTAAAAATTCATCTGGCTCCTTTGGCTGACTGCCCGGGTAATCGTGGCACGGTCTGTGTTTTTCACGACAGCGCTGTTATTTTGCTGTGAAAACTCTCAGCATGGGGTGGCACACCCACCTCTGGCAAGACACTGCTGTCGGAGCTGATCACCAGAGAGCAGCCTTCCCTTTCAATTAGCCATGTCTGTCTAAGAACAGGGCCAGGAGGGCCCGCACGAACGACACGGGCACCCAGTGACGGAACAGAGAGGAGAGCAGGTGGGCGGAGAGGGGAGAGCTGCAGAAGTAAGCCCCAAAACTCCAAACGGGGACTGAAATACCCTCCACTGCTGTGTGCTAAGTCCCTCTGTACCAGAAAGGGCTCTGCCATGGCACGTCACAGTAAACACAGCCAGGCTCCATGGAAACACGGCCATTTGGCAGAAAAGCATGGGATGAGATATGGCACCAATGAGGCAGATAATTCCCTGAATAACTCTATCTTCCCCCTCATGTGCTATCACAGTAATGAAGAGAGTGTGTGTGAAAGAGAAAGTAAAAGAGAGCAAGCAGCAAAAAAAAAGCCATGTCAAATGAAACCTGTGAAATAACACACCACAATTTCGATGGCACTAATCAAGGCATAAATATGAGGCTGTTTGGGGAGCTTATGAGCACTGTTGAAGGGGCTCAAGGAGGAGTCCTGGGATTGGAAAGAGAAAGGGTGGCAGCCATGCCCCTAGGTTGTTTATTACAAATGCCACATCCAGGTGGGATTTGCAGAGTTGCACCCTTGCCAGCATCTTTCTCTCAGTGGAAAGAGCCTGAGGTGGAGGATGGTAAACATGGGCAGCTGTAACACAAGCACAAATGTCCCCAACGACTTGTCTGAGGAGGAACTGCGAGAAAAAAAAAGAACCTTATCAATAACCCGATGAAAGTCTGTAGCGGTTCGAGCATTTAGGAGACGGATTAGCAGATTTTAAACATTTTACTTTGAACACAGTCAAGTCAAAGTAGATTCAACCAGCGATGTAAGTCCGACTGGTAGGAGAACTCTTTTCAAAGGCCTCATTCAGTCTAAAACAGAGCATAGCCTCTGGACGGGGCCTTTTCTTCAGACTCAAGTGTTTTACTCTCCAAAGCCAAGTGGGCTGAATAAAAGCAAGAAAAAAGAAGTCAAAGAGAGAACAAGAGAAGACTTTGTTGGTGTGCTGCTCCAATTTTCCAATCTTCAAATACAGAGATGTTCTGCTCTAATGAGTATTACGTGTTTCAAGCTGTTGTTGATGGCCAGTGTACCTATAAAACCAACAGCTCTGACAGCAGCAGACTGAAATCTGGGGAACACATCACTGACTACAACTTGTAAAACTTCAATTGAAGTAAAAAAAAGTTTTTTTGTCACATGCCTTTTGTTTTTATGCCACCTTCAAAGTAAGAGCACTTTGTTTGTTTTGTGACAGAGTGCTTTCAATACCAGGACAAGGCCTGTTTAGAAGTGGTTTAGGACCAATCATATACCATTATCTTCATCAGTAGATAGTTTTCCAAGAATTCACAAACATCAATCAAGCGGCAACCATAGTTGTTAAAAAAAACGAAGCCAATGCGGAATTGTCAAAAAAAAAAAAACTGCGGTTCCCTGAGTGTCCACTAGAGGCTGCCTCCAAAAGCAAAGGAATTCCCTTAGATTCCATATTAAAATGTGAATTTCTTTAGCATATTTCTTTTTTGGTAAAAACTATATGGGGTGCATCTGGTGTGATTATATTAAGGCTGAATGTTCTGCACATATTTTCATAATTAGATCACGGCTGAGTTGCCTGACAGGTGGCCACCTAGTGTTTGTTTGCCAGGAGTTTTAAGGCCGCCTTAACTTCAACTCTTTGAATCTTTTTAAAGTTAGTTGGAGTCAGTATCTCAAATATGGTGACTGCCTATAAACTGATGGGTATGTTGTCTGTGACATGCTTCATATCAACTGTTGAGTCCGTGGCCTTCAGAGTTCTGATCGGTATAATACCTACATATTGACAAAGAATACCATTGTTATTTGAAATGTGCGAGTTGTCACAGCACAATTCTGCCACAGCAACAGTAAATGATGTGAACATTTATATGAGTATTGAAGCAAAAAAAAAAGTATGCTCAAGTTACTTTTATAATGCATTAACACCGGTAATTACTTTTTGATAGTAGTAACCAGTAACTCATTTTCAGTAACGTGCCCAACACTGCTGGCTACAGAGGCTAATTTGTTGAATTCTAGTTTAGATAAGGTTGTAAGGATTATATTTACACACTGTGTCTAAGTTAACTTCAGGATCGACAAGAAAAGAGAGAACTTTTTGACACAAGATGGATTTATATACAGTATCTATTCGTTTGCAAGCATGAGACATAACTTGCGTTTGATGACTTCCTGCACCCAGTAAAGCTGCTAAACAAGAGACAACAGTGACACCGATAACAGTACAGTCAAATGTTACATCGCAATCTGTTATGAATAATATCTGCAGGGATGTACACTCTGCTGTCAGACTGTTGCTTTCCAATTAGTCGTGAAAATGATCATAATACTTGCTGGGTTAGTGTAACAAGTATATGCATATGTAGTATGCTGAGTCTGAACGTTCTGTTTAAGCTGCTGTTACGCAAAGCTCTCACCCACATGAATCAATGCCTGTCCAATATTTCCTCTCTGGTTTCTTGTTCTGTAGGTCCCTTTTTTTTCTCCTCTTAGCTTCATCCGTCATCGTCCTCATCTGTCTCTTAGCTTTAGCCACAGTATCAAACAGTACAGAGACGGCTGAAGGCTGCTGTATGTATGTCTGATGAAGGGCGAGGGCCTGAAACGTTACAGGTGGTCATTTTTCCTTTTATTTGAATTTAATTGGAGCAGCTTCTGGTGACTATTTTTCCTACTTTTCATGAGATAACCACGCTCTGCTGCCTCAGTAAAGTAAAACATCTAATGGCAGGCGCCTGGGCCGCACTGTGGACATGAGGGAGACACTAGTCTCCCTGTTGAAAGCCATCGACTTAAATGCTCCTATTTTAAGGTGGGAAAGTTACATATTGTTGCTTTAATCTGTATCTAATATCCTGGTTGAATGCGACACTGTTGTTGTAATCATAGTGAGGACTTTAAATGAGTATGTTCATTCTGTAGATGTCACAAATCAAGATTAGAGCTGTTTCAATGTTTACATGTCACCCAACATGTTGGTATATTTCTGTGTTTTCTGTCAGAGCGTCTTCAGGGAACAAGACCGCGTATTGTTGTTGGGTACTGATGAGGTTGTGAGATGCTCGAGTGAATGTAATGCTATTAGCGGCGCAAATGTAATTCTATTAGTAGTGCAATGTAATGCCACAAAAGCAAATCTAATAAGACAGTTATTATGAATGTCACAGCACAAACACAGTGTTATGATTGTAAAGTGGTATGGATTTCTCTGTGTCTATGAGCTCCTGCTTTCATTATTACTTTTCCATCACTTTCAAGCAATGCCAAACTCTAAAAAAGCAGCTGCTGTTTCATATCTCTGCATGCTCCCACATGTATCATGTTCAATCCATATGTAACTGAGGATAAGACTCTGTCTCTTTGTTCTTTTGCCACTTACAAAATATCAATATGACATTTGTGTGATATTTCATCCATATTTGACCGAAGTTAAAATGATAATATGGTCTGACTTACGCTAATAGAAAAAATGTCTTTAAATAGTTGGTGAGCCAGAACGAACATGTTGTCTTCTGAGTGAGAGAGTAGAGGAGTTTGTGGACACCTGAGAGGTGTAGATTCAAATACATATGGATATATAGAGAGTATATATGGCTGTGTTTCCTCTGTGTAAGGTTCAGAAAATACATTGAAAAAGAAAATGCACATTTTTAAAAAAGTACAAGAATTTTCGAAAAGGAGAAGATGAAGATGCAGCGCTCGAGATACAGAGGGAAGGACGACACCTTCTCTCACCTTTCCCAGCTGATGTGTGGGATGAGGGGCCCCTTTGGTGAGCCGCTGTTGTCAGCCGAGACAAACTGCCGCTCCTGGGAGCGCCCCAGATCTGACAGAAGCCTCCCCCTCCATCAGTCACGTCATCCGAGTCAGTGAAGGAGTCTGCGCCCTGCTCGCGGTCACACTAACCAGGAGACACAAGCTGTTCCTCTCCAGGTGCTCATTAATGCACGTGTCCTTGATACCTCCAGCATACAACAACACAAAGACAAACACATGCCTGCCCGTGTTCTAATTACACTCGTATGCGCACACTTCGCAAAGGGTGTGCATCGTTCGTTTCACTAAGAGACTTGTAAATGTCAAACAAAGGCAGACGCCCCCTTTACTCCCCCCCCTCCCCCCCGCCTCCTGATGTTGTTGTGTTTTTGTTTTTATTTTTTTTGGAGGAGGGTGTGCACACTGATAGGGACTGTTGTTGTGCAGCAGAAAGACACAGAGTGAATGAAGTGCTATGCAAAGATGGTTTGAGCCTTTGAAGTTGGGGGACGTTTGGGATAGCTGATAGGAGAGCCAGCACTGAAGTGGAGAAATTCATCAAGCTTCCTGAGCAATTAGCATATGGGCCTAATTATCATATGAAACCAATCCTCCATAACCAGCCTGTACTTGATATGACTTCCTCTGCCTTCTACGTTATCGCCCATCCCTCTGAAAAATGGTGAACATGGATGACCCCAGTATTGTCTTATACTTTTCCTCTCCAAGGCCTGCGTGAATAACTACCATACCTCCAATGTTCCTTTTCTCCATTATGCAGTTAAGTCAGACAGTTAATTATCCAGGAGCAGGGAGGCCGGGTCTCTTTGCTGGCTGCGATAACGATATGCTTTGCTGGACACAGAATGAAGAGGGCCAGCCCACAGGGAACCGTGCTGATGTCAGGCAATCTTTCAAAAAAGGGCCCAGGCAATTAGATGCACCAGTGCTACCAGGGATGACTAGTGTTATTGAGGATACTGGCTAGCCTCCCTAATGGGGGTATTTAGGGCAATTATGATAAAGATGTCAGGGCGACCTCCCTGCGACTGCTGCTTTTACAAGGGGTGCCTCTAAGTGCAAGATCACAGAACAGGAATAAGGAGTGACTAAAGATGCGGCCGGTCCCGTGTGGAAGTCTTGCCACCAGCATAACTGCACTTAAGACTCGTCTCATGTGGAAAACAGTGTCTGGAGGTGCTAAATGGGCTAATCTGCCCTCACAGTTGAGGTTTTTTTTGGAGTCGATTATGACAGTCTCAAGAAAATAAACACTCCAGCGCTCAATTAAAGAGTAAAGCCGGGCGGATTTGTTTCCATTTAGCATCACAGAGGTTCAACACATCTGGCCCGGGGAGAGATCGGAGCGCTGTTATTATTAAATGGACGAGGGACGTTGGCCATCTGTAAGGTAGTCGCCGGGGCCCAGAAAAGGGGGCCTTTCATGCAGCTTCTGTTGTACATCTGAATTGTTTCCTTACACACATTTACCCCCAGTCATCACCTTTCCACCCACCTCACATCAAAGTAACAGCTCAGGGACAAAACCAAGAGCTACTGGTCACAACACACACCTCCAGCCAGCCAACCCAACTGCAATGTTAGCATATGCCATCCACATGGCTGGCATGACACTAAACACACACTGACTAATGTTTGAAGTAAGTTCAAAGAGGAAAGTGCAACGTGGAAGCAGCATGTATCCTCTTTTCCTCCAATAAAACAGCCAAACAGCTGGTCTTATTCCTGCAAAGTGCTCAGTACATTTCCATGATTGTTTTTATATCATGGCTGTGGATAATACAGAATGATATCCCTCTCTGTGTAATAACCTCTCAGGATAGATATTAGACTGTCAGGAAACAGAAACCCTTCAATCCAGATGGAGAAAAGCTCTTCAGTGAAGCACATTCCTGGAGTAAGTGTTTCTTTCTGGTGTAGTTTGTGGAACAGAGCCATACACTACTCAGGAGGGACTGGAGAGATTAGATAGGAAGTTTAGTGCAGTGAAACACTCCAAGTACACGAGCCTCTCATAATAATACTGTAATGAAGAACTGCCACAAGAGAAGAGTTAACAGATGAAACCATTCAAATTTGCTTCAGACATTCACGTCATCCCCCTTCCTTCCCCTTTCACAAAATTTGAACATGACCAACACTTTGGCTGATGACCTAAAACCTGCAAAAATAGATATAACCGTTTAACATGAAACACCAGGATGTGAGGGAACATCATTAGCATGTTAGTGTTGGAATGATGCATACTGGGCCTGTTGTAAAGATAAAGATAAAGATAAACTTTATTGATCCCCCATTGGAGGACATTTTGTTGTTACAACAGCTCAAAAACAGGAGTATAATTAGCAAAAATAGCAAAAAGTTAAAAAATAAAGATACATAGTCCCACACTCATTAAATAAAGCAAGAACAATACAATAGTGATAAAATAATACGAGGCATATACTATATACACTTTCACTTGTGTACAGTCTCACAGAGCAGCTAGTTATTCTTTATGATCATAGTGTTGTTGTTCATGTGTAGACACGTTGTTTGAGGCGTTGCAGTAACTTGTCCAAATAGAGTTTTTTTCATTACCGCTGCATTAACTCTATTCACTACAATGACGTATAAAGGCCACAGTAAGGAGAAAAAAATCAGGGACTTGGGCAACAAAATCATAATATTGTAAGTAGAGGCCATCATTTTTTTTTTTAATTCAATAAAAATGTAACATTAGTAGAATAAGAACAACAACAAGAATGATATCTTACTATTTTGAGTGAGAAGGCAACATTGTAACGTGTGTTAAATTGAGGAATGTGGAGCATCTTGCAAAGTTAAGACTTTAGAAGAGGTTTCACAAATAACTGAATACTTTTGGCACATCTTTTTCTCATTTTCAAACAGTATCCTGACTCTGAAAAGATTATGCAAGACACTGAGTTTGTTCCTGAGAAAGGAAGTGTAATCAGCAACCTGAGGATTCTGGTAAAGTTTTGACTTTTTTTATTTTGTACTTTTTTCCTGGAAAATATACAGCAGTATTCTCTTACAACTTTTTCTCATGACTTCACTACATGAAACATTACATTTATATTCTGGTCAAGTTACGACTTTATTCTCAAAACCTCATATTTCTATTCTTTCATAATTCTTTCTTAATCTTCATCGTATATACTGCATGCACCCAAACTACAAAAAAAATATATATTTACCTCTAGAACATTAAAGACTAAAATAACCAGGATGCATTCACAAGTTAAAAAGCACTCTGCTTAAATATAATATTTTCATGATCCTCCTCCCATTGCCCAATTTGACCTTTTTCCTAATCCCCTCTTAATGTTTTTTCATCCAACATTGTCTGTTTGTTTTTTTTTATCATTTCTTTACTCCTTTTACAAAATGCTATACCAAAGCATTCCAGCATCATAAGCAAATGGGAACGAGGTTCCTCTCTGAAATACATCCAATCAATCAGAGGAGGTTCGCCCTTCTGGAGAAACAAGCCCCCATAGTACTCCTCCATCAGTCATGCCCCACCTTTGAATGTCCTCTTTCCTAGTTTCACACCATTTCTTTCACTCCGCAGCTAACACCATGACTTATTATGTTTTCCAACTTGATTCCCCTTGATGTTTGCTCTCCAACTCTCCTGGTGCCTGTGAGTTATAATCCCATCTGACGATTTTTTTCCATCAGGCTAGCTGAAGAATTAGCTCCATATATTCGGTGGATACTCAAGAATAAGAAGGGGAAACCAAGAATAAAAAGAGATGTGTTTATTAATCGTATCCTAATATATTCCATTTATTTATCTTAATCAATGATATCTATATTGCAACTGAGACGGGCCCTTGGTGGAGAGTGGCAAGCAGTAGTTACATCATCCATGAGCTTATAAAAGCTTTTTTTGAGCCCAATTGGAGTCTCTGTAAACACTGATCGACAGACAGAAGTGACATCTGTATCCTCACTTTGCTGCCTTATTATAAACTAGAATGAACTGTTAGTCGTTCACCTTAAGCCCCTCTCTTGTACTTTTGATTTTCACCAGCTTCAGAGTGGCCAATTTGGGCTTCTTGCTTCAAGGTGTCAATAATAAACTTTATTATGTCAATTTAATTATTAATCCAATGTAATGATATGTTAGAGCAAGGGCGTTATGGAATATGCTATTACAATAATCGCTCAGAAGACAAAAGTTATTGTATAACTCAGGTACCAAAGAAGGTTTTTGTAAATTGTCATATGTATGGTCTTAATCAGAATCAGAATCAGAATCGGGGTTTATTGCCAAGTACATTTACACATACAAGGAATTTGACTTGGTGTATTGGTGCTAAACAATTAACAAGGAAATAAAGCAGAACTAGCAACAACTTAAATAATACAGTATAAGAAGCTATTACAATATATAAAATATCATTTAAAAATAAAAATATAAAAATAAAAAACACAAAATGTACAAAAGGTGCATTGTAGGAGCTGTGGAGTGGACTATGAGAAAAAAATCTTCATGTGTGTAACAACTCACAGAGTGCATGAAAGGAAGACACATTTTTAAAGTCCAGTGGGCGTTAATGTAACGCATAAAGAACAGTGCCCTGAGAAACTTAGGGCAACTTGTGCAGCCACTGAATTATGGTCCCTTGGTAGGTTAAACTTACAGCACAAGGTCTGTTGAAAAGGACAAATACTACTTGTGCTAATAAAGTATGCTATGCCTGTATGTGGAGGTGTATGGGGGATCAGGCTTCATCCCAGTGTGATGAAAATTAAACTTATTTCGAAGCTTTCCCCTAAAGGATCCAACAAATGCCTGACCTTTAAGGATGATTTGCTCTGTGCAGGTGTAGTGAGAGACAGAGTAAGTGCATTTGTCTTTTCATAATGTACCTACATTTGGAGCAAAGGTTCATAATTCAAAACTTGCAGATAGGCATCCTTAGAAAGCAAAACATAACCATACAAATCTGCAGCTGTGTGGGTCATGTAGTTCCATTAGAGGGAGGTGTTTCTCTTAATGCAAATGGATAATAAAGGGCTCTGCATCAGGCCTGGACAGCGGACCAGCACGACCTGCTGTGTGTACATAAACCTCAGCTGTAGTGATGGATGGCTGGCTTGACAGACTGTTGTTCTGTGATGTAGTGGAAGAAACTCCCACTGTGACCCTCATCCACCACCCCGCTCACAAACCCCTCAAAACAACACATGTCTCTGTCTGCAGATGTGTAAATGAGGATGTACGACAAAGGGATTTTTTGGAAAGAGAAGGTGTAATAAAAGGGTAAAAAATATGCGTTGTTGCATAATCGAGCACACATAACAGCTCTCTTTTTCTGATTACATCAGAGACACAAAAGGAGTGAAAATCTGTCACCTTTGCTACATAAGCTCTTCTCCACTGTTGTTTTCTGCTCCATCTGTGGTCAACAGGAGGATAACAAAAGATAAAGCAAGAGGAAAAAAGAGTGAGAAAAAGACACACCGTGCTCCACGAGAGGACCCTGAAGGGTTTGGGGCCCTGAAAAATAAGGCTAATTTGAAGGTCATTTAAAGAGCGGCAGGCAGTGCGGCACAGGAGGGGGGCCACTGAACGAGTGCAGGGGAGCAGTTTGGTTTGCAACCGCTGTGAGGTAGGAGTTCTGCCGCTCTCCCTGGTGCTCTTCATCAATCTCCCCCATCCACAGAGAGCCTCCTCTGACCCACATAGCAGCCAAAGAGAGGCGGCTGCCTTTCTTCCATTATTGATACCACTGCATCACACAACATGCTCTCACCTGGGCCGAGTCAGCAGAGGAGCCACAAAGGTCAGAGAACCACAGGTGGACATTTAGCCCCTCATTCACATTCATAGGAAAAGGCAAGACAACATGCCTTAATTTGATTTCCCTATTCTTTTTAAAGTCCCTCATATTAGAATAATAGAATACGGATATAGATTTATGGTCGTTGAAGTCAAGCGTGGAAGAGAGGGAACCTACTGTATGTCTTAAGTGGTCAGCATCCTTCACCCACCGGGATAGCACGGACACTTAACTGCTGTAACGATTACCTGAAGGAATCGAAAAACTTCATCACTGAATAGCAAAAAGGTGCGTTAAAGTGTCATTTAATCCATAACTGTATGAGGAGATCTGGGTTGCGCACAGAACACGACAAATGTTGGACACCGAGTTTGAACATGTGATGCCAGACGTGATCGTTAGACAGAGGCTAAATGAAATACAGAAAAGAAAAACGACAAAGTGTCCAATGTTTGTGATCAAGGAGAAACATTTAAAATATTCTCAACTATGTCTTTTGTAAGACCTTCATTCAGACCACATTAGCAGAAAGCATCCAGTCTGTGCAGTAAACCTGACACAAGCTTGTCACTCTTAAAGTGTGACGTTGATCTACACGAGTTCTTGTTGAAAAGGTTACTTAACAAAAGATAAATATGGCAAGATGGTGAAAACTGCAAAGTCGTTGAAGTTGAACACACACAACGCAAGATCGTCCTCCTCCTTTCTCCTGCCTTGCATCACTTGATCTGTCACAGCATCTCACACTTGTCAGCTGGAGAAGTTGGCCTTCAAGGTTTATATGTAAGTCAAGTTCATGTAAGTGTAGACATCTCCGAACTCGTCTCGTTGTTGATGCTGCACGTTTTACACGTTTTTAAGAAAAGCAGGTGAAACGTGTGTTCATTCTGGATCTCTCTTTGCACAATTAACTGTTAATGTCAGCACTTTGTGTGAAAGGAGAACTTACAGGTGTTCCCCTGGTTACCAACTGGATGACAGAGGGTGCAAGGCTGGAAAGCAGAACGCCAAGGATGAGGAGATACACCTTTTTCTCTTCATTTATAGGGGTGTCCTTGGCAGTGCCATCTTTGTGTTTATTGTGTGTGCGTTTTAGATAAAGTTAATGTCTTGGTACATGGCCTCTGTGTAGTCTTGGTAACAGTTGCAGATCCATGTTTAAGCAGCTGAAAACCTTATTTCAGGGCCATTGGAAACTCCCCAAAACACATATCTCCCCGTCACAGTGCAGCTAAAACTGCCATTTGAAATGACGCTGTCGGCACACAAAACACAGTTATTGGTTTAGTGCACCATTGTCTCAACAAAGAATGGCAATATCACCTCCAAAGCTGTACGTAATCTTTGATTCTGACATAGAACATAAAGGCGAGACGAAGCTTTAGTGGTGAACAATAGTCGATTTTGTTTGCTGCGTATGCTTCAAATTAGGGCAAGGTTTGGGTAAGGATAAACACAAGTTTAAGCCATTCTAAGTCTGTTTCATAGCAGGGGGAACAATTCACATTTGAATACAAAACTACTGTCGAAACAAAGCACTGGCATGGAGCGAGATGCTGCTGGATGGAAAGAGAGCTTATCTTATCGTACTATGACAATGGTGTCTCTGCCGTGGACAGCTTCAGTTGGTTGAAAAGGAAGGGTTGCCTTGCTTAAGTGCCTTGCCTTTGTTTCTACCTCTTAACAGCAGCATTACTCGCACATAAACATTTTGATTACGGTTCTAAAACAGATTACGTATATCCAAATGTCACTCTTTATCTGAAGTGCAGCAGCTGTGAAGACATTGGCACATTTGCCGCGATCACAACAGAATAACTTCTGCAAGTTAAAGACGTGAGGGGCAGATGCAGTTTAACAGAACTGTGCCCGTTTCCCCAAATATGGTGCTAATAGAAACTCAAATAAAAATATTAAGATCAGAGTTTCAGACAAATAAACAAATATGTCACATTGTAAACCACCTCTTCCAGAAGTGTGTTTCTACACACTATTTGTCATGACAGGGTCTGGTGTTCATGTCAGAGGGAGTAGGGGGTCTGTGGGTTAACTAACACAGGAAGTGGAGACATCTGTATAAAGGTTAGGTGCTAGTTTGTGGTTTTAACAAATAACTGTGACACATCTGAAAAGCTTGAGCATATATTTATTCATGGTTTTGGATGATTGACAAACAGAGTTATTAATGTTCTGTCTGATTGACACATAACCTTTGTCTGCAGGTGAAACACGTTTGGAAAAAGTTGTACATGAAGACATATCAATATCTACAACCAATTGCCTTTTTAACCCACTAATAAGAAAACAACACAAATGATCTCTTCATAAAACTGCTAAAACAGTTACAAAGAGATTGTTAAGTTTTCTTTTTTTTAATTTTATCAACAGTATCTGTACATCAGTCAGCTCTCATTCTGCCTGTAAAGTCAGAATTTCTGCTGCTGCCTCCTCTAGGGCTGTTTTCTGTTTACATCTAAAGCTTTGGGTTTACAACTGAAGTTGACAGGGTTGCCATGAGCCTCTTGAACTGTGAACAGGAAGGGCAAGTGCTGAGGTCCTTGAGTGAACATTTCTATGGTTGAGATCCTTGTCTTGCCCCCCCTCCTGCTGATGAAAATTAAATCATTGCAATCTCATCGTCATTGCGATGTGAGCAATAGCAATAACCAAATCTCAAGGATCTAAATACATCACTATAGATAGATAAATAGATATATAATAAATAGATAAATGTAAACAAGCGATGCTTTCTTACACAGCATGTGCACATTTTACCTGTTGGATGGCGACCTGATTATTATGACCTTGCTTTCACATCATTTTAGTTAAAATGCTAGAGAGAAACATGTTGCAAACAAAGGTATTTGGTAAAACATGAGGAAGAGCAGACAGATACAAAAAACTGTGAGCTTTAGCTAATATGCAACCTTTAATTTGTGTTTATTTACTGCATCTCATCTGGTTATCGTGATATTGAATAATGTTTTTGCAGATTGCATATTTTCTCTTATTGTGCAGGCTGAGTACAGGAACAAGCTCAGGGACTCGGTACAAACTAATGACATAACAGCTCTTATTAATATCAAATTGTATTTGTTGTGAACTAGTTCTTTTGTGTTATTTTTAATATCAAATATGAACAGTCATTATTTTACTATTACATGAATGATTACTGTGACCACTTCCTGTGTCTTTCACTGAAATGGCCTCAATGTTTGTTGGACTGGGTTCGGATAAAATAGAGATGTGTTTGATGTTTAAAGGGTAAACATACATTAAAAACACGACGCTTGAATAGTGTTACTAAACTTAAGAGCATGCAACAATGTTAAAATATCTCTAAATGATCTCAGTAGTCACCTTAACATAACAGAACTGACACTGTTATTACAGTTTTAATGTCTATAGTGAATATGACGTGGACATGCATATATTTTTTCCCAACTCCAAACTGTCTCTGTCTGTTTAAAAATGTCTTTCTACGCTAAATATGAATAGAATTTTTCATCATTAGATTATTTATTGCCATATTCAAAGGCAAGCCCTTTAAAGAGGAGCTCCGTAGGATCCCTGCAGCTGACCCCGCTGTCTGTGTGGACACGGTGAAGGTGTAAGCCGCAGCAGCGATGCACCTATCACACACTGGGAGTTAAGGACCATTAAAAGAAACAGCACTATAATGCTACACACCCATCACAGCATCACATGCATACCTTTTTTTTTTTTTTTTTTGGAGAATTTTAGCAAATGCTTTGTAATTGCTCTTTCAATCACAACAAAAAAAAAAAAAAAATCAGACAACAGGAATGCTGTTTCATCTTATGACTCAAACATAATATTGAGGGTTTCAGGACACATGCTTCATGGATGCTTAAAAACATCATTAACTTTCAGGCCAAAGTTCAACAGCCTTTAAAAATGATGACTAAACCCTTACCAAAGGACACAGATGTGACTTCATGTCTGCAGAGTGAATATTGAGAAACTGTGCATGCTTAAAATGCTAGCGTGACCAACCACTGCTGCTTGTTAAGTTTAATGTTTCATTCAGAGAATTTAACAGTTGAGCTTAAAATAACCAAAACAATACTACCTTATGTGAAGCCCAAAATGAAGCTCTGCTGTTTGGCTGAAGACAGTGTGAAAAACCCCTAATATTTTAAACACTTTCAATCATTTGCACCAAAGAGTACAGGTTTACTCTCCAGCCTCACAGTGTTGTTGGAATAAAACAGAGAAATGATTAGAAGTGTTTAAATGGACTTTGGCAAAGGGGGTAGAAATTTTAAGTGCCCGCGCTGCACCTCTCATCATCCACCCCCACACACTCCCTTGAATGTCTACACATACACACAAAAAGACACAGATGTCAAAGAGGTAAGAGTGACTCTAGACCTGTCACTGAGTGCCTGCTGCGAAAACAGCCCCCCCACCCCCCCCTTCCCTCGTCTCTCCTCAGCCACCTCCCCCCTCTCTCCCTCTTCTCTGGACGCCAGCCTGACATACCAGACCTTGTTCGTTAGCACATATTTTTACCCACCGTTACTAAATTAGGAAGCCAGAGGGAGCAAATGGAGTGTGGCTGCCAAGGCAGAAGAAGAAGGGTCTGATCAGACCTGGGTTTGCTGAGGGCCCATGCCAACCCTACGGGCTTCATTAAGAGCCACTTGGGTTTCAGAAATAGAATCCCAACAGGGACCGGGGCCAAACAGAGCCCTCAACGGCCAGCCAAAAACTCACGGGACAAACAAACAAATAAACGGGTTGTCTCATGGCCTGCCAGAATCAACCGGCAGCAGCCATCCCAAGGAGCCATAAGAAGTTATCTTAGGCAGTCTTGCACACAAAAAGTGCCCTGCCCAAGGTTTAAAAGTGGTGACAGTACACACAACGCCAGCCCCAAACAGAATAAATTAACCTAGAAAGCTGTCTCCGGAGACCAATCTCTCAAAGCAGCCACTGAGACATTACTACTAGTTTGTTTGGCATGGATTCTGGGTAGATGTAAGAAGGGATATTTTCACAGGGAAATGTACATTTCCTCTCCTCACTTTTGACAGACAACATTTATGTCTCTGAAAATACAAAATGCTGTGGAACACAGAATCATTTCTTTATTTTAAGACCATTTATTTTATTTCTGGAAAGCCTCATTCAAATATAGTTTTATGCCCCTAAATACACTCTCTTTGTACAGTTAGGACCCGGTCTTTGACAATAAACTGCTAAGAGATTGTCAAGCACTGATATAGGCTACAGTAAACTCCTTGCTATAAATTAGTAAATGTTCTTATGTGGAAGATTTAATCAGTTTTAAGAGTCTATCTCTTCACAGAGCCTGTGAGCAGATAGATTTAAAATCAAAACATATAATCTGGCAGTGACAAATTGAAAACAATGTTGTGTAATGTGTAATCTTTCAGGTTCATTGGTCACCATTTTATAGAGTGGCACCTCTTTCCTGTTTACTACATCAACTTCAGTCTATCAAGCACCTACCCATTAAAACTACTGAGCTACAGGCTTTGGTTATACAGCCCTTGAAAGGCATAGTTATTTTCATATTTACCATTTTTTTTCTGACTGCTGGCATTGATGACAAGAAGATGGTTCACCAAAGTCAGTAATATCTTTTGAAGTCTGAAAAAACATGATATTATAAGTATGATATGTGCTGAGGATGCGGTTCAGATATTAGACTACTTAAAAAAGGAGGATGGCCCTAGGAATCACACGTCCCTAGTTTGACACTCTGAAGTGAGGAGGCCCTTAGGTGAGGCCAAAATCCCAGCCAAGACATCTCCAAAGAACACAACAATATTACAATACTCCCATGAGTACAACTGTAACACACACACGCACACACACACACGCACACACACGCACGCACACGCACACACACGCACGCACACGCAAACTATATGTGGGGATAGGCTATAGGCTACACTACTACTCTGATGTTACATTACCGACATCTTGTGGCGACATTAGCATACTACAACTCATCTGTTTAAAAAAAGATTACATCTAACCAGCAGTCTTTGCTTCTAACACAAGATTTTTTTTGTTACACCCAAAGGCAGAGTCAGTGGCATCTTTTAAATCACTTCTTAAAACTCACTTTTATAGACTTGCTTTGATGTGATTTCTCCTTTAAAGATCTATCCCTTCCTTTTATTCATTTTATTGCTTTTAACCCTTTTTTTTTCTTTCTCTTCTTTAAATGTTTTAGCCTTTAAATGTATCCCTTCCTGTATTAATTTTACTGATCTTAGTCTTTTTTAAATTCCTACTCCTTTTATCGTTTAACTCTTCAGCTCTCTGTTGTTTTATTCATTTAACCAATGTCCTGTTTATCCCTTCTTTTTTTATCTTCATTCTGTGTTTACAGCCTGTGATGTGATGTCGTCCCACTCTCTCTCAATTTGTATTTTGTTTTCTCCTGATTGATTTTAAACTAATTCTTCCTTCACTGTCCTGAACTGCCTCTCCATACCTGCCTGTTGACTCCACATCATTCCTGTTATTTGCATTTTTACAATTTTGCCCTCTCTGTTGATCTCTGTACTGTTGTTGTTTTGCTGTATTTGCTTTATCTGTCACAGCACTTTGTAAACATTTGTTTTTAAGTTGCTATATAAATAAAAATATTATTATTATTATTATTATTATTATTAAAGTTACAACTGATGTTGAACTTAGGTGGGTATGCGGGGAATGAACATATGTATCCAACTAAACGATCTAGTAACAATAATAATGGTGTTAAAAACTCAACACCTACCTTTTTTTTTTTTTAGGCGAGCTGTTATTGAATGTTGTTCTTGAATGCACCCTGCTGGCGCTTCCTACGCTGGGCTTGCGTGCGTTTTGATTTCCGTCCATCGTCTAAAAAAAAAAAAACCCACTGTTTTGAAAACAGAGTTTGTCTAAAAAGGGGAGCTAGCTCCAGTAGCTTTGAAGAGGTTGAAACACCTTCTGAAAAAAAGGCGAGGAACTGTTTCCGCCTATTTTAAACTATCTACATAAAACACAGAAACAGAGAGCGAGGCGCTGCGTAACCACGGAAACGGCCCCGTAAAGAACACAAACTGCAGACGACGCGCTTCATGTTGCATCCAGATCTAAACGGATACATGTCACACTGACTGCTTTAAAAAAACTATGGCTGATGATGAAGCAGTGACCAAACCGAATCCCTATTCTTCTTCTGAATCTCCCGAGTAAGTGATTTTATTTTAACTAACATTGGTGTCGCAAATGCTTTATTGTTAACCCAACCAACAGAAGTAAAACATGTTTTTTTTACAGTGCATTATCTGTATCCTTGAGTGTGTCCTTGGTGCATTTTGCATTTACAAAGTGTACCTTTTTAACAGACTTTTTACCTACCTTGTTTGGCAGCATTGAAAGCACCAACAGTAGCGTGGATGCATCTCCTCCCTGTGCCTCACAAACAGGATGTGCCAGGAGGGACTTTATCATGATGCCACCTGAAGAAAAGCTCAGACACTTTGAGGGACGAGCTCAGAACCATGAAGAAAACCAAGAGGTAGATGTACACTATAGGTCAGGGATGGGCAACTTTGGTCACAGCAAGGGCCACATTCATTTAATTCTCACTGCCAGGGGGCCAAATTGTAGGATACAAAAACGATAACAGTCGATTATGTCTCAAATTTAACTCAACATATACCAGTGATCAAATATTATTATGGACATATTTCTGGTTTTCATGATTTCATGGCAGATTTTCGTCATGTTTTCCAATTAATTGATATGTAAAAATTGCCCTGAGGGGCGACGTTGAGGGTTGATGGGGGCCGCATGTGGCCCCCGGGCCGCCAGTTACTCACCCCTGCTATAGGTAGTGACAAAAACACATCAGATCCATTGTTTGCATTTGTCATTTTGTAACTTTAAGAATAGGCCTATAAGATTTCAAAACATGTCCTGAAGACTTTACCGTCGCTCAAAGGACTGATACCTATTTCTGAATCTGCTGCAAGTACACCCTTGCTATGTATACACATTTTAATTATCATTGAGTCCAGGGTCTGAAATGAACTCTTTGACTCACTGGCCAAGGTGGCAGGTAGATGAAAAAATTCACAGGCCAAACATATTTTGTTACCGGCCAAAATAACAAATTGTGTTTTTATGTCCCATACACGTCTGTTACAGTACATGTAATTGAGAAGGCATTATGTTCTGTTTAATCAATAACAGATTTAAGTCACAGATTCAATCATTTCATCAGATCAGGAAATTGAAAAATTGTAAAAAAAAATACATATTTGCTGGCCTTTATTTTATTTTTTAAAGTGTAGGCATGTGAATTTGAAATGTACTCGCCAAGCGGAAAATCTACCCGCATTTGGCGCTTGGCGGGTGTTAATTTCGGACCCTGACTGAGTCTATTTAAAAACATCAAAAGTAGTATTCATAAACTATCATAACAGTAATCAGGTATCTGATTCCTCAAAATCTCATCCACTAATTCTCCATCAGAACAGTACGGTGGATCAGGGGTTTAGGGTAATAATATCCCAATAGAGATCTGCACCATTTGGAAAGTTGGATATATTACAATCAACTATCAAGAAATGTGATACTAACAGTCAATTACTGTACCTCCTCAGTTTGATGCTTGCATCCAGGACCTGGTGCGTTGTGTGGCTCTTACGAGGCTGGTGTATGGAGAGGGACATCTGAAGCTAGCCCAGGTCCATGTCAGACTGGCTAAAGCTTATTTCCAATTCAAAGGTAATTTATTTTTTTAATATACATACATATATACATATATATAAAGCTACTACATTGGTCATATTGTATTTAGAGTTGCAAAAATTGGCTCTTTATCCTTCAGGCTGGGGTCTGCAGGCCAAGGAGCACCTGGCCCTGGCCAGAGAGCTGCTTCCCTTCTGCTCCTCCATTTCGTCTTGTGAGGTCGAAAAGCTCGAGGCTCTCTTATGCCTCCTGAGTGTTCACCTCACACAGGGAGGTTCTGCTCTTCTGACAGCCAAATATCTTTTCAATTAATATGTTTTACAATAATATACACAATTTAACAGAAATTAATATCAAGGCAATCAACAACATGAACAAATCCTTAACTCGCTTAACTCTCGAGGAGGCAGAATCCTCTTTTCTGGAGGCAGAACAAGTTCTTGAGGAGCTTCATCAACTTGGGGACATCAACCAGGAAGAGAAGATAAAGACTGAGCTGGAAATCTGCAATGGCCTATTCAGGTGTAGTACTATAAGCTTCTTTTTTTAACCAGCAGATATGAGATCAAATTAGAGAACTGGTAAATACATTAAAGATAAGAGGGTTTAGCACAGATTTTGAAGCCTCAACAATGTAAACTTCAACTTCAACTTTATTTGTCCCCAAAGGACGATTGGTTTTGCAGTAAGGGAAAAAGACTAAATACATTTCAAAAAGCTAATGAGGTAAAATGTAAGAGGCACTGAATGTAGCAGCCTCCTAGAAACAACAGTGATCCTTGACTGATGCTCTTAGCAGCTTCCATTACAGATAAAGTGCTGAGTCAACATGAAATATTAACAGGTCACAGATATTCATCATTAGTAATACAAGTCAAAAGTGCAAATTTTGAACACAGTGAAATACACACTGTACATCACCACAATGATATTAGCCTACATACACATGTGAGTAACTGCTGACAGTGTTTTCAACAGAGAACATGCGACACAGCCAAGGTCAGAT
The DNA here is from genome assembly GCF_963930695.1 of Labrus bergylta. Taxonomy (NCBI): domain Eukaryota; kingdom Metazoa; phylum Chordata; class Actinopteri; order Labriformes; family Labridae; genus Labrus; species Labrus bergylta. Next base: position 27,698,474 of record NC_089201.1, on the reverse strand, counting down.
ACAAACTGAAACACAACAATAGCATCTGCAACAACAGCATAACCAACACAACTATCTCCCTCCTGACTTCAATTAAGGAGAGAAATGGCACTGGGGACAAAAGAGTCTGTATCTATGGCTTTTTACAGAGAGAAAAAAGCAGCGTCTACATGTTTTGGAAGCTGTCTGGTATTCAGATGATTTGTTCTATTTATTTCCTGTGACACATGTGGTATCATGTTTAACCTGGGCCAAATAACTTGGTGCTTCTCAAAATAATATTGTAACGGGTTAGGCCTTTCCAGGGTATTCAGAGTATAGCATGGGTTATTTAATATTTACACAAGTTGTTATTAAAAGTACATCATTGTTTATTTTTCTCCATAAAACTCCACAGTTCTTTTCTTTGGCCACAAGGTGGCAATAGATTGCTGCAAATTTGCCCAATATGAGTCCTTTACATAGCTTTGTTGTGAAAGTGGTTTCCTGGCTCAGTAACAACATTACAACATCAGTAACATTATTTGATGTGCTCTTACAAACAACAGCTTAACAAATCAGGGTTTTCCCCATTTGCTGTCTCGTCCACTCAGCAGTCAGTGTGGGTGTTTTTCATCGATGCTTGCAGTGCAGCAGGGTGGGGTCTCTGCATCTCCACTGAGCCAGTCACTGATCAACCAAAGGCACAGAGTGGGGAGAAAGCATTTCTTCTTTTTCAAGCTTCATACCAACCTTAAATATGTCCTTCAATGTCTGTTTGAGTAAAGTCATGTATTTCTCTATCAGCTGTTCACCTCTCACTCAGTAGTATTACCATGTTATTGATTTGGATCAAACATTCTACAATGTGCATTTGTTACTTGATAGTGTTGACAGCAGAGGTTCCACATGCTAAGGAAACAGTTAGAGGCATAGTGAATCATAGAGGAAACAGAGAGCTCAGACATCAAGTGTAGGAGAGATTGATATCATTGAGCCTGTTGACGGAACTGTGGGGCGTGGCAGCATAACACATTGCAGCCTCAGTTTAATTAGTGTGGTTTGACACTGTAAGCATAACAATGAATTTAAAGTATTGCTTATCCTGGATTACCACCAATGCCTGAATGTTGATGTTAATATTTTTATAAAAGTGAAGGCTGGTTTTGGCTGTATGTATTTTGACCCAGTTAATAGCTTCTGCTCTCATTAAATGTTAATATTTTATACATTTCAGGTATAATTTCCACATCAGTATCGACATTATTCCTGTAATAGGAGTTGTGGTCTTTCAAAAAATCATTACAACTCAATACAAATCTGTCTCAATCACAACTTCAGACAGCTGCACAGTGTGTCTGGAGTCATGTAGGCACCCTGTCTCTAAGGATATGCAGCCTCTTATACAAACTGTACGTGTAGTCAAAGCTGGTCTTGGTATTACGTAAGAAACTTTGGACGCTTGTGTTAATTGAGGGGCTGCACCATAGAAATAAGTTACATCATAACTGTTTATATTTATCAAAAAGTTACACACGTGTTTAGAGTGGATCTAATTCATAAAATGACCCAGAGTGATTATCATTCATGGTAAAACAACAGATGTTCCTGCCACAAAGCAACCTTTTTTTATTTTTTCATTATTATCAACTGTCTGCCATTTTCAAACAATTGAAACCTATTTTATTAATGTGATATTTCAATTCAGATCTTACTAACTACTTTGTGATACAATATCAAGTGACTGGACATCTAATGCGCCCAGGAATCATGATGGTGGAACAATATCTTTAATCATTGATTTACCTTTTGGCTTGATCATGACTTTACTTCCAAACCAGTAATAATGAGTGTGCAACTCATTTTAGTAGCTGATTTACTTACAAGTTACTTTAGTTTCCACTTTACTTGCTAACCTTAAAATACAGCCAAACCAACCCAGTGTGGGTCTTTAAAACAGTCTCTTATTGGTTTAAATAAAGAGAACAGGTCTAGGCTTACACATTGTATTGCTAAGACAACACTGTCAAAGATCGAGAGTGTTTCAAAAGGCTTCCCCCTTCCTATAATAGCAAGCTTTACACCTTAACTCTTACGCTTTGTATGGTGAACCCTGTTTCTAGGATTCTGTTGCTAGGTAGAGGACTAATTCTTCAGCAGGATTGACTGTAAACAAACCATATCAGCTGCAGAGGTGAGCTACACTCAGAGGAATTTGAAAATGATGCCATCTTGGTCTGTTTCAAAGAGAGTCAGAGTTTGTTGACATGATGGTGTGTAATTGAAAAAATGTGCAGACTCTGGCTGGTGTGTAAGCTCGCTAAATCTCTTTTGTTAGGTGGTGACTAAGAATTTGGCATGCTCCTAAAGCCCTGTCAGTCAACACTGTTGTGATGAGGGGGAATGTTCCCACCAAAGCCTGGAAAAAAAAAAAAAAGTAAAGAAAGCTCAGCTCTCCTGTAGAACCTGGTCCAAATATTCTACTGGCTTTTAGATCCACATTCAAGGTGTGCACTTATTTTAGCAAGCTGGCATATCATATACAAGGAGAATGTTTTTCTTTATGTGTGATCTCATAATTTAACCCCCTCCCCCCCATTACTGCTGGCCTAAATCTGAATTTTGGTCAATAGATTCATTTAATTTTATCATCAGTTCTCCCTTGTAATCATAAATTACCTAACATTACATCATATTTCCCCCACCCTTAACTTAATGATCATGTTCATGCATCATATTAATTTAAATTTCCTCTCTGCTCACAACTTTGTGCAAGTACATCAAAGACTTTGTGCTTTTTCAGGAATCAGTTGCCCTGGTCCACCTTCCTTATTCACAGACCTAGCACCAATACACAACAAAGCTAATGTACATGAAAGACCAGTGCTTTTATTTCTAATAACACTCCTGTATTGTTATGTTTGAAAAGTGGGCTGAAATACAAGCAGCATCTTCAAGAGATGATTTTCAGTTCTTCCTCATACACTTTTATCCAAATTGCCTCATCAGTCAGAGTGCCATCAGGTTATAGCACTGTACAGAGTTTCTGGAGGACATTCTCATTCTGTTTCTACTTTAACTTTGCCTTTCTGTGTCATTTTCTGAGTGAAAGCACAGAGAAAAACCTACGTCAACCCTCGCTCTGGAAACATTTACAATAGTGGACTGTGTGGCTTGCTTGGCAACACATCTACAAATCCTTAATTACATAAATACCCTGCTCTTTGGCCTCTTCGTAGATTGCAGTGGGCCGGGGCATATTACAGTTTTTGGGGGCAGGATGTGCGTAAGGATGTGGAGTGAATGAGAGGATAGAGGGGTATTGTGTTTGTGTCCATGCAGGCAGGCTGGCAGGACTCGAGCGTTACTGGAATCTGTTGCCCTAAAAGGACTTGGAAGAGTCTACCCCGTGAAAACTAACGGGTGGGGTTCTCATCTATCCGTCATGTTAGGATAACATTGGAATCATGGGAAAATTTTAGAGAAACAAGCCATCATAGTAACCTGTACAGGAAGTTATTTAACCACAGAGACATAAATTCTCTGATTCATGTGGTCCAGGGACGCGAGCATTACATGATACTGTCAAGCGGATGTTTCCCACTCAGGCTTCCTCTTCTAGAAAATATAAACATACTCATGCTGAATCAAATCTTAAATCGAAAGTAAGACTTGCATAGTGTGGATGCGGGGAGACTGATTTGTGAAAACAATTATCCTGTAGTGCTGCAAGACAGAATATTAGCGAGTTTAGTGTCCTTTGAGAAAAGGTCAACCTCTCGACTGGAGAGAGAAATTAAATTTAGAGTCCATTAGACGGTTGGAAGCTGCTAGCAGAGTAGGCTGATGGATTGAGTGTCCTTGCAGGGGTTAATCGTCTTATACTTTCTCTCTCTCTCTTCACTCACCCATCATTGCTCTGTAAAAGCCTGCACAAATTCAAAGCACAACAGGACAAGACATATCTGTCTTTCATTTTGAAGATGAAGAACTTGGTTTGCAGCTGCACATTTACACATGGGTGACAGATTGTTTTAAGATGTTGAACTCTGAGCTTTTGTCTCACAAAGGATCATGAAAAATATTTTTAACCCTTGATTCGGTGGTTTAAACTGAGACTGCAAGAGTACCCCCTTATGGACGACACCTTACACTGAGTGTTTGGACACACTGCAGGAGTTATTTGTAAAAAAAGCTGAAGATAGAATCGGGGCGGGGGGGTTAGAGGCAGCATAACTTTTAGCCTCAGAGGAGGAAGTTACGAGAATTGTAAGAGAATGCAACCAAAAATGGTTAAAAGGGTAATGTGCAAGCTCTCCCTATTATAGTCTGCACACAAAACCAGGCTTCTGCTGCAGCTACCAGCCAGAAATCCTTTTTACACCTCTGCTACGTCTGTGTTGGCCGGAGACCAAGAAATGTCTTCAGTGAGCCAGTAAAGCAGGCTCAATGTAACCCTATGTGAGTATATGTTGTAACCTCATAATGCCATCAGCAGGGGGATTGATGCAAATAAACCTCTTGAAGGGGTCCCGCTTGAATCATTACCGCCCTATATAGTGGGCTGAATTGGTCACTGTCTGTCTGGTTCTAAATGTCTCTTCCTTTGTGTGTCCTCTCTATAGGGTCTATAAGAGGCAGAACAGACCAGAGGAGGCCCTGCACCAGTGTGAGAAGTCTCTGCATTTTCTGAAGGACTGTGGTAAACCAGAGAAGATGTGCTCTGTCTACAGGGACATGGCTGCTATCGAACAGGACAAAGGTCATCTGGACCAGGCCATAGAGCATCTAACCAAGGCAAGGGGCCTTACGCATCAAATGCAATATATTATATATATAAACACGAGGGTTTTTTGAGCCAAGCTTGGTTGTTTGGTAATGTCCCCACGCCTCTTATTTGGTGATATGTGATCTGTCTTATTTCACATGGGGGTTACTGCTAGGCTCATGCCATTGCTGTGAGTCACAGCCCAGAGGAGGTAGAGGGGGCTCAGATCTCCCACAGCCTGGCCCTCATCTTCTCTGCAGCTACAGAGCCCCATCACAATGGTGAGTGTATTCACAGACAGAGGCGGGGATTGAGCAAAACATGCACTGTGGGTTAATTACGATTTGAATGAACTATTGTCTTTCTATATGTGGAAACCTTTAAGATGGTGCCACTGAAACAAGATCACTTAATATCCTCATTGAAGACATCCAAGTACAGTTATGTCGGTTAAAATGTTCCTATATATGTTTCCCATATTACTGTAACTGAGTGTGTAAACAAAACCTCTGGAAACAAAGAAAGAATTCATGTAGAACACCTAGAAAATATTTTTTAGGCACTGGTATTGTGACATTTTATATGTGTCTGTCATTCAAGCTGACTTGCAACATTTGTTTGTTCCTCCACATGCTAGTGTAGACTCCGCTGGTCAATACTTTGAGCAGAGTCTATGTGCATATAAGAAGTCTGTAGGTCCACAGGATCCAGCATTTCTTGCTGTGCAGGATGACTTCTGTCGTTTCCTCCTCTTCAGTGGCCAGCAAGAGGTTACACACACAACACACAAACATGCACATCTGCATAAACAATGCTTTGAAACCATTAATAGATTTCATTGTCCACATGCTGTTCATAGAGGACCACCATGGAAACCGTTTTTTCATCAGGGGATTTATTTCATCTGATAGACGGGGTGGAATAAACCCATGCATGGAAACAGATGTTTTACCTTTTATTTCCTCGACGTTCCATTGCAGAGATGTGTGGAGATACAGAAAGCTTCTCTCCCTTCAAAGAGATCCACATTCGGTGAGCTGAGTGCTGAGGTAGCAGAAACTCTTCAGCTGATTGGCAGTGTGGAGATGACTGAGGGCAGGATGAAGCAGGCCCACAGGACCATGACAAAGGTGATCACATGTTACAGATCATGAGCATCACAACTAATGTTTATCTTGGTGACAACCTTTTAAACGAATTCTGGAAATGCTGGACAGAGTAGAAGTTAATGTCATCCAACATGACATTGAACCTGCCAAAGTATTTGAAAGGCTTTAATAAAAGGCCAGCAGGCAGTGGGTGTGTCCATCTACACCAGTGAGGAGCCTGTTCAAAACATACACACAAAGAGCCCCTGTCATTTTGAGATGTGCTATTTCCACCGTCCTCCCTAAGCTCGGTGCTATCAAAGTCGAATGCTAATCTTGGAAAGGGTGCAGTGTGCAGAGGCGCCATCCCTGGTGTAAAATATCACACAGTGTAAGTTTGTGTTTCCTCCGTCTGGATGGAGCCTGACAGATGGGCAACACAACTCTGAAAAGAGGAAGGCAGTTCGCTAACTGCTGTCTATCAAAGGGACTCTGACCCCAATTAGTGTGGCATGCCATTATGTCCTCTGCAACATAATTTAATTTCCCATGTCTTTCCAGCACACATGATTTGAATCAAAAACTGCATTTTGAGTTATTTAATTAGACTCCTCCTTTAAATCTGTTTTCACTTTTGTCTTATGTAACAAGTGTTTTTGTTTTCACTGACACAATGACGGCATAAGTTTATCTACAACTTCAATTCTGCCGCCCGACGAATGCACAAAAATACACCACTAAAGGGGGATTTTCTTATTTAAGATTTAAGTATTGGCATGACTGTAAGTAAAGGAGCCCAGTTGCTATGATGGTTTGTTTTGGCATGTAAGTGTCAGAGGGGGTTTCAAGTCCCCCTTTTACACTGCCAGGGTACACCATGACTCTCTCTCTGTCAGCACCACGTCCGACTAGTAACCTTTCTGAAGTTCACTTACACATCCACATATGTTTTTTGTTTTTTTTCCCCCCTGTCATCATGACACCATCTTCACACTGATAGAGGAACTTTTGTTTTTCCAAACGAAACATACAGTACGAAAGATCTACTGAAAAAACATAGAGAACAATGGTACACACACACTGACTTACACTTGACATTCCCCGTTCCTCTGTAGTGCTGCTGAAAAAGGCCTTCCATTACATCAACCTTAGCAACAGTGAAAACATCCAAGAGGCCACATGGATCTACTCCAGATTACTGAGTGTTTTACTTTCCCTGACGAGGAGGGGGACTTATTCACCCTTTTTTCCCCTACTTCAAAAAAGTTATTTTCACATATTGGTATGTTCTTTGCCAAAAAAGCAGACATGCTTTTATCAGGTCTGTTTTGTATCTTATGTTTGTGACTGAACGTTTTAACTTTTTTATGTTTCTTTTTTTTTTAATAAGGCAGTCTTTCCTGACAACACAGACCCACACACGTATTACTCTTTCCCCTCATTTGATTGGACTAAACTAAAAGTAGAGTGGAAAAATGACTCAGGCTTCTCTTTTAAATGTGTTGACTTAACTACCACAGACCATGCAATGTCGGTTTGGAGACCTTGTTGTAAGCCCAGCACATCCCCCTTGTTGACCTGAAACATGAATGGTCAGCACAGGTGTTATATATAAACCTTGGGAGTGCAACAGTGGTTATTTTTGGGATGTTTAGTGCTTTCACATGTCGCTGGAAGTGTTTTTTATTTAATCTCTGAGTATGAGTTTCACCTATCATCTTCCCTTGACCCATCTCTCTGCTGTCATTATTTTTGTTTTATTTATAGTGCCTGGAGATCCTGAGTTTGTTGTATGGTCATCAACACAAGAAGACAAAAGCTACTCAAAAAGCTGTGGACATGCTAGCCCGGTAAATCACTGCATACAATTCAGTTACATTTGCCCCTTATTAAACTCAACTTAAAAACAATGATGTGTGATAAATGAAACTTCTGAAGTCTCATTTAGTTCAGAGGAAATATTGGACTGAAGAAATTAGGCATGTTTCAAGTAATGCAACCATGTACTGTTTTGCAGGGCACCAGAGGTTGTAGCTGAGAGACATCAACGGAAAGGTAGAAGGAAAACAAAACCTCAAACATCATCAGTTGTACCATCCAGTGGGGATGATGGAAACTCGATGTCAGATTCTTAAAATCTTTTTTAATGTCTCCACAATAATCTTTTAGTTTTGGACCAAGAGCTCAAAACTCCTTTTCCAATGCACATGTTTATCTGTTAGATAACACAAGCAGCAGCCACTGATGTCAAATAGCTTCTGCACTAATCATTTCTGCTGGCATTACATGAAGAAATACTCCCACTCAGAAAACATAATCACAATCATCTTTTATTGTGTTAGTATGTCAATCCGTTTCCACATATAGGCCGGTACTTTTGTAATCAAATCAATCATGTTCAGTCAACAGAAATCATGATGACAAGACAAATGATGGGTTATCAGTGAGGACAAACACTTGTGTCATTAAACGTTCTTTAAACACAAATCATTTGTCTGTATGCTGATGATGACATTGATTAATGCTTTGAAATGGCACGTTATCTGGAATACAGTGAACATCGACATGTTCATTCCTTTTGTTTGATACAATTTAAGTGCACTGATTTATTCATGTATTAGTTTAAAGTACTGCAGCTTTCAGAGGAGATTGTGTATGAAAATATGTTTTACCTGGCACCTACATTTCTAGGATCAACCTATTCATAACAGCATGCCTTTCACTCTAAGCACTGCAGTTCTGAACAGTCTGCTTCAAAGAATAGATACAAAAAGCTTTTATATTATTCAAAGACACTGCTCAATTGTTTCAAATAGTACATTTTGAAGTCACTTAGAGAAGACATCAAATGTGAAATAAATGAACCCAGGCTGTAATGGTAGTGGACTATTACATCTTCTGCAACTAGTAAACAACATAACACAACAATCTACAGTGAACAGTCAATGCCACTAAGCTGATGACCATGATGAACAAACACTTATTTGAGTAATGGTGAATGCTTCAAGCCGAGGTGAAGAACACATCTCTACAAGCAAAAACTGTCCAGACAACACACACTGTACATCAAACAGATGGAATATCTTTTCTAAAGTTCCTTACTAAACTATCAGTGACTTGTTTCAATGCATGTGGTTCTACTCCTTATTTACATTCTTTAATGTTACTATATACTTTACACATTTATAGTCATGTTTTAATGATTTCGCTTTTTATTTCCCAGACCCCGAAACTTTTGTTCAGATCAGATTGTTCACTGTTTAAAATTCAGATATTTATGGAATTGAAACAAACATTTAAGACACAATTGCCAGACATTCTTTCCAATGTTCGCAGTGACTATGTTTCCTTCCTTTTTTATTATTTAAGCAATCATTTTTTAAATTAAATGTGTAATATCAATTGGTTGCGTGTAAAGTAGAAAGATCTTGAAATACATAACTTGTAACAAGCGCCTTAAAAACGTGCATTACACATTAATTCTATCATTCTAAACTTGCTAAGTTCCTCACGACAAATAACCCTCTCTTTCTCCTACCCCACTATAATGTCCTCAACTACAAGCTTTGACTTTACTCTCTACACATCACTTACTAGCGCCTCAAAAAAACTGTTCCAGGATGCAGTTTATACTATAAGTTTTCCATTTGGCAGCACTGCCCAAGTTAAAATAAAGAATCAATTTTAAATCTGCAAACAGCAGTGAAGCACCTCAGCACTCTAAACTGTCTTGTGCAGCTGTAAAATGCAGAGTGTGTAAGCTGTACAGAAAAAGGTTAGTACAAAAATAGAGAAATCTGGAAGGTAAATAACCTCTTTGGAGAGAAACTGCAAGCGATATGGGTGAGCACATACCTGAGCTCACTGAGCAACACCAACATACACGTTTCTACAAAGGTTAGATGTTACAGTCTTTAGTTTAACTAGAAGCTGTTAGTTAGAAATCAGTATTCTTAACAGTAGTGCTGCCATGATTTAACAAGTCTTATTATTTTATAAAATAATTGTTAAATGCTTCTTCACCTGCAGTTAGGTACAGAATTATCACAGTCTCACACTCATAGTGGGTATGGTCAAAGATATTTAATGTTTTACTGCAAAAGCTTAAGCGTGATGTTGATGTCTGCAAACAGCATTGAAGCCATGTGTGGACTGCTTTGTTTCAACCAAATATATCTCAACTGTATATGCCTGTCAAAAAGTGACATTGGCAAGTTATAACTGACTTCTTTCTTAATCATCTGTTGGACTTTCAAGGTAAAGTGTTGCAACTCTTTTCTCTTGAGAAACCTTCACTGGGGTCTCGATGATGTCAGATTGCAGCCCTTGCTTTGAGGTTGTCTCAGCATGGCTGCCTTGAACGTCCATCTGGAAGGGGAAGGACTTTTCTGATGGCCCCAGCTCAAACTGTTCCTCAGTGCTTTGAGAAGCAGACTCTCCTTCAAACTCAAAGTCATCCTCATACTTTACATCCTCTTCTTTGGACACTCTGAAACTGTATCCTGCTACTGCCCCACCTTGTAAGACTTTCTCAAGCCCCAGGTTAGAAGATCTGAGAGTGGCCATGATCTGCTCATCAGAGAGGTCGTCTCCTTCGTCCAGCAGCCCGGAGTCCTCCAGGGTTTGAGAGACGTTCAGCTCTGCCACGATAGTCATGGTGCCATTGTCAGTTGACTGTTGCACTTTTTTGATCGCCACGTTCTGTGGACTCTCACTGCTGTATTTTGTGAGCAAGGCCAACTCTTCCCTCAGTGGACCTGACACTGAGCTTTGCAGTTTCTCCAGCGCTCCCTTCAGCTGCTCTTTGGGCTCCAAAGACTCTTCCCGCAGGAACTCCAGCATCGACTCCTGGACTATCGGAGAGACGCGAACCTCTTCTTCGATGATGCACTCTGGGAAACTCTCCTTGATAAACGAGTCCTCCCCTGACTTTAACTTGTGTTTGTCACTCTGCTCTACGGTCACTCTTTTTGGCGGAACATCTTCGTCTTGATAATACCTCTCGTCTGACAGGTCATCTACAATACCGTAATGGCCGTATGAGGTGATGCCAACACCCTCCTCGGATTCAGAGAGATTTTCATCTGGTGTGGAGACAAAGTACTCGTCAGGCTCTCTGCCGTGGGAGAAATATTCACTCTCTTTGGAAACTTCTTGAACTTGTACAGATCCACCCTTCCAATGATCGGTATCTGTCTTGGAGGTTTTCATGGTATCCCCTTCATTTCTCTGAAACTGAACACTCTGAGGGACATTTTCCAGCTCCTCAATTTGAAAATACGTTGAGGTCGGCTCATAAAAAGTAGATCTTGACTTCAGTTCGGCCTCAAGCTCCTCATCACTGTAACTCTCCACCGGCTCCTCAATAATTTCTACATTGACCGACTTATTTTGCAGGTCCCCGCTTCCCTGCAGGCCACTCAGCAGGTTCTTGATCATACTTCCTGTGGTGGTGTCTTCGATGTCCTTCAGTGACACCTTCTTAACCCCTTGGCTCAGTAGTTCCTCCAGGGTTGAGTCCTCTGAAAAGTCAAGCTCCTCTTCCACTTTCGACTCCAGGACAATCTGCGTCTTTGTAGTGCCATCCTCTTGCTCAGTTTTCTCCACATGATACTTCACCTTAGAATCCCCCGATGAGCAAACACTGGCCTCCAAACCAGCAGGTTTCATCACTTTTTCTATAATCTCTTCTACAGTCACAGAGTCTAACATCTTTTTCTCACTCGGGCCTATCACATACCCCTTATTTTTGAACTCATCTCCATCAACAATATCTCTCTCTTTTTCATCAGACACTTGCTTCTTGCTTTCTGCTTCTGTCTTCCTGCTGATGCTCGTCATCGGAGGCGAGACCACTCTCTTTGATTTGGTGACAGTAGTGGAGGATTTGGTTGGACTGCCTTCGTTCTCCAGCTGAGAGACCTGTTTGATCGTCACAGTTCTCTCATCAGCTCTTGCTTTCTGTACATTTTGGTTAAGTAGGCTTTCACTCGTGCCTGATTGTTTATCTTTGGATACACTGACAGTGGTGGACATGGGGGCGGAAGCAGAAGCCCGAGCTTTGTTGAATGAGATCATGTCCCTTCTTGATGCAGGACTCTGATGCCTTTCTCGGCCCAAAACTGAAATAGGAATGACCCTCGAGGGACTTATGGATCCAGAGGGATGCATAGGGGACCTTCTCAGGTTGGACGTTGGCGGTGTGTACCTGGTTTGTTGTCTGGTGGTTAAAGTGGAAGCTCTTTGAGAGTAGGCTTGGGCAGGCACCTTGATATCTAAGGCAGAGAATTAATTAGATTGGATAATTAGACAGATACTTTCTTGGCAGGATGAGGATAAAAAGGTTGAAGCTTAGCTTCACAAGAATACTGCAAACACAAGCAGAGTGTAAGCTGCCAACAAGCTCCTCTAAATCTCACTAATTAAAGTTCATCTTGTTCTTGAATTTGGACCACAACATAATTTAGAAATTGAAAATGTAACTTTAGAGAACGTTATGTGCAGAATTATTTCTTGGCAGGGAGCAGTGCCAGGAAGTCACCAGCAAAGACCCCACTGCTACAGTGAAAATAAATATCACACACACACAACCCCAGTTAAACCTCAAGTTTAAATTCTTACACAGAGTACTGACAATGTTATTAATCTTCTCTCCTTGGTCTTGACCTGAAGGACATTTATTATATTTAACTATTCCTGAAAAAAAAAAGTTTTAAAATGAACTTGCTACAAAAACCTACCTATTACTCTTTCTCTTTGGTGTTGATTCACTCTTCTGTGAGGACTCAGTCTCTCACCTTCCAGGAGAGCCCTGAACGAACAAGAGAGAAGACAAAATACAGATGAACGCATGAGCTAATTAGTAATGATAATTTTTCCCTTTAAAATAAAGAGTTCAGAGGAAGACATACCTCACAAGACGGTTTACTTCATCCAGCTCAGCCATGACAACGCTCTATAACTAAATGCAACAGGCTTACAAGAAACTATGAGCACCGGAGACGGCCATATAAGGTGGTAATGATCAAAAACACAACAAGCCAGTGGCATGTGATAAAGAGATCTTAAAAATGAGCTTAGCTGCCTCGCTTCTCCTTGTTCATACTTACAACAAGCAAACAACAGAAAAAGCAAAGTGTCTCAAAGGACTCAACCTCTCCAGAGAGTGGCTTCCCAAAGACTGACCTAAAAATAACAGCCACAATGTGGGGCTGTCCATGCTTCCTTTCGATCCTAAAGCAAAAGCTGACTCGTGACACATACAAACACATGCCACTGCTACGTCTCAGAGCAAACATTCAGTCTATTCTGAAAATTCAAAACAAACTGGATGTGCTGGCCAACTATATGCCATATATAGGAACACACAAATAGGAAGTCTTAAAACGCATTTCCTGGGAATTGGTTTAAAAGTGATACACTTTTGCTCTTCCTCAAAAACTTCTGCACAGCACTTTAAACAACAGGAATGTCCTGTGAATTGCAGGTAAGTGACTAAAAATTGTGGAAAAAAAAGAAATGAAAGTGGAAAATGCAGTGTGTTCATCAAAACTTTTCCTTGGAGTAAAAATAGTCTTAGTGAGTGACCTTGTGTAAATCTGTCTATGTTTGGAGGAATAGCATTCTTACATACCATTCTTTACAAGACACAAAGTGCAAGCTATAATTCGTCTGGCTTAAAATGTTAAAAACCTCGATTAAAAATGCATGTTCAATCTGTGCAGTGTTTATGAAATGGTAAATGTGAGCTGCTAGTTTTCGGTTTATTTATGAGTGACAGAGAGCACTTATTGTCTTGACAGCACAAAGTAAGCAGATCATTTCTTCTAATGTGTTTGAGGAAATCACTTATTAAGACCTATTAAGCTTAGAGGAATTCGCTCAGTGGGGGGATGGTTTAACTAGTAATCTGGTCAGCTCTATTTTCACAGACTATTTATTAGATCACCAAAATGACAAAAAGAAAAGAAGAAATCCTTGTCCCAGTGTTTGTCACTTTGTGGTTTGGCCAATGAAGACACTTTGAGAAACCCATATAACTATTACGCTTACAATAATAGCAGAATACTTCCATGCACACTATACTGTTTGAACATGTCGGAGCAGGAAAAAGCAAAGGTGTAATGAATAAAATATACGCTAGCTGATTTATATTTAGCAGCTCCGGGTTTTGGAGTACTGGTGTTGTGCATGCTGCCTCTCCATCACACTGTTTTGACTTACAGGAACATTTGAATAGAAAATTATAGAAAAAAAATAGAAAAAAGAATAGAAAAAATAAATTGTCTGTAATATTTAAAGTGATTAAGTAAAAATCTGTTTTCCATTGTCAGCTGAAAAATAAAAAAGCTCATCACCTGTAGGAAGCCACCTCCATGCCCAGATCCATCTTCACCTGCAGAAGGTGCTGATGCTCTTTCATCTTTTCTTCCATAGTGTTTGCCATCATGTTCCTCTCATGCTCCAGCTGCTCAATTATCATCTGGAGGGGGAAATGAAGTACAAAACATTCAGTTTTTTGCTTAGCAAATAGTTACATTTTAACGTCTGTCATATTTCAATTTGATACAATAATTGTTTAGTCAAGCCCAGAGCCATATCAAATAGATTTTAGCTCTCGTCAATCCCTGCAATTTTAATTAAAAATACTGTGATCATTCATCATGTAATAACTTGAAAATTTTCATTGTGTTGTGAATTGCATTTTAATCAAAGACAGTGGGACCTGTAATGTCTGATCCCACCAACAGACTGCATTGATCATTTCACCACTTAATCCGATGTCTGCCTCTTTAGAACGCCATTTGTCCAACATCAACAACAGATGTCATAGATATAAAACTGTAGAGTTATTCAGGGAAAATGTAATGATGATGGTCTCCATATTATTGATGATGATGATGGTAGTGACGATGGTTTTTGTTTGATAACGATGACTTATAAGATGGTTTCTATACTGATTAGAGCTCTCAAGAACTGCCCTCAATGTTGTGCTTTGCCTCTGGTCACTTCCTGTCAGCACCTGTGTGTCCAATCAGACTCAAAGCTGATCGTTTGCTCTTACTGACATTGTTCCCTTTTTTCTAGATCCTTGCTTGTGTTGTTCTTACTCTCTGATGTACGTCGCTTTGGATAAAAGTGTCTGCTAAGTGAATTGTAGAATAGTAGAATTGTAGAATTGTAGAAAACGTGTGTTACTATTTTAGAAGGCATCCCTGCAGCCTATGACTAGTGTAGACATCTGTTATTGACTGACCTGCTTAGGGCTCCGTCTTTGGGCGGCTAATAGGGATTTGTTAGTCTGACAGCTAATTGGTTTAAGTGGCTGGTGTAATCTAGCAGCTATAAAGTCCCACAGGGAGGTCGAATGTCATTTAGACTTCAAGCTGATCGATCCATTTATACTTGGGTCAATGTTGCACGCAAAGATCCCATGTTTGACAGGTAATAGTGTCAGACATTACTTCATTTTAGAAATGTCATTATGTATCATATTATACAATAAAGATGTTTGTCCTTTTTTGACGAAAGGGAGTAGGTATAGTATGTCACCATTCTTTCTTTTCAACCTATATTTAACAAGTAAATAGATATCTTGCATAGGCACCAGGGTCAGTTTGATCACAGAGCAGACACAGGAAGCTTCAGCTGCTGCAGCCCCTTTAAGCACAGTGGGTGTGGCAGGTTGAAGAGTCAGGAGCCTCTCCCCCCTCTCTCTCTCTCATGCTGGCCCAGTGCAGCACATTATTCTGTGTGCATGTAGTAAAGCTGCTCTCATATCTTGAATGATGTATTTTGGGAGTTCATAAAATATACTAAATAAAGCCTCTAGAGTCGTCCATTGGAAATACAAACCATGACATGTTCAGTGTTTTTTTTTTTTAATTACCTGGTATTCACTGAAGTCCACTCTGAATTTCTCCTGCATGTTCATCAGTTGTTCCTCAAGCCGCAGCTGAACCTGACCCTGTTTTTCCGCCTCTCTGTGCAATTTGTCCAACTCTGACACATACAGCATCTTCTCCCTCTGCATGTCGGTCAGCTTCGCCTGGTCTGCTCTGATCGACTGCTCCATCTCATCCACTTTGTGCTGGTACATCTCAAAAGTCTCCATCCATCCGTCGGACAGACCCCGGGCGCACTCTTGCACCTCTTCCATGGAGGCCGCAGGAGGACCGCGGTAAGTCTCCGTGAGGATGGGCACCACCCGGGAATCCACCTGGTGCTGCAGACGGACCATTTGTTGCCTGTGCGCGTCCTCTAAGCGTTTGTACTCGATCTCCAGTTGGACTAATCGCTGCTGGAGATCACTGTTGGTTTTGTGCGCCTGGTGCAGCTCCACTCCGCGGCCTTTCAGCTCACCACTGATGTCCCTGCACACCTCCGTCTGCTCGCTGCACAGAGACTGGACCATCTGCAACTCCCGCCACAGCTTCTCCTTCTCCATCTCGGCCTGGGACTTCTCAAACGACAGCTGTCCCAGCATCCTCCTCAGCTCCCGCATCTCCTCCTTGTACTTCGGCTGCCGCTCCGCCGTCCTCACCTGTCTCAGTTTATTTATCTCAGCAATAAGAAGTGCATTTTCCTGCTCCAGCTGCTTCGTCCTGGAGAGATACTGAGCAAGTCTGCCGTTGAGCTGCTGCAGCTGCTGCTTGTCGCTGTCAAAAGTTCTCTTGAAAGGCAACATAGTGGCATCTAATAATAAAAAAGTACGTTTTCAAAAAAAGATCCTATATTTATTCAGGAGATAGTTTGTCCCGATGTTATTTGCGTCTAATGGGTTCGACTGTGATGTACTTTGCGATCAGTGCCCTTTGACAAGTGCAGGAGGAGGAGGAGGAGGAAGAGGAGGAGGAGGAGGAGGAGGAGGGCGTGTCCTGCTGCCTCACAGGATCATCCCATACACCGCCCTGCTAGATGTAATGTTGCATTTATGGATTGTCTGAAATGTAATCTCTGATTACACAGTAGCCTAATAGAAGACTTTTTTATACACTCAAATAGAATTGAGGACTTAAAACATTTAGGAAAAAAATCAATCGGTTGTTTAAAACTATATAGTTTAGGATTAAGATATAATATGTAGGCTATGACAGACTTTCCTCATTTCGTCTAAAATTCTTTATCAATCCAGCAGTTAATATTCAGATATTATTTAGTCATTATTTATAACAATAGTCAAAGAACAAACAAAAACGTATTGAGAAAACTCTTGTTACATTGTCATTTCTTCTTTAAAACAAAAGTGAATGTAGACTAGTTTCAGTTTTTTTTAAGAATAGTGCAAAATATGAGATATTGAGTTTTAAAAAAGGGTAAAAAATTAATGATCACACCGTTTAAGAGTTTATTTTTCAGATCTCAGAACTCACCGGAGGTACCTGAACGCACCACGTCCAGAGCTTACAGTCTATGGTCCAGACTGACTCTTCAGCATTTATTTACCGGAGAGTAGCTCCCCCATGTGGACAATATGTGAGCTGCATGACTGGGTCGTTTTGTTTTTCTCGTTCCAGATAACTCGACATAAACTAACTTTGTGAAGTTTGCTGCGTCATGAGTAACGGAGACTCAGTCATGGTCACAGGTGAAGTAAAACGTGGATGTTTATGAACAGGACACACAAACTTGTCATGAAGACGTTACATTTCGTGCTCTTTGTAAATCTGTTATTCAGGCTTTGGACCTTTCAGGCAGTTTTTAGTGAACCCCAGTTGGAAGGCAGCACAGGTAAGCCTACTCATGTTTGACTAACTTCTGTTTCTCATTGTTGTGCAGAATGTCGTGAACATGTCTCCTATCTTATGATTTCAGGAGTTGAAGTTGGTTGGACTCGGAGAGAATACGGATATTTACATCAAGGAGTTACCAGTTAGTTATGTTAAGACTGAACAAATCATTGCTGAGATTTGGAAGACTTTGAACCCAAAGGTAAAACAAAAAAAACAAAAAAAGTGTACATGCAAAACCAGGGACGTAGACATTTTATCTTTTAGAAATAATGAAACAATGACTTAGTCCCTCTGAGTCAGGAAATTGAAAGACAATTTAGAAGAATAAAAAGTGTCAAACTATTATTTTGGACACTTCAAAACATTTTATTTTTACTATTTTTTCCTTAATTATATTAAAATGTTCTTATTCACACCATGGCCTTTATCCAGTTTCAAATACACTAACGGGAAATAATGAATCCTTAATCAGTTTGTCAAATAACCAGTCCAAGTTATCCAAAAAACATCAATATCCACCGCTTGTGAGTGTTAATCTGTTGAGAATAAACCACAAGAAACATAACTTTGACATTCACAATGGTGGCTACAGACCTTGTGTTAATATAAAGTGTATAAATGAAATGAATACAGTCTCATTATTGTGTGAGAAGGTCAGCATCTCACTTTGACCTCTGTGTTTTATTTGATCCAGTTTGCCGTCCATCTGGGCATAGCCCGAGGTTCCAGTGGCATCATCCTGGAGCAAACGGGGAAGAACTGCGGATACAGAGACAAAGACGTGTGTGGCTTCTGTCCAAAGAGTCTCTGCTGTGTGGAGGGAGGACCTGAGAAGCTGGACTCCATCGTTAACATGAGAGCCGTCTCCAAGGCGTTTAGACAAGCAGGCATGGATGTTATTTATTCAAGAGATGCCGGCAGGTGGGTATTTTGTTTCTGTGCTGTGTTGACAGACACACGACGAGTATGTGAGATAATGTTTCTTGTTTGATCCTCTCAGATACCTGTGTGATTTTGCATATTACTGCTCTCTGTATCACGGTCGGAGGAGGGCAGCCTTCATCCACATTCCCTCCCCTAGCAGCCTGAGCTCAGCGGACAGATTGGTACCTTTGCTGCAGAGCCTCATCCGGACCATGCTTGACCAGCTGGAGGATCCTTCAGAAGCAACGCGAGAAGACAACGAGCAGCAGGCCCATTGAGGTAGATCTCCTGATGAAAGATAATTTAACTCAGTACGGACATGAAGCCATATCGCTGAAGGATGTGGATGAGAAAGTGCAGGCACAGTCATAGTTCTCATTCATTTATTTATTCAAAAATTTCAGAAAAAAAAAAAAAAAAAGAAAATACAAGAAATTCTCAGATACACATTTGTAGTGATGGCATGTCAAAAAAGATACCATCTCACCTAATAGATTGAAAAAACTTTTGAGGCCTCAGATACAGAACTTGGGAAAAAAAAAAAAAAAAAAGACAGATTTTAGTGAAGGATTTTTTTTGTCTGTCCCCACTCAGGAAAAGAACACACAGATTTTTGTGAAAGTTTTATAATAAAATAATAGTAGTAGAGCAAGGCCCCTTCAGAAGGCATGGGAATGCAAATAATAAAAACAGAGGCATGACAATAATAAACCTCATACTCATTATTGCAGTTTGAATGCACTGAAGCATACTCCATGAACCTGAGGTCTGCATGAAGAACATTCGGAAGAATTCAAATGATAAAAGATGATTAAAGTTGAATGTGTTTTTTTTTTTTATTTCTATTAAGTAGCTGTAGTACCTTTACGCTGAAAAATCTGGTAATGCAAGAAGCGAAACGTAGCAACTAGAGTGAAGCTGTAAACTTAAGCGTATCATTATTTTTTTTTTTACTAATCATGTTTGTTTACTTTTAACCTCTACTACCCGTAATCTACGCAACATCCCTGTCCTTTATATGTCCGTGTGTGTGTTTAAATGCTGCAGTTATGAGACGTGTGTGTGATCTAATAGAAACTAGTAATGAATCAGTACTTCACCTTACTACAGCTCAATGTCATGTCTACTGCCAGAACTGAGAGGATCTGAAATAAATCACTAATGTCTGTATTTTATCGTAATATACAACGGAACAGGTAAAAGACAATAAATGCACAGATATGTTCAGTTACGACTCAAGCTGATGCTTGTCAGTGGTGATTTGTGTACCGGTGTGATATTTAGCAGCAATCAGACTGTTTTTCATCCAAAAGAAAAGTTCACTCTTTGATTGTTATTCTCTTAAATCATGCACTAATCAGATGTTGTAGATTCAAGCACCTAAATTTCACATGTGAAGCCTGTTCATCGTCCATGTTTTTATTGCTTTTTTTGTTTTTGTTTTATTTTAACAAACATTTTCAATTGAAGCCTCCAGCCCCAGAGCGCTCTCTGAAGCAGCACTCGGAAAGAGTTTTGTGAGGCGCTTTGAAAAATGTAAAAAAAAAAGCTCCGTTGCCGCCTTCCCACTCGCCATTTTTAACTCGGATGGCGACGTAAGGTCCACTGAGGTGACTGTTTGAGGAAGCAGCGCTGATTTACGTTTCAAACAGGCCAGAAAAGGCATGACGAGTTTGCTTCCACATGACCAATAAGAAAAAAAAAAAAAGACCGATAATGGCCACTTGATTTACCTTGATGACGGTGGAATTGAGCCATATGTAGAGCTAAAATGCAATGAGGGCATTTACACAGCCACAAAAAAAAAAGTCTAGAGGTTTAAAAGAGGTGGTGAAATCTAGACAAAGGACTTAAGTTGTCAATGTAGGACTGGAGCTGCTGCTATCTCTATGTATGTGTTGTGTGTTAAGTACATCAAAGTCCTTGTTACATTCACAGTACTGACCTATATACAGAACAATATGTCGTTTTTTTTTGAGAGTGTTAATGGTATCTGGATGCTTGGAATACACTGAAGTAGTGGTGTAAAATAAAAAGATTTCCCTTTGTTATAAAAAAATTCCACATGATAACTGTCTAGACTTTAATATAAATGCATTTAAAGATGAAAATGTTGGTTTCTGTTTTGAGGATTTGAAGGTTGTGACTATATATTTGGAGTGAGTGGAGTGGAGATGGGATATCTGATGTGGATGTTGTCTGATCAATAACTGTGTAGCACCTGCTTTCACCCCTGCAACACCACTAATTAAACAGCCTTTATGAAGGCTACTCTCATCGTTCTGCGTCGCACACACTTTCTAGGCGAGAACCTTGATGGGCCGAAATGACAACATTGAATCCTCCACACAGATATTCCATTTCCTGTCCTGGTCTGCTGTGTGAGGTTTCTTTAGCTCCCTGTGGGTTTTTGATCCAGATGTTGAGGTTGCTATATAGAACTGACGAGAAAGAGCGAGATGTATTTGTTTTCAATGCGCGTACATGTATTTTAAAAAAGAGTGAGGTAGATATATACTTAAATGAAAAAAAAAAAAAAATGTTTTTTTTAAGTCCCTCAGTCATGACACCAAAGGAAAAAACATACAAAAAAAATCCAACTTTATACTGAATCATGGGGCATTTATACAGTGATTTAAACTGATATCACAAAAGGAAAAATAAAAAAATAAATAAATAACACAGAAATCTTTTAAAGATAAAGAGATAAAAAATAATCACCAGGCAACATTTCCAAACGATGAGGAGAAATCCTTCAAAACACTTTCACTGTTCAGCCTCTGCTTTTAAGACCTTTTTTTTTTTTTTTTCCATTCATGACATTGAAGTGTGTTCCCTTCCCTGGCCTTTAACCCATCCTTTATTTGGTTCTCAGAAGCAGTGATTATGAAGACAAACAATGAGACCTGTTCTCATTGTCTAGAAGTAACTCAGCAGAGGGAGCAATGGATTGCGCTCGAGAAGCTTAAATGTTTGAGGGACAAATTT
This sequence comes from Labrus bergylta, assembly GCF_963930695.1. Classification (NCBI taxonomy): domain Eukaryota; kingdom Metazoa; phylum Chordata; class Actinopteri; order Labriformes; family Labridae; genus Labrus; species Labrus bergylta. The sequence continues at coordinate 27,677,016 of NC_089201.1, read as the reverse complement.
TTTGAATAGTTGCGAGATGGTTGGCGTGATTAAGGCAAATAAGACAACCCAATTAGCCCTGTTCAGTCAAGAAGAGCCAGGAAATGGATGGGTTAAAAGACAGTATCTGGTGCAAAGTACGTATCTCAGATACTGGGACTAATCCTGACTTCAAAAGGAGGCACCAGGGGAGGAAACAGGTACAGTTTGTTATGAGCCAATGAGGGACCAGAGGGGAGAAAATAGGGCACTACTGATGGGGGCAGGAGAGGAGGGGGGGGAGGTGCAGCTGGGACAAGTAGAGGACAATCATGAGAATGTGTGGAGAAAGCAAAGCCTTTACTTTGACCTGAGATTGAGTCGCACCTAGAGGGCAATGCTAGGCGCAGTGCTAGACAAGTACAAAAAGGGTGCAGAAAGTACACACTCACACATCGAGCTAAGGTGTCCATTCCAAATAATAATAATAATAATAACAATAATAATAATAATAACAATAATATAGACATCCACAAAACAAATACAGGAGGAAAGATTTCATAAAAATAAAAGGCAATGAGCAAAGTATAGTGTTGAAGAAAACCTTTAGGGATAACAGAAAAAAAAGATGTCTTATACCTAAATCAATGTTTTTTTGTCCTTGTTTTATCTTTTTTTTTTTTTTAACAGAGTTTGATGATATAAGAAGTTGACATTTGTGGAGACCGTAAAATACCAAACCTGAAGGATTTCTTTATATATAACATCCAAAAAGAGAAAAAGAATAAAATAGCAGCTTTGTTCTGTACAGACATAGAGGCAAATATTTTTGAACCGTAAAAAGGTTTTTTAAAAAAGTGACAAAACCAATGATGTGTAGAAAAGTGATCTTGCAGTCTAAAAATACAACTGTAAGACCTTCATATGTGTTTGAAATGCAGACTAGCTAACCACTATTCCAAAAGAGACCTGTTGTGATTTTAAAAGTCCTCTCTAGGCTGCTAAAAAATCCAATCCAACACCTTCTTGTTTCTTGTCTCAGTTCTTTTGACTCTGCTTGTTTCTTGTGTTTGGTGTCATTTTATATGAACAGCAGTTTAACAACCTGCCGCATGAAACGCACACTTAGAAAAAGAAAAATCTGATAAATAAAAGTGGAGGCAGAATCGTATCCTTTTGATGAACATAAGTGATTACAATGACTTTGAAATTTGGTTTATACTAGAATATAAATAAAACATCAAAGTCAGGTATATACCTTTCATTCATATAGTTTATGGTGCTTTTTTCACAAACCCAGACGAAGGCTGTGATTCAGAGTTGGCACTTGCAGCACACTCACACTAAGCAATCTGTACTGGTGCTCAAGCATGGTGGCACCTCGTTGGCTCCGGGCACGGTTGGAAGAGGTGTGCTTTGGTACCGAACGGCTGCTCATGCATGAGCACAAGCACAGGTACGCAACAAGGAAAAATCTATCGGCGCCTCGCATTATCCAGAAATCAAGGAGCGTTAGAGGGCAAGTTCTGACCAAAAACGACTCAAAAGAAGTCACAAAGTCAGTAAAGTTGTGGTCATGTTCTTTGTCATGTTGTGCTGAATCTGAGACCGCAAGTGCAAACCAGCAGGGAACAATCTTGTTCAGGATGGTACGAGACTACTGGGCCTAGTGTGAGTGCGCCTTAAGTCTTACAAAATTCAATTTAAAGTATCACAGGACCAAAAGGATTTACTACATCCTTTAAGACACTGAACATTTTGAGAGAGCTTTTTCCTGCAGGTGTCAATGCAGCCCAACTGAAGAGTAACATTGTATTTTGTTCTGTTACAAACCAACCACACACACACACACACACAGCTGTGTCAGGAGCAGCTGGGCCTGAAGATAAGCAATAAAGTCTGAATATCAGCAAACAGTTTGGCTGTTATTCCACACGCAGATGGATCTCAACTCTGAATCACACCCTTTCACAAGAAGGCTGACCTGTTTGAAATTTGAGAGAAAGCGAGATTTGGCAATTTTGGCAGACACACAACAGGCCCTCGTCTTCAGATTTTTGACCTGCTCCTGTCGGGATCTACATCCATAGAAACATCAACAGGGGAAATTAAAACGACTTTCTCGGTCCAAACGTTCTAATTGAGGCGTCCTCTCACATGACATGAGCCACTCTGCTCACGTAAACAAAGTCTTTTTTTTTTTTTTTTGATGGAAAGTCATTTAGAAATGAAACTATACCGTATCATAGAGAGAGAATCACGTTTGTATAAATACACACTCAGATATCCACAACATCCTCTCTGAAATCATGAGGAAAAAAAGTGCTCTTCTGTTGGATTTGCTGGCGGATATGCTTAGAAATGATTATTCTTTAAGTCCAATGTCGGAATCTGTAAGTCAGGATACATATGCCTGTGTAAGTTTCCTCCTTGAAGGATTCATGTAACAAAGACTGGAGTACAGGCTGCACAGGAAGGAAATTCCCAGTGTTGAGTCTGAGCCACCAAACTCCAAATGCTTTCAACAGGTTTCTGTGCTCTTTTGCAGTTTTTTTAGAGTTTATGTTTGACCTTAAAAAGAGTGGAGAGACAATCTACTGGCACACAGTAGAAAGAAAGTCATCCATCTCTCATAATGAGATGGAGGAGAGTTTGTGTTACCCTGTGTAAGAGAAGGAGGAGGAGGAGGGGAGGGGTGGGGGGTGGTCTGATATCAGCAGGCCGACGACTGGGGCAGCGGTAATGCACGTTCGTTTTTTCTGCCTCCGTTCATGTGTGCATAGGGTTGTATCTCGTCAAAGTTAGGCCGCAGCACCACCACGGGCCCGTTGGCCGTCACATGTCCTGAGTGCTTGTCCAACGCTTGGCCTGGAGACGCCAAACCTGAGGCGACGGGGCCCGGGGACGAGGGAGATACAGGTCCCAGTAAAGGAGTACTCGGGCCTTGCACAGGGGATAACTGCTGCTGCTGCTGCTGTGTCGATGGAGGGGGTGTGCTTCCCATACAGCCTGATAATGGAGCAGCTGACGAGGGCTGCCTGGTGGATGCAGGGTCCAGTGGAATGTTCTCCATATTCTCTACCTCCATGTCGAGCTCCTCTGTGTCCGGCGGCTTGTTCTCCTCGCTGTAGAAGAAGCTCATTTCCCTGAAGGGAGGATCCAGGTCATCTTTGATGCTGCTGATGATCTCGAGGAAGGACGGACGCATCTTTGGGTTATACTGCCAGCACATCCTCATCAGCTCGAAACTGCAAATGATGTTCAAAAGACAAAAAAAGGTGAAGGTCAGTAAGGGAGTCTTTCATTCTCTTCCGCATTGGTTTAGAAGTTTAAAACACTCACAGACATATTGAACTGAAAACCTGTGCAAAAAGACCATATTATGAAAGATATCAACGGACTACACTTTTGTCAATAGCTGATCTATTTTTTATTTTTTTAAATCTATTTTTTAGTATCTATTTTTTTTGTACATTCTTAATTTTTCTTTTTTAATTTAAATTGTACTGTGTTCACTTTTTGTCTGCACTCTTTGCTGCTGTAACACTAAATTTCCCCATTGTGGGATAAATAAAGGATTATCTTATCTTAACTGATTATATGATACTGATGCCTCATTAAAGCCTCATATGAGCTTTATCTGGGGAAAAAAGGTCAAAAAGTGGTGTTACTGTGCTTAAAGGGATACTTGACAGCTAGTGGACATGAGGATGGAGAGTATTGTTTAAAGAAAGACTTGAACAAATGTGAATCCATCCGTCCAAGGAGCAGTAATACTTAACATTTATCTCCAGCAGGTGGCAGTAGAAACCTACATTTACCAATGTTTTAATGCTCCAGCACTTAATCTCAGTAACATAACTTCAACATAAACAAGCTGAACTTGTTTTTGTTTTGCTTTCACTTTGTTTTCATTCTGCTGTGTTTGTATGTCTGATGATGTATGTGCCATATGTTCACCTCCTGGATGTAGAAGATTCATTTCATAGAGGTGTGCTGTTAAAAATGTCCAGTGCAACGCTTACTAAGCAACTATTTACTTAAACTTAATTACATGCATTAAGTTTATTTATTTGTTTGTTCAATAGGACCTTTAGAATTTGCATACATGTGATTCATTGCTACATTACAAATTTGTCACTTAGATCAGTAATGCTACATAAACTTTGCAGCACAGTAAATCATTCCTCAGGTTACTGTGCCAGGCCAGCAGCCGAGCTTTGGAAATGTCAAAACAACATCATAAAAGGAAAAAAAATTTACAGTGTTGTGTGGTGAAACACCACAAACCACAACTTCAATTATACAAAAAACAAGCTCAGAATTCTCTGCAAGGCCTCCTGACATTAACACCTCAGTCATCTCTCCTTCACTCTCGCTGCTCCCTGGCTCTTGTTTTCTGTCTCTCCTACCCTCCCAGTCGTCTCTGCAGTCCTCTGCAGCTCAGTGCCAGCCTCTCTCCTTATGGGTAGAGGCACGCGGATCAGTTCGTTCGGGGGGGGGGGGGGGCGGCTCTAGATTGTTTACCAGCACTGCAGCAAGTGTTTTAAAGTTGAGGTTCAAATGTCCAAAGACCTCCCATGAAAAGATGTGCAGTGCTCAGAGCTCCAGGGTGAACTCTCCCTCCACCATCTGTTGCTGCACCCCAGGCATGTTGATGCAAATTTAGACAACAAACACCGCAGTAAATCTTGACATCTTGTCAACATCTTACCAACCATGGCACATACAGACACATGCGTATGCTATTAAGTTAATTTGACTTGTATTTGACCTGTCAGCTACAAGATAAGCAACATGTAAGTGCTCATTTTCTTAGAAGAGCTCCTATGAACGGAATAAAAAATGTTTTTCAGCCGCTACAAAAATAGCTCCTCAAGGTCAAAAAACACATTTTATGTCTTGTTTTTTTCCCACTAGGTTTTTTTTTTTTTTGGGTTCAAGTCTTTTTTGTTGTTGCAGCTTTTTATGTTGTCACTTGTGTTTTTTATTATTCAATTAACATTTGGTACATTCAAGTCTGTTTTCATATCCAAAAGTCCTGCTTTAACTTGAAAGCAGTTAGTTTTTAAATGACCAACATGGTGCCATTCATGACACGCTTACACCAGGCTTTTAGAATAATAATAACCTTCGTGAATTTGAGCCTTGCAGTATGTTTAAGCATACTGACAGCTTTTAAAAAAACATGATACTAAGGTGTACAAGCAAGTATGTGTTGTGCTACTTGTTCAAGTCTTCCAAAATAAAATCTTGGAGGCAGTCTGGCTTTTATAAAAAGAAGAAGAACAACACTGCACTAGTCCAGCCAAATGTTCAACAGAGAAAGAGATGGGACAAAAGACCTTGAAGCAGTCAGATTAAAATAAGAAACAGACACACTTTCAGGCCCAATGAGATTACAGAGCCGTCTCCCCAACATCTATGCTAAACGTTTAATCAAACGGAACAGGAGTCTTTTTTTTTTTTGCAACAGGACTGCAAAACTTTCCAAATGCAACATCCTTGGCCTGCTGAAACCTTGAAGTAAAATAGGGCTGTAAGTGATACTGCAACATTCCTCAGTAAATTGTGATGTTTACTACGAGCACAGGGAGTCTGCATCTGATTTTTGCCCAACCCTGAGAGGAGGGATGCACTTTCTGTGGATAGGGAAACTCTAGACAGAAACATGGGAAATCCAATCAGTGACCCATAGCTACCTGACCATGGGAAAGACGGAACAAAGAGGCGTTCAAAGCTCTCCAAATATGACTCATCCCCCCCGCCTGTTTTCCAGACTTTTCTTCTCTCGTATCTTCCTGATTGGTTTTTTTGCATCGACTTCTGGCTCCACCACACTTCAGCACTCTTATGGAAATCTCCATTAAGTCACAGCAGCAAAGGGGACCTGTGGTGAAACCCTTGACTTCCCTGTGTGTTGAGCAGCAGAATAACCCACCCACCCACCCTACCGCCAACACCACCACCACCTCTGTAACACAATCCACACACTCCTGTAATCAGGACAAAAAAGTCAGGCTGCCATAGAAACCAGAGGTTTGTGTCTGCACAACACTGGGCCCTCTTTTTTTTTTTTTTTTTCTGCTCACACTCTCTTTCTAAGGTGAGGTCAGCCGTGGAGAGTGGGAGGGGAGAGAGAGAGCAGAATGCCTTCTTATTGAGGTCAGAGAGGGAGAGAGGAGACATGCATATATGTAGCACTGCACGCTGACACGCAGGCTGTGTTTTCTCTCTTTTAACAGCCACATGGGTAACTAAATGAACTATGAATAAATTGAATTCTTTCTCCGTCTCGTCCACTCTCTGCTGACGGACGGACACCATCTCCCCGCTCATGTCTGCTGCCGGCAGACGGAATGCAGGGCATCTTTCACACACGGCTCGTGGCATCCCTTCTATGGGCCGAGGCAGGACGGGTGAGGATGCTCCTCTTGTGCCAGCTGACCCACCAGAGCAATGTCGTCAACAGACCACATTTAACCTATGACGTTAATGTCAGGCCCTCTACCTTAGCACACACATCACATGATATCCCACACACGTAAAACCCACAACTCTAAATAGACGCCGGGATAAAAATTTAATGGGGAGAGAGGACATGTGAGGCGGTGCAAGTTGAGGATAAAACAAATACATACTCTAAGGTCAACCGTAAATCTGCGAGGCCTATCAAAAAGCACGAGAGTGAAATGTGAAACAGTTCATGTTCGAGCAGACTTACAGCATGTCGGGGCAGTTGTCGGGTTTGTCCAGGAGTCCTCCCTCCATGACAAAACGCAGCACTTGTTCATTGGACATGCCCTGGTAGGGCTGTTCTGCTAAGGTGGCAATCTCCCACAGCACCACGCCAAATGACCTGCGGAACAAACAAGGAATTTGTACTTCATACATATCTTTGAAGTTTATCTGATGCTTGAATTGAGCGTAACAGCAGATAAAATGTTATGGGTGTACAGAAGGAAGGCAAGCCCAGCTGCTTTTTCTTACTGGACTCAACTATTTTCTTTCCTTTTCCATATTGTGTCTATTACATCACATCTATACGTTCAGATCAAAACCTTTTGACACACACAGCAAGGACACACACACTCTTTCTAGTCACTATTTTTCTTGTGAAATTCTTTGAACTGATTTCATTGAGGAATATCTAATAAAAAGGTCTGAGGTCCGGAACTTCATTGATGGTGTACAAATTGGTTGGCCGGCGTCTACAGGGGAAACTGGAGTTGTGTAATATAGAACAACAACCCATCTGTTTTTCTATCATTGGCTTCAATTCATTTCTCTATCGAGCCCTGACTCCGCTGTAAACACAAGTTGCATCATTTCACCTTAGAAAGTTGAGAGCAGAAAACTACAACCAATTCATCAAAGTCACTTTTAATGGAATTAGTATTTTAAACTTGTATTGAATTTGAAAAACCCAATAACACTTTATGTATCCTGTTGCACACTAAACTAAATAATGCTTTCAATTCTTACATCTTACCTACAGGACTAAAACATTACAAGATGAGAGGATGATCTCCTCATGTTATATTGATCAGGTTAAACTAAGTCAAAGCAGCCTTGGTATTAAGAATAACAAGTTCATTACTCCAAGGCTCGAAATACTTTAAATTAAAGGGGGAAATAATTATACAGTAGTACATATGTTGGGAAACAAACTCCTGGAATATTCTACAACAGGACCTGAGTTTGAGCACTTTTATCCCTTATGAGATATTATTTTTAAGTGCCCAATACCTGACTGTAACTGTTTTATTTGATTTTAATTACTGACTTATCATTGTAGTGATTTCAAGCTTTTAAATTATTTTAGTGTTTATATTTTATTGTTCTTATTACTCTTTTATTGATTTTATTTTCTGTAGTAGCTTTATCTCATCTCTCGTTGTTTATCATTTATCATTGTAAATGAGGGTCGCCCTCAATGATCTCTCCGAGAACTTCAAGAAAATAAAGGATGATGATATCTATTGACTCTCGTTGTTCACATTTTCACCGCTGTCCTCAGTCATGACAGTAAACTCCACCGTGTAGAAAACAGCCTCATCACAACACTGAATCTGCTCAAACAGAGACAGACGCATTCACACAGCTTTTCTCGATCAACAAAATAATAATCATCAACTTGCGGATTCTTCAGGAGACCACACTGGGGTTCGTCTTACACTCGAGTTCATTTGTACGACTTCAAAGAGGAAGATATAGTACACAAATGTGGAGGTGGGTTTGTGCGGGGAACGGCAAACCTATCATTTGAGAACATCTGGAGTAGTTTAAGCCCACTCTTAGGGACCGACCTGAGGGACATTCTGAGTTGGGAAACAAAAACTTGCAAGGGGGAGCTAGTAAACACTTGTATTTCTCTACAACAATATCGGTCTGGATAGAAAGATGTGCAGCACTCTTAGCTGAGATTTCAGTGCAAGCTGGCATTAAAAAAAGGTGTCTGAAAAAAAAGATGAATCTTGTTTTATGCTCTCCTGTCACACAGAGAGGAATTTCCAAAGAGCCAGCAGGAGACCAAAAGATTTTGATGGTTTTGGAAGCTTTTATAGCGCAGACACACAGACTGAATGTTCAAAGTGTAACGTAACAATGTAGCTGAGAATACAGGCTTAGAAGTGATCTGTGTGTTTTTAGAACTTTGACTCCCCCAGCATGAATAGTTTTAGCTGATCCACACGCACAAACACACAATATGTAGACATTTCTGGAATCGTTTCCATGCCCCGGATTAGTGCAGGTTTACACATGTTTAATGAAGGGCCTTATTGTGATGTGTTCTCATACCAGACATCAGACATTGTGGTGAACACGCCGTCTTTCAGTGACTCCGGAGACATCCAGCGAACAGGCAGCAGGCCCTTCCCTCCTTTTCGGTAGTAATCCGTCTCATAAATATCTCTCGTCATGCCAAAATCTGAAGAGAAGAAAAAAACAAAATCAGAGGTTGGGAAAGCCACTAGAAATCACTCATTCTGTGTCGGAGAGGAAGCTCCTGAGAGCTCATCCATCCCCTGATCTCCTCCTCCCCTACCCTCCTCGCTCCCTCCGTCCATCTACATTAAGACTCCACTGCCTCAGGCACTCAGTGAAAGCCAAAGACTTATTTCACAAGGCTGGCAGAGTAGGTTCAGCATTGAGCAACCAGGGGAGGCTGATGCCACCGTATTAACTGGACTTACCTCCAATCTTCACAGTGAAGTCCTCTGCTACCATGCAGTTCCTGGCAGCGAGATCTCTGTGGACAAATTTGTTGGCATTAAGGTACGACATGCCATCGGCGATTTCCCCTGCCATTTGGGTCATCTTTTTGAGCGGGGGTAGGACCTGGGTTGTGGAGTTCTGGGAAGGAAAAAAAGAAAAAAGAAAAAACACTGTTAAGCTCTGCAGTCAGTCATCTTTTTCTTGCTTTCCAAGATGCCAGCTCAGAAATACAAAGTGGGTGAAGGACGCTTTGTGTGGACTAATGAACAGGAGTCAGGGAGAAAGACTGAAAATAAAAAAAAAGACAGAATATTCAGTTCAAGTCTAGATAAAAGAACACACCATACTTAAAAAAAAGACAATTCAAACAACCCAAAACAATTTACACCATAAAAAAAAAACAGTAGTGAAGTATGTGAGTGTGTGTGCGTATGTGAGTGAGGAAAAGAGGCTCACTTCTTTGCGCAGAGAGCGCAGGTGGCTCTTGAGATCTCCGCGGGTCATCAGCTCCATAATCACTAAGGTTGGCTGTCCCTGAGAGACCACGCCCAGCAGCCGGACCTGCACCAATCACAAAACAACAGATAAGTTGTTCATAACAGATAGTGGGGGAAGTCAAAAGGTGCAATACGAATGAATGCCCCATATTACAATTAAGAAACAAAGTTTGAGAACCTGAGTACTGTCGCACAACTGGATTAAAATATAACAACCAGCTGTGCCGTGATTCATCTGCAGGATTTCTCACTCAGGTGTCTCATAGTTTTTTTTTTTCTTTTTTCTTACCACATGGTGACAGTTGAACTCCTTCATGACTGAGGCTTCGTTCAGAAACTCGATGCGCTCTCTCATGCTGGCCGACTCGTTGACCGTTTTGATGGCCACTCGCGTCTCAGGTTCGTCCTTGACCACTCCCTTGGCGATCCCTTCATACACCATGCCGAAGGAGCCCTGGCCCAGCTCCTTGTGCATGGTGATCTTCTCTCTGGCCACCTCCCACTCATCTGGGACATACACTGGAACAAAAAGGATGGGACAGCAGGTTCAAAATAAATAAATAAATAAATACATTACCGGAAAAACATACCGTTTGTTTTTCAGATATCAAATGTGGCAATTTTTTGGTCAGTCCATCCACTTAAACGTACTTGTTGAAGACATTTTGATACATTTCATACAGTATAGTGTTTTGTTGTAACATCAGGGACTCATACTGTTGTCTTGCAAATCAGTACAAAGATATTCCGGTCTATGATTTGATGTTACACAAAAAAAAAGAAGAGAGAGAAAACAGATATTCTTACTCTCAGCTGCACTGAAGTACTCTGGGTTAACAGAGGCGTAAAGGACTCCATTCCCCAATCTGTCACTGTTCCTGTTGACACAAACACAGCCGAGGTTAGCGAACAGGCTTTTTTCTGACTGTGGACGGCGCGTGGAATTCTTTACGGGAAGTCTCCGTTTTACGACAGGGGAATGTTAATGACAACAAAAACACCATGTTAATGAACATTACACCGGCCATTAAGTTTCATGAGCACAGTGATGCAGAACATCATCGCCCAGACAGTTTGCCTGGCAATGTGCATGTTCGTGGAGGTACTCGCCTTTTTTTGTTCACAAAGAAGAGAATTGTGGTGAGGCTGGCAATGAAGAGCGTCACTATGATGGGAATAATGATGACCAAGTAGAACGTAACACCATTGTCTCCTGTCAGACACAGAGGAAATAGAAAGGTTATCAGCACCGACTTAAAAAGTGTGTTCTCTTTTTTGACAAAAATATGTAAATGTGCAGAATGTGCAGAATGTGTTGTGTGATGTTTTTTTTAATTTTTTTTACGTTTTGGCGGAGGCACGTAGAAGAACACGCTCTCTGTCCATGAGCCGTTGCTTGCGAGAGAGGTGGCGCGCACACGAGCAGAGTAATTCCCTGAGCCCAGGTTGGACAGCCGAGCTCCTCTGTGCTCGCGGTAATGCTGTCGTGACACACACTCGTGTTTCTCAGGCTGAAAGAAACACACACATCCTGGTTACTGTTTTGAAAGACATTAAAAAAAACAGCCAATGGCCAAAGTCCATCAGGTCAGGCTTGGACTGTAAAATGTAAAAATCCGCTTTACAAAAAAAAAAATAACAATGCAGAGTGATGTATGTGAGTTTGATCCTAGAAGATCATATTTTTTTTTTTTTTTTTTTTTTATAAATAATACAGATGAAGAAACATTTTGCTTTGAAAATGGTTTTGGAAAAATGTATTGGTTACTGAGGGTGGGACCAAATATCCATATGGCAAGCTTCTGACATGAAGGAGGGTATTGTGAACAGATGCTACTTGGAAAAAGAAGAAGTTGACAGCAGGATAAAAAGAAGAAGAAAAAGACACCCGGATAATGTTGGACAGCGGTGAAAAGAAAGAAACTGACACCTTAATACTTTTCCTTTATAGGGGCATTTTGTGTTCAGTTAAACAGATAATGGATGTCTCATTCTCTGATCGTCAGTAGTGCAGAAGTGATGTATTGACTCGTTATGGTAGGCCATGTATAGGGTGTCATATCGTGAGATCCACTGCCATTCCCACCCCTATTAGTCACAAACATTATTTCAAGCAGTGCTTTAAATACATTCTGAAAACATGCCTGGTGCCTTTGCTTTAATTAAACGCAGCCTGGCTTACCTCAGTCCCGAGGCGGTACTTGATGTCATACATGAGGATGACTCCGTTGGGCATAACGGGCTCCTTCCAGTGCAGCACCACACAACCCTCCACCTTGTCGCTCCTCTCATAGATCACCTTTCCGGGGATGTCGTCTGCTCTGACTGTGCAACAAAACCACATACATCATTTTACAAACAAAAATATGTCTGCACTAAAGTGAGAGAAGGTATTACTGCACACTGTCGCACATTTTTTTTATCACAGAGTGGAGTATTTTCTGACCTGCAGGTTTGGTCCTGGAGAAAACGAAGGATCCTGCGCTGCAGCGGCCCACCTCCTCGTTGCAGGCGTGGAGGTCAATACGGTACACAGTGAAAGGTCGCAGGTTTGGGATTTCTAGATATTCTGCTCTGCTTTTTTCCTCGGAGAACGGATACTCCCTGATGGGAGGTATTCCATCTGTAGTGTTATCCCCCGGGCCAAAGGTGCTGTTCCCCCTACCGCCAAGGTCGTTTAACAGAGTGTCGTTAGCCACGCCAAAAACATCTCTACGTTTGCGGTCTGGAGGTCTGAAAAACAGAGAGACAAGCGATGCAGCAGGTGTGAAGTCGGTCATGATCATAACAGACTAAAAAAACACTGAAATTCTACTGTAACAAATAATTGTGGTTTTATAACTCCCCAAACTAAAGCATCCTTCTAAGGCGGGTGGAGTGTGTGTGTGTGTGTGTGTGTGTGTGTGTTTGTGTGTGTGTGTGTGTGTGTGACATGTGTCCAGATGCTGTATACAGCTCCCTGTGGAGCAGTTTGGGAGGATGAGGTCAGACAGATCATAGTGAGGAGAGCAGACACAAAAAAGAAAAAAGACAGACTGAGAGATTTTTCCACAGTGAGAAAAAAAACAACAAAGTCCAATGAATTGAATCAAGAAAAATTAAAGACTACAAGGAAAAATAAGCCGTGATGATAAGCCGTGGAGCCGTCTTGTGCGGCACATACACAGCAGATGACACACGGCACCTCGCCTACAGTTACCTTTAAACCGTTACCTGCAGAAAGCTGCGGCTGAGCCAGACGAGACAGAGAAGAGAAGCCTGACTCTGATTGAGCAGGAAAAAGAAAACCGTATTGACAGCAGGGTCATATATAGTGAACGGAGCCTTTATAGGCAGCCTGCAAGGTGATAAATGTCTAGAGGTTGTTTGGAGATGTGATGAGAAGAGCATGAACGGGTCACTAGGTTTTTAATAACAGCATGTGAAAAAGATCAGGGGTGATTCATTCTGTGTCCGGTTACTACTATGTGCTGAATTGAGACGATTAATATTGTATTATTGATTCATTTTCACATAGTTAATTCTATAACATAGGAAAAATACTGAACACAATTTCACACCAAAACATCAAAAGTACAACAAATGAGCAAATTCCTTAAAGTCTTTATATGTGATTTTTCACACTTAAATATAATAGAAATCAAGGATATCCTCTGAAAATAACTCTGTGAGTCATGACTGCCTACAATGGGTGTAACACCCGAGTCCCACTGTCTCACAGACAGTGGGACATCTGCATCTGCTTTCAGAGTTTTCAGAGTCCTATCTTCAGTTTGTTTACATCGCCAGGACGGCCGGCTGACTCCTCCCCTCGTGTATAAAAGTTGTTTAATTGAGGGACTAGAGAAAAGAAGAATAACATACTGTACTCACTGCTTAACTGTGTTTCTAGATCACGCTCATTTCAGGTAAATTTACATGCAGTGTGAAGATACCAGCATAATAAAGATCGCTAGCATTAGCATGCTAACACAACAATGCAGCGCGAGTTGTTTTGGTTTCATGCTGGTGCTCAAGGGCGACATCTGCTGGATCAAAAAAAAATTGTGTATAAAGCCTTTAAAGTTCAAAGACTAAACAATAACCAAGAATTATTAGAATTTCCATTTTTGCTTCATATGAAATGACAGCAATAAAAAAAATAGCTTGTTTTTTTTTTCTGTCAATTCACTGACAGTTTGCTATACAGTACAGGTTGCTCTGTCCATGGGGGCTTGGTTAGAGATAACAAGAGGGAAGAAATAGGTTTTCCCCTCAGGGATTAATAAAGTATATCTTCTTTTTCCTTCTTCTTCTTCTTCTACACAAGGAGGCCTGGCTATCTGTACTAAACTAGAGTCCAGTATCTTTTGTGTCCGTTCAGACAAACACCCACAGACTCAGACAGTTCTGTGGGAGAGTCAAGTTGCACTCACATGTCAACATTCCTCTCCGGCAGATATAACTGGTGTAGTACAATCCTGCTAGTCCTGACAGTACATCAAACGGATACACCTTGACATGGGGGAGTAGCCTGCAAATCTTGGGTCTATCCTGTATATTTTATGTGAGAGTAAGAAGAAGACAAATTGATCGACCACACGGAGAGGCCAGACAAAGAGAAAACTGGAGAGATCTCATTTCTCTGTGTGCAATAAGAGGCTCCACAGCTGACTAAAGCATGTCCTTAAAAACTAATGAGTTACTACAGTTAGTGTCCTGACCTCGCGCGCAAAAAAAAAAAAGGTTTTATGCAATGGGCTCCACAGAGGAGTACACATGGAGTCTGTGGTAACCACACGTATTGCACAAGAAGAGTGAAGGGTGTCTGGAACTGACAGAGGAAGAAGTAACGTCCAGGGAGTCCCTATCAATCTATCTTGTATATATTCATCATGAGTTTTAACACCAGGTTATTACAGTAAATAAAAGCTCCTGTGACATGATGACAGGTTTTGGATCGCATCAGATGCTCTCCTTAAGCAACACTGGCAGCAAACCTCCTCTCCTCCAGTTAATCAGTCTGCCTGCCTTCCTTACTTTCTGTTTGTCTTCCAGCGCTGATGGGGCTCTTCCCTCATTCATTTAAATTCCAGATGGATTCACTGTACATTTCCTGGCAGCTGTCTCACTCGAGAGAGAGAGAGAGAGAGAGAAAAAAAAAAAAAGAAAGACCCGAACAAAGGGAGCGTGCAAGGGGAGGAGGAGAGTGGAGAGCCGAGTGGAGCGGGACAGAATGGAAAACATTTCCTCTTCTTTCTGTTTCTGTTTTCACCCACCCTCCTTCTCTTCACCCCGGGTCTAAACCCCTGAACTTTTGAAAAAACCTCGCCGTTTTTCAAGGCCTTTTTCCCCGTGGAGTGAGCTGTTATAAATGTTGGCTCTGTTACAGCGGAGAGTCTGTGCATACGCAGGCTGAACCCTGAACGCTGAACGCTGCAGGCTGCAGGCACGGGGACCTGCCACACGACTGTTTCCTTGACAGCTATACTATAACAAATCAACACAGCCTGAGAGAGCAGCAGGGGCGCTGAGGAGGGGCCGATATGTGTTTAATTACAACAGAAAGCCATGTTTTATTATTCATCCTTCAGAGGCATATTGAGCCAATTCCTCAAGTGCAGAGGAGGACGCAAAATGTTATGGGAACGCAGCAGCAAGTATAGAAAAGATCTCCATGTTCGACTTTGGCGGATGTTAAGAGATGTATATGTTATGTGTGACTGTTCTCCTCCCACACTCTTTGTATCCATGTATAGACAGAGTGGGACTCTCTGAGAGTCTTAGCCACGAGTACGTTAAATGATAACACAACACAGATGTCAATCTCTATTGTGTGAAACACGAGTGTCGGCCAAACTGGGCCTTCAGACTCCTTAATCACATCTCTCTCCTGGGTTTGTTTGTGTTGCTTAAATTGCCGCCTGCCAGGTCTCCTAGCTCTCCCCCCCTTGCCACTGTTGCCATGGCAACAGAAAACCACAAGCGCTCAGAAGACTATGGATTGGACTCAGCGTGTCTCCTCATCTGTGCCGCCTGACAAAAAAAAAGGCCCAGCGAAAGCCCCCCCTCTGGTCCATCTACGCCCCCCATGGCAGGATCCCGTCAGCTCAAAGAGGAGCCTATTACCCCCAGTACCTCCACCTTGTTCCTCATTCTGACCCGTCAGGGCAAACAAGCTCAGCGCTTGGCAGGCTGAAAGACAGCACTGAGCAGGAGCTAGTAAATGGTTTAAGCGGACCACCGCGAGGCCGGTTTGCGTCTGGTGCTTTACCTCGGCAGAAAGATGGCGTTGTGAAGAAAGTTCTCAAAAACTTTGAAGAAGACGCGGTCGTCCTTCTCCCGGTCTTTCTCCTCGGGCGTCTTCTGGCAGGCGCAGCATGGACCCTTCTCTCCACCCGCCAGGTCAGACTTGGTGGGCTTGGTGTTGTCTTCCATGTCTGTGAGCCCTGTGGCCGGGATGCGGATCGGGGTCTTCAGCTCTGCATGAGGAGAAATAAAGAATGTTTTTCAGAATAACAAGAGATAATGCTTATATATTTCCTAAACACAGAGAATTAAAAACACTATAGGTATCAATTCATATTTGGGGAAATACTTCTTCATTTTCTTGCAGAAATTAAGAAGACAAGACCGATACCACTCTGTAGGTCTGTAAGTTCATTATATATAATATTATAGGTAGGAATAAAGGTGTTCAGACCTTTGGAGCAGTAGTTATGTTGGTAGAGCTCTCTGTCTTCAGCTTGTCGCTGCCAGCGGATCAGGTAGTACGTCAGATTTCCGTTTGGGAAGGCTGGAGGTGACCACTTCACCAACAGCTTGGTCGAGGAGTTGGCATATGCACGGGGGTCTTTGGGCATTGATGGCACTGTAATAGTAAATAGTGATAAAGTTATATTAAAGTGTTAGGAGACGCTGAGATTACCGTCGATCATGATTTTTCAAACATTGTGAGTAATAACTGCAGTACTGACGATCAAACTTACATGATGGGCGCGTTCGGATGTAGACTATCTCACTCTTCGCCCCTGTGATGTGTTTGTCCTCCACCTGCAGGGTAATGGCCTTCACAAAAATAGCATACTGGGTCCAGGGTTTGAGGTGTTGAAGACTGACTTTGGGGTCAGCGTTTCTATCCGAAGGGAGATCCACGTCCACCATGTGCCAGCTGTTAGAGCCGCAGCCATCTTGGCCATCAAACTCAGTGATGTTCTGAAAAGGCCTGAGAAGACATAAAAATGGGTGTCTATAAAGCAAAATAATTCATTTAATTCCTGTCCAAATTTGAGGTCAGAGCTGTACACGTTCTAGTTAATGTTTGTGGATGGATGCCTTCAAATACTTTCAATAGTTTCTGTACATTTGAGCTCTCTCTTTTTTTTTTACAAATGTTGTGTACTTTACAAACTGCCAACCCGTTTTCCAAATCATAACAATACAACGTTTGATTGATTTACTCCCTTCAAGGCAGCCATTTGTTCACTTTGTTACCCTTCAACAAGAACATCTGACAGGTAATCAAAGCCAGACTCAGAACAATTAAAGGACACGTTGTGAATATGACGTAATCTTGGTCGGTTGTTTTGCATTAGAGGACTTGTTCCATTGGTCATCTAAAATAAGAACACCTAATAGGCAGGAAATCCATCCAAAAGCTGGAAACAAAAAGTGCACAGAGTAAGTATTTATTGGGCTTTAATATACAAAACCGGATTAAGATCATATTTTTCAGATAAAATCTTTTGTATTTGAAAGCAATGTTTGAAAATGTAGATCTGACTGTTATGAAATAATAACAAAATAGGATTTTACATCCTAGAACCCCATTTTTCAAACCCTAACAGCCTCTGTGTAGATTCATGTAACTGTATTTTAGTTATGGAGAATAATAAGTTGCTTGTTGTACTTGTTGTGAGTACTCACGACTCTTTGTAGTATACAATGAAGCTGATCAGGTCTCCGTAGTCTGGCGGCCGGTAGCGCTCCCATGTCATCATGATCACGTGACTTGTTGTGATGTTAGAATTGAATTTTAAAATATGACTTTCACCTATAGGGGACAAAGAAATACCATTAAAGCGCACATAGAAAAACAAAATACACCATGCAAATAAAGCTCTGGACATTCTGCCAAAGTTCATGTAAATATACTCACAGCTTGCTCGTTCACCATTGTTCCGGAAATCTCCTTCCTCTGGCTTCACAGTGATGCCCGACTTATCCCACATCTTGTGGATCTCAGACATGCAGAGTTTGGGGTTCAGACGGAAGAAGAGACGCCCGTTCAGGACAGTTATATTGTGGTGATTCCAGTCCCACAGGTACTGCAGGTGCTGGTTGTTGATGGCTGAGAAGGCGTACATGCTGATGATGGAAGAGATCGAAAGGGTTGAGGTTAAAAACCAATCTCTTATAGATGAACCGTGTGGTGTCGAATGAGCTGTGGAAATGTTTTGTGAGAGCTGAAGTTGACAGGGAAGAGGTTCAAAGTTTTGCCACCTGGTGGCAGCGTTAAGCACTAACACAGGTACACTAAGACTTCTCACGAGCTCAGGTATGTGTGTCTGTCTGACAACGAGCCAGGGTTTGTACTGCGGACGACATGAATCAGGAAACAGCGCCAGGCTAATACTTTGAGCTCAAGCCGTCCAAGTAACGCAGCAGCAACACTTCCAGAGGGAAGCGAATGCCTGCCATCCTCAGCATTCCTCCGACTGAAACTTTACCCTGGGAGAAACGACAACAAGGAGGGCGACAGGATTTCCCATGACCTCTTTGGCCATTACCAAAAAAAACTTTCCCTCATATCTCGAAGTGCTGCTGATATGAGGATGAGGCCGAGGCTCACAGACCTGTTGGCAATCCATAGACACGGTTATTTTAAGATCTATGCACTAATGCAAACATCCACTGTCCATGGCTCTATCTTTGATCGAACATTGGTGGCAAAAACCTACTGGCCTGCGTTTTGCTCGTGTTCTCTTATTCACTCAGCCACCACAAACACACACACACACACACACATCTACTGTCAGACAGAAGGAGCAGGCGAGCCGTACTTCTCGATGAGATCCTGTCCATTGATGTAACGTAGGCTCTTGAGGAAGGACAGCGAGCCAAGTGCGTGGGAGTGTCGGATCTTCACATAGCCCGTCACTGTTTGGATCAACCCCATGAAGCTCTCCAGCTCAGACGCTATGTTATCTGGGGACAGGGGATAAACACACACACAACAGCATATTAAAAGGCACATTTAATTATACACATGGACATCCAAAGCTACTGTGACACCCAGGCTATCTCTGTCTGCAAATATACCACAGAGCGCTGTATTGTAGGAGCTTTATCATATGTGGAGATTAGCTTGTGAGTCATCCTGTCCACTAAGCAAATAAACAGCACCATAACATAATGTGTTAATGTAGATTTAGTGGCCTTCACAGTAGCTAATACAATCAGGACCTTTACTTTATCTTTCTTTATAAGTGAGGTGCAACACAGCAGAGTAAAGTTTGTTTAGTCTGCTCACATTTCCCATGATGCAGTGTAGTTTGATCTTCCTATTTAAACTGCAACACTAACTGTATGTGTCGTGTTAAAGGCAAATTGTTTTTTTTTTTTGCAAAAAGTGCACTCACTTCCCCGGCGGATGTTGATGTCCAGGTTGCCTTCGATGACGGTGCACTCTTTAAGAAGCTGAGCAGCATCCACAGAATCGATGACAGCGGATGCGCACGGCTTGTCACAAGGACCGTTGCAGGCGCTGCATAACATGCTGTGTACATGAACAAAACAAGGAGGGAAGATCGTGAGAAGAAACAAAAAAAAAAAAAAATCGAAAATCGTGAAAAGAACGAGTAAATCAACCGACGTGAACTCTTAAACCTCACTCTGAATCCATCCGTCCACTCCCCTGCCTCCCCGAGCATTCCAAAAGGATTCAAGCAAATAAATTCACAGAATGATACAAGGTCACAGCTACAGACTGAGAGTTTAATCTTTTATGGGCCCTCGTCTGAACTCTGGGTTTTCGTGAGAGTGACTCACTGCGTTTGACCTCAGAGACGAAACAGCGGTACTTTGGGCCAAAAAATATACAGCAGCTGAGACACGAAAGTGGAAACTTTGGGAGTTGTGGAGACAAAACAGGGAGGAATGCTGCAAACAAAAGACATTTTCTTATCCACTTTAACAAAGGAAATGTCAGGTGGCCGTTTGAGCTGGGTCTCAAGGCACCTTTAAGTCTTTTTTTTTTTAACGGTGTTAGAAGCGTGAACTTGAATTTTTATTAGTGCGACGTGCTCTTAACCTTTAGCACTTCAAAGCTTTGTTTAAGAAAGGAACTCATTAAGAGCACGGTCAGGTGCAGTTCAGCTCAAGGATGCTGTACTCAAATAATTACTTTCTGCAAAATAAACATTGCGCACATATAGCTTTCATAACTGAAAGACTCCACACTGCTATTCACAGTTAAACCATCAAGAAATCTATACGATGACCTTTCAGTCTCTCTATGAAGAGGCTGAGGTTTTACTCTGTACACACAATACAGGACATTGGCTACTTAAGACTGTGGAAACCTGTGGAAGTTAAGTAGAAAAGATTCTTTTTAGGAGCTTTTTTGAACAATAAAAATGACAAATTAATTCTAACATTCAGCGTGTCACCTGGATGACACTTTACACACCATCAGGATCTAAACTAGAAGTGAAGGCTACCGTCTTTACCGATTGGTATCGTTGCGCGTGAAGCCAGGCGGGCAGTCGGGCATACACTCTCCCCCGTGGATGACGAAGTTATTGTCACCCTGCAGGTGCACTTGAGAGCACACGTCCATGGTGATGCACTGCCAGCCCTCGAACTTGTAGGTGTTAGGGGGACAGTCGGGCACACAGCGGCCCCCGTGGTGGTAGTGGAGGCAGGCCGAGCACGCCATGTCGTTGTTGGGTTCGCTGCAGCTTCCCAGGCACTGGCTGTGGCAACACTCCCCTCTGTCTGTGCAGGCCAGCTTGCAGTGATTTGGGCAAACTAGAAGAGGCAGAAAAAGATGGAGAAGAGGTCAGTTAAGGATTGATGGGAGAGGTTGGCACTGTAGGACACAACAAAACAAGGATGATACAAGTCAAAAAGATGCTACGAGTTTTTTTTAATTAATTTAAAGCACACATCTAGTTTTAAATTCCGTTTACTATTAGAGAATAGCATCTAGTAAAATATTACATAGAGTTGTTTCTGTTTTATAGTCAACCCTCACTGATTTTTACGGGGTTGAAAAAAAGTCCTAGAAAAACCTGTCGATAAAACCCAATACAGTTCAACAGCACCACAAAATCCACACCCCAACAGAGCCAACAAGTTGACACAACACATGTAAGTTTGAGCAAAAATAAAAAATAAGTCACTGTAATTAAGGCCGGCTGTGTGTAAGCTTATTTAAATCCATGTGTTACTAAATAACAGATCTTTGTACAGGATTGATACGTCTGTAAATGTGCCAGAACAAGTGAGGGTTTTTTTTTATTTAAATACAAGAAAGGATGCAAAGGTTAAGACATGAACGCAAATGTTTATCTGTGACAAGATAACAATACTGGAGTATATGTGTACGCTTGCTACTTGTTTATTAACCAAATGTGAAATCAAATATTGATGAGAAAAGGAAACTTTTAAAACAGGCATCAATTAAAGTTCACTAGTGGATTGGTTGGACAAAAACTCCTACTGTTCATCCATCCAGGCTGTGAGAAGAAAAAAGCAGCGGTGTAATGACGGTGTGGGGTGTTTCAAATTAAGCTTGAGCAACATGAATAATGGAAGCTCCTCACTGTTTACTTAGCATTACTAAAGAACCCTAAACTCATAACAATACGTTCTCAAAAAGCCCCTCGTGGCTTAGGGTAGAGCTGGCGTCTGACAGATTGTGAACTCAGATAGATTGTCAGATATATTTAACAGAGCCAAGAAAAAGACCATCAACGTTTCAACCTCAGAAAACAAAAATTGTTATGACAATTCCAAGTCACTCATCACAGGAATAAGACTAATGTGAACTGTTCCTGACTGTAGATTCACAGTTTTCTTCTGATAATCAGCTCTACAACTTCATAAAACGGCAGGTGGAAAAGCATCTGTTATTAATGTTCAGAAGGTGTTTTTTTTATTTTTTATTTGAACTGTGGTCTACTTATAGAGAAGCACATGGATGAAGCAGATGCAAAGTGAGGAAAGCAAATGACTCCTTCTGTTAACTACTGTGGAGACACTACATGCAGGGCTGTCCTACTTTCAATTGAGTTCACACTCTATAGTAAAAGAACCTGGAGTGTGTGCGTGAGTGTGTAAGTGCATGAGTCTCCTGGATGAATGATGGTGAAAGGACTGGTTACAATGATTTTATGTTCTCTGTTTAGGGATAAAGAGCTTCCCTGTGAAAACTAATCTAAGGCTTCACGTTTCTTTTGGGAACTGTAAAACAGATAGAAAAAAAAAATCCTCTCTCACTGTTTGTTGAAAATAATATTTAGCAATAATCCTGATGATTAGAAATTGTGCAGGCAGGAAAACCTGCCCTTGCCCCCCCCTCCCTTGCCCTTGTCTTGTTTGTGTATTTGGGTCTTAAGTGTTTGCTATTTATTGTTGTGGTCTTTGCTGCTGCAAAACAAATTTCCCCACAGGGGCAATAAGCTTAACTGAACTACACTGAACCGAGCTGAAATAAGAGGCACAGCACTCCTGGTTTCTTAGCAACCGCCTCATGGTGCAAAGCCAGAGCTGGAGGAAACGTGCACATAATGTACAGTCACGCACCTACAAACACACTCATTTCACCACTCTCTTTCATGTGTGTTATTGCAATCTGCACGACTGTAGTATGCATTGGGACATGTGTGCACAATGCATGTTGGTATGTGAGAACATGTGTGTGCCAGGGAGCAAGAGGAAAAAGGAGCTCTGCTTTGTTTATTTTCTTTGAAATTAAACACGGGTGCTGAAGCATCATTGTTTTCTCTTCAGCGAATCAGTCAGGAAGAGAGAATGAAGTCGACTGCTGAGATAATCTCTCCATGAATATTTCATGTTGCCTTTAGAAAACATCTGTGTAGGTTAAAAAAATGTGACGGTGCACTACAGCAATGCTGCAGAGCAAACACACACTCCCACAGTGCCAACTCCGGTTAGGCTTCACGAGGAGAAAGGGATGAATGATCATTCCTGCCCTTGTACAGATTCTCCTGTACAGCTCTTTTCTCGTGCGGTCAAAAATAATCACACTGAGGTGAAACAGGCTGTTCAGAAAATTCCTTTAGAATTCTGTGACTAAAAACAACATAAAATGTAGAAAAAAAAAAAAAAGCTCTCATTCAGTAGACCAGATACGGTATCTTTGTTCTTTAATTAACTGCAGTAACTCATGAATTTCTGGCAAACCATCTCCTGATCACACAGACCTTGACCAGGTCTTGCATGGCGTGAGAGTATTCAGCTATCTGGCCTTTGTGCTAAGTATAGATTCACATTACGAGTCGACCCCGGTACTGGTACTTCATGAACAGTCTAACTATTCTGGATCTGGTCCAAGAAAAATGGTAAAGACCTTTTTTTTTTTTTAGACTACAAATGCCAACACGTACAGGTCCTCACATGACAACTGGGATCTGATTGGAAATGTGATGTGGGATTTAGAGGTTTAAAGACGGCCAGCCAATGATGCACATTTGCAGGATGAGCGAAGAAAAGACACACATAAGTGAGGCTTAGTTTTCTTGGAATCTGACCAAAAGGGGGCAGCAAAGGCAAACTCTAATGAGCAGTTCAGGAGGAGGTCGCTTCTTTTCCTTCAGCAGAGTTTTTTTTTTTTAATTCCTCAATGAAAAGAAATTACAAACTTCCAGTGGGGGCAGCAGCCTTAAATCCTTATAAGTCAACCTGGTTTCACTGTCTGACCAAACAACCAGTGGTATCAAGGATACAATCCACTATATATAGATGCTCTTAATGCGGCCCTATTTCCACACTGGTGCTCTCCACACAAAGCTATGCAGGGCATTGTGGGTTTCCACTGCTTCAAAGGAAAGGGACTACCTAACAAGGGACTCTTCTTCAGTCTAGACATCATCGTCCTCGTAGTAGTTTGACAAGAGCAGGAATAAACCAGACGTATCAGCACGTTGGCATCTGACCTCATTCCAGTTCTCGCTATGTTACATAAAAGAGTGTTGCAAAGAAGAAACTGAAGAAGCAAAAACTCTGACACTGATCCGATGCTCTAGAGTTGAATAAGTCAAACTGCTGGGCGTGGCAGAGGGGAGGTTTATGATGATGTTTCTCTCGTACAGTAGTTACTGTACACAACCCTCCTCCCAAATCAAGTTGTTTTAATCTGAATCCCCCTTGAGCAAACAAAATCTAAAAGCATCAGAATGCTGCTACCGCTCATCAGAGAGCTGCAGCTCAAGTGACGGTCGGGTTTATTTCATCAATAGAATGTAAACTAAAAAAAAAAAATCATAACTGAGGCTCCTTTTTAACAGCTGCTCGTGGTGAATCCCTACAACCGTTGTAAAATGCAACCACAGAGGGAGGAGTAGGCATCGCTAAGGCTGAAGAAAAGACAAATGCTGTGTGTTTGTTTCTGTTGTTCTAAAAGGTATCAGTCAGTCACTGGACTATGCCAAGAATCTGCAGAATGTTTTAGGCTGCAGAGGATTCAAGGAGGAGAATGTTAAGTCCATGTTCTTGCAGCAACAACCACACAAAAACTGCGTCGAAAAACTTGAGAAGAGGACGCTTCTAGAGGCCTCACACATGATCATGAAGGTGTCATATAAAACCAGAAGAGGATAAAGACTTAAAAAAAAAAACATGTGTGGATGTCAGTGTTATTTTACAACAAAAAAAGAATAATTATAAGCATTATAAAAGCAGTCATGGGGCAGCAAATTTTTTCGTCCATCAGACTGGCCTTGCTTTGTTTAAGGGCGACTTACAGGTTACAATTTTTTTTAAATATTTGTTATGGCTGTTGACATTGAAGGCTGAAACTTCATTTCATGTGTTGTAAAAGACAAATTTAGTGGAACAAGCAGCTAAAAACATTTTTTTTCGTCATATCACTTGAAATGTGGGACTCATGTTCTCAGACTCTGCCGTAGTTCAACCTATTGCTCTACGTGTATCAGGTGAAAAGTTTCATCGCGTCTCACTCATCTCTCTTTCTCTCACTTCTTCTCTCTTAATGCATTACATGTGTGCAGGGACATAAAGATATATTGTGTATTCATTCATATCATACTGTAATTTACTAAAATGTTATTATCTCAGATTTATGAAGCAACCGGGGGGATGTGACTTCAAGCAGCTGCCAGTGATTAAGAGTTCAAATAATCCAGTGAGGTGGGGATACAGATGTTTAACGTGGATATGTGTGACAACCACTCGGCTCTTTGTTTGTTTTTTGTTGTTTGGCACCATGAAACGTTATTCAGATTTACCATTATAGATGGCAATATGAACTGATACAAGCTGATACGCTCTTATAAGTAACTGTGGAAGTAAAAGTATTAATCTCCCACTTATAACAGCCCTCATGATCAGATATAACCTCTGATATGTGATATATAACAGAACAAAACTGTTACATACAGAACACAGCTTTAAATATATCATGTCAACATTAGTCATTCACTACGACACCTGCCCAGTTTTACCCTTTGTATCCGTCACACCGAAACTCTATTTCTCCCAAATCTGACCTGTTGTTGGTCTCTCTAATACCAAGCAGCGAAATGATTAGAGACTGCGGTCCGTTGTATGTAAATAAAAAAATGTAAAATCCTCTCGATTGAAAAGATTGGCATATTGATCCGTGTTTAATAATGTTAAATGTTAATGATTACTATAACCTAAACCAGCGGGACTCCTCGTGTTTCATCACATCTGGTCGTCTGTTTTTGGTGCTAAATAAAGGAAAACAAAAAAACTGTAGAGTACTTATTCATATAGTTTGTCCAAATATATATTTTCTAAACAATTTCATAAATCGCTGGTGTGTGAAAAGATAAAAAAAAAACCTTTCAGGTAAAAAAAAAAAAAAAAAAGGGTCATAGGGTTCATAGTAAAGAATGAATGGCTTTATTGAATAAAAAAGCCGGTGCATGACAAGAAGAGGATTGCAGTGCAGCATTCTGCTCATCTGAATGCAAGTCATGTCCCGTTTGCTGGAGAGCACGCTGTGTTAGTCGACTACTACACTGTTTACATTAGGAGGCTTGTGACGTGTTACTGCCAGCAGCCTGCAGCCACCTCTGATAGAAGAAGAAGAAGAAGAAGAAGAAGAAGCAGCATGGTCTGGAAATACAAAAAGTTTGATTTAGCAGCAGACATTTTCCCATGGGTGTGAGGCAGAAAAAAAAAACATTAAATGATGGATTGAAAGATGAAGTGCTTCATTCTTCAGGACATATCACAGCATGGTATGTTTTCCCTGTGTCATAGAAGATAAGTAGTAACCGTGACAGGCTGTTGGGAAATCTTTCATTTTTCACAGTGGGTCTGGGGGGGGGGGGAGGAGGAGCCGGAGGGAGGAGGATGTCGGGAAAGAGGAGGGTGGGGGTTAAACTGGGAGCTATGTGCTCGACCAATGGCAGGTGGGCAGGGGAGGTGCTAATCCTGATGACTGACATGTTATTGAGTCTGGAGCAGAGATGGTAAACAAGTCCTCTCTTGAGCAGGCGTGCAAAGGGGGGGCGGGGGGGGGGGTGGCAGTAACCATAGTGATTAAGCACAGCTTTTCCACTGATTCGGAGAAACCATAAGTTCAAGGAGAACCTGGAGAGACGTACTGTAGCATTCCCAACCACAAGCCTTCCTTTCCTTACTCATTAAATACGTCTGACCCTTCACTGGAACGACAGCTAAATAACAAAGCATGACTGGGCATTATGGCAGCAAGGGTGAAAATTATGCAGGGCGGATCACAATTTAACTGAATGTATAAAGCCGATTCAATTAAATCTAGTATTTGAACTTGCAGGGTTTTAATTTTATTTTAAAGAAATATTTACTCTGTTAAAAAACAGAGATGTGTCAGGAGAGATTAAGAAGCACGAGGCATAATGGAACTTAATTTAGGAGGAAAATAAAATAATAAGCTTAGATAATTAAGAAAAAAAAATGTATAAACATATTCAGAAAAAAAGCTGAACCCTCATTTACTAGGCAGAAGAAGAGAAAATAAATAAACAAAAAAAAATCTGATAAAATGTAAACTTGAATTAAATGTGAGGAGTGAAGTTGGGATGTTTTATAGTGCATATTGCATCATGATTTGGTCATGATAGCTGCATGATGTGAAATGGGTTACTGTAGCAGCTGCACGCCTAACCGTCAATCACAGCGCCTGTCCTTGCTCTACGGTATAAACGGGGCCATAGCTCCATTAGGACATGATTAAATTTATCTCTACATCACCTCTATTTACTCAAGTATTCACTCTACTGCACACTACAGTAATCCACAGCACTGCCTCCCACTCTGCACACTCAGGTTACCACAGCTGAGAGCAGGAGCAGACCGGGAGTACAGTAGCAGACAGTAGGCCTATCAGGGGCTGCTGCAACCCTGGATCGCAGGCTGACCCCCCCCCCCCCCCAAACTCCCCGAGCTCCATCAGGCCACATCCTCATCCGGCAACCCGATCCTCCCTGGGAGCCCCCAGCGGATCACTCCAGACACTTGTTTAAACCACATCAGCCCAGACGGCCAGAGAGAGGATGCTTCCTCCACTCACAGCAGAAGTCAAACCACATCACAGCTTCCAGCGCTGCAACGTTGAGAGAATCTCAAGAGCCCTGATGGACTGATCTAATCTTTAGTAGTGTTTTTTTCACTTTTTTTCAGCTGTGCATGTTCTGCTGATGAGAGGTTGTTTTTTTTTTCCAACATTGCACAGCATCATGTTGTGATGTTCTCATGCAGACGGCTGGCTCAGAAAAGCTTGTTTAAATCTCTGTTCAGTCCTGTGCACAAAGGTGTGTGTGTGAGCCCGCTCCTCCCCGTCCCAGTGTTTCTGGTTCCCTTCCACTCTCATGCCCACTAAAGACCAGCAATGTGTTTTTCACACAACTATGTGCTGGTCTGTGTGTTCAGGCATGCGTGGCATTTCCCCTCACTCGCTTTCAGTCACAACAACACACACGCATACATACACACACACACACACACACGCGCATACACTCACAAAAAAACAGACCTTCCTTCTGCCCTCAGGCTTCGTCCCATCCTGCAGCTGCTGCTGTTTTTGTTGTTGCTTTTGTTGTTTACTTCACGAACTCACAGGACACAGGTATGCAGCACCGTCACATGTGAGAACACTTTTGTGTTTTTATTGCTAAAGAGGAAGAGGATGGTCTGAAAGCTATTAAAGTTTAAACAGTGGAAAAAGTGAATAAGTCGATCAAGTCCACTCTTTTTGACCCAAAAAGAAAATGAAAACACAATCTAGATGAATGTTCTGATATAAGAAGGAACGATTCGTTGTAACAAATGATTCAATACTGGCCGTCATAAGCTTATATTATGGTAAATGGAGGTTGTTGTATGGTAGTTAAGGATACAGGCACATTACCCAGATACTGTGTCGTCCGAGCACTATATTCAAATGACTCATCAATCTTGTAGCTTTCCTTTAGAGCTGAAAGGGTTGTCAATTGGACGACTGACGGATAGTTCATTACTCTAATATTATTTTAGAGCAATAGACTTCACAGAGGGGGGGATTTCTTAAGGTTTCAGAGTACTTAAATCCTTAAGCAATGATTAAAAAGCTGCCTTTGTCAAGCTAATTGCAACAGATGTTTTCTGGTGGTAGTAATGATAAGACAATTTATGTTGCACCACCTGCTGTATTTATGATGCTTATTTGGGCATTAGAAAACAAATCCTAAAAAAGAAACTGCAACATTTTTGTCGCGCAGCAGATGACAAACCGCACAGCTGGGATACGAAGACTGGCATTATTATGAGAAAAAGCAATGTCTGGGAGAACTCGGGCATTTTTCACAGATTCTGGAGGTGTTTCCTCTCACTAAAAAAGTGGTTTTCTAAAAATACCTGACTTCCCAGATCTGCTTCATTAAATGCACTGTGTTTCCTGGCAGTGCTGTGTTGGCTGAGGGTTAGTAAGAGCATGTCAGGCTTTACATCCCTTCAGCCTCCCACGTACTGCAGTCTAATAATTTGTTGTGTCTGTCGAGGAGACACTCATGAAGAGAATCACTAAATTCAAACACTTTGTTACGATCATAAACTGTACATCATACCCATCAAACGCACACTTGACTATGCACTTGAGACCAATATAACAAACCAAACACATAAAATGAATCGCTTCCGGTTAAGGTGCTGGATGTTTGCAGGCTCAGTGTACCCGCCTATCCCCTCACAGGCAGCTTACCCAGAGAA
Organism: Labrus bergylta; assembly: GCF_963930695.1. Classification (NCBI taxonomy): domain Eukaryota; kingdom Metazoa; phylum Chordata; class Actinopteri; order Labriformes; family Labridae; genus Labrus; species Labrus bergylta. The sequence continues at coordinate 27,647,899 of NC_089201.1, read as the reverse complement.
AACCTCCAGCCATATGGACCACCGTTGATTCTTAACTCATTCACATGGACTCCATTAACAACCCTGTTTAAAAAAAAAGTGACCTTAACTTTAAAACATTTAAAGCATGAAGGGGCTGCACGATATGAGCATGGTGTGCAATAACATTGTGTGTGATGAAGATATGATGTGTGATCATTTGATATTGTAATGTGTAGTACGCTGTCCAGCAGACGTGCTCCACCCTGTCTGTATTTTAAAATGACACATCTTTATTTCACTTTGACTTCCAGGAGGCTCTAATCCTTCTTAAGCATAGCAACATTTTCCTTGAGCTGACAGGATAAGTTTGTGTTCATTGCAGGCATTAGAAGCAGGTTAAAAAGGAGTGCTTTGCAAACACAGCAAAGGGCATTTGTCTATTACTGAGCTGATAATCAGTGCACATATTGGCAGCCACTAAAAAGGACCATGTAACCCACTTGGAAACTACACACATGGTAGTCTGTATGCGTGTGTGACTGACTGCAGTTTCCTTGTTTTTACTTGTTCCTTGCACATGCAAACAACATACTGTAGTAAAAATTGTGATATCCTGTTTATCTAGTGCATCTCCCTTTGCCTCAGTGTCTGCCACCTCAGTGGAGCCTGAAGTTCCGCACAGTCCCATTAGCCACTTCAAATATGACATCTGGATTTAGGGTTTCCTTTTTCCCTCCGCTTAATTATATTTTCACAGCGAGTTTTTCTTCAGGGTACACACAGTATCCTTTTTGTGAGGCAGTGCTCGTTCTCTAAAAAGGACAAGCTGTGGGTTCAGCAGGGACAGTCGTGCCCAGAGTTAACATCTGTTACAGATGGACACTGAGACTACTCTGCATACTTTTAAAGACGCACTCAGACTGTAAACAAGCCCTTTCAAGTGTAATGGTTTAATAAGATACCATCCTGTCATCTGTCATACACAACAGGAAAGTTCCTAGTAAGTCATTTTGTAGTTGTTTAAATGCAAATTTAGATTCAGACTAGTCGACCTGTTTATAGTTAAGAACGCTGACAAAGAAATAGTCATATGTGAGTTGAATTTGTTTAACATGGCTTTACAAGGGACCAGTGTCTGAGGGTAAATGATGTCCCATTGGTTTGCTAAGTGTGGCTAATGTTAGCAGTGTTAACACCGCCAGCCTTTGGTCCTCCTTGCAGGTAAACATCCACATGCCTGACCTGGTTATCGCTCTAGTAGGTTCGGTTATAAGCCATCTAAACCTATCGCAGCCTTTATCTCCTGTTCTATATCAAAATACGTCCAAATCGTTCCACATGAAAAGTAGAGCAGTGTGGCTGAAGCCATTGAAGACTTTCTATGTGATTTTTCACACTTAAATATAATAGAAATCAAGTATATCCTCTGAAAATAACTCTGTGAGTCATGACTGTCTACAATGGGTGTAACACCCGAGTCCCACTGTCTGTGATGTTTTCAGAGTTTTCCGAGTCCTATCTTCAGTTTGTTTACATCGCCCGGACGACAGCTGACTCCTCCCCTCGTGTATAAAAGTTGTTTAATTGAGGGACTAGAGAAAAGAAGAATAACATACTGTACTCACTGCTTAACTGTGTTTCTAGATCACGCTCATTTCAGGTAAATTTACATGCAGTGTGAAGATACCAGCATAATAAAGATCGGTAGCATTAGCATGCTAACACAACAATGCAGCGCGAGTTGTTTTGGTTTCATGCTGGTGCTCAAGGGGCGACATCTGCTGGATCAAAAAATTGCATATAAAGCCTTTAACCAAAGCTAGAGCCCCCGCTAGTGGCCAGTGGCTGCATTACAGCTAGTTTTCACCCTAGATTACAGAGCTTCATTCTTCTTAAGAAAGGGACACACAAACCTAGGGCTGGGCGATATGGACCAAAAGTCATATCTCGATATTGTTTAGCTGAATGGCGATACTCGATATGTATCGATATGTATTTTATTAACAGTGGAAAAATAAACCACCTGTTTGTGAATTTAAAAAGCAATATTATAAAATAAAAAAATGTTCCTTAAATACAATAAAAGAGAGAGAGAGGAGGAGCAGGGTTAAGAGGGACAGACAGTCAGTCATCAGTGAGATGAGAAAAAGGTGACCTGACACCTGACATAAACTATATCCATATTAACGATATTGTCTTACCCTATATGTTGTTTGAAAATATATCGATATATCTTAAAAACTCGATACATTACCCAGCCCTAAACCTCTAATATGTTTGTCTTTATTTCACATCTGTTGAGTTCAAACTTCCAGCTTGCAGGTACTTCACAGGCAGCTGAACAAAACAGACAACTAAAGGCACTTACTGCCGACTTTGTGTCATGTTTGGACACTGTTACGGTCGAAGACGGCAGTCGTGGGGGATGTTTGGCTGCATATAACAAATGTGCTGCTTTTTTTTTTTTATCTGAGTGCATAAATCTGACAAACAGCCTGTGAGTTAGCATGTAAATGTTATGGCACTGATTACAGTAAAAAAAGTGCAGGGGGAAAAAAAAAAACAGTGAACTCATAAAAGCATGTCCTCATTAGTAATTGGGTAACAACAGACCCAAATATGGCAGTCTCACAAAGCCTGCACAGTGGAGTGTAAAAACACGTCACTGTTTACAAGTCTCAGATTGTTGTTTACGTCACTTTCAGGAAGTTTCACTCGCAGGCTCAGCACAGACACGGCTCCTCAGTTTCAACTTAAGTTCTGGTGTTAATCAGATTTTACCATGACGCAAGTGTACAGTTTACCTCTGGTCTCAAACACATGCTGCACAGTCATGACAGAGAGGAGCCACTGAAGTGAAATACCTCCGTCTACCTCTCTGTTCAGCATAGTGGAACAGTTTCACAGAGCACAGAAGACACAGAGCATGGGAACTATAGGTGGGTCCCGTGCACAGAGGTCAAAGGTTAAAGCCGAGAGGTCAGAGGCCAGAGATGAGGCCAACTATTAAAAGTCTTACGGTACCAACAGGAGACGGGCAAACCGATGAGGACGGAGCCGGACAGCTCAACAGTCCCCAGCCCACACTTCCTATTGGCTGCCAGTGACATCATGCCTCTACCCCCATTTTTCACCTCCTCTTTTCAGGGTGGGCGGAGAATTTGTATCTTCCTCCTCCTCTTTTCTCTCTCTCACACACACATACTGTACACACACACACACACACACACACAGTCAGTTTAATTTGCCCCTTTTAGGGACCTCAGCAGCTTATAGGGCCACTCTTGCTCATGAGGAGAGAAGAGAGAGAAAAAGAAGGAAGAAGCAGAAAAACAAAAGAAGATTGAAAGAGCAGCCAGGCCCTCTCTCTCTCACACACACACACACACACACACACACACACGCCCACAGAAGCATCCAAACACTACAAGTATGCCATGATTCAGATGGACAGATACTTCATGCAGCCCGTCTTAACCAACACGAGTGTGTAAAGTTTAGATTGGTGCGTCATGCTTCATGATGTTAGATTTCTAAAGACGAGGTTTGACATTTAACAGATAGCGCACTAAATTACCAGCAATGTGATTTGTCTTCTGCAGTGAAGTAAAAGCATGGAAGGCCATCAGGCGAGGCACATACTGAGAAATAATTGCTTGATATTTAAAAAGATGTGCTGGACGTAAAAAAAGGACTCCGACCATCTAGTTATCTCGAGTATGAAAACAGACGTGAAGTTACGCGGAGGTCTTAATCAGGGGGGATCGATCCGTGTGATAAGACAGGTGCTACAAGTCAGATGAGGCTGGAGACAAAGGCAGCTAATAAGAGAGTGTGCAAGTTAGCCGGTCGTTTTCCTTTACTCTGACACAGTCAGTGTTGACACTCCATGAGAGATTAACTCCTAGGCCGATTAAGGAGGAGTCAGCACACGTAGGAGAAGTGAAATTTCATCAGAGTGCCACAGGAGGAAGTGGATGAGGCTGCATGGAGTGAAGAAAAAGGGGGCAGAGGGGTTTGCTGGCACTGGGGAGGATTGGAGGGGGATTTCCCTGCTCCTAAATAGACTTCAATCTAGCTTTTCCAACTAGGAATATAATCCACAAAGTTCACTGAACACTCCGCCGGTGTGAACATACAGTAAACGAGAGCGTTCAAAGGATGACACGGAGAGCAGAGGGGACAGATGCCAGTAGCGAGGCAGGGAAATGGGCACAGAGAACAAGCGTTGCCTCGAACCACAGGAAGTGCTGAGCCCCCACCGTGTCAAACACAAGACTTCGAGAAATGATTGAAACAAAATACCCACGCTTTCTCCCCCCAAACAAACAATGGCCTCCATTGTGAAGTGCTGTGGCACACTCACAGTCAGGAGGAGGAGGGGGGGGGGGAATAAAGACACAGTTTGAAAACAGTGGGCCTGCAAATCCCCCCCCTCCTCCTCTCTTTCGCTCTACTCTGAAGGCCACAGACAACTTTCTCTCCTCAGTTTGGGGACACGCAACACTGACACCCACTTGGTAGCCCCCCTGCTCAGAAAAATATGCCGTTGTCTTGTTGTCGTTAGAGACCTCCACCACTCAACGCACCAGGCTGCAGCAGTGTCAGAGCAGCCACAGGGGGCCGAAGCCACGCTGCACTACAGACACGTTATATACACTGAGAATGTAAACACAAGTCTGGGGAGCCTTTTTTGTACCTTGTATAACTCAAAATCTGTAAAGTCACAATAATGCCTGATGTTTGATAAGTGGAAACAATTTCAATCTTAAAACTGACACATGTTGTAGATCATAACAAAGATTGAGTAAGAAAATATTCTGAAAATAGACATGTATACAAAAAAAGGCTAAAAATACCACATTACAACCACAAAGTGAAGCAAAAAAAAAAATGTATATTTTCTCACACTCCAAACTTGTTGGGAACAAAATTCTGAAGCTCAGTTGCTCTCAGCCTGGTCATTTCCTTCAAACTTCATCAGTTTTATGCCATTCTTTAGAGATCCCCCCCCCCCCCCCCCCCCCGTTCCACTGACACTTGTGCAGGGAACCTGCAGAAAGAGGACACTGCAGCAACTGCATGCACAGTTTAAGACTCCGTTCTATATTTACTTAGAGAACCAGCGTGTCAGTGCTGTTCCCGGCTGCAGTAATTTGTTGCAGTTATTTCATAAATGTCTTGTTAACTATTATTGGTCGGAAAGCCGCCAAATTGCACATCATAAACTGTAACAAGCCTGAGGCTATATTTACTGTTCCACAGTAGTACTGCTGCGGCTCTCGAACCGATTCAGTTAAAAAATAAAAAAAACAATGCTTGGTAATTGAGGATAGATGAGATTCTACTATTTACCTCCACAAAAAGCCTGCAAGTGATGGTACAAAGACGCCTTTGCAACACATATCCAATGCATTATAATCTTATGTTAAACATTGTCTGACTGACTCTGAGATATGCATTATATAGTCCTCAAGTTTGAACAATGATACAAGTGGCTTGAGAGAGAGGATGATCCACACCTGCTAGATGAGTGATTTCCTCCAGAATGCACTTAGACAAACATGAATGTGCACACACTCGCATACTTTGGAACAGCCGGTGCTGGGAGGCCGGCTGGCTACTCACAGCCAGGGGACAGATATCTGGCTAGAAAGAGAGGGAACCGAAGCACGCTGCACAATCACTGAGCCATCAATCACAAACACACACACACACACACACACACACACACACACACACACACACACACATAAACACACACAGCTAGACAGAGCAAACACAGGAAACAGGAGACCATATCCTTTAGCTACCACTCAAAAGAAAGCCATCAAAGTGCTGGCTCTGGCTTCAGGCCTTTCTCCAGGGCCAAATTTCCAAGCACTGCTTTTGTCTTGTGGTTGGTTTGATTAGAGTTACTATTACTCTGCTCTGACCCCTCTCACAGAAGGTGTGTGTGTGTGTGTGTGTGTGTGTGTGTGTGTGTGTGTCCTGTACAATGTGCCACACCACAACAGTTATCTCCTATCCTAACAAGCCTACTGCTCTTTGTGTACTCTGCTCTTTTTTTTTCAGACAAAGAAAGGCAGGCAAGGAGGCGACGGCAGATAGGAACCGTTTTTGTTGTCAATTTGGTGGTTAAAGGAAGAATACTGAGGGCACGAAAACAAGCATTATACAGCAAAGTAGGAATGCCTGTTTATAGTTATAGTTGAAAAATCAGCTGATTTTTTTTGATAGCATTGTATTGGACTGAGTCAGATGTTTTCAAATATCTCCCAGAAAGAACGCTATAATTTGAACTTGAAAAACTGTGAATCACACAGGATTTTAAAATATTACACTTCCAATCAATAAATCAATTCCATTTTCAATCAATTAACTAATTAATTGCATTTACTTACAAGTCAAACCAAAGATCATTTAAGTTGAAGCCAAAAAGTTCAACTGAAAAGGGAATAAATCTAATGAAATGTTGGCAAATTTTATGAAGATTCTGAAGTTTTAAGTGACAAATTAAATGAATGACACATGAAATGTTTTCAATAATGAACTCTTTTGTAAATTTATTGGCCAACTATTCAGGGCCACTGGCGGAAACAGACGGCGTTCCACACACCACCATCACCTCCTGGCCCCATTGTGCCTGCAGAAGCACATTCCTGCAACATGAAGGTACAGCAGGCACACCTGCAGCGTGATCCATGGCCTGTCCTCCAGGGGAAAATCACAGGTTTACAGAGTAGCCCAGAGAGAAGATGATCTCACCCTGCTCTTACACTATTTAACATTTCTTGGACTCCATGAGGAACAATGTTTTGAGTGGTGTTCAGGCGAGTTTCTGCCTTTGGTGTAAGGAAAAGGCAGCCAGCGTCGCAGGCAGTATCAAATGAATTAATGTACACAGTGAGGAGTAAACAACATCAGAGGACGTCCTTTTGTCCCTGAGCTACTGTGACAGCATGTCCTCCTGTCTGCACTGTCACTCTGTGTCAGCTCTCATTACCTGCAGTGTTACATGACCGCCACTGAATGACTGCGCTACTGACATGCTAATGGCACCTGCTACCTTTTGCTGGATGGGCAGGAGAGCTTGCACTGTCACTGACCTCGCTTATGCAGACTCAATGGCTCTTAGAAATATTTGGCCAAAGGATGAATTAATTAATAAAACATATGAAATCAAATAAGGCATGTTTCTGGATGTGTTTATAATGTTTTGACTACAAGAAAGCCACAAAACATAAAACAATGTAAAAAAAAAATTAGTGCAAGGATCAAATTTTGATTCTCTCAAAAATCTGATCTCTCTCACAAACGTCCTCTTGGCTCATTCACCAACAGCCATAATTCATTTGTAAAGCACTACAGCTGAGGGGGGGAAATACAAACGAAAGCAGGACTGAAGCTTCAACCCCTTCTCCTGTAACACAAGACAACCCCCTCCCGCCATGCATCAAACGGAGTCGCACACCCCTAACTCCTCGCAGAGAACATCTGACGTCATGAGCGTCGATGAAATACACAGCCTCAGAAATGAAGAACAATCTCTGTGACTTCAAAGATAAACACAAAGGTGAAAGAGGGGATCTGCTTTCTTGACAAAAAAAATAAACTCCATAAAAGGAAGAACCACTTAAAATGACTTTATAATTAATAGAGTTAAACTAATATTACCTTTATTTCCAAAACAAAAAAGAAAAGTTTGATTATTAGTTGCAAACATGTACAGAAAAGGTGTATTTGTATTCCCTGCAAGGAAAGAAAACAACCTGGATGTAGCAGTTGGGAGTAGAAAAATGTTTACTTGAAGGCTTAAATGAAATAATAGTGCACGTACACTATCGAACAATTGTGTCATTCATCCCCGGGACTCTGCTCAGTAGAACAGCAGGTAGATTTCAGGATGGGACAACAGGGGAGTATAGATATGATGTTTACAGACACACACCTCACAGGTAAACAAAGGAGGGGCAGGAAGCTGGTGAAGACTTTTGTGAAAAGGGCTTGCGATGGGCCCGTTACTCCTCATCGGCGGGACGGAGCCGCTGTGGCTGCTAAGCGAGCAGCTCCTCGGGCGGAAGCGCAGCCCCAAATTGGGCCTTTGTTGCAGGCTGCACAGCGTCCCAACAGAGGCATGAACAAAACACAAACACACAAAGCCTGTTGAAGAGGCAGGATTGTACGTGTGTGGGCCTACCCCAGGCTCCTCCTCAGCCTCACACACACACACACACACACACACACACACACACACACACACACACACACACACACACACACACACACACACACACACACACACACACACACACACACACACACACACACACACACACACACACACACACACACACACACACACACACACACACACACACACACACACACACACACACACACACTCACTCACACGCAACCAACTCCACCACAAGCGCCTCGGAGCCGCGTCTCACCCACCCACACATATACACAACACACAACCTGACCCGCCTCCCCTCTCGCTCTCTCTCTCTCTCTCTCTCTCTCTCTCTCTCTCTTTCCCTTCTTGTTCCTCTCTCCTTCCCACCCTCATTCATAAAATGGCCGCTTCACAACTCCAGCTGCTGGCACGGAATTTAAGGATGAGGGGCAGCGACAGGCCAGGAGGGGCTTGTTTGTTCTATTCTTCCCCCAGCTCCTCGAGTCTGTCGAACTTTTTAAACTCCGAACTGCAGCGTTAAGTTTGGTCTACCTTGTTCCCCTTCCTTGCATATGCCAACCTTCCTCATCCCTGTCCCCTTCCATCTCCTCCTCCTCCTCTTCATCCCCCCCCCGCCCCCACCTCCCCTCCCCTCCAAAACAAACCTGATACCCTCATGGCCTGGGAGGGAAACTGAAGCTATGTGTCTGGCAGGAGAAGGCAGGCGCAGAGCTAGAGCGGGGGCAGGAGCAAAGCGCTGGTGGCTCCTCCTTAGAGGCCAGCGAGAGGGGAGCAGGGACATTCTCAAGTTCCATCCCTGGAACACATCCTCCATGTTTCTGCAGTTTTACCACATCACACGTACATGCAGGCTGTCCAGGCATGCGTTCAAAGCAACAGGATGGCTTTGACGTTTGCCTCCTCCCACCCCCCCCCCCCCCCATTTGCCCTTTGTAGTCCAGAAATAGGAGGAGAGTTTTTTTTTTTTTGTCTTTTTTTTATACTCAAACATTTTTTGCAAGGTGGTTTTTGTGCAGAAAGCAGGATCCATGTTAGAGGCGCGACAGAACCAGGCAGAGCAAATAGATTGTGTCCCTGAGCAGCTCATTTCAGGCTGCCACAGAGTTTTATAAACTGATCAATCAGACAGTGTCTGCACACCATGGCTTGGGCTCAGGAGAGAAAACAAAGACTACAGTGCCAGAACCATTTAGACAACACCACAGGGTGCAATAATAAGTGTCACCGTGTGTGTGGTGTGTGTGTGTGTGTGTGTGTGTGTGTGTGTGTCTAACACTAACGCATCTGTCCCCCCCCCCTACACACCTCTGCAACGTCTTCTGCTGTAAGCACACAAATTAAAACTCACTCAAGCAAGAGCATTGGCTGCCCCCCCCCCCCCCCCCACCCCACCCCACCCCCCAAATACAAACACATATCCCCCAACCCAAAAAGCTCCTGCTGCTGTAGCCTCAGTCAAGCAGATGAGGGGACAAGGAAGTAAGAAACGATGGAGGGGCCCCAGTGAACCCAATAGACCCACCTCTAGCTGAAATCACTTGTAATTTGTGATGGTGGGGCGGGGCTTCTTCTGTGGTAGGACATGCACATCAGCATGCGCACACATATGGCAAACAAAAGTGACAAGGGTCAGTGGGATAAAAGAGAAGAGCGTCAACCAGATAGTTTGGTCTTTGCTGCTCACAGCTTCACTCTCCTCGTTTCAACATCTCTGTAAGAGGACGACCATCTGTTTAAAGGAGGGGTTATGTAATCTCTACAAGTCATGGAACTGTTACTGTAAGCAGCTAATTTCGTTGTTCAGCTCAAACCCGAGGGAGTTGCATCTCCCCTCCTCAGCCTGCAGGCAATCAGCCCACGCAGGCCACCTTCACCTACCAACCAACCAATCACCCACTCTCCGTCTGCCTGTTCTTCACTGGCCTCCCTCTACTCAAACTTTCCACGGATGGGCAAAGATCAGCGTGGTCAGCATTGATCATTCGGTATAATGCGTCAGCCGTACCACAGAGTTAGGGATCCCAGGATCAGAGTTGGAGTTCGGGGACTAAGAGAGTAGACGCCGGTGTTGCAACATCACACGGTATATCTTAGCTGGCAGCGCGAGAGAGAGAGGGACCGAAAAACTGAAAGAACCTACATCCAGGCCGCGCTGCATACTGTGGTTACGGCTGCACGGCTATTTATACGTGTCCCTCCTTCAGAGGAGGAAGCCGCTCCTATTGGATCCAGATGTGAGAGGAAGGACAAACTGAAAGGTGGCAGCCTGGACCCAGCAAAAGGTTTCTGCCTCTGCAGCGCTACTGTGCTGTCAGAAACGAGACGTAGGTCCACTTTTAGAGCGACGGAGAAGAAGATTATCTTTGAGGTGGAGCAACACCGCAGAAATATTTGCTTCATGATTGGTAATCATTGGAGAGATTGTTCATTCACACACAATGTCACACTTTCTTAAAATAAAAGAACGGTGTCTGCTGAATGGGGAACTATCTTTGGACCTGGATATTTCATTTGACCCGGGTCAAACTGCGTGAGCGTGCCGCGGGATGAAGTGGTTAAGGTAGAGAGCATTCTTCTGACAAGCTGAGGTCACAGCCCCATCAGTGGCTTTTTTCAGATTAAATCATGCAACTCTCAAACGGCCAACTAACATAACTTAACACTGCTCTCTGCTCTCGCTGTGCTACTTGAATGACAATGAGTGCTTGTGAGACAGGGCTAAATGTGTTGTGACCCCTGATGATGGATCGCCAGTAGCCGGCCCCTAGTGGGCTACACTCCCATGGATCCACTGGAGGATCCAGTGACACATCATCAATCCCTGGACTAAACTCCCGCAGATGCAGAGGTGGAGACAAAAAGAAGGAAGGTCCTCAATATTTTCTTCCAGAATAACTTCAAATGACTGAGAAACTTCAGTTTGCGTCGCCTTGCTTCCTCTCCCTGCCACCTCGTTCTGTCCTACCCGCTAAGTCGGGCTATCGCAGCCATTGGATTTGATGCAGCAGACAATAGAAGCTGCGGACAGCTGCTAATCTAGTCACATCTGGCTCCCTCACCCCTCACTTATGCCTCCTCTACCACAGTGAATGAATAGGGAGCGGGAAGAGTATTCTCAGAAATGACATACTGATCCCTTGATCTGCTGTTGCATCAGATATGTCTGGCATGAGATAGTTGATGCAAGCGCGGAGGCACACATGCACGGGTTGCTGTTTGCGGCTGTGGGACATGAGGTCTGAACAGGAGCCATTGTGGACTGCTCTAGCTGGCAGCCGCACTGACTGACTGGGGCCCATAGCCCCTCAGATATGAACACCGACGTCAGCCCACAGGCAGCCGGCGTGACGTCAACACATGTGTGCTTTGACCGACGCCTCGATGCATTGGTTTCACGCAGGAGAGGAGGAGGAGGAGGAGGAGGAGGAGGAGAGGACAGGAGGGCGGGAGGGGCAGCAACGGAGATCAGCTTTGATTAGAGCAGGCGAAATAAAACAGCAGTATTTCATAGCAAGCATCACTGTCAGCGTAATGGTATAATTATGTGTCTGCTCTCAAATAACTCTGAGGCATTCCTGGTGGTCACAGTAGGGCCAGTGTTCAAATAAAATAGCACTGTCTGGTTGACCAGTGGATGCTGGCTCGCATTTAAAGAGAAGTGATACAGACGGCAGAGGAGACGGCACAAAGATTAAATAATTTCTGCAGCCAGAGGTACATCAGCAACGTGTCAGATTTCATAAACAGGTTACTTTTATTCAATCTGACCTTTCACTAAATTTAATATTCTCCTCTCTTCTTGTGTTTTTTTTTTTTTTGTGTGTGTGTGTGTAACATAATGTTTCTGTTCAGGGTAACAAATAATTGATTAACAATGAAAAAAATCTGATTTGTCTGTTCAGCTGGACTGCGAGCGCTAAGAGTAGTGTCTCAAGAATTCAAAAAAATAAAGTTCCCCCTTGAAAATAAATAAATCGGAAGGAAGACACACATATAGAATCCAAAGTACACGCCATTGATCTGTGTATCAACCTGCTCACTGCAGCCTCCTGGTACCCCCGTTCGTCTGGCTTCACCCGCCCAGGCCACCCGTCATGAGGGAAGCAGAAGAACAGTCCGCACATTCCGCAAGCCTACGTGCTACACGACACAACCTCACAGTACTTACACACAGAGGGGCAGGGTGAAGGGGCCCCTACCCTCATAGCGAACCCTGTCACATTCAATCACAACAACACACACACACAAACTTGAAAAGACTTTGAAACAGGGCAGGAAATGATATTTTTTTGCTGTTTTCTTTGGAGTTTCTGTAGCATAGAGGATAGCATGCATGTAGGATTTCAGAGCTCAAGTGAACAAATGAACATGAAGCTCCACACGGCTACCAAGACATCAAAATAGTTTTTGAACTTGGGGTTGTTGACCAATGACGAGTAAAGAGGGCCTAATGGGCTTAAGTCATAGTCCAGACTGCACACTGCTCTCCTAAGCCTGTTTGACCAGCTGTCTGTCTGCTTAAAGACAGACCAGAGTGCACCTCACGCACACTGCAGGGAGGGAGCACCAAACACACTCCAACCTCCGCTCACCCCTCCCATCTGCTGCTCCAACCGCCAAATTCAAAACACAATAACAGCAATCGAAAATCTGTTTTTGGCTTCCTTCAGTTTAACCCCGGGATGATTGAAACACACATCAGCAGGTTTACATCCAGCAAGATGTTTTGTGTTGATGTGAATAATTACTTTTAGATCGGCTTCTACTCATGTAATTTAAGGTTAAACATCCTGGGGGCCACATAAATGTTCATTGTTACATGCATGGTATCCATTTTTTGTAGATAGATAAACTTTATCATTGCCTGTCCAAACACAGCGACAGAAATTCTCCTTTGGCAAAGTTCAAACGATACACAGAATTGAAATATAACTCACAACTAAAATACAAGGTACAGGCACAAAAAAGGAAGGGGACTGTAAAAAGCAGCAACTGATAATAACGGGTGAAGTAGTAGATTGTTCAGAGTGGTTATTGCAGAGGGAATCACTTAGACAGTCTGTTTGTGTTTATGTATTTTTAAAGGTAATGTCTTAGGAATGTATGAATATCCAACAGAGAAACAGAGGGGCAGGGCAGTGTCTACCATAACTATGGAAAATACTGTGTGTGTGTGTGTGTGTGTGTGTTGGGGGGGGGGGGGGTCTATCACCTGGCTTGTAAAGACATAAGGTTTTTGAATGTTTCATTCTGATTCTTCAGATAAGTTGATTTGGGATTTTTTTTCCAAATCCTTTTGTTTTGCTTTGTCTGAAGATAAATGTGTGAGTAAGCTTGCAAGAATGCTGCATCAGCTCTTTGTATCATGATTCTGGTCTGTTAACCGGCAGCATACACTGGCTTATTGACACGAAATAAAACTAAATGATGCTCTTAATAAGAGTGTATTATGGATCTGCAGTGCACAGGGCAAAGGAAGTTAAGAATGCATCTTAAATGACTGATCATTTCATCTTTATTAATAAGAGAAAGTTTCCAAAATAAATCAAAACTAAACTAAAATGCACAAAACAATTTTAACAACACACACATGCATTCACAGTCTTAAATACTTAGTTCTTTCCACGCACATAGAGCAGGGTCACTCAGAGCCCACCCTCATCAGTGTTCCATGCTCCCTGCTGCTCTCCTCCAACTCCCCTGGCCTACATTTCCTTGAGTGTTAACCAGATAACACTGCGAGATGAATGACTGCAGTAATTGTCTTTGATAGCTCTGGGATCTGCCTTGTTCACAGGAGGGAACAGTGTGTGCTGGACGGGGTCATTCTGTTCCACTGTGCAGGTGTTTGTACCCTTGCGTGCCCGTTCACAGAAGCAACTGGAAAACTGCTAAGTTTGGAGCGAGCTGGATGGGTGATTCGTCCCTGCGCTCCCTCTGTCTCCCGCTCTAAATGAAGCTCATAATAGAACATGGCAGCGGGCTCTTAACCCCACTTTGTCAGAAATACACATGGCTGCCTCTGGTCTCGAGCTTTTCCCTCTCTGCAGAGGTGAGCCCCTTGTTAAGCAACCAGATCTATACCTCAGGCTCTCAGATTGCTACAGCTGTCAGGGAAGGGCCCAAAGGACTTGCTTGTTTCCTCAGCTCACTGAAGAGATACCCTGCTTTTGTCTTTTTCACTCTCGCTCGCTGTCATACACACTCGTTTCTCCCTCCGTCTTCTCCTCTGGGTGGGAAGTGGTCAGACAATGAAAAACATACACACAGCAGGAGGGCTGTGAACACCTGTGTCAAAGCATCCACAGGTGTCCAGCCGTAAGATAGAAATTGTTATCCACACATGTGGAGGATCTTAGGACTTCCTATCGCCCCAAAGCGCACATTAAGAGTGTGGGGGAGCTATGCAAGCAGGGCTGCCTGCATGTTTTGTTGTGCAGAAGTGCTGTATCATTATGGCACCTTTCTCCAGAGGGTACCTCTAATCCAATTACAGATTTAAACAGGGGAAATGGTTCCAAGGCATCCATCCCACTTTTCCTCGGATCACAAGGGGAACAGAACAGCGTCTTGTCAACCCTGCAGGAACTTCAAAGGGTTCAACAGTCCAAACATTTGTAGAAATGTGTGGAATTCAACGTTAACCTAATTGCACCTGACCTGCAGGTACGACCTGAATTCCACAAAGCCCATTAATCAAATCCTGGGAGGAAAAAGACAAAAAACCACTTAAACCTGGGGTGTCAGGCATGTGAGGGATAAAACAAACCACATCTATTATTTGTTGTTAAAGGCTTTATATGCGATTTGTTTTTGATCCAGCAGATGTCGCCCTTGAGCACCAGCATGAAACCAAAACAACTTGCGTCAGCCAGCCGTCCGGGCGATGTAAACAAACTGAAGATAGGACTCTGAAAACTCAGAAAACATCACAGACAGTGGGACTCGGGTGTTACACCCATTGTAGACAGTCATGACTCACAGAGTTATTTTCAGAGGATATACTTGGTTTCTACATTCAAGTGTGAAAAATGGGGCGCTCCAGTGGTTCAAACTGGAGTATTGTTGTTGCTGATAAAATGGTTATCCTGTTTTGATCACAGTTATCAAACTATGCTGGTAGTCTCAAGCGGGCGGCCCGGGTTCACATCCCACCTGTGGCTTCTTTCCCGCATGTCATTCCCCACTCTCTCTCTCTCCCTGATCTCTGACTCTATCCACTGTCCTATCTCTCCATTAAAGGCACAAAAAGCCCAAAAACAAATCTTTAAGTGTGAAAAATGGCATATAAAGCCTTTAACATCAAGGACAATAATTGAAAGGCAGGCATCTTTGCTCTGATTACAAGAGACAGTACGTAGCCTTGCAGTAGACCACGGTGGCATGACATCCACAGAACGTGATCGTATATCTGTGGGGTTAGAGAAGAATGTTGCCCCCAAAGCCTAGAAGCCTCAACACCAACACAGCTCTCATTACACAACAACATATAGAGAGCATTAACACTCCATGTAGTTCTAAGCCAAGCCCAAAAACACGATGCATTATGTGCAGATCAAAATTTGCAAACCAAACTTGGGACATCCAAGTTCTGTGGGTAAAAAGACAGTATGTCTCTTACAGGAAAAGTGACAGCAATGGACAGTGTCCCCACGCAGCTTTTAGCATCGACTGTGTGCCCACTTAACCTGACCTTTAACGTTATAGCTAAATAATACAACCTCGGTAGAGAAAAATAATAGATATGTCGTCAGCAGCTAAACACTGTTAAGAGGAATAAGACGGAGAGGAATTTTCTAAAAATACCCTGATTTGTTGGGGTCTTAAAGGCTAAACACTGCATTCTGGAGGAGCTGAGCTGAGTGCAAGTGACGTTTCAGCGGATCAGTTTCCGTCATGCATTCTTCATTTGAGCCGTTTCCCTCTTGATCGCTCCTAGGTAACCTTACAACGCATGCTGAGGAATATTAAGTTGGAGTGGAAACAGGTCTCCAGTTTGATGACTTACACAAACGCATGACACTGGGACTCTCTTGCTGGTGTGGTGCTGGTTGCTAAATGCCAAACCTCCACTTTACAAGCCGTCACAAAGCTCTGGTGTCTTTAATGAAAACTCAACATGATGGCCTTTGAGGATTTATGCGTATGTTTCTCTTGATGGTGTGCTAGAGAGAAATGGCCCAAGGAAAAAGTAATGATTCACCCACTGCGCTGATCCACTGAACGAGGCTTACTAGGAGAGCTAGACAGTCGAGCTGCTGTTCTGTAAAAAGCTGAAAAGGTAAGGGATTGAAAAGTAAAGTTTTTAGAGGACAGAGGTTATGTCCTCTTTCTGTCTGTGACATTACATAAAGGCACCAGGGTTATCCTTTTATAACAGTGGGGATGAACTGTGCTAACAGCAAAGACAGTAGTCTTTATGTAATCCTTGTCCAGACTGAGGCATTTTAACCTAGGTAAGCAGGCCAACAGTGCCCAAGGGGTGAGATCTTCCAGCTCAGCAGCTGCTCAGGGGGGAAAGATCAGCTGGAGAATGGGGAGGAAGAAGAGGACAGAGGAAGAAAGCATATAGGATGGGAGTCGGGTGAGTAAACGGGGAGAAAAGTTGGTGGTGATTGAGTGTCGACAGCCCAGAGTTGGTGGAGAGTTTATCAGACAAAGCAAGCGATGAGGAAACAATGGGCATTCTTCCAGTTCTCCCAAGGGTCAGACAGTGAAAGGAACAACCCCCCCCCCCCCCCCACCCCCACATGCTGTGCCCTACAAAAGCATTTAAAGCAAAGCACTGTCTGCAACTAAGGCGAATACTGAGCACTATGAACAACAGACAATATCATGATGCAGACATGACATCACCAAGGAAATAATACCAACACTGTGACAGTATGTCAGACGCAGTTAGCCTGATTCAATACCAATTGTCTAGTTTAACAGAATTTGCACATTGACTGGCCCCTTTGGCATCCACTCTTCCTCGTTATGGTCGCATCTCCTCTCCTTATCTTGCTCATAGACAGAGGAATCTTCAGTATGCAACAAGAATGCCAGCAGGGAGACCAGCCAAAAGACCGTACTTAAGTAACCCTGGCTGAGGGGTTGAAATGTAACACCATGGAGAAATATAGATCTGCAGAAGCTCTAGAGACCACCAGTGTGTAAATGTTGTTTAATTATTATTATTATTTTTTTAGGTCTATAACATCTTAAGTTATCAGAGATACTTCGGTGGGGTGGGTCAAAGGTTCCAGCGATTAGTGACCGTCCACGGATTTGAAAACTTTTCCTTCAGTTTAAACAGACCACCTGAACAATGCAGTAGATCCAATAGGGGCCAATGCACCTATAACCTCGAAATTCAGAAGTGATAGCAGCAGTGACAATCAGACAAAATATACTATTCTACCAATACAAATCTAAACACTCTCTCCATGTTATCCAAATTCTAGTGTCAATTCAGAAAACAACAAGGAGCAATGGTCCACCCAACACAGTCTGGGATTTAACTGACTTAGAGAAGAGTCCAAACCTAAACTAACAGACCATAAAAGGCTATTTGAAAGAGGCCAATGGCGAGGAAAAGGCTAATTCATTTCTACTGAGCAGCGCGGCTGAGTTAGAACAATGACACTGGGCGCTGATGAGGGTCTGAGACCACACTTGAATTAGCTTGTGATCCCGACAGTTCATTAATGTCATGGAGTAGGAGCATTGAGGACGCCTGAAAACTGATCATTAGAGGATCTTGAAACAATAAAGCATGTGTTTCTTTTGACTTGAGATCAGAGATTACAACAGAGGCCGTGGCTTTGTAATTCCAATCAGAAAAGTCTTTAACTTTCGGAGGATGCCCACGATGAACCTAGGACGGGGAAGGATGCCAAGCAATTAACTGGAACACTCACTGGTTCAACAGTCACAGTCTGGAAGCGTTTTAATACGCTGGAAACTATTCCCAAAATGGTTGTCGGTTTTTGATGCCGACAAAAGACAAAGGCCGGCATTGTAGAGGCAGAGCGTGTATTTTTCTTCACTGATCAACTTTACTGCCAAGAAGGCAGGGAACAGGCGACAGACCCAAGAGCAGTCCTTGTTGTTTCTTTAGGCCCGACCTCCCCCCCCCCCCACCCCGATACTCCACCTCCTAACACACACACAAAAGTGGCCTTCTTGACTACAAAGACACACATGTAAGACCTCCTCCATTAAGCTATGTCAGAAAAAAATGCCACACCTTCCCCCCCCACCACCAACACCCCAGTGGCTCACGGCCAATATCTTCAATCAATCTGCAAAGTGATCACCCTAATTTAGGCCGCTCAGAGGGTTTCAATGAGAAAGTTGAAGTCAGTCCACCAGAAATTCCTGGCATGGGTGTGTCAGCGAGTTTACAGAGAAAATGAAAGAGAGCAAAAAGTCACAAACACACTTCCGAGCACAATGCCTCCGTTACGATTCCAGACGCACGACAGAGATGCTTTCCATTTGCGTCCACATGTGTCACCCCACCTACTTCACCATTCAGTCAGTCAAACACAATATATACAGAAAAGCAAATACAGCCAGCTGAAGGACATGTTTTCTAGCTGTTTTTTATTATTTATTCATTTTGACAGGAAGCTTAAGCGGTTGCCCTGGTCAGACATCTGAATTTTAGTGGTATTTCTTTGACCATTGGGGGGGTGACAGACGTGTTTAATCTTGAATTTGTCTGAAACAGATGTCAGAGTCAATGTGACCTCACTGCTGTGGGTTGTGATGTGTGACCCTCTTCCTCTCTTCTCAATCTCAATCCTTTTTCACTCCTGACTCCCCCCCCCCCCCCCCCCATCATCTTCCTCCAGTAGCTGGCCCTCTCTGGCAGAACATGACCCGCCCAGCTCATGCGCACGCCATAAATCAGAAGCTGTGTCTCTGTCACTGCACTTAAAAAATAAAATAAAAAAAAGAGGCCGCAGCGCTGCCTTTTCTTTGCCCTGAGAGGCCGCTTCCTCCCCGCTGCACCCGAGCCAAAACGTTAAACACACACACTTGTATGCAGAATTTCTGACACCCGCAGGCGCAAAGTTCCACGCCGAACACATAGGTGTCTGTCTCCATGACAGCACCGAAGAGCGCATTTGGGCAGAGCCTGTACTAAAATGCCAAGAAATAGATCATGCCCTTCAGTATTTATAATCACTCCAATGCGAAGTTGAAGAGAATCAAAAACTGGAGCAAGTAGATCAATCGGTGTTTCTCAATAGGGGGGGTGATAATATTTACACAGATGAGAGCTTCCAAAAAATCCATACAAGGAAAGAACAAATTCCAAGGACTTTTAAAGTGTTCATAATCTTACAACTCGAGTAGCAGTGAAGGCAGTGACTAAAAAAGGTCTGAGTCTCAAAAGCATCCCTGGTGGTCTGAAATATTTCATTTACTCAGCTTCTGTAATCGCGCAAGCCACTTCAAGCTTTTACCTACCAGTAATTAAAACACTGGCCAGTGTACCAAAAAGGTGTAAAAACTTCAAGAGCATTCCAGGATTGTGAGTCTGTGTTGTGCCTTAGTCCCTCACCAGGCTGAAGGGGGGGGGGGGTGTTAGCTGGGTTGTTTTTATGAGCAGGAGGCCTCCAGAAGCACAGAATGCTAATAATACCAATGCTGCAGAGAGTCCAGACCAGTGTATCTAACTGTTCCTCAATGTGCCAGTCTTGGTGCCAACCCCATCTGTAAACCCCGGGCTGTCGTTAACTACATGTAGAAGTGCATGACATCACATGAATCTGCCACCCTGAGTTCACATGTTTTGCCCATAATCCATAACGATCCAAAGAAGTGCTCCCAGTGAATTCCCCGCTCTAATCGCAGCGCTTCAAATTGAGTAATGGATTCTCCAGCGCTAATGCCGCAAATTCACAGAACCTTTCCACACCTCGGTGATAAAAATTAAGTCCGTCTCACGATCTCTTCACTCTTGCCTCACTCTCGTTCATACTCTTTCAATCGCTCTCATGCTCACGGACAAAGTTGTAGTGTGTCAGAGGAGCGGGCTATGACCGGCTGAGGTCATGTGTTCAAAATGGGAGAACATTTTGGGTATTGTCGGAGACAAAATGGTGGAATTTAAACCACAAAAAGACAGTTGGGTTCAGTTGCTTCAGGGTACAAAGAATATCACAACTGTCCATTTGTTTTTGCACAGACATAGTTTAACATTATATTTCTCAAAACCTTCATTTGACCAGCTTTAAGTTTGAGATTTTTTTAGTTATGTTATTGGTTATTTTAAATAATGTTTGATGTCTTCATTCAGCTCACAGATTGTGGGTGAAAGAACCACTAACCCTTTAAATCTGGGTATGAGCATTGTTATTAGATAGTAGGAGACTTGTTTGATTACACGGTACTTAAAATAAAGTTACTCTAAATTTGTTATCACATTCAAAAATCTGCAGAAGAGAAAAAAAAAAGAGGAATATTTGATGCAGGTTTCCAATCACAACAAGCCTCTTTAAGTGTGACATAAAAATATGTGTGACCTAAAAAAACCTGTTTCTTTTCATGAAATTTCCTAACAGCTCAATCGCAAAGCTCGGAAGTTAAATGCATTTGTATTTATCACACTGCATACGCAACAGTGTCCCAGTGTGTGATTTCACATTTGCACGATAGCATCTGCCGTGGCGTCATGATAAAAACTGGCCTTTTGTTTTTGAGCTCTCTGAGTTTCTCCAGCCTGATTTGGATAAATCTTATAAACACAAAAGTGTTTCAAAACAACTTTTCATATTCAAACTAGACTGTTGTATAACAAGAACTTGTATTGCTGCAGTTCTTTTATTATGTCAGCAGAGGAAGCAAAGGTCCTCATAGGAACAGAGAAGGATCTTAATACTTCATCGTTTTAATAACTGTTATTTCAAAATCCGAAGTAAACGTATAAAAGGGGCTCTCTTCTTTTAATGACACAGTTTCAGAAGGAGGAAAAAACACTTTATTTAAAATGTAACATGGATCTTTTTTCTAAGTTTCACCCCCCCCCTACGACAAAGGCATCAGTCCCAGCCACCAAAAGTGTGCATCCACACCTGAGCTGTGAGTATTAACAGCAGAAAAGAAAGTTTCTGTTTTAACTAAAACCCCCCAAAAGTCTAATCAGTATGACTTCTCAGGGGTTTTCCAAAACAGAAGTATCAGTGTCATTACCCCACGCACAGGCAGAGGAAAGCAAAGGGCTGGAATATAATACCATATATTATACAGTGAGGTAGGTGGAATGCAAAACAAGCTTTTTTACAAGCAACTACATGTCTGGTCTGGAAAATTGCTAACAACACATATAGGACAGAACAGAGTCTCTCTGCTGGGAAGGGCTGAGACACAGACCACAACACAGCAAAAAAACATCATGGTTGACTCCTGTATTTCTTAACAGATCATGGTGGGATGGTTCAGGATTTGGCTTACTGTAGTCACGGTATTTCAGACCACATCATAGTTAAACAGAGAGAGAGGTGGAGCAGAACAAAAGCTGGATGGAGCAAGCTGTCTACCATAATGTGGGCTCTGCTAGGAATAGGCTATGCTGAGTAAATGAGTGTGAGTAATAAATTATGAATTGGAATTGGTGGTGTTTACATGCAGGCTGTGGGCTAGTGTCTGTCATGTTTATCAGACAGCAACAGAGAGAGAGAGAGAGAGAGAGAGAGAGAGAGAGAGAGAGAGAGAGAGAGAGAGAGAGAGAGAGAGAGAGAGAGAGAGAGAGAGAGAGAGAGAAAATCAAGTGCAAACGACCCCTGCAAGCCTTGTCTCTGTAATTGATGCAGCATGGTAGTGGGTAGTGGGTAGTGGGTAGTAGGTAGTAGGTGGGAGGTGGGAGGTGGGAGGGAGGTGTATTACTGAGCCGAGGGGGACGAGTCCAGACTCAAGACTTCAAAAGGCCTGCTGGACGCTTATTATCAACAACTGCGCTCTCATCAGACACAAGAGAACCGAGCACATGAAAAGAGTGCTAATGCAACCCCACCTCCAACCCCATCAAGTGTGTGCTCTGCTCTATCAGCGGCAGACCTGAGGAGCCAGGCTGGCATACGGAGGATGCACAGTATCAAAGACACACACACACACACACACACACACACACACACACACACACACACACACACACACACACACACACAGCAGGAGTCAATGAGTTCTTAAAGTCAGTAGGCGAGCTCATCATTAGCCCTATTCAGATTGCTGTTTCATGCTGCGTTATTTACGCCCCTGTGACGTTTTAATCTGTATGTTGCGGAGGCGTAATAGGGGACAAAGTGATCCCCCCCCCCCCCCCCCCGTAACGTCTTTGGAGGTAGTAACAGAGGCGTTACAGAGGCGAGACCGTATCATCTGAGTCAGTTTGGGGGGGGGGGGGACAAAGCTGTGAGTGTGTTCATGTCTCACTGTGTGTTTATGTGGAGCTCCCGCTGTGTCGTGCTTATACATTATAATTCTATATATTACAATGTAGTTAGTGAAATTCTTCTCCAGAATATGTTTGTCTAACTGATTAAAGCAATACAATACAATATGGGTAAAAGCCCCTGAAAGAAAGTGGTAGGTTCTCAGTGAATTGTCAAATTGCTATTTCTAAGCATAGGAATAAATCCCGGGGCTTAGCTTTAAGGCCAACCAGTCCTCAAAGTGCAACGACTGAAATATGAGCAGTGCTTTCTCTTCATAAGATACACACTTTCTTATTGGAGAAGTATTTAGCCAGGCAGACGGTAATGGATTGATCTGACATATTCCTCGCCATCCAAATGAAGAGCAGGTGAACGGATCGCCGTTTGAAATTAAATAAATATACATTTTTCTTTAAGAGGCTTAGATGACAAACTCTGATGACCTCATTATGGATCAGTATTGTGTTGTCATGCTGTTGTCCTGTGGGCTTAGAGGAAAACAAAGACAACACTGTCCTGTCACCTCACTCTACCTTATCAGCCACCATGGAGTCCCAATAATCTTCAATGTCCTGCGAGTCTAAAGGCAATTTAGCAAGGATGAATGAGGATAGTGGCAGCTCCCAGGTGACATGGCCTTTCTCTCCCTCTGTCCCAGCAGCAGGCAGAGATAGAGCTGCAGTAGAGGAGCTCCAGAGACCTCTATATTTATCTGACACAGTAACAAGCCTCTGCCTTGACTGCTGCATGCTGCAGTACAGCTGTACGATTTCTCCTCAGCCAGACTCTGCTTGCGCGGTGGCCAGTGATGAGGGAAGCAGGGATGACCCAGCAACTTGTCATCGCTTAGAGAGAAGTTGTAAAGAGAAAAAAAAAAAAAAATTGCATCTGCGAGAAAGGGAAGAAGAAACATAAAGAATTATGTCACCGTACAGCTCATCGGGCATCGCCGCACACAGCTGTAATTCTCACCGTGTTTCAAAGAAGAGAGCAATATTTCATTCTGGGCCACCATGATGCTGACAAAGCACCAACTGGTGATTGCTGTGTTGGAGTGGCCCATTGAGGCGGCTGGCCAAGGAGCTGCCGGTATGCCAAAGAGAGCCATGCCAAGAGAGGCTGGAGAAGTCAGAGGAGCCCCAGCCACCTGTGCCCATTAGGCAGCGTGCTGACAACTGCACTAGCCCCTGGAGATACCACAGAGGGTCAAGGTCATTTTTTTTTTTTTTTTTAAAGACGTTGACAGAAAGCAGACGAATGACATCATGACAAGCCCAGGTTGCTTTATGGGTTGTTGACACTGAAAGTTGTTCTGAACGGTTTGTAAAGAGCTGACATGATCAAAACTTTGTTGTTTTTTTTCAAAAGTCATACAACATCAATCCTCCTCACGTCAGCTTACGGCGAAGAAAAGGGTTTGGAGGGGAAGTGCGTGGTTGTTGCCGGCATTTCATTTAGCTGCGTAATTCATAAGATTTCCGTTTTGTAATTTTATGGCGCTCTTTCATCTGCCTCATCGTGCATACGCTCGCAAAGAGAACAGACGGTGAAACACTACTGGCACGCTGAGGCCTGCTTGATATCTCTTTCATGGGATGGGAGTACAAAAACACACAACACACCCATTACTAAGAATGACTCATCCTGAGCTAAGCTGTAGGATACAATAACTGTTCTTTAGTCATTGTACAATAACTTGTCTATATTTGTATAAAACGTCTCTATGCACGTTTTAGACAAAAGCAACTTGCTCTGTAAGCTTTAAAGAAAGACACACACAGACACGTCCTCGTGAAGTTAAATCTGTTTTTCAAGAAAACACACATTTCAGCCATGTGTGGAGGGAGAGGTAAGGGAGAGTAGATCACATCCTTTAATTCAACCCTTGTGTTCTTATAAAACACACACACACACACACACACACGCACACAGGGGAAGAAAATAGAGGAGCAGTGTTACTGTGATCTCAGTGAACCTAACTAACTATTCTGGCAAAGCAGGGTCCTCTCATCTCTCTGTGGTACTCCAGCATACGTCCTTTCCTTCGCAGGAGAGATTTGTCAGCAGGTGACTTATTTTTTCCCCCCTGACGTGGAGTTAACCCGTGCTGTCAGAGCTTACTCAGAGGCATGGCACGTTATCTCGCAGGAAGCACTGGCAGGCCAGCTCCAGCAGCGAGTAAGTGACCGCTCTGGTCTACATATTCTAGGTGATAGAGCCATGGCAGACAGGCGGGAGAAAGACCGAGGCTCGACTCGGCTCAGGCGCCAAGGACAAGCGAGGGGCAGCAGGCGTGGACACTCGTCTCTCTCACCTCTCTGAGAGGCGTCACTAAGAGGCGGAGACAGCCCTCATCCTTTCTGCCATTTAGAGCAGGAGGGGGGGGAGGGGGGGGGACCTTCCACAGAGCTGAGGGGGGCCCCACAGCTCTGTGAGAGGAAGTTGTACTATTCACGCAGATTTATGAATGAGTGGTGAGAGCAAAGGATGAGTCACAGCTTCCCAAAGCTGCACAGCCAGAAGGCAGCAGTCAGCAGCCTATCAGCAGAGGAGCTGAAATCAATTCAAATAAGCATGGAGCAGGCGGAAAACACACTTCACACACACACACACACACACACACACAAACACAGCGTGGCGTACACTTACACAAGCATGCATACATTTAATAATACACACAGCTGGGACAGCCGCACTGTGCACAAGGTAAGGGGAATTTGCAAACAAAATGAGATGGCAGAAGAGAGAGGCATGACTGAGTGTGTGTGTGTTTGCACAAGTACCTGTGTGTATGTTAAGTGTGTCAGGGAGTCTCTTTGGAGGCTTGGTAGCATGACATGCAGGTCCTATTTTGGTCAATCAAGACTATAAGAAGAAACGTTGGAAAAGAGGCCGATCTTTTTCAGGACTTTGTGAAGTGTCCTTTGCGGGCCGCGGAGGACAGGAGTCGGATAAACGCCAGCGGCAGCCGGCAACAGACAATAAGTCCCGCTGTTCATTCATGGACAATAACAGTCTGTACTACCATGTCATAATGGATTATCTTTGTTTACTTTCAATCAAACTGCAATTATGTTAAAACACTGTTGTTGTTTATGTTAAAAAAGTTAGCAATAGCCGTCAAAACGTGTCTTTGGCTTTTCCTTCAGTTAATCCACGCTATGCTCAAGAACTGAGGAAAATATAAGCAGTTACAATTTTGCGTTTGGGAGGGACTCAGCACAAATAAAAACTTGAGGCAGAAAGAATTCCTTTCGGACCAATCACACACTCCCACTCGTGCTCAAGGCCTCTTTCAAGTCCAAAGGAAACTAATAAAACCAATTGAGCAGAAAAACCTTTTTTTTAACCAAACTGAGTTTTTCCCCTTTCTGCTGTAAGAGAGCTCAGGTTCTGGGGACTCGGTGAAAGAAATCTCTTTTTTTGGGCTCTAATATCAACTGCTGTAAAGAATTACATTCACAAAGTGACATATATGGGAGATGAAGGCAGAATGTAGAAGTTACAGACGCACAGTTTTAGTCTTTCTTTTTAAAAATGACAGGAAATGATTGTTAACAACTTTGATTTATAAATTGAACAAAAAACTATTTCTTACACACAAATCTGCTTTTATGATTTATTTATACTGTACAGCTTTAAATCTAAACAGTGAACTATTTACTATACTGTTTAATACAACTAAAATAATGTTTTATTTTAAACTCTCTTCGATCTCTCATTGAAATAAGTATTCTCCTCTATTGAAAAATTTCAACTAAAACTTAAATGTAAAATTGTAATTTGTAATAGCAAATAGTAGCATACAAAGTGGGAACAGGGGCACACAGCTAGCCTAGCTCTTTCCAAATGTATCCTATTTATATCTGTCAGAAAGCTCTTTAGCTGACACACAGCAGAAATATATGTTTGTTTTAACGCTCCAAACATTGTACACTTAAAATGCCTTAGCTTTAAAGATTATTATGTAATTTGTAAATTGACCCTTTTTGATCATGAAAGACAATTTGTTTAAAACTCAGCTTACAGTGCACAAGCAACATTTTCCTTAGCTTCTTTTGAATTATTTTAGATATTTACTGACATAAATCCTGAAAAACGTAGCAGATCAAACATTAATGAAAACTTGTGTAATTATTTTTTAAATACTTTTTAACATTGAGGTGCACACAGCAGCTACAGCATGAAGGAATAAGAAAAGAAGCTGCCACTCACTTTACACACACAGACATAAAGGACACACACACACACACACACACACACACACACACACACACACACACACACACAGGAAGCTATTTACAGCCTGTTGTTTCTTCTCTTGCCCTTGGACCGCTTTTCAAAAAGAAATCACGTCTAAGAACAAAAATAAGGACGAAGAGCTGCTGTCTGCGTTCTCTGATGTTTTTTCATTTCAACACCATTGAGTTGTAACACTGTTAAACAAAATTCCCCTAGACCTCCCTCTCTCTCTTACACACACACACACACACACACACGGTCAGATTTGTGTGTTACATGTTTAATATCAGCTGTACGCCATCTACAGTAATGTGTTGAAATGCTGGGCAGTTAGCAATAACAGACCCACTTTCTCCGCTCCCAGGACGCCGTGCCGACCCAGTGAACGGAAAAGGAAATCGAAAGCGCAGCAGCAGCGGATAGATGGATCTGATTATTCCCTTTTTAGTAAGCTGGTTGTGGGAGGGCAGGGATGAATGAGTGTGATTGACCACAGTGCCATCTCTAACGCTGGCACCCTGCCTAAGCTTTGTACAAAATGGAGCAGAGTGCAGGCGAGCAGCTCATGCCAGGTGGAAACATCGGATGCATGGGCACTGAGTCACGGTGCTCAACATGCCCCCAGGAAAGCATCAGACTATCAAAAACTGGAATCTGAGTCTTTTCCTGCTTCCCGTCCCTATAACCACAGGACTTTGATAAGCTTTAGAAAAGCCATTAAATATTTAAAAGCTTCCTCCGATCTGTTGTTGGATGTTGGGAACACAGAAACAACCACATTTACACAAAACAAAACACAGACGACCTCGTTGACTTGCACATCATCACCACAGTCAGTTTAGCTCCTTCTTACAGCCAACAAATAGTCTCTGTATGACCCGGCACATACAGCCTGTGTGCTGTGTGTTTTCCCCTCTTTATCCCCTCACAACTGCAATGACTAAGCCAGCAGGAATTTCTACCTTATACACTTAAAAAGGGGCAGACTCACCCCACCAAACCCAACCTGCTGAACATACACCTAAAAGTAATAAACATGGCTCTTAGTGAACACATTCACAGCATTGTTTCTGCACAGTGATGACCTCACGCTCGACAACAAAAAGTGTGAGCTGTGTTGTACCAGCAGAAATCAATTTACACAAACAAGCCCCATGGAAGGTTTAACAGTCAAGCCTGTTTAACTTCTGTAATGTTACTTTGAATCTTTCCTGCACAATAAATGAAATGAAGGTGAAATATTCTGTTTTTTAAGTTAGTATTTTTGCTTTAATATCTGTTTTATTACATTAAGAATCAGTCAAATTAGAAAAATTAAACAAAACATTTCTTAATAACTGGTGGCCACGTCACATAAATCTTGTGATTTTTTTGTTTTATAGACTATATTTACCAATGTGATGCAAAGGCTGGAATCAACCTTCATTTTTCTTTAGTGCTGAAGTGCCAAAACCTATTTAACATACATTCTTAAACGAAAATGTTGCACATGGGGAGATGTCCTTTCATGCAATTAATAAAATGTAGTTTTGAGTCAATCACACAAATGTCATTTCTGTGACAAACACTTTGCTGAGGAGCCAAATACCCCGGTGAAAACATTTGGTCAACATTTGCAACAGAGCTAATTTTAACAAAAGGAATTCTAAGCCTTTCTCATGGCTTACACAATATAAATTCTGACATTTTTTCCCAAAGGTTAAAATCCTCAGCAAGAACCAGTGGACCGCTTAATGCTGAAGTTAAACAACACATAGTTTGTTTTGTAAACTGCAGAACAAAAGGAGACACCAGAAGGAGTAGAAATCTGCGACTATCTGAACCTGCTTACCCTACAGTAACAGCATCTTACAAAAGAGACTGTTTTCCCCCTGCTGTGAAGTGGGCTCAGGTCAGAGCACTTAGACCAGAGATATCGAGTGGGTCTCTGGCAAGGACGAAGTAAACATGTTATCAAATGCAAAAAGTCTCCCAGGCCAGTGGAGAGCTCTTCCAACTGCCACAGGCTCCAAAATGTTTTAGTTTTCTTCTGGGTTCAGCACAAGGACATCACAGAGCACAGACTGTCTGCAGCAGAACAGGACAGCAGGTCCCCTCACGCCACATTTCATCTCACACAACTATGGATCAGACTCTAATATGCAAACTGACAACACGACAATTGAGCTTTAGTTTTGATTTCTCAAAAAGCAAAAGGTTAGTGACGATTTTTACGGACTTAACATTTCTCTCTCCATATATAAATACAACATTTAGGACATGGTGTCCTTTCGAATCAGGCAGCAGGAGGAGGTAAGTGTTAAGAAATTAGATCAGAGTGCCATTGAGGTTGTTCGTATTGTAAGCTAATATTCTATCACATAAAAGGAGACATGTGAGCTATGTGAGGACGAGCGAGTGTGAGAGTGTGTGCCTTCCTGTGGAGCTATGAAGACTAACCTGCCCTGAGAGCGGGCATGGACACAGCAGCATTTGAAAATCTTGTCGTCTATCTGGTTTTGGCTCGGAGCCAAGGGCAGAAGGCAGGCCTGTCTGCAGCAAACACAGAGACCTGAGGACGGCGATTTGAGGGAAGCCAGACACTTTTTAATGTCACAAGATCGCCCCCCCCCCACCCAAAAAAAAAAACTCAAAGCAAACAGTGTGCCGTGTCAGAGGATCCAAGGCCTCGGCCAAACAGGCCGTTTGGCTGTGACCACTGCAGTGATGAGAGAATGTCTCCGACAAGTAAACAGAGCAGAGCTATCTGACAGCCAGAGCTGTTAACAGCCCCCTGATAAGCCCTGCAGAAAAGGAGTGAGGTGAAAATAGAGGAGGAAACACCAGCAGACCAGCTGACAAGGACAATCAGAGATGAGATCCAGGCTGAGGCTAAGCCAAGTGGAGAAAACAAGCGTGGAAAGAACAGACAAGACGGACTTGAAGAAGGGAAGAAAACAGGAGCACAGGGAAGAGAGGGAGGATTTATGAGGAGGTGGCGGAGGAGGAGGGAGGAAGCAAGGGGAGTGACGGGAATTTTTTTTTTCAACCCTCCGAGCCTGCCGTCGAGCTTGTATACTTGACATTTGTCTGACATTTCCCCTGAGTGCCCCTCCTCCTCCTGCGTGTGGTTCCTCAGTCAGGGCCTCTCTACGCATCACTGCCTGCCACTAAAAAGGCATCCAGAACCTCTGCTCCAATCTGTACCACCCTGCATCGTCACTCCCACTCACTTCAAGTACAACATTAACCTGGCTTATCCTGTCCAGCATTGTATTGCTGCTCCCCTCTACTCACCCCCCCCCCCCCAACACATACGCACACAAATCTGTTATGGGAAACTGTTTCTGCTGGGTGGAAAAACATGTGGAAAGAGGAGTTTTTGTTGTTTCTCCATGAAGCACTACAAGGCCCAGAGGCTAAAGTAGAGTGCAGGGCAGACATCTCTCCCTCCTCATGTAGCGTAATTAAAGAGGAGACCGGGCTGTATTGACTAAAAAACCGCTGAATGCCCTTGAAGGAACATCTGTACTGGAGAAAAACAAGGCAATTATGCAGAGGGGAGGGGGAGGAGAGATGAATGTTAAGCAGGAAGAAGACAGAGAGACACATGAAGCTTTAAAAAACAAAAAAACAAAGACAGGGTGGGAAGTGATACCTGTGCATGAAGCCTGGAATATTAATTCACCTTAGAGACCTGATCTAACTTCAATCTGTCCTATTAATACTTCAGAAACTTTTCTCATAGTGAAAACCCCTTTTTTAAGACATTCCCATAGAGGGACATACATTTCTAAATTCCCAAAGCCTTCTGTGTGGATCAATTAATCAATAGCAACATGCAGGGAGCTCCAGCAGGGCACTGTAACCAAGAACAAACAGAGGCACAACAATAAACACCATAGTTTTCCTATAGAAACAGACCTGGTCACCAGGGAAGAAACACAAGCTTGATTTCCACTATTTGTTCTGAGGGTCCCCGGAGATGAACCAGGGTGGTGTTTGACCCTGAGAGCTGTACACAGGTCTTCAAAAGAAAAGCTCTGGAGGGATATTTTCCCACCGTTACTTCACAATGATGACAGGACAGAGAAAACGGGAGAAGACCAGGAAGTCTGCAACAAGGTTTCTGGGACAAACGAAGTTCGACTAAATAAAAGCTTTCATAGATACAGTATGTCATGGATTTAAAAACAAAAAAAAAAAGGAAAATACAACAAAATGCTAAAAGCTGCCCAATCAATGTAACCCTCTGAATGGAGCATAGCAACATCTGTATCTGCATCTATCGACTGAAAGCAGTCAAAAGGTAGAAGGTAATCCATCCTATCTTATCAGGTTGTTTAAATAGCTGAAGCTCTTTATTGCGATGTTATTGATACAGTAGCATAATGATTTTATAGCATTCACAATGTTCTCGAATACCTTCAAAGATATTTTAATCGAGTGGAAGTGTTTAGCAATAAAGAGAAGTAAAAGCCTTAAGGATTTTTGTGATTACCCTTTCGACTGTTGAGATGGGAGATTGTGTGTTTTTATTTAAAGTGCAGTCTGCAGAGGAATGTGAACTTCTGATAAAAAATATCAATGGCCCTTTTGTGTTTGAAGAATAATATATGTGGCCTTGGCTGCCACAGTGAAAAATTATTCACAACCCCTGCCCTCTGCGCTATTCGAGAAGAGATACAAATAAAGCACAGAAGGCCTTTAGAAGGGGAATAAGCTTTATGTGTTCAGACAGCTGCGAGAAAAAAAAAAGATATGGTAGAAAATTGTCGCATTTTTTCGCCAGAAAGCAACAAAACATTTCTACCAAAAACCATAAAGGCTGAAGTGTCTTACAAAGGCTTGCACTGCCTTCAGTAGTGGTTTTGAAGAGGAACATGACAGCTGATCCGGTTGTCCTAGTTTCTTATGAAAAAGCACTAGCTGTCCCTAGCTTTGAAATCTGAGAGAAAAAGAGGGATGAAAATATGTAATGTTGGTACAAGCTGCGACTGTTTTTTTTTTCTTCTAACAGCTACACAAATGATGGAGAAACAGAGGTAACAGTTATAACTTAATTCCAACTTGCAGATCAAGAGGAATTTTTATTTTAAAAAAATGATGTGACCCTCCTCTGAACTGCTTTCAAAACTCCATGACCCTAACACAGGTCTGACGTTAAGCAAGGACGACTCTCCCTGGGATTCTTCAATAAACCCCCTTTAAATAAATTGAAAAAAAAAATAAAAAAGTCCCTAAGGCAAATATTTAACTGACATGGTCCAGACAGGTAGACCAGCTCATTTCTTGGAAGAGCAACTTTAACCTCAACCCAGTATGCCTTCCTAATACCTGGCACTCTATATTGCAGCCATCCTTCACTCCACAAATAGCCTGATCTGAAGACAAGGTCTCTATAATGAACAGAGAGGAAATGTTTGCACTGGCCCGTGGACAATCCTCGCAGCCTGACGGAAATGAAGGAAAAACACTGCGCAGATTCATGGGATTTGTTCGCTGGTGAAAAACAAGCAGTTTGTTTATGTGACTGGAAACCACCTACCTAGATCAAAGTCAAATCTGATTTTCCCAAATTCCTATCACTAAAGATCACTCAAACACTGCAGCTATTTAACTGATGAAGAAAACATGACCTTTAAAAGGCATCCCTGACATTCATAAGTACGAAACAAAGCCCAAAACTTCACATTACCTTTCTGGCACTTGGTGGATGTCCAGCAGCGGTAGTCGTACTTGTCATTGATTAACGTCCTCTGACAAAGAGGGTTATCCTCCATGATGCCCGGGCAGACATTATCACACTCCTTTGATTTCTTATTCTCATTGATAACATTGTTGAACTCAGCATCCATAATGAGAGACCAGTCCACCGAGTCCAGGTAGCAGAGCTCAGGGTTCTTCTCAATCCGCATGGCGCCCCGGGTGATGTTCCTAAGGTTGTACAGGCCTATGTCCTTTAGGCTCGTCATCTCGTAGATCACCAGGGCGTAGTTGTAGAAGAGGTTTCGCCCGCGGATGACGCTCAGGTTGGGGAAGAGCGTGCTGAGGCTGTCCAGGCCCGTGACGCGAAACAGCAGCAGGTAGTCGGTGATGACGGTCAGCTTGGGGAAGCTGAGGGAGCTTAAGACTTCCTGTTGGACGTTGTTGGTTTTCTCGATGATGAGGAGGATCTGCAGGTAGCCCTCCACCACCGTGCAGTTCTCCAGCCGCTTGAATTCGCTGATCTCATTTCGGATGTCGATACTCGGACCACAGACTGAAAGACACAGAGAGACAACGTGAACATTTCTCTACTTATTCTCAAAGAAAAAGAAACGTGAAGTCGAAGAGAGAGTGCAACAAATTCTCTTCTTTAACAGAACTGAATGCAAAATACAGTACAGCTACATATAGATTAGCATTAAGATTACTATTGCCAAAAGCTTTTAATTATAATAATCTTCTTGTAGCATATAATCCTGTTAGTCAAGATGATAAGGGTGCTACTTGTGATACATGCAGTTAACGCAGAGCTGTGAAAGACAGCGCGCGCAGTGCTGGAACATCATGTCTCCGCATGGTTTCATAGAAGTTCATGTTTGTTCCCAGTGTTCTCTCAGGCCAGCTTTTGACTTTAACAAGAGTGATTTCCTAACATAAAAGTTCGCTGAGCAGAAGATAGTTTTTTTATATTAAAAGGTTACTGGGGGGGGAATTGAACAAAAAACCGTGCGTCTCTCTGTCCATGTTGTGACTGTCACCTCAGACAACCCCAACGTCTGAATCAGAAATCCTACTGTGCAAACAACACCTGAGGCCACATAAAACATCAACACACACAATCGACAAAGACGTCATCTATTATTTATGGATCTAATAATGCCTATCAATTGCTTCACATGGGAATTAATAATAGGCGGAGTGTAATCATAATGTTTATGGGTTGTTAATGAAGTGGCTGTGTTTACTTTTATTGTCTGATGGAGAACATACTCAACGTCATAATTCATGTACCAACATTTTTAAAGGCATGTTGTTTTATACTTTAGACAAATTTAAAAAGTGGGTACTAAACATGATTGGTTATTTACAGCCTTTATTACAACTTCTAACAATTTCAACCACTAATCCAGTGTTTTCCAAGTATCCGTTTCCACCTATAAGCTTTCTATGACCTGTTTTAAACCTTTACCCTGCACTTTAACCATGTATCTACAAGTACAACGCTTAGCATTTTCACTATCTTGTACCCTTTGTGTAAACAAATGAGTTCACCCATTTTTAAAATCACTTTCATCATTATTTCAATAATTTATCAGGGAGGTGATCAGTATTATCTCTATTTCCTCCTTACTACTACAGCCGTTCCAAAAGGCTTTAAAGAAATCTGTAGCAAGACAAAAACATATAATAACAGAATCATAACAACAGAATTGAGAACTACAACTGGTTGCATATTATTGTGAATGCCTAAAAGAAGGTCAGCACAGGAAATGCCTTGACATATGAGCTCCTTGGTTAAACCTGTTAAGTTCTTACAGAGGCTTAAGATGCTTTCGCAGTGAGCAACACCGTCACGTCTCCTGTCCAATGAGACAAACTGGCATGTTTTCAAATCAGAGCTTTTGAGACCAGTCAAAACACTGACCAATGGCACGGGGATAAAAGGGAAGAGCTAAACGTTTTTTTAGGCCAAGAGTACATTATTTTTGGCACAAAAATTGGAAATGTGTTCTAAAAATCAGACAGAAGTTGCTCTACTTGGGTTATAGTCAATCATACAATGTGGCGTGCTTTCAAAGTGTCCCTGAAAGTAGACTAACTCCACTTCAGCGGAGGCAAAAAAAAAAAAAAGGCCATGTTTGATGTTCTTTGTCGAAACCATTCTGCTAAAAATAGAAGCAGCATTGTTTTGGGGGATGAATGGTCTATATTTGCTGCTGACAGGGTGTTTCACTCCTCCAAATTTAGAACGGAAACGATTAATCCAGTAGAAAATAGTATTTGCTTTCTCCAATCAACACCAATGCCCCTGGGCTCCACTTGTGAGCCATCGAACTGCATGTCTTCTTTGTTTCATTGAGAATTTTCTTCCAGCTTCTCCGGCAGCCGGAGTGGGAGGGAGGAGGGGTGGAGCCACTCAAATACAAAGACTAATTTGTTTGTTAGTAAAGAGAAACTCTAGGCCCTACTTCCTGATGAGGGCATTAATAAAATCGGGGGCGTCTGGCAAGGGAATGGAAGGGGGGGGGGGGGGAGCCGAAAGAGATACTGTGTCAAGGGGAGAGAGAGATAAGGTTTCTGCCAAGCAGAGCTATCAGAGGCCATTCTGCTGGTCTAAAACCAAGACAAACATAAACCTCTAAATGCTCATAATGTAATCCTGAGTGCTTCAAATGTCACTCAGATATCACTGCTTCTTAACTCATCACTTGAGATTAATTAATACTCCAAACACCCTTGAAAAAGGAAAACAGAAGAATGGAAGAGAAAGGAATGAGGAAAAGAAAAAAGAACCATCTCTTTGTGACTCTTGTTCTTCTCATTAGGCATGATAAGTAGAAGGAATTCCAATCATTTCCTTGGAAAGGGATTGAGTAGGATGTTGCCTCAAACTAAGCCTCAAGGCTTCTCTCTTTCTTGCAGGAAATCCATTTGTTGTGAAGACAACAATGCTTGAATAAGCTTTGGATACCAAACCTCTGTATTCATTATTACGTAAACAGGAAGAAATGGAGGGAAAAGACGTAAAGACCTGAGAGTGATGTGGATATTTTAAGTGCCTGGGTCAGAACAGAGTGGGTACAAGCCTGTGTGTGTGTGTGTGTGTGTGTGTGTGTGTGTGTGTGTGTGTGTGTGTGTGTGTGTGTGTGTGTGTGTGTGTGTGTGTGTGTGTGTGTGTGTGTGTGTGTGTGTCTCCCCCTGCTCTCTCTCCCTCTCTTTCTTTGCTCTTCACACTGCTGAGTAAACACACATATCTCCACAGCGTAAGGGGATCCATCGGCTCATGTTTATGATTGATAAACCTTGCCCTGGCCCTCAGTAGAAATGTCATCACACAGACACATACACACCTGCACATGCACATGCACAAACACAAATACACTCAGGCACGACCTGGTGTAAGTTTGGCAAATTAAGCCAAGGCTAATGGGTCTCTCTTTATCGCAGCTAAATATGAACGCAGATAAAGGTTAGATAAACATCACCTTTGTGTTTAGTAATGCTAACTTCAATGAGGCCAGAAAATGTCCACAGAAATATCTATTATTTTAAGGTTTAAATATCAGGATTTTGTGAAATGATAGCTCCGATAGTTTATTTTAACTACGATATCTTATCTTAATTATTTTTCCAATTACTAATATGTCATGCTGAAACGCCATGTTTTGGATTCGATTTAAGGACAGCTTTGCCAAACAAGATATAAAACAGAGTTAAAGGTTCAAAAGGTATTGTTTTTTTAATCCAGTGTAGCCTACTGTTAAGGTTCCAAAATCATTTTAATTGTTGTAATATCTGCTACATTAAATTATATTTTTAACACTTTAAAGTTGGATAAGCTCTTGCAAAGCACTTCCTTTTAATTCATGTGAGATTTAGACGAGTGGCATCGATAAAAGACATATTATAGTCAACAATTAACTCCCAAAACTTAAACATGTTCATTTTAACCATGATTAAAAAATTTAAAAAAGCATTAGAATAAAACAATTCCAATAAACTCCAACAGGAACTGAAGCAGCAAGGGAGCTGGTCACCGAGCAGTCGTATCCCCTCACACCTGCCACATCAACGGGCCCTAATCCGCAGCATACTGGAAGTCATCTGACCAGCGGTCTGGTGGGCCACTTCCCCTCAGTGGACCTTACTTCACACAGTGTGGCTCAGATGTCAGCAAAACCCCAAACAGTAACATTACACTGCCCATCATAACAACTACAACCACAAATAAAATCCCCCAACATGAGGGGAAAGGGGGCAGGGGGGGGGGGGGGAATGTACAGAACCTGATCACTTTGACGAAAACCTTTAAACTGACTTTTTAATAACAATAATGAAATATAGTTACAAGAAATCTGTTAAAGCAAGACATGACAGACATGCTGCTACTTTAAAAAGTCCTTACTACAGTGTAATGCCACATTTCTATTCCTGCTCCAAAAGTATTTTTGAATTAATTCCTGTGATTGGCTAATGCTTGATATCCTACATGCACACTCCAAATAAACGATAATGTATGAGAATATTTCCCCCTGTAGATCAATTTATAAACTTGAATGTAACTGTTCTTAACAGTGCTCTATCTTAACTGGTTATATGTATATATATTTTTTGTATTTGTTCAGTTTATTATACTACCAATGTTATGGAAATATTACACTACCCCACTGATTCCTTTAGAATTAAATGAATCAGTGAATTAATTTTATAAAGTGTTAAATTCAGAAATTATAAGTGGAATAAGGAGTTTAATAACAGGAGAAAGAAAATTTAAGGACTTGTTTTAATTTTGAAAGGTTGTTTTTTGTTTGATTAGTATAAAATTCCCTAAGGTGCTGACTGCAAAACAAAAATGAAAACAAAACAGTTTTCCTATGATGCAGCCATTTGTGCAAAAACACACAAGCTCCCATGGAATTTCACACAATAACTTGTCGTCAACATGGGTTTATAAATCAAATTGAAGAGAACAGCTCGACTAAGTGCCAATTTCATTTGTTAAACTATTTGAGAAGAATCTGAAGTGGAGCTGCACAATTTCATCCCGATCTCAATATAAACTTTGGCAATTAAAACATTGCAAAAGTCTAAATTTGTTGCAATTGAAATACGATTTTCTGAAGTAAACAAGAAATGCTTTCTTAATTAGCATGCATATATTTGACCTTTTGGATTGATGCCTGGGTATTTCTAACATTTACTTACCCTGAGAATGCTTACTGCTCGATTAATAACAGTATACCAACATTTACATCTTCTACTTGGATATTAAAAGCAGCCTGACACCCAAACGTACTCATAGTGATGATGAAACCATCACCATCTTGATAGAATAGAATAGAATAGAATAGAACTTTGCCTCATGAATTCTCCGCTCAGGACAGATC
Source organism: Labrus bergylta (assembly GCF_963930695.1). NCBI lineage: Eukaryota > Metazoa > Chordata > Actinopteri > Labriformes > Labridae > Labrus > Labrus bergylta. The sequence continues at coordinate 27,609,989 of NC_089201.1, read as the reverse complement.
CACATTAACTCTTTGATAACCAGCTTTTACTAACATGGTGAGTGCTGTCCATTAGAAGAGCTCACATTTGCAATTACCTCACAAATTGAAACAATACTCTACGGGCCATTAAACTAGCAGCCAGTGATGATGTATGTGCGGCTGGCCAGAGACTGCATTTGAGCAAATCCAATGACAGACCACTTGAAATAAAGTGTTTAATTAAGCATTGTAAACCTCAGCTGGCAGCCTGCAGGAGCTGCAGGATGGCATTCGAATACACTCGCACAAACTAGCCCAGTGACACACTTTCACATCCTCACACAGGGGCACACCACTGACTCAGGCTGTCACACTGAGTCCTGCTGCAAAACACACACACACACACACACACACACACACACACACACACACACACACACACACACACAGATGCACAATGAACTACTTACACACTCATACACACAGCAAAAGGCTCGAACACTCACTACTCTCTATCGCTAGGGGTGAGTCAAGGCATTCCTGCATCCAGCCGAGCCACGGGTAAGGGGGGGAGGGGAACAAATAGTGGAGGGAGGGTGTGTGGGTGTGTGGGTGTGTGGGTGTGTGTGTGTATAGAACCATGTAGCCCCAGTCACAAGATGGAGATGGGACACCTTGGAGTAGAGTGACAGCAGTCATATCTGAGCCACTTGCTCCATCGTGACAAGGAGATCTGCACCGCAACCCACCGGAGACAAAAGGGTAAAGGTGGGAGGGCCGGCCTGTCAAACACAATACTCGCTGACGTTTGATTATTTAAGCTGCCATTCAAGTTTTCTGGAGCAACACGTCCCTTCATAAATAACTGAGCAGGAACACTGGAGTGCCCTCATGGAACAGGACAGAGGATGCCTGTACTCACACAACCCCTGAGCCAATGTTGCTGGTGACAAATCTATTTATAGCACTAATAGTAGTGATGCCAAGTGATGAAGTAAAAAAAAAAAAAAGTGCATCAGTCCATACCGGAGGGCGCTCCTCTGTGTAGACAGCTAAAAGCCAATAAAACAGTACATAAACTCTCTACTCTTCCAATCAACAAAACCAAGTCTGTTTCTCGTGCAAGTGTATTTTTGCACGTTCTATTTCCAAACACCAAGTCTGTATCTCTCCCTCGCTCTCCCTCTGTAACCTTTTGAGACTTGTGTGCACCATACTTGGAAGCATGGCATGGAAAGTTAACTGTGGTGAGAGTTAAAAGGGAGCGTAATTACATTTTATATGTGTGGACGGATTATCAAAACAGAAAAGGCAACAAAAAGAAAAATGTTTTCACCCCTTATTGAGACTTTTTGAGATATCTGTAATTTTCCACTAAGTGATGACAGAAGCTGGAAATTCTGACCCTCTCTACAGGCTATTGAAGCACACATTCTTTCGTGAGTGATCAACTGATGACACCCAACTCTTTCTTCTTCTTCTCCGCCGCCACCGTTGTCTCTGAAGTATTTGTTCTGATGTATTATAAACCAGGGAGCTCAGAGATCTAATAAACAGCAACTTGTCTCCCAGCCCCCCTGCTGTGTTCATGGGTGTGACACTGGCTCAGGGTAGGTGCAAAGAAATGCGCCCCCCCCCTCCTACATGGCTGCATTAGCATCACTGCTCAATGAGACCAAAAATGATGTGGGGTTTTTTTTCTACTTCTATTTGGATGCTAATAGAGGTCAGTCACTGTGTCTCCTTCTCGTGTCAAGTTGCCTTCCCCTTCACACTCTCAGAAACAGACAAATTAGGTTAAACTGAAGTGAGGTAACAACCTAAACACAAAAACCCAAACAAATCATGGCTTCGACCCCCAAGTTATGCAGACACACTACACCAACGTTTGTGTTCAGGTTTAGGGGATGCAACAGGAGATGCCTCAATGACCAGCAGGTAAAATGAGAAATGTTTCTTAGAGGATCAGGTCTTTGACTTATTGAGCAGAGGCTAATCTAAATATTTCCATCACTGACATATACAGTATATAACCAGGGGAGCAATTTGTACAGATTTTGGCTATTTAAGAAACTCCTTTGTCCTAGTTTCAACAAAGAAAATTAATAGGACTTATAACTTAACCCCAATTATATAGTTTATATATTTTTTTAAAGTTCAGAAACAGTGTTATTGAATAGACCAAATCATTGTTAGAATCGGGATTGATCATTTAGACACATTTCTCTGACATGCCGTATACTGCTGTTCATCGCAAAGCAGTAACAGCATTTTATGTGCTTAGCAATAAAAATAATAATAATAAAGCAGCCCTCATTTACCCTGATTATACAAGCTTTTCTGTTTTCATAATGGCCAAAAAAGCAGCTTTGATTCTGGCTGTTATTTACAGAGTATTAAGACAGACCTTGGATGAGTAAACTTAATAATGCTTGCATTTCTGAACCACCAAAACTCATCACGAGAAAAAGACATGTTTCAAACAAACATACAGTTAAAGCATGAAGAGTTTCTGAATTCTATGAACTCCACACTAAAAAAGAAAAACACACACACCCACTAAGAAGAATAGATTGACAAAATTAAAAACAACGAATTACTTCACTTGTATCTTTTTACAACTTTAAGCTGTAGTTTATATTTTCAAGAGACGTTCAGGCTGTTTCTTAAAGCCTCCAAAAATAGAAAGTAAGATGATAAAATCGGATTCAGGTGTGTTTTAAGTCTAACTTTAAGACTTTCCATATGAGAAGAGATTACAGCTGTGTGTTTACAGAACACGGGCTCCGGGGATGAAATAAGAAGCCTATATACATTTTATTCACAGTGATTAATGTAAATGGCAGAACGGCAGATCTTTTCTATTTTGTTGCTTTATGTGACGTCCTTCAAACAAGCAAATGTTCAGCCTGCTTCAGGTTGTTCATGCGCAGCGACGCCTCACCACCAAATGCAAAATGGCCACATGGTCGTAGTAACCTTCAGCTCTGGTCTTTGGATTCATCCTCTGCTTTCTGACTCTCTGGCGTGAAGTTTAAACGCGACACGTATCGAGTGTCTGTCCTTTTCACTAAACAAATCAGAGGGCTTCATCACACGAGGTGCTTATTGCGCAGAATAAATGAGATTTTGCGTAATAGTGTTCATCCAGTGACGGACAGCTTTAGCTATAGCACATGGTCCCTCAGCTAATATACAAGTGGAAGGTACACGTCGGTGAGATGCATTCTCATGGCGTTTATCCTCAGAGAATAAGTCGAAATGTGCTAAAAACATAACCCCCGATTTCTGTTTGAATTAACATAAACATTTTAATACATTTTTTAACCCTCCAGTCATAAAAACACAGCTTAGGAAGAGGTTAAACTGGGAAACAGAGCACACTGTGTACTGAGTCTGCTCTTTCCCTTTTAAACGATACTATTGCAACACAAAATGTTCAATACACTTCTATAATAAGATAAGAAACTTACTCTCTCCATGTGTGGACCAGATGCAGATGGTGGAGACAGACAGCATCAGACCCCAAAACAAGGTCGGTGTGTCAGATCTCATGTTCTTTAACATTATTCGTCTTCCAAAAAAAAAAAAACACCTTAGGCTAAATGCAGTGACTAGTAGCCTACACACCTTTTTCTTTTCTTTTTTTTAAAAAAGAAACCTTTAAAAAAAAAAAAAAAAGGAGAAAAAGGGGGAAACAAATGTAGCCCAGAAAGCTACAATGCGCTACAAATGCGCTGTTTCCGATTGTAGGATGATTGGCTCTATAAAAAAAATAAAATAAAGCCTAACTGTGTAGGCTGTAAATCGTAAGAACAGAGAGTTCCAAAAACAAAAAATGCTAAAACAGTCTGCTATTTTTGCCAATCACAAGATACTTTGATGTCGGTTGGTATGGCACACAAGCCAGTGATTTTTCCGGATAAATGATGGTAATCCCCATCTTCAGTCTCCATCTCTTGAAAACAGCAGTGCGCCCACAGTGCTATCAGGCCCGGTGTTTGTCCAACAAGAAATTTAAAGATTAGATTGTTTGTTTTGTTAGCAGCCTTTTCCCAGCATTATAAATAATCGCCAGTGTCGCTCGCCTGAATGCCTGTGTACGAGGGGAGGAGAGGCTCTGAAAACGCGTCCAGATCCACAGGGGTGGTGGCTGGGAGGCTGGAAAAATGAATGAAAAACCCTCCTTTTTCGCTTATGCCATTCAAGCCAGCAAAGGCTTCTCGATCAAAGTAGGGTTTTTTTTTTAAACCGGTTTCCCAGCTCCTCTTGCTCGGACTTAGCTCCGCCGTTCAGTCGGGATTTGAAGCTGAAAGAAAAACAGCAGACTTGTGCCACGCAGGAGAATGGGTCTCCAGCTCTTTTCCAGCTAGACGACCTCGGCTGAGGGTGGGAGGAAGGGAGAATAAAAAAAAACACCAAGAAGTTGTCCCTTTTTCTTCTTCTTCTTTAGAATGTATCCTCTTTTAAAAACGAGAGAGTGCATAAACTACCCCTTTTGCGTGTATATCCAGGGGTGGGGGGGGGGGGGTGGGGGGGGCCGATATTGAAGCGGTTCGCCCTCCGTAGCAGCAGCAGCAGCAGCAGGGCTGTGGGTCTCCGCTCCTCCGTGGAATCTCTGCTGTAAACAAGAGTCGGCTTCTCTCACTCAGAAACACATAGTGCTACGGATAAGGTGGCCGGGGACAGGACGAAAACACGGAGTGGATTTCTGAACCCCGTGTGTTCCCAAATCCAAATTGGCACTTTTAGTTAAACCGTGCAAAACACTCTGGGTACGGACTAGACCCCCCCCTCCCCCCCTGAGTTGCAGCCCTTTAATAGTGTATCCCTCCATTTAGTCAATTAAATCTAGTTTCTATAGGATACTGCGAGGAGGACTTGGATGTGGACACCGTTTCTGAACGTCATGAGTTTCTTTTTATGTCTAGCTGGTTGTAACAAACAATTTGATTGGACTAGAGGCACTCCGTGTGGCTCTGATATTATAGGACCTACAGTAGCTACAACAGCGACGAGACTCACAACAAGATGTATCACTCCGCGCAGGTGATCAGAACACCGTTAGTTAGGATAAAAGCCAAATGATTATTTTGTCTAGTTCGACCTCTTACCTCGGAAAATCCCACGCCAACAACTTAACTGTCAACAGACTCTTGTTTCAATAGTTGCACGACAAATGGAAACATGATTTGTATTTAATATCAGCGCTGCTTTGGACATCTGCTGCTATTCAGCTATAAAAAAAGTCAAACAATAGCCTATATAGGCATCTTGTGACACAAGATAATTACTTTAAGGGCTCCATAACAAAGCTGTTCCTCAGTTTTTGGTAGGTCTTCATAAGTTTGTCTGTTAGTTATCATGTGGTTCCAAACCTTTACCAACTTTTAAAAAATATATATTTTCATATTTGATCTTCTTTGGTTACTTTATTGGATTTTGAATCTCTTCTTTTTATGTGTTTTTTTTTAAAGTCTTGTGTCTTGCTCAAAATGTGCTGAAATAAACTGGCATGACAAAAGGTTGCAAAATGATTGTCTTGGACCCATTGTACTAAATTCGGGAACATGAGATAGGCTGTTATTTTTCTCAAATTCAGTTTAACACTTTACACGAATAAAAACAAACGCCCAAATTGCTTACAGGTTACCAGGCATTGTGTCAAACAATATTGTCATGTGTTTCAAAATGGACACCTGCCCAACAAGATGATTTTTTTTAGTATAAGATTTGGGCTTTGTTTTAAAAAACAAAAGTCTATTAAATGCAGTAAATTGTCAGCAGATGTGTTTTTTCAGTGCATCATTAACTGTATTAATATACAAGCATTTGGAATACAGTTTGTTCCTCTGACAATGTTGAGAGCAGTAGCTTCCTGTCTTATAAAATATCCTGGGGATAACTAGGAGGTTGGCTAAAAGTCTTGTTGTCAGTCAGATTTAGGGAGATAGCACACTATGTCCTGCCCTGACCGTGTTAGACGAGGTACAATATAACTTTGTTGGTTAATGCAACAACTGTATGCACACTGTGCTGTGTGGGATTAACATCGTCTGAGACTGTCCACCTTTGACTCAATAACTTTGTGTCTCGTGCTGCTTTATGGACTATTACATTTTTTTACAATGTGTGAGAGTTTTGATGTTAGGAATCTTGACTTGCCTTGTTATCCACATACAATCATCTGTGATTTGATAAGCTATACTCTTTACCTCTGGTTGTTGACAGCTTAATATCTTACACACCATCACAGTTGTTTGGAGTAAGGTTAAGGATTAACCGTGGCTTCATGAACACAGTTAGATAGCGTGTTTAAGAAAGGGTCTGTTGTAATGCAGAATTTGAATGGGATTGGCAACATTGCCACGACTGTTTCACACATGATTTTTGAGGATTGCATTTGTTGTTTAAGTCACTTTTCAAAGTTGTTGAAAACCTTTTATAGCTTTGCGTATGACTATCAAATCTATTTTTGAAGTTAAAAAAAACAGACTTACATTTTCTACAGACTGTGAATTGGCACTAGGTGTTTAAAATACTATTTGGGTTGAGTAAAAAAGACAAGGCACTCAATTTAAGATTTATCTTTGGAAAGGCTAGATCCTCACTGAGAAATGAGTTAATGAGAAAAGAGAGGACAGCAACAACTGAGTAATTAAAAAAAAACTAAAAAAAATGTAATGTTATCCTAGTCTGTCTTTTTTCATATAGTCTATCTGGTTCCCAAGATTTGGCATTATTCTGTAAATAATCAGTTATTTCACAACAAATGAGAACATTAGTCCACCTGTAAAAAAAAAACCTTGAATCTCTGGTAGGCCTAGTCTATTAAGAGCACATTATTTACATCCAAATACCATTAAAACACCTGTTCCCTCAAATTAGATCTTTCCTGGGTTCTTAAAACTCTGATTGTTTTGTTTTAATATAAATAACACTTTTCATCAGCTAAACATGAAAAGTCGTCCCTGTAGTGATTAAATTTTTTCGTTTGTGTTTCACTTCTTTGATTTCTTGCCTATGGGTCAAAACAGGACTTTCTTCCAAACCTTCTGTACCGTCATGTCTATTTTGTGCACCGGAGCTGTACCATAGGTTACACTGCACACGACCGTCACAGGTCCGCGTTAAAACCTGACATGGAGCCTGATTCCGGGAACGAGCAGCTCCCAGCGTTCATTCATCCCACACACAGAACAGAAGCAGCTCGATACAGCGTGCGGGGGCGTCGCTGTTCATCGTGATTCCGTTTGATCCTCTGGAAGGAAACACCTCACATACAGGTGCGTAAACTAAAACGTGATTTATCCCCCCCCACCCCCCCCCTTCATTTCAGATTTCTTTCTTTGGACTACAAATTGTCTACAAAATTACTTTTGGAAATTATTGCATTATATTGTCCACAGCGGGCTATTATAGAGGAAACAACATTTTTTTCTAAAGTAATTCAATTCACATGATCATTGGGGTTTGTGATTTAATAATCTATATCAGTAAACAAATTAAACCTAAACGAAATCCACAGAATAATCCCATCATTGACATTGACAACATTAGTTAATTTAATTAAAATTATTTTATTTTTAGCTAATTTCAGACGATACCTGATCATTTAGCCATGTAAATGACTAAATTGTACATGCGTAATAAGGAAACTCTAATGTAAACAAACTTTGTGTAATGAAATATCTGCTTTTAAGATGAGTGCGTGGTGAAAAACAAATCTCTTGATTTATGCAATGCATCAACTTTGTAATATTTCCATGGGTGAGTATGGTGATGAATACTAGTTTGTTTTTGTAGGAGCTCGAACTGCCTACACACTATCCCCCTGATATTCAGTCTGGTTCAGGCTGTTTATGTGCTTCAGTGCTCATGTGTCGCCCTCTGCTGCCAAAAAGAAGACATTGCAGTTTAAGCACAGATGTTAAGTGTTAAAGTTACATCAAGTCCATCATTGCTCTAAAGGCACCAAAGGCAAAAAAACAACGTGTTTTTGTCATATATACAGTTATATACAGTCATATATGTTTTTAAAAGATATGGTACTCTATGATTATGCAGCTATTTGTTTAAAAAATATGTAGGGTTTAGGGCGCCGTTCTTTCTATCTTTGGCAAACAAATGGACACTAACGGATTCTATCTGATCCAAAGATAACACAGAGTTTGTTTCATTTTTTTATGAACACTCGCAATCACAAAACAACAAAAAATAGTTACTCTAGTAAATCTATATCTTGATTGACCTTCAACAATGTTACCGTTAAAACATAATAAAATAATGGTAAACACTTTTAACTGTCAGCTTTTCGTTGACAGGAAAATGCTTCCTCAGAGTCCCAAGACTCGCATTGCTCCGTCCCCTCAGTGCTTAATATATGCAGAGAGGCAAAGGTGCTTCTTAAGAAAGTACGACAATGGTTAATGATTACACAATTAAATAACATCAAGTGGGTTGAGCTTAAGGTACTGAAAAGGTCTGAGTGGATCGACTACATAAAGAAACACTGAAAATGTTTGTGTTAACCATGATTGGAGATTTAGGAGGAAAGGGTTAATAGGTTAAAGACTTAGTGGAAAATTGAATTCTGATATCAAGATCAGAATTTGAGGTTTTTTAAGGTGGTCTTAATCCTGTTCTGTTAGAAAGAGGTACAACCACTGTGCATCAACTTCCAACTTGAATACCTCTTGACATACTGCTGGTCAGTGATTGGTGCATATAAAGTGTATAATTCAGTATTAATGTGTGGAGAATACAGTACAAGTAGGAGTGCGTGTAAATAGTCTGTGCAGAGAAGGAGGATGGCAGGAATTTGCATAAAAAGGAGTTTGTGTATACTTTGGCTGAGGATGTACTTAAATTAACACTATAGTTTTGTATTAAGGATAATGTTCTTTTCCTCCAAAGGAACAGGGACCTTGCCCATCTCTGCCTCTTTATCCTCCTCAAACACCCTCAGTATATCCCAGGACCGAGGGATATACTGGCGACAGAAGGCCAGCCTTACCAGCCAGGACACTGTAATAATACATATCAAAGAGGAGACCATGGCCAGAGTCCTGTAGGGGAAGTACTGTGTGATAACACCATCCTCCTCTCTCCAGTCGGGGTACAGGATGAGAGGAGGGATCCCAAGCACTGGCTCCCCGCTCAGCCCACGCAGCAGCAGTCCCACTATATAACCACTGATAGCCCCGTAGATGTTAGCGTAGCTGACGTGCAGTACGCAAATGAGCTGCGGGAGGACCATACAGTACAGGAGGTCTCCGCTCAGCAGCCACAAGGCGAACACGCTGTCGTCACCGAAGGCTAGGCCTGTTCCTGCCAGGCCCACCAGCAGCACACTAACACGGATCACCCGCTGCAGCTCCAACTCCGATGCCTGTAAGGAGAAACGATGAAGAGGGGAATAAAAACAGAGTTATTGTGAATAAAGCTAAACACACACACACACACACACACACACACACACACACACAGGCACAAACACACACACACACACCTGCTTCCTCAAAGTCGTCTTGTATATGTTTTGCGTAAACATAGATGCTGAGGACAGCAGCACAGAGTCCATGGAGGACATGACTGCTGCAGCCACAGAACCAATGCCTAACACTGACAACCAGCCGGGTGTGAGGTTTTGCAGGGCCAGTGGCAAGATCTTCCCTGCCTCCCCTCGTTCAAAGGGAGGGGGTAGACCATACGCTGTCTGGTTCCAGTCTTAGAAGAAAGGAGAGAAAGAGAGGGTAGCAGGTATAGAGGTAGAAAAAGAGATAGACAGGGTCGAAAGGAAAATAAATAATGGGGGGGGGGAGAAGAAGCTTTTAAGATCATGGTGATGAAATAAAGATAATTTCATAAATAAATTGAGCACTTGGGAGCAGGAGGCTGGATGAAACTGGTAAATGTCCAGATAAAATCAGTATGATATGCTAACCATAACGACACACACATACATATGCAAACAAGACTAAATCTGTCCACTGTTTATCTGGGACCTCACTGTGAGAACATGTCAGCTATTTTTTTATTTTATTTATTTTTTTTAAAGTGGACAGCTGACAGTTTGCAATCATGTGTACCTGCAGAAGCAGCCACCGCTCCAATGACAACAGAGGGGATTCCCATGATAAAAGCCGTCCCTGCAGCAACAAAACAGGTGACCTGAGCCTGAGCTGAGGATGACGCAGAGAGGATCCTCTGGTAAAACGCCTGATAGGCCAGTCCCCCCAAAGCCTGCAAGAGTCGCACATTGGACGCACAAAAAAAACCCACAAGATTTATAAGTTAGCAACTTGAGCATGCAGTTTTCCTAAAAGACAATCTTACCAGTAGAGGGATGTGCAAGGTTTATGAAATCTGGAGTTGAATATTGTGGGCTTTGGTTAAATACACATAGCATGTGACGTTAGGCTAAATTTTATCCAGAAATGTTAATGACTACAAAGCTCCAGTGATGATCAACAGGGTTTCCAGGGCTTGGCACTTCAATCATCTAACACAGTGACAAAGTAAAATGTGAAACCTAACCAATAAAAGCAACTCATCCGCCCATTTTCCTGCATCGGCCAGCTCCAGCTCTCCTAACCACGATTGTCCATTTGACTGGTTGAAGTGGGCTTGGCTTTGTGAGATGTCTGTCACTGCCGGACTTAGCAGCAAAAACGGAATACAGAGCCACTGAAACAGAGACACAAAAAACAGCTGTCAGAGGAAAAACTGAGCAGAAGTAAGTTAGTTAATATTATATTGTGTTTAGAGTTGCTAACATTGTGTTTTTTTACTCATATTGTGTGTTTGGGTAACCTGCTGCTGTAACACCACAATTTCCCAGTTTGGGATCAATAAAGTAATTCTATTCTATTCTATTCTATAAGTAAAGTCTACTTGATTGCTTCAACGCTTATATTTTATTGTTCATATTGTTCAATATTTTATTGTTCATTTATTAATCTGTCTGATTCAGGTCTTCTTATTTCTGTTGACTTCACGTTATCATCCTCCTTCTCTCGTCTGTGTCATTTCTGTCACTCCCTCTCTATGTCTCTCCATGTGTGCTTCCTGTTTCTTACCAGGCTGACAAAGACAAAGCAAAGCTGGATGATGTCCGTGTATGCAACCGAGTAGAGCCCCCCTAAAAATGTGTAGATGATAGAGACTGCTGCTGAGAGGATGATGGAGAGGGCAGGCGACAGCCCAAGAATTATGCTCATAGTTCCACCTAGAATAGACGGAACAATAAAAAAGATGAGAAATAAGATGGAACATTTAGTCTTATAGTGCGTATCTTAAGCTGGTCTATGAAAGACTAAGGTGCTACACATTACTCACCCAGAGCAGCAAGGATGCAGGCCACCCACAAAATATCACTGACCAAAGCAGGAAGCAGCAGTGTTGCAGTGAATATGTTGCCATAGCGATGTTGAAATGGGTCCAACATGGTGACATAGCTCTTCGACCTCATTGGTTTCGCGAAAAACAATCCACCTTAAGAAGAAAAAGAGACAAATTTAACATACATTTTAGTTCAACACTAAAAAGATGGTGCGGCTGTGGCTCAGTTGGTAGAGTCGTCGCCTCTCGACCAGAAGATCGAGGGTTCGATCCCCAGCTGGGCAAGATGTCCGATGTGTTCTTGGGCAAGACACTTAGCCCTGAATTGCTCCTGCTGCTTCAGTGATATACGAATGGGTTTAGTTACTTCTGATGGATGATACTACATAACAATCACTACCATCAGTGTGTGAAAGGGTGTGACATGTAGTGTAAGACTAGAAAAGCGCTATATAAGCTCAAGTCCATTTACTGTTTAAATTGAAAAGGAACTATAAAGAAATAGTTGATGAATAATCTTTACAACAAAAACATTTAGTTTGTTGCAGCTTAAAGCTAATTTAAGGAGCTTTTAGCTTGTGTGGATGTTTTTGGTCCCCCAGTGGACAAAGCAGTACGTCTTTGCCTCTGCTGATCATGTCCTGTACATGTGTAGGAAGTGTTTTCAGCCAAAAATGACATCCTTGGCTTCAGAGGAACCCTCCCACCATGAGACTCTTGAGGAACATCGTGAATTCCATCAGCTTTATGGAAAAAATGACGTTTGTCCTGCGACTTCAAAAGGAGAAGAATATTGTAGAAAATGGGAATTATACAAAGATAAAGACTCGTAAATATATATTTTCTCATTAGAATGTACCATCCATTATGTACTGTACCTGTGCCTTTTACATTCTTGTATTTGATCTTATTCATAGTGTCTTGCCCTAGTCCTCACTTGTTCTGTGTTTCTTGTAAAACAAAAACAAAAAATAAAGTATAAAAAAAAAAGAACAGTCAAGCCTATCACTGTGAATCTTCGCCAAGGAAACTGTAAACAAGTGTGTTACTCCAGTGACTTCGTCGGTCACCTACCCCCGAGCAATATATCACAAATATAACTCGGAACGCACGTTGAGCCTGTGGAGGGATGGTTCAGATAGCTGTCATTGTTTGTCTCTGTTCACAGACTCCAGACTGCAGTGGATTTAATAAACATCTAGGATCAACCTCAGAGTTAGAGAGCAACACAAGTTTGAATGATTAAGTTTCCTGCTTTCATTTTGCGTTTGCACCTCCGTCCATATGCATATCCGTGTGTATTCCTCTGGTGCGCATGCGCAGCACCGTTGGAGTAATTGTTTAAATATGAGAACTGCACTGTGTTCAATTATGCAATTATTAATACAATTGTTTTTTTCTTAAGGGCAAAAATATATATTGGGGACCCATTTGATTTTCTTGGGACTCCTGTGGGATCAGCACCACTGTTACAGACTAAATCAAGTGGGAAATTCTGAAATGATCTGGAAGTGCGGATATGCACTGTTAACGTCTGTAGGTAGTCAGAAATGAGGAAAAATAATGATGAGATTTAAAAACACCTGACTGCTGCCCATCTTCATCAGTCAGTATCTTTATCTACACTCTATGGCCTACATCTGTGTCTGTGAGTCATTATTAGTCATGGCTAGTGACTAATACATAGACTAGAAGTTTCTGCTGCTAATGCTGCGATGATTGTGCAAGTCACTGTGCCATTTCTCTCCTTCACATAGCAAACAACCACATTAGCACTAAAAACACAAATTCAATAAAAGACAACTATTAATACGGATCATTCTGAACCTAAGACTTTATATTGTGTTTAAAAGAAAAAAGAATCAGCAGTACTGTAAATGTTAATCTGTTCATTCTGATGCATTAATGCGTTACGTCTTTTCAATCGATTGATCACCTGCCTTTTTGTCCCTTTCAGCGCACCGTAGCAAAAACCACCACAGTGATGGAAAATGACGCCACTGCGCTTTTCAGAGGTTCATTTTTTTGTATAAAAATAACTCCAGTTGACAAGACAGAAGTAATTTGCACCTCGTGTCAAACGGAATTAAAATGTCCCCTAAGTACTTCAAGCTTCAGCTACCGCCTGCAAGATAAGCATGGACAGTAGGGGGAGCTAGTCAGACTGATGTCAGAGGGGAACTGTATTACCAAAGCAGGTGTAGTGCTGAGAACTGCATGCACCTTGAGGGGACTTAGACCTCTTGTTGTAATGCCATCTCCAGCAATTTAAAGTTGAAAAAAGTATAACCATTCTTTCCGAGGGGGGGTAGATCAGTGACTAGAAATCTACCCACTAGAAATGATCTGAAGTTTAGTGTTGGTAAACGTGTCCTGTCTCCCAAGTAGACATGGTCTCCTTTTCTTTCACAAAACGAGTAGTAATCTTAAAAGAAAAAGATTTTCAGTCCTATCACATCACAATACTGTTTGTGTGGCTGCAAAGAGATGTTGAAGGCACTACTGGTTCAGTAAAAGTTTAGTCCTGATTTATCTGCCTGAAACATGCCATTTTGAGTCAGAACCTCTGAAAAGCTGAAGATGCTGCACATGTACTTCTTCTATGTGAGTGAATAATAATTTCTAAGAACAATAAAAAAAAAAAGGCTCATTGCCAGTTGAAATTATAAACAATTCTTTGTGTCTTAACAGAGCTGGTGGTAACGACTGCACAGATCGTTTAATCAGGGGTTACATGGTTTCAGGGATGTCGACACCTGCATGTAGGGTCAAACTTGTTTCACACATATGGATTAAGTCTGGACATCACGGGACTGGCTGATCTTGTTTGCTCACTCCAAGGAGTATGCAGAGTAAAAAACGACGAAAAATGGTATCCAATTAGACATGTCGGAACTTAACAAAAAAATTGGAAATATAGCTGCCTTGTCCCCTTCCAGCTCATCATCTCTCTGGGGAGAGCATTGAACTAGGTCAGTATGAGAGCGGGTATTGGAGGAGAGAGGAAGGTTTGACAGCTCCTCTCCACAATCAGACTAATAACATCAAATTGCACTAAGCTGCAGAGCTTAATGTGCAGGTTTGAAGCTGTAATATCATTACCGTGATATCCTTAGTGAATCAGATCAAACAGAACCCACTTTCTTTATTCTGCAGCTAGTCCAATGCACAATTGGATTGATAAAGTCGGATAACACCCTGAAAGATAAGTTGTATGAAAGTGTAACATAATGTGTTTCTCTTTAAATGGGCTCTGATAAAGGATTTTGTTAGACTGTAGTTTGTAAAATCGCTGCTGTGTAGTTCCTTTTTTCAAACCTACCAGTATTTCATTTTTTGAAGATTTATTTTTGGGCTTTTTGTGCCTTTAATGGAGAGATAGGGTAGTGGATAGAGCTGGAAATCAGGGAGAGAGAGTAGGGAATGACATGCGGGAAAGGAGCCACAGGATTCAACCCTGGGCCGCCCGCTTGGAGGACTACAGCCTCCATACATGAGGAGCGTGCAGTTACCAGCGCCCCAATGTTTTACCCTTAAATTTATTCATCTTTTAATAAAATATAAAAAACATGTCCCCCATAACACCCAGCATTGCCTTTACATACTTTTCAAATGACCTCAATCCTGGTGAAAGCCTTTAGTTGTTCGCACACACAGGACTTCTCCTGTCTGCCAGAAGTCTGAACTTTTTAGATTTCATTTCCGCTTCTCTCTGATTATGTATCAGTGACCTCGAGCAGGTTATTGCAAGCTCTTTGTGAAAATGACATGCGTCTGTAGTGATCTATGCATTGCAAGTTGTTTCTGAATTACTTCCAGTGTCATCTTGGTCAAGCTATCTTTGAAGATAAACAAAGCACAAGTGAAGTATCACATCCTTCGTTGCTTCAGTATATGAAGCGAAAAAAAACCAACAACCCTCAGGTGCTGCTACCAACACAAAACAGAGAAGGACATTTTGTTGTCGCTACTTACCCAGGACAAAATTGATAAGATACGCTGGAGGCCCCAATGCCCAGATGAGACCTTGAGTAGGAGAATAAACAGCCTCAGCAGTTCCCATAATGTAACCTCCACCAACCCATGTGGCTGTAAGACAAGCACAGAAAACAACCCAGTTCAAACTCAAGACAGTGAGGATTAGTCACTCACAGTAATGTACACCAATAAAGCACTGAATGACACACAAAAGTAATAAAATAGTTCTACCTGTCATGGTGAAAACCCCGACCAGGACGTTGATGTTGCGGCCACCCACCATGGTTACTTCGCTCTTGCTGCCGGCACATGTTTTCTCCACTTGCCTTGACTTTCGAGATGCCCAAATCCCAATTACCAGGATGACAATGTAAAAAAACACCACCGCCACCAGTCCAGGGACATCCACTGCCATGATTGTCTAGTGACACAATGCAAAGCCCAAATATTACACCAAAACGTAACATAAAAAAACACAATATGTACTCTGGAATATATAGCTGCCATTTGTTAAGATGGAGTCAGACTGACATTTTTAAGTTGTGAAATAATCCCCAATGTCTCAATTTAACCTTGACAAGCTGTGGATGGGCACTGCAGAGTCCTGCCCCACTTATCTGGTACACAGGGTTGCTCAACAAAGAAAAACATTATGAAGCCAAGACCAGACGACTACTGGATAATCTTTGGGAATTGTGATTATGGCAACCTTGGTGTTGTCTAGTTTCTTCAGTGAAAAGCACATTCCTGTAGTTTGATCCACTGTCATTGGCTGCAGTATTTTTATAAAAAGGACAAAGTGCTTCTCAACCAAGATCTTTTTTTTCCCCCCTCAGTAAGGTTACAGCATGCTTGTGCTGGGGAAAAAAATGTTTTATGTATGACACATTTAAGGCTTGTTAATGAATTGTCAGTTTCCTGGGAAATGCTATGCAATCTAGTGCTGATTGTAGGGAATAAGTGTAAAGACTGGTCTTTTAATTCTAAAGGTTTACCAGCTGTATATTTTCAGAAGACTCCCAGGAAAGAACTGCATTTAAACAACGGTAAGGAAATCATAGTGGAGCAGTTATCTTTGGGAAATGTTTACGAAATGTAAACAGTTTAAGAATAATGTTTGTATTCTGAGTTTTTGTAACTCTGTTTAGGTTGTTCAGATCGTCTGCTGAGGAAATGAAGTGGTATGGCAGTGATGTATTTGATGCTTGGTAGCCAGTTTATTATTAAGCAGATTGTTTAGGACGAAGTTCTTCCTGGTTATTTAGGGTAGGTAAGCTTCAGAATCAGAAATACTTTATTAATCTCAGGGGAAATCCTGACATTACAGCTGCTCTAACACACAATATAGAAGTAGAAATATAGTTATGTGCAATTGAGATACAAGAAATGTAAGTAAGATATAAAGCAATAAGTAGAAAAAATACTGAGGACGATAAGGAATATTTTCCTCACTGGACACTTAGCTTAAAAGATATGTATTATTGGCAGGTATTTTTTAATCCATGAGAAAATATTTTTATTTGGGGGTGGCTTTACACCACTGGAGTTTTTATTAGGAAAGTCTGCTCAAAAAAATGCTTGTTAGATTCATTTTAAACATGTTCTATTGTGAAAAAAAAAACAAGTTATTATAACTTTGGTATAAAGCAATATGTTACAGATCGAGAAAACTAAGAGGAGGACCGAGATGCAGAATTAACAAAAACTATTTATTCTTTAAACAAAAACTTACTTCAAAAAAATCCAACAAGAGAAGGAGCCACGGGTAAACTGACATACAACATACACACCGACAAACGACAATGAACTGACACGAGAGGGGAAGAAACACAGAGACTAAATGGACACAGGTGAGACTAACAAGACACAGGTGAGGACAATCAACATGGAGGGAAACACACACACAGGGGCAGGAATACAAGACAAGAAACACTGAGGACAACTACAAAACTAAATCATGAAACACTAAAAGACACACAGAACTCAAGAATGAAACTAAACACATAAAAGGAACACTAAACACTGAAATACAAAACTAAATTAGACCAAATCATGACACAATATGTTTAACACTAAATGTATTCATGCCTAGTTTAAAGATTTATACCACCTCACTTACCAGATTAGATATCTAACTAACCCCTATACGTACAACCTGTACTTTCCAATAATGTGTAACCTCTCCAAAAAAAAAATACATTATATTTGATACAAAAACCTCAGTCTATGGCCTAAACACGTATTTAGTAAGTAGCATATTATATTGCCTTTCAGTGTACAGACACAATGCTAACGGTACAGCTCATCCTGTCCTCTATTGGAGAAAAAAAAAAAAAAAGCGTGCCTCCTCTGAAATCACCATACTAGCGTTTTTTTAATCCTTCAAGTCAAAATGAAAAACGAGTCCAAAACCCGAGGGAGTCTTTCCAGATGATTTGTCTATGAGCTGGATCTATGAGAATATGTGTCTATAATGTCGCTTTTACTGATAGATCACGTTACGATCATTACATGACAATAGGAGATCTGATTTGAAGAAACACCAGACGCGTCTTACATTAATAATAATAATAATAATAATTAAGAGGAAGCCTTCATTACAATTGATGTGCTATCTATACAGTTATCGATACACGATATTGAATTATTGTTTTACATGTGTATCCAATTTATGATATAAACGCTCGTCCTCACAGGCTGAAATTACACCGCAGCCACATTAAGCTTTGTTACATAGATACAATACATGTAGGCCGATACATAGATACATAGATACAATACAGCATATTTACACGACCACTGCAATTCACTTATATAAATCCACTTGTTTTGACAATAAAAAATGAGTATGGCGTTTCATACTCATCGGAAACATCGAATTCCAATTGTCTTCGTATTTTATTTTTTTTTAGCTTACTAACCTTTGTGTAGAGTCGGGGTCTCGTCCACGCATCTGCTGCCTCCACCAAGGCTTTTGTATTGTTAAAGCGTCGGCCGCTCAATTATTCTCTATTGTCACCTTCTGAAACGTGACACCTGGAGGGGTTGCGTTCAACGGCGTCAAAAAAAACCGTGACAACGTTTTAACAAGAGGTGACTCTGCTGTCAAATAACCGATTTAAACTCTGTTGGTCGTCTCCCACTTGAAATCGAAAGCGTGAAGGATGCGTTTCCGCGCAATTTGATTAAAACAGCTGGTTCAAACAGTTTTAGCAGCAACACTTTGTCTTGAACGCAACCTGGAAAAGAGACTCTAATAAACCACAGCGTTATCTATGGTGCAGTGCTTTTACCTGTAAAAAGACACACGTGGTTTTCGCTTAAACTTGAAAATGTAGGCTAGGGTCCACTTTAAGACGTCTTCTGTAATGTCTTCCACCCACTCTGTTGGAACCAATGTGCCTGAAATGTGAAACCAGCAGCAGCACAGAACCGGGCAATCTTGAAGGCTGTGTGGAGTAGGTGTAAAAGGTTGAAAAATGTGTTTTGTCTTAAGCTAAAAAAACAACAAGGTTATTAAAAGGTTAAAAATGGATCACAAGATTCAAGGTTCAAAGCCATTGGGACATTGTAAAAGTTAATTATAGTGAAAATACAGTTCATTGCTAAAAGAACAAGTTGAATGAGTTAAAAAGAGAACCCAATATATTGGGGTCGCTATACTTTTCAGACCCTTTCCACGACAATGTGATTAAGGCTTTTGTCAAGTGCAAGTGTAAAATACGAAATGCAAAAGTGACTTGTAAAAAAAACGGAAATAATGACGTGTTAAAAATGTTGATATAGAGTAATATAAAGGTTGGATCGCTCACGCAGAATTATACAATAGGCTTACACACAGTGGCGGTTCTAGACCACTTTTACTGAGGGGGCCAAACGGGGGCCAGTTGTTTAGTCAGAGGGGAACATTAAAGGTCCCATATTCTGCTTTTTCTGGTTTTATATGCTCTTTGGTGTGTTTTCCAAGCGTCCTGTGCATGTTTAGCCACATCTATGTGCAAAAATTCAAAGTCCGCGGAAACGTTCTGCGGCGTCATTGTCAGTGTGAGATCACTGATCTAAGCCCATTGGCTCGTTGTGGCAAGCCCTGCAGCTCATGTTGAAATTTCCGAGAAGCGTGCTGAGCAACTGACCAATAACGACAGAGCGGATCGGCAGACCAATCAGAGCAGACTTGGCCCACGTGGGGTCTAACAGTGTGGGCTCAGCAGAGCGTAGCTGACGGACTGAGGGCGCGGTCACACTGGGTCACGTGCTGTACGTGCTGTACCCAAGCACGAAAAATAGACAAATATGATCGTTGATGATTTAAAAAAAATATAAATATTATGCCAAATAATATCATCATTAAATACCACAACATTAAATACCATGATTTACATTTGTTTCAGTAACAGTATTTAATACTAGATTGTGAGTCCGGTTGTTGAGTCAAATACTATATATGTGTTATTAGGGGGGCTCTTCCTTTTGGAAGGGTGGCCACGGGGCGCATATCTTCACAGCTGACACAAGTTGCACAGGAAACCGGACTCTTGATTTGTTATGTGATAATGATTTTTGTCTCAAAGTCACTGAACACACATTTTCATGACTACAACTAAGTTTACCCACATTAAGTAAAATTATACATTATTAGTTACTGGGACTATCAGACAACTTCAGGCAGTAGCAAAACCACCAATTGTATGTTTTGTAAGGGTAGGCCTATTGTTACTTATGAATGCAGCCTCTATTTTAACAGTAACAAATTGCTTGGGCTATTACTTTCCTCGGGTAGCTTACATTGTCCAATGAATCCTAGTTCTTACATCACAGAAACATTTGCTATTGGCTACCTGCCATCACATGAGGGAGAGATGATGTACAATGAATTTTCACTGTATTTCAGCAATGGGAAGACTGGGTATCCGTGAAACCTTTTAATTCAAAAGTAAATGCAAACGTCCAAAACAAATGCAATGGCTGAAACACACTGAAAATGAAACAAAGGTGCGGCACAAAGCTGACAATGCATTTGCTTTTGAATTTGTGTTTCTGAATTTGCTCTGCGTTTTTCAGTCGTTTCAGCCTTTGCCGACTGCTGCATAACTGCAGCTGGTAAGGATGGTTTGAACACCTTTTTTTTCTATTTTTACCAAGTCGGAATTTACTAGAGATACTTCATTTCTTTAATTTTCAAGATCTTAATTCAAATATCTTAAAGGGGATTTCCAAATCCAGGGCGGATTGGCCAAATTGTTCTACTTTGTCATACATCATTTGGTTTCTTACGCTATTGCCTAACTAGAATAAAGAAAGAGTCCCCTCCTTTGTTTAAAGAAACATATCAAATGCTTCTTTCTACAGAACCTCCTGGTGGTTTGCTGGCTAATGTGTATCTTGTAACCTTAACGGCCTGGTTGGAGTCCAGTCTGGAATCTCTTAGCAATAAAGGAGAAAAAAAACCCAGCCTCCAAAAAAAGAAAACAGCTTTATTTAAAGACAAATAGATGTTTATAATGTGGTGTTGTCCTTTTCGTTAGAGCATGCGTGTTGGTTGTGTTAGATTTTAGATGTCAGGGTTTTGCGTGTGTGAGCTCCTGGTTATTGGCCGCTGACAGCGGGTGGTTGAGAAGTAAAAGTCCACTCCCTGCAGGGTCAGAGGTGCACAGTATCCAGTGGTTGCTGTCCTTTTCCGCTTTGTGAGAGTCCAAGAAGGTGTGAGCTGTAACCTCATACTCTTTACCGAATGCTGTCCTGCAGAGACACAACTGTTACCTACAGATCAACAAGTTTCAGGTTACATAATTTACATATTAAGCAATACTACAGGTCTGTTGGGCAGTGGGCCCACCAGAGAATAAACCTTCATAGAGGCAAATAAGGTGGTGAACAAACACATCTGGAATGACCTACACAAACACGACAATGGACTGCCATATTGGAGCTCTTTATTTTTGACTATTGGATGCTTGTTTTGTTTTTTTCTTTGAAATCTTATTGAACCAGGAAAACCTCATTGAGATTCAGATCTCATTTACAAGAGTGTCCTGGTCCAGACAGGCGGCAGTATACATTTAACAAGTAACAGACATAAAAGCGCAAAAAAGAAAAGCTAAACTGGACCATGACAACACAAGTGAATCTGCATGGAGTGTTTTCTGCCATTCCTTCACAGGAAATAGAACTTTTTAAATTAAGATCCATCAGATTTTTGTTTTGAGCGTGTGTTAGTACGAATTTTCATGAAATTAATTCATTTTGGTAACTTTGTGAAACGTGCTATTTAAGTCTGTCTACCACTTGTTAGCACTCCTATTGTGGGTCTCTGACGCTGTAACCTTATATGGGTGAAAAACCTCAATTGTTGCAGATCTTTATTTGTGAAGGAACCAACCATATGTTGTCAACAACTGTTTGCTAGACAAAGAGTGTACATCTGTTATGAATACAAATCAGTGTCATCTCATCTTTTTTGTTTTATAGTGATGTACCCAAATAGAAAGGGATTTGTGGGCTGCACCTTTTAACAGAATATAAGCAGCACCGTGAACAATGTTACTTTGTCATTGATTTGTAAGCATGTGTGTTACGTAAAGTTGTCTGACCTCGGCCGATTAAATGCCGTGACATGTCAGTGTCACCTTGCACTGAAAAACCTGATAAAGCTTTTCCCTTCCCAGTCAGCTGACCTACACACATATTGTTGTTCTTCTCTCTCTTTCATTTTGATATCGCATATTTCACTAAATTTATTCTGATCTTTTCAAATGGACCTCCAGGCTGAAATTTAGGCAGCAACACAAAGCAAATATACCTTTCATGCACTTCATAAAACACAGAATCCTAATCTTCTCAGGCTTGGGGTATATTTGATAGGAAAAATTGAAAATTACCAGAGGACTTGATCACCCAGAGCTGCAAGTGCCTTGTTTGTCTTGCAGTGTTTTATAACCACCTTCTGATTAGCCTGTAAAAAACAACAACAACCCAAAGCTTACTTAACGATTATGTGGAGATTCTAGATGCAATTAAGATGAGGGACAACAGAAAAAGCTGATGTTGCAAAAGGTAGAGCAACGAACCAGTAATGAAACAGTAAAGACTCACAGGGACACGTTGACCCTCATATTCAAGCCTCTCCTGGGGGTCAAAGTGCGCTATCTTCCACCATGAAAGAAAGGAACAGCCTTCATCCAAGTTTACTTCTTGTAGACGGGAGTTCTTTGCACACTACACCAAACATCACGATAGTGTGAGATTGACAACAAAAGAAATCCTTGTAAAACAAAAAGGTCAAGCATCTCAGTAGTATTCTTGTTTAACTTAAGATGTGCTTGAAAACTTTTCCACATTTCTGCAATGGAAGATATCTCATCACAGTTGAAGGTCGTTAGCAGAATGTACTCTCCTTGATGGTCTTAATAAATAATTCATGTTAAAACTTGATCTACCTTTTGAAAACTTTGCAGGTCACTCATCAGGTAAAGCTGGGAACAGAAAGGAAGAGAAAAACATACAAGCACAAAGTGATAAGCACAGTTCAAAGTGAATATTTGCTATCTGAAGTCGACACTATCTTAAGAAGCTTTGTGTCCTTATAGCAAAGCAGTCAAGCTGCATCTAAGGTGACTATTCTCTTACCCCTCTGGCAAAGCCACATGTTGTTTTCAGGGCAAAACTTTGCTCATAATTCAGAGTCGATCCATCAGGACTGCCATCCACACTGTAGTTACACAGGCAGAGTTACAAATGTGCTGAATGGAATAGGTTGGGGTGATTTTCAGTGTCTTTGTTTTTTACCTGGTAAGGATGAAGGCAGTGCGCGTGCAGGCCTGAATGTCTCTTCCTGCATTGACTCCACAAGGGGCTTTTATGCCAGGGAAAGGAGTTTTAGTCACACTATTAATGTCTGCATTAATGCTTATTGCGCTGCACTCCCTGTTTTCTCCTCCTAGATTCACCAACACCACGACATCCCCAAAGTGCAACGATCCGTCCGTTGTCACAGAGAGATCAACCTGGAGCAAACACAATCAGCGTTATCGTTTCCATATCTTTCACTGTTATGATTGTTATTGCTGCTGTTAACGGTGTTCTCAGTTAGCTTGAAGTCATTTTACCGGACTCAGCATGTTCTGTTTGAGGAAGTCTTCCTTCTGGTAGAAAAGTTCACCCCTTTCTTTTTCCTCCAGATACTCTTTCTTCTCATCCTGAAAAAGAAGTTAGCATATAGGTCTACAATGTTGTCTTCTGTCCCCACCACATCACTATATACTCTAAGTCAAAGGGTTCCCAAACTATTCAGCCCATGATCCCCAAATTAAGGGTGCCACAGAGACTGGGGACCCCCCAAAGTCCATTGAGCTGGTTAAGGCATATAATGTAGAGCACAGCCCATACATGCACTAATTGGCCTATTGAAATATGGTGACACAAAAGAACAACACAAAAGAATACAACAGCCTTAAAAACTGTACACTTATTTCATATGGTTATTTATGTATTGTCTTATCTTTTTGAATAAAGAGCAGCAGACACCTACATTGTCGCTGTCATGTGCAAACTTACATTTGAAGTATTTTTCCACGGTCATTTTAATTTCAGTTCTCTTAATGAGAGGGTTATATTTGAAACTGAACTCTTTTTTGTGCCTATTTTTACAGTAATGCATATCCTTTATACAATTTTATATGATTTATTTCGTTGTGTGCTAGGAAGGCACCTTGCAACCCCCTCATGACCCTCCGGGGATCCTGGCTCCAGTGTCTTACAATTGCAATTCAATGCATAAAGCTTTGCACCTCCTGAGTGGGTCAGTGCCTCAGACCTCAAACTGCAAAGTGGCTTTTGGTGTATTAGGCTATATTACTATAATTCTGAAGGAGATTGAATATTTTACTTACAGTTAAACTATATCCTCAATTGAGAGTAGGCTACGGCAATGCCAGACAACATGAAAATATATTTCAACTGATCCAACCTCAAGAAATGAACAATTGATTATGAGGCCATCATTCAGTCAGCTCTTTGCTTTAAACTCTTTGTGAGCTTTTCCAGCAGTATGATGTAGCCTATGTTTTGTACGCCCCTTCTCTTTAGGCTGCCACATAAGGAAACACATGTTACTTTATTTCTATATTAATAACTAGAAAGGATCAGACTGTAACACTCGGTCTGGAGTGCTTATGAGTTAGGCAACATCAAAATCGACCCCCTTGTTATAATCAGTGAATCCTTGTGATTTCCAGTGAATGCTTTCATTTGAAAACGTTTAAACATATTGACGCCTTAATGTGAAAACAGGTCGATTATGTTGAATAAAAATTGGATAAATTACTAAAAGATATGATGGATGTTTTTTTTTTTTTTTTTGTAACAAACCTCTCTTAAGCGCAGCTCCTCATACCAGTTTCCAGTTTTCACGTTTCCGCGATGAGACATCACATGAGACATGATGAACTGATGCAGGCGTACTGATTAATGAACGATGAGAATGAATACTTTTCTGTCTGTGACCTGGACAGTGCAGCGCAAGCGTAGTTTGTATTATGGGTTTCCATGGTAACTGGAACGAAGCAGTCTCATGCGGCCCTTCTGTGAATTCTCGCCGGTTGTCGCGAGATGGCCACACGAGCAGTACGAGCTCGTAATGAAGACAGATAGTGTTTAAATAAACTTACAGCAGGAGCAAGTCTTTAATACTTTGTGTTTTTTCTTCGATTTTACATCAAACTAATCCACCAAAAAACACATGGTAGCACATTTCAATACACAGGCACTTACAAGTTATCCATGACAATATCATTATCATCCTCAAAAACATGGTTAAATGCAAAAAAAAAGGGGAAATAAAATATAATATTTTCGATTGGAAGAAGAATTACAAAGTAAGTAGCCTATAGCACAGAGTTTAGTGACTTTCAGGAACCATGCGGCTTCATATAAGTTTATGTAAAAATCTTTAACACTTTCCTAAATCTTTGCTCAAGTGTGTGTTTTTGTATTAGCTCAGAGAAACATCAATTCAGTCCATGTGTCTTCCATCACCGTGTCTCTTTCTTTTTGTGTGTCAGTGGCCATTGGCCCGGCCTCTGACTCCGGAGCCATTTTTGTGATTCATTTTTTGATTTCTTTCCTCAGGTGAGTCATCCTCATCTTCATCACTCCTGTCATCGCCTTCCAGCTGAAGGATGGAGCCGTGCCACAGGGAAGAGAGATACAAGATTTGGGTGAAAAAAAAAAAAAGAACATCTTAGTTGTAGAATTTGCACAGTGAATCCGTGAATCTCTTTCCTTGTGCAGGAATCAATAACACATAAATGCACACCTTGCTGAAGATACACTTGTAAAACATCCGTGAAATCAAAACAGCCCAGTAGAAGTGGAGTATTTGAAGAACACACAACATCACATTGAAGAAGTAGTAGCCAAAGAAGGGCGCAAACAGCTCGACAGGGTACACCCATGTACAGTGGATCAGCCTGTTGAGAATATCAAACACATCAAATCTCATCAGAGATCCGTATCTTGCATCATGCTGCATCTGTCAATTTTCACACACTTACCAGAATGGAAATATGACAAGTCTGGTCGTCATAAAGAGAAGTGTGAACACCACAAACATGGCATTAGCAGTCTGGTGCCACTTGGCGTAGTTTAATACTTTGGCACCCTGTGAGATAAAAAAAAAACAGGGGGGAAAAAAATCTGATTCAGATTTTTGTTTATAATAAATATTTCAGCTCGCATATAAAATCATGTGAGGCATACTTGGTAGTGATGTTGAGTTTGAATGATAAAATAATTCCCCGTAACAATTGTCTCTGCCACTACAAGAGGATAATACTCAAACACTAAATAGACTGCAGTCTATAATCTGTTGATTCAATCCTGTGTTAAATGACCCTCTTAAAGAGCAGTTTGCAGATGGGAGATCTAACTGAATCAATATATAAGACAATAGTTTAGAAAAATATATTTCAACAAAATATTTGAATTACTTCTCTACAGTGACTTCTGGCGTTCAGTTTGTTTGTTTGCTTTTTGTTTCCACATCAAATACAGACAACCGGATGTAATATAACTCCAACATTATCAACGAGGATCCAAATGCCTGTCTTGTCAATGAAGAGGAATTTGTATTTGTTTATATGCAAGCTTTAAATCGTTAGCCTGCTCGGTATCAGAGGGTCCAGGAACAGGTCGGGATTGTGGAGAAATAACGGCCACGGCAGAGACATTGAGTTGTGATGTGGCAGAAATCAGGGGAAAACTGGGCAGGTTGTCATAGTGATTGACCAGTTAGCTAGGGATATCTAAAGCTGTGTTCTGTTCATGTGACAATTTTGTTCAGCTTTGTTATCACGTATCAATGAGGAGAACTAATCATGATGAGTGATAAGTTAATAATGAGCAAGTATGAGCGTGTATCACTTCATATTACCATCTTTAATGGTAAATCTGTACTGCGTTTTACAGTGCAAAAAAAAATTATACACAATATCTACACCATTCAACCCTGCACATTTTCTTTATTTATATCTGTAGATATTTGTTCATGTATTCAATTCCCTGTGCTTGTGCATAGCTTATTATTCTTCAGATACTCTCACTCGGAACTTATTGCTTATTCTATTATTCATATTTTCATTAATATTCTATATATATATTTCTATATTTCCTACTGCTATATTGTGTGTTAAGAGCAACTGTAATTACCACATTTCCCCGTAGAATGAATAAAGTATTTATGACTCAGACTCTGATCTGTGTGGTTATCACACAGATCAATGTTAAACATCTGTGAGCTCATCGCTCTGCATTATTTTATCTCCTACTAGCCTTCAGGTAACTAACAGTCACATTCCCTGATCAGCATGTGGAGACGCACTTCATGCATTTTTATGGGCTCTGTACATAGATATGGGACATACAGAATTATGGGCGTAGTCCGACAAGTCCACATTATACCTACTCCTTTCCTCTGTATATCATCTGTATCTTCACTACACTGCGTTATAACCTGTCAAAAAAACTTCTCGTTGATTAAAGTATCACCTGTGCACTCAGCCTCCCTCCCGAGTGCGGGATCTGATTCTTAAATTAAATGCAGTCTCTTATTGAATAAATACAGACTTTATATTTACTGTGTAGCTGTACACACACAATTGTAGAACATTAAATACATCTTCACCTGTTGGAATGAAATGAGAAGTTTAAAACTAAAGATTTTTACGACCCTAAATCAGTCAAATATGACTATTACCTCATGCAGAGAGATGGGGGGAGGGGGGGGGATGTGAGAGAGACAAAAGAGAGTAGAGCAATGACAGTGTCCTGATAAACTTACTACCCCCCATGTGATTTAATATAATGTGATGTTGATAAAAAATTTTTTAAAAAAAACCTTTCCTCTAAATTTATCATGTAAAAAATGCAAAATGAAGTTTTGGCCTTGTCAACAGCCATGTTTCCAACATGTTTAATATTAATATTGTAAAAAATGTAACCTGCAAGTTGCCCTCTCATTATTGCTTCTATGTTGCAGTCTCAATACAATGCAATATTGATATTGCATAGTTGTGATCTATAGACTATCTGCAAATATGAGTGTAAATGTAAATATGACGAGGTCTTCTTCAATGTATTTCAAGAGCAAGAATGAGAAAACAAATATCATTCATGTATAGTTTGGCCAGTCAGCAATCTTTTACTAATGTTCACTTCAGTTTTCAAATGTAAATCGGTGCATATATCGACAGAAGGAAAGGGATGAGTACATGTATTTTTCCCTTTTTGTAATTTGAGCTGTTTAAATCCCTTCTGTTACAATTTAAGCGATCATTCAGACAACTTGGTTGCTGCACGTCTTGAAATTACTGACACAAATACTTTGACATACAGTATTTGAACCCTTAGTGTAATACTAAGTATTATCTTTTCTTTGAAGATAAGATAAAAGTGTTTTGCAGGCATCAAATTACTTTTCAGTGCAGTTTTAACTGTGTGTGTAGACGTCAGTGTATGACTGTATTGTCATTCTGATGCTGCAGGACTGTGACACGTCTAAATCGGTTTTCCTCTAATTGTACAAAGGCCTAAAGTACGACAATAGATATCAGAGTGCACCAGCTCTGATTTAATCTCTGACCTCGAGCAGTATGTCAGCTGAGTCATGAAGCGCCATCACGAGGGTTCCAACACGGATGTAGTTCGAGATCCAGGAGAAGCTCAGAAGAGTCAATGTGGCTATATGATGAATCACCTGCTCTTTGAAGTCCTACACACAGACACACAACAGATAAACATGTATGCGTATGACATAATAAGAATCCTAAATAAATGCATCATTTAAAGTTAAAATGCATGCATAGATGTTGCTTTAATATTGATCTTTGGTACATTGTGGATATAATATAAATACCTGCAGTAAGTGCACATGCAAATATCAATATGCTCACCTTCCGTTTCACATCAAATGTGAGGCTGAGGAGCAGAGAGAGGTAGAAGCCCATTTCCAGGAGGTAATACCAGTACTGGGATAGCAGCATGGACTGTATGGGAATATAACACACACTTATAGATGTCTATCACACTACAGTCTGTACTACTGTACAGGCCATGCTAGTAGCAACAGAAACCCATACCTGTTTAGGAAAGCCAGCCCAAACCTCCCTCAGATTATAAAGCCAGGGTTTCTGCAGCCAACAAAAACAAAGAGGGGAGGATTTAGAGAGCAGCCTTTAAATGATGAACTACAAGGGTAAATGTTGCCCACGAGCTCATGCATGTGTGTCTGCCAGAGTGTGAGGAAAAAACCCTGGAGCACATACTTGACACAGTGAAACCAGAGCAGCGCATCCACATAGGGACACAGAGACAACACAAGGACAGAGAAATGTCCCACAGCAGCAAAATGAACACTCAACAATGGGAAATTTGTCCTGCACAAAATTCATGTTCCTGTTATTAAACTGAAAAAAAATAAAAAATAAAATGTACTTACATCATAGAGAGCCCAGACTCCGTAGACAAATGCAAAAAAATAAAACACACATCTCCAACTGTTGACAGACAAGAACAATGATGTCACATATTTCAACAAATCAGTATTTAATCAGACATATGAATGCACAAAGCACACACCTGGCCTCACAGAACCTCTTGCGAAGCCCTGGACGCTCCTGGTTCCTCCTCCTCCTGAACCAGATATGAACTCTCCCTTCTGGCAAACTGGTCTTCTTACAAAGAGCCCTCACATCAGCCTGAGGCATGAGGGAAACAATCCAATTATCATATTCTGTGCATTTAGTCAACACTCTTATGAGCAGTATGATGATTTACTGAGCATCTTATTTCAGCGACAAACTTCAAGAAGCCTTTTCTGATTTGACCGATGTATCTGAAATACTAACTTTTATTCATTTACAAGCTTATGTTCAAGGATAAAGGAGGAATTTCTCAAAGGCGTCTGCAACATTGGTTTGCGTTTATTATGCTGTGGATAAAGCAGTAACCCTAATCTTTTTGCTGATCTTGTTCTGTGCATGTGTAAATCGGACTTTCTGAGAAACAAATCTCATCCTACTTTCTTTAAACGGTCAATCATTAACGTTTGCTGTGAAAAGTGTCAACAAAAGGATGTTTTGACAGCTTGCTGTATCTCACTTTGTCTGACACCTACCAAGCAACAGCATTTACGAGCATTAAAAATGACTATATATAAATGATCAATCTTCTCGCCGATGGTCTCGTTTTAATTTGTGGGTCATATAGAGGCTGATTAAATGATTTCAGTCTGTTTCATAACCAGCAAAAAAAACTACCCACAGGAGCTTTAATTAAGTAGTGTGCCTTTTTCTGGGGCGGCAGTAGCTCAGTTTGTAGGGACTTGTGTTGGGAATCAGAAGGTCACCAGTTCAAGTCCCAGCATGGACCAAGTGCAGAAATTGGCCTGGTAGCTGGAGAGGTGCATGTCCACTTCCTGAGCACTGCCAAGGTGCCCCTGAGCAAGGCACCAACCCCCCACCTCTCCATCAGTGCATGTCCATAGGATCCTGTTTGTGCATGTGTGTGTATTTTGGCCTATGTTTGTGTAGCATGTTCACTAGACAGAGTGTAAAAACGAATTTCCCCTCGCGGGATCAATAAAGAATAAATTTAATTATTTTGTTAACCTGATATATTTAAAATGTCTATAAATAGCCCCAAAGGTGTTTGTTGATACTTTGACTTTTGCTTTAGATCAGCTTTTTCTTTGATAACCCAACACACACAATGTTGTGGATGAATACTATATATTCGATCTGTGATCTGTGATATTCGACTGTCTTTTCTGTGTTTAGTAACTGAAATGGCCCCTTTGAATTTACCTGTGATGGAACCCGTGTTTGGCTGCAGAAAAAACTTTCCAGGATGTGGTTTGATTCTGCTTTAAGTCGGACCTTGTCCTTGATTCCCCACGCATTAGCCAGTGGTGTGGCCAGAAACCTGCGAGCGTTACATTAAAACGTGTGTCAGTGTTTCATATTGTGTAAATACACACAACAGTGTCCTGGTTTATTGCGTCACTCAGCCTGTGTTCTGAAACCAGACTCGCTGACATACAGGCACATTTTCCTCACAGACTGCACACTCTCACCTCTCGAACAGGTATCTGACGAGGAGCAGGCAGAGGGCGCAGGGCACCGCTGCATAAAGCTGAGAGGCTTTAGCGTAGACACGACCTTCACTGTCCTCCAGATTAGCCCAGGAGACGTTCCCGGGCAGCCACAGACGCTCCCACCATAGCCAGTCACTGACTGTCTGCAACATGCTGATTGGAGGGTTCACCCAGGGGCAATAAAACACTCAATCAGAGAGCCATGAAGCAAGACGTGAAGTTTCAGGGTCAGGCTTTAAAATGAAATCTTTTTTTCAATTCAAACATGTAATTGTAAAAGAAGATAGTGACGTCTGTGTAGGCTTTCCTGAAAACCTGCTGCAACGGAGAACTTTGACATTTTGAAAAGCAAACACAGTAACTTGCCTTTTTATTAGGTCTCTTATATGTATGAACTTTATTAGGAAACATAATTTTGCATTTTTACCTTTTATTTGTCTTTTACTTCATTTATTCATCTGTTAATATATCAAGTATTTTGGTTTGTTTTAAGTCTTAGTTCACAGCATTCTTTTCTCCCTCTCTCTCTCTCGTGTTATTTTGTGTAAAGCACTTTCTGTGACACTTACTTATATAACTAAGGCTTTATAAATAATGTCTGATTGATTGATTCAATTATTGATGGATAGGTGTAACTTCAGAAGTGAAGAAGTCACGCAAAATTTGTCATTTTTTCCTACATATTGGTTAATTTTTGGACTCCGAATATGATTTAGATCAAATATTTTTGTTAAAGTGGAGAGCACAAAGTAGAGCCAATGCAGAGCTCATAGAGTGTAACTCTATGGCAGAAACAAACAGTTAATAAATGAACACTGGAAACAGACTGGCAAGAATTTCAAGACAAAAATGCACCACTACTTATTTTGTCTTGAACCTTCAGTTGTGATTTGCCACTACCTCCTACTGGTCACTTGCCAGTAGAACCACTGTATTCACCACACTGTGTGAACTGGCCTGCAGTAATGGAGGAAATGAGTCATTTGGAGATGGAGAACAACTATAGATATCAAAGGGCAACAAAGATAAAGAAGGGTGAGGACCAAGATTAGAGAGAAGTAAATTCCTTGCTCTCGTGGACTCTGCCCACAACAGAATAGATAAAAAAGAACATTTTATCTGAGCAGTTGAAAAGCAACGTTAAAAATTTGCAATCAAAACTGTCTCGACAAATAGGCATGCTAATAAAAATTGCTTAATCTGATTAATTCAATGAGATATTAGGGTGTCCATGATACTTAATGCGAGTTAAGCCAGCATGGGAAGACGAGCATACATACCTGCAGGCAGTGTCCTCTTGACAAGTTACAACATAAGAGAGGGGAGCTGAGCAGATGCAGACAGTGTGTGACAAATATCCAAAGAAAGCAACGTCTTTAAAAGTTGGAATATCTGAAAATCTTAAATTTTCACACCTTCAAGTGTCCCGGTATTTTAATTTATGGTCAATCGATGCACATCAGTGACAGAAAACTGTCAATACTGTACACACTCACACAGAATCCCATACTCACCTTCAGTTAGTCAAGCTCCCACGGACCTGTCTATGTGAAGCCAGTCTGTTAATCATACAGTTTATGTAAAACACCTATTCCTCATCAGATAGTATATGTTATCACTCTCTGCTAAGACCTCTGGGAGAGTTTAGATAAAACAAATATTGACTCATGAGCTAATGCTTTCCCTAATGTGCTTGATATTTGTGTGAGGCGACAGGCTCCAGTGAGCAAGTCGTTTTTTTTTTTGAGCATGTGTGTGTGGTCGCTCACCTGGTTAGAGAGATCAGGATCCTTTCCTCCCACTCGGTCTGCTCGTGTGGTCACACCCTGTTGCTTGCAGCAGGTCCTTCAAGGAGAGGTGAGCTCAGCACTGGAAAGTACTCTCATGCTGTGGGAGCGTTCAGTATTCTCAGTTGTAACGGTAAACTACTGCAGTTATTAGAGTGTTTTGCATACCCTCACCTGCAAGAATTCCCTAGGAATGCTGGGAAGCCCCCCACAAAGGCCCCATTCAGTGGTGGAGCAGGGGGGGGGAGGGAGGAGGAGCCAGGGCAGGTTATGGACGGAGGAGAAAAAGGGAACTTGTTCATGCAACAGAGAGAATAAAACATCACTCTGTGTAGACTCCTACTCTGGTTAATAACAAACCTGTTAATATAAATTATATGACCTTGGTTACAATTGACTGTTTCCCCTGCACAGGTTGTCTGACACATTTCACCAGGTGTCTTTTTATACTTCAATGTAAAAATAAGAGAAGTCTGAAACAAAACAGAAAAGGACCTGGAGGTGATTAATTATGAGTCTAAATATTAAGCTTCAATATTGAAATACAGAACAATGAATTGTCATGGTGTTTCTCACTTTACACCAGTAGGGGGCGACAGAGACAACACAATACATGCAGGTTCCCTGTCAATGAGGACATATTGGTAACACCCTATAAGTGATGCATAAGGGATGCATGATAAGTGATGTTATTTTTAAATGAGAATTTCTCAATACTGACTGCAAAACAGGTGATACTTCCAATCTTCCATTTTTATGTCAGAGATAAAAACACTGAAATAAAACACAACACCACATTAAGGTTTAGAAGGAAAAAAAACAATATAAAAAAACATGTCCTTCTTTATTGATAATTTTAACATTTTTTTATATATCAAAACCTCTACAAGCACTTTTGTTGATGCTAGCTTGCTGTACATGTTTTCATCTTTCGCTGGTTCTACAAGGCAGCACTGCTACATGTGTGGAAGTTGAGATAACAGAGGAGCAGTGGCCTAAGTGCTGGTTTCGTGAGCAAACACACAAAACAAGAAAAAAACAGCAACCAAAAAAAAAATAAAGAAAAGTCAAGTTCCAGTAATGTTTTTTTGGGGGGGGCACGGCAGGGGGAGTCTTTCTTTAGATTGTTCAGCGCTCCATTTGTCTTATTCAGCCCGAAACCAACGAGTGGTATAAACAACTCTGGAAGAGATTAGGAGGATAAAAAAAACAATCTGTTGGTCTGGATGGTCTCTTCTCAGACCCCAGGTGTTATGTATGCAGATAGGCAGGACAGACGGAGGGGTGAGGCTCCAGGCACAGACAGGAGAGGCTAATCTGGATTGTCCTCCCCCTCCCTCTGCCACCCGCTGTCCCTTTCCCTCCTCTTTCTGCTCTCCCTACGCCAACCTGTTGCGCTTTAGTGTCACTGGGTGGCGTGGTCCCCCAGCTCTGTAAAGCTGGTGGAGTGGCTAGGCTTGGTGGAGTGCTCCTCTGGACCGGGGGCTCTTTGTCGCGGAGGCAGTGTGGAACACCGAGCTTTGCCTCGGGATCGAGGCTGCTGAGGTGGAGGGCCTTTCAGTGCAAATAGTTCACTGGGGGCTTTGGGCCGTTGGGCTGGAGGGGACGTGGTGGGGTTGGTGGATGAAGGTGATACCGGTGTGTGTGGAGGAGTAAATGGGTTGGATGAGGCTGATAATGAGGAGTCAAGAGGAAAGAGGGGGGTGAGCGTGGCTGTCTGATTGAACCTGGTGAGGCTGGTGGAGTGGCTGGGCCGTGGCAGGCTGAAACAAGTCTCGGCCCCTCTGTGGCGGGAAGGCAGGGTGGAGCAGCGGGCCTTTGCCCTTGAGCCTGGCTCTCTGGGAGGAGGAGGAGGAGCAATAAGCGAGAAGAGCCTCGTGTCAACACTCGATTCTGTTAGTCCTGCCGTTGAGCCCTTCAGACTTTGGGTCGAGCCCGCGTGAGATGACGGATTCGATGGAGGCTCGTGGTCTTTCTGGACTTCCTGTTTGGAGCCTGAGCGAGGAAATTCTGCATTTAGAGTGACGCTCAATGATGGTTCCTCATCTGCATGACAAGAAAAAAACGCAGATTAGTGTTGAGACACGGATAGTACGACATCACATTGAAGACAACAGATGAATTCAGTTTTCTCCTCTTACCCAGCAGGCCCAGTTCCATCATTAAATCGTCCAGATTGAAATGCTCGTCCACAGCCGTCTCCACTTCCACTTCCTTTTCTTCCTCCTTTCTTTCTGTTTCTTCCTCTTCTTCTTTTTCTTCTCCCCCCTCTTGCTCAATATCTGCCTTTCCTTCTTCTCCTTTTAGTTCTCCCTCTTCCACTTTTTGTTCGCTCTCCACCTCCTCAACTTTTTCTTCTTCTTCTCCTTCACCTCCTCGTTCTTCCTGTTCATCGTCTTCAACATCTTTGAACATCTTTTCAGCCTCCGGATCACCATCACTTGTTCTTCTGAGTACATCCAGACTGAGAACATCTCCCTCCTCCTCCTCGTCCTCCTCCTGCTCTTTCTCCTGCTCTTTCTCCTGCTCCTCCTGTTCATCTGGTGGTTCCTCCACCACAATGTCTATGGTGCTGGTGGGGACGCAGGTTACAGATGGTCTTGGAGAGAGAAATTTGGCACTTGCTTCTTGGTCTTGATTCAGCAAAAACTCCATCAGCATCATGTTCTCTTTCTTCAACTGATCCCGCAGCGATCGTGGTACGTCTGGGACCATCCAGGCAACCAACATGCTGAGGAACATGGCGAGGTTCTGTCGGGAAAAGATGATTAAACCTTTTATTCTGCAATGTATTATTGAAATTCACAAGAGTGTGCTTTCAGTTAATGCTTCCTATTTGTACAGCAGACACTGTTTTTTTTTTTGGATCAGAGGATATCTACTTTTAGGGGAGTAATTGGTTCTTACAATCCACCTGGTCCATAGAAATCCACTGATCCAGAGTCAGGTCAATATCGACCTTGTTATACTGACTGGGCGTCAGGGACCGACATAACTGATTCAGATCTGTCGTATGGATTCACTTTGTCAATGGCAAAGCTTTCCATCAGCATTTACTGTATCCTCAAACACACCCAGTCACTGCAGTTTCCAGATTTTTTAGTGCCACTATAATCCCTGAAGTTATTACATAAAAATAATCCCAATATGTTCCACAGAGGGAAGTATACAGATTTCAAATTTGGGATAAAAAAAAAAATTATATCAAGAATCAGTATAAGCAGATAATCTAGGTTCAGATGTATGATATCTTTAAGAGGACCAGAGCGTCCCTACTATCTATTACACTAAATTAATGTTAACTTAATACCCGCAATAAGTGCAGACAAAGGGAAAGAATTTGTGAAAAGGCAATTCAAAAATGATAGGTCTCCTGATTGCTTTTCTGAAAGACAACATAATAAGCAGCACACCTGCCATTAAAGAAACCCTGGTTAATATATTAGAGAAAGAAATAATTGGAAATCGGACAATTTAAAAAAAAACTGATATTAATATAAACACATTCTTTTTAATACCTGGAAGAAAATGACAAAGACAAGTTTTGCTGCCAGCGTGGACCAGTACTCTTTAGAGAAGCTGTAAGGGTCTGCCTCCCACGGTGCGTCTCTGTAGTCCTTATATCTGAAAAACACAGACACTAAGAGTGTTAGTCGGGAGGAACTTTGAATGCATGAGTGAACATTGCTATGGCATGGTAATTCTTGGAAAGATTAGTCTCAGTAAAATCCCTGCTATAAATGACATTTTACACTTTCTGAAAAGTCCTGGACAAGTTTTGTATTTAGATAAAGTAAGAGGTAATCTGCAGGGCTCAAGGATTTAAAGGAAATCCAGGTATGTCAAGGTCAAGATAGTCACTCTGACCTGCACATGGAGATGGTGGTGGGTGGCGCAGTGCCCGGTGGAAAGTTGCTGACATTAAAGTAGGCCAGTGAGTGCTCGGTGTATCCATCCATAGTGCCATTCACACTGTACATGTACTGGTAAATCATCCGTGGGACAAACTCCGATGTGAAGGAGATGACAAATGCCTGAGAGGACGAATAAGAAGTGGAAATGACGAAACTGTTCAACATAAAAGTTACTGCAGGGACATGATATAGATGCTTATTATCAATTACATACTATATCTAACACAACTACATACATGTCAACAACATTTTACAAAATATCTTATACATCCTCTTGAATTTAAGTCTTTATTTTTTGACTATGTAACAGTCATTTTCTATATCCCTGTGGCCACACATTGATGTTTAGAAATTAGCTTAGCTTCTTGAGCTCATCAGAGATAAAGGGGATGTTTTTCTTGTTTTTTTCTTGTTGTTCTTTAAGAAGGATTTTTGTGTTTTAAGGACTGGCTATTTTCATTAACGCACTTGTAACTGTTTTAAATGATCTCAGTGGTTTTCTGAGTGTTTCATGTGTTTTTGCTTGTTTTACTGTGCTTGTAATCTCGACGGCATTGGAAATGAGGGAAACGTCGGTGTCTTTTTCGAGACTGAATAAAGGTTTGAAAAAAAATGAACACAACAGTGGGGGGAAAAAAAATGTGCATTTGTTAATGCTTATAATCAAACTATCCATCCAATTCTCTCAAAACGCTCCAGCTAGTTTAAAAAATGTCACATGCGTACTGATAAGACCCGTGGGAGACAAATCATATTGAATTCATAATTAATTCCTTCAACTATCTCACTAATCTCCTTTGGAACAATCTTTCAGCTTAAGTGTGGGAGGCAGCAATCCTCTATATTTAAAGGTAAGTCTAACACTGTGCTTTTTAATCAGACATTTAGTAAGGGTTGGCTCAGGCTCGCCTTACTCCAGCTCCTAATAATGCAGCAAAAGGGTTTAGACTGCCAGAGGAACTGAGTGTAAATCATCACAGGATTTGTTGTTGTTTTGGGCTTTAGAAATAAAATACTCTGATACTTTAATACTTTCATAATCACTACCATACACCACAGGAAACAGTTCACAGCTTAAGCGGGACAACATTTTACCCAGAGTCATTGAGGAAGACTAAGACATATATCTAAAGATACCCTGGGAGATTTGTCACCGCTGGATGCACTACAGAGTGCCTGTTTTGTGACACCATATAAAAAACTGCCACTTTCTTTCTGCTATATCACTGTGTGTCATCGGCTGTAACACACAAAAGCATGTGGCAAAGAAGAAACAGAGTCAAGATAAATGAAGACTGTCAGCTACTGAGCACAAATACATTGATGCCAATTAATAAAAACACGACGCAAAGTTTCAAGATGAGAGAAAATGCATTCAGTGTGTTTGTTCGACCTCAATTATCCACGAGTATTAGAAAAAGTTCATGTAAACTAGAGCCTGACCGATTAATTTGCCAACCAATAATACCGGCTGATATTTGCACATCACTTGACTATCGGCTAATTTTAAGTGCTAAAACAAGTAGGCTTATTCAATTTTATTTGTATTATTTCATTTTATATAGTTTATGTTTACAATTGTTAATTTAGGGGTTCAGTGCATTGTTGTTATTCTGGCCAATAAAGACTTTTGTTCAACTGTAAGAAAAAAAATATTTTCCTCATTAAATGTATTTTTCACAAGTGTTTGATAACTGCATTTGAGGGATCAACGCAATAAATGTGTTTCTCTATCTCTCTATCTTCGATCTCTAAAGATCTCTAAAGAGCTCTAAAGATCGAAGATAGATCTAAGAAAGATATCGGCCCTTATATCGGTATCGGAATTTTTTTTCCTCCCCAATCAATATCGGTATCGGCCTCAAAAATCCAATATCGGTCCGGTCCTGCCGTAAACATTTCTTTTAAGTTTATCTATTAAAAACATCCTGTTTGAAAAGTAAAATGGTTGTATTGAAAACGAAAAGATAAACAATCATTGATCATTTTTAAATACATACATATACAAACTTTAGAAAGACATTCTCCAGCAGAGTTCAAAGGATATGATCAGAATAGACATACACACTCATTCACACACACTTACATTGGTTATGACAGAGAACTTGCTGATTCCACAGAGAATTTTGTACCAAACCCCTGAAGCGAGCATGTTCATGCAAAGAGAAAAAGAGAGCAAGGGAAGTGTGGCCAATCATGTGATTGTGTGTGTGTGTGTGTGTGTGTGTGTGTGTGTGTGCGCGTGTGTGTAGTTGTGTAAAGGAAAGTGACAAACAGACAAACATGAAGACAAAAAGATGGAAAAAAAACAGAGGGGCAGAGTGGAGGAGAGGAAAAGAAAGCCATTGTTAAAAGTTGAAAGAAAGCTTGTATCACATCCACACAGAGACTGATAAGAGTCGACATGCTCATGCCTGATCTGTACCTATGTCTTTACACCTCACAGCATCAGGCCGCTGGATCTCAGTGACAAATTTTGCAGCATCGAGACGGATCTCGATGATGTTGTTGAGCAGAGCGAATGCCGGCGCCAGTGGGAAAGAGGCGACGAAAAGAGACACAAACCCGTACTGGATCACTGTGAATATTTAAACACAGGTGGAAACAGAAATGGTTTAAAACATGAAATGTATTATCTAAGCATTGAGAGGTTTCATGAGTCAAAAGGCTTGGGAGAGAGGCTCACTCATTTCCATGTACTCTGGGGTCACTCCTTCGTACGGTTCAAGGATGATATCTTTGTCAAATTGTTGCTTTGGTCTCTTCTCTTCTTCATCATCCTCATCTGCTTCTCTTTTCTTTCCTTTATTCTCCTGTATTGTTCTGTACATTTTTTTCAGCTTACTGCAAAGCAACAAAGGGAAGTGTTGCAGTGAAGATAGCAAGGGACTGGACAGTTTTGTGAGAAATGTTTGCAATTAAGTTCATCAAAATAAACTGACGGTATGAGAACTTCGAACACATTGTTCTGGATGAGCTGCTTTCCGAGCATGATCATGCTGAGCTGGATGCACAACTCAATGAGGCAGCCCGGTGGAGCACACTGTGGGACAGAAAACACACACCTCATCAAGCAGATGCACATTTTACTGTAAACAATCAAAGACACTAAGTGTAACAGAAACTACCTCCTCCATGCGATAGTCCCCAAAGACGTAAACATAATCGCCAGGCCGCCCAGCAAACCTGCAGGATGAGAGGATAGAGGCCACATGATCAGGAATAAGAAGAAAAGAAAATGTTTTCAGTGCTGTTGTACTTTATAAAAGACACACACCTGCCCTTAAAGAAGGCAACGTAGAAAATAGGTGCAAAGGCGTTCATGGACTTGAGAAAGAAAGACTTAAAGATCAGCCTCTCTTGAAACTCTTCCTTTGTCTTTGGCAGTTCTGTAGGAAAGGAGACACAATATTTTAAACACACTGTGATACACACCTGGTCATGTTTAATTCCCCCCCCCCCCATTAGAAACTTGTGCTTCCTTAATCAGCAACTTTGCCTTTTATGTTAAAAGCACTTGACTTGTATTGTTTTACAGTTTATTTTATCCTTCAATGTTTTTAAAACAGAACAAGTGATTCTGTGGCTTTTTGTTTGTTTTGTTGAGATATTTCTGTCTAAAAACAAAAACATCCCCAAAGAGTTTTCCTTAACATTCAAAGGATTGGATGAAGAGAAGAATATCTAAAATGAACCATATTGTTTTTTTTGTTTTTTTTTTTAGATTTCTTTCTTGAAACATTAATTGGAGAACAGAAAAATAAATGTGATTGATAATTACAGAAATCGTTTTTGTAATCCGTCTTATTGTCTACAGTATAATGCAATGCTATGTGATGATTTTTTGTATTTTTTTGGTGCCCTTTTTATATTTGAGAAATTTTGTTCTATTTCATTTAGATGAACGTAAAAAATCTTAAAGGTACAGTACCATCTACAAACCTTTAAAACATAATTAATCAACCCAATAGCAGGCATTTCTTTGATTCAACCTTAAACAAAATGTTGCCACTTCTAATCTCCAGTTAAAACATCCGGGTACTCATTTGTTCAGCCACAACACAGAAGCTGTTAGCTAACATTACAAGTCATAAGGCCTCCTTATTTGATGCTTTACTTCATAACAGAATTGAATCAAAAATACCCAGCTCGGTCAGCCACTCAGCGATTGCTCCATAGACCTCCTCCAGCACCAAAACAATAAGCATGTTCAGGATGATGCCTGTGGTGGTGACAGTCATCCTCACGCTGGCCTTGGCGTCGTGATCGGGGTTCATGGACCACACGGTTAACATGCAGATACGGTAAACTGCCACCCCGACCACAGCCGAGAAGGTTACGAAGATCTAGAGCACACACAACAACATCATACAGTTAGAGGACCAACAACTCTGGTGTATTTGTTTTTCTTCTTTCATTTCTGCTGGATGAAAGTATGTTCTTTTTATTATTATTTTCTAGTTATAGCGTTTACAATTTTCCCAGTCTGTCATCTATTGTATTCTTGCTGTGATCTATTGTACTTAAATATGTGGAATAATCTGAATTAACATACTAAATGAAACATGATCTATGCCCCTAATTAAGATGAGGAAATAATGGATTTATTATATGACACAGTGAGGATAAATGATTTTGAAAAGACAGAAGGAAACGCCTGGTTTACCATCGTAAAATATGATCATAATCTGAATGTTGTGTGATTAGCTGGAGGTTAGAAAATAGACTAGAGTAGAGTAGAAATGCAGTACCAGTAGTAGTAAGGTGGACACATTGATGAGTAAACCTGACAGGTGATCCTCAATATCCAGAGACTCCGGCTCTCGCTGTGCAGAAAAAAATATTCATATTAATTTGATAAATTTAAAAAAATAAAAAATACACATTACATTGTGAAATCAGTGAATACATGCACAGTAATGTAATGTGTAGTAATCCTTAGCACATGTTTTGCCCACACATTATGTTTACTGTCTGAGAGGTGTAAGTGTGTCGTCTCAAAGGACAGATATCCCCTCCCCTCCTTCCTCTCTTCTCCTTGTTTCTCTCTCCATCCGTAATCTGGGCTAATCTCAGGCAGGTAAGCAGCTTTGGACTCAACCACCCCACTGTTGGTGGGGGGGGGTTTCCTTTTCATGGGCTAACATAAATTGAAACAGACAGAGATTCTATTACGTCCTAATATCTGATCATTTTTCAAAATCGTTCTTGAAACCTTTATGTCCATAAAAACTTTAACTTGTATTTTAAAATAATTACATTTTAGTCTCTAATAACGTTTCTGTAATCAAAGAAAAGCTAGACAGGCAGTCATATTTTGTCATGCAGTGACAGTTGTTCACCTTCGCCATGTGTTAGAAAGGCTGTGCATCTGCGCGTTTGCTAATGAACAAGTTTAAATCCCCCACCCAACCCCTCCCCCCACCAAACCCCCTGCAACTCTGTTCGCATGATGTCCCATCCCAGAAAGCGATGATACCTGGGAGGACAGCATCTGATCCGTTTCTCCATCCACACCAGGCACCGCTTGACTCATCTGCGTCACAATAAAAACACAGATTTAGACAGATTGTCAGTAAAATTCTGGAATTTATTTCTAAGTGCAGTTTTCTGTAATAAGTCCTAGAAATGTGATTCAAACACACAAATAAAACGATACCTTCTTCTTAGACATTGCTTTCATCTTAGCTTTTTTCTCCTTCAGAGCCTCTTCATATTCAGGCCTCAGCTCCTCCTGCAGCACACACACACACTTGTTACATTTGGTCATGAACACAAACAC
This sequence comes from Labrus bergylta, assembly GCF_963930695.1. Lineage (NCBI taxonomy): Eukaryota > Metazoa > Chordata > Actinopteri > Labriformes > Labridae > Labrus > Labrus bergylta. Next base: position 27,567,578 of record NC_089201.1, on the reverse strand, counting down.
CAAAACAAAAGACTTTGTAACACATTTTTAAATGAACAAACAAAACAACATTGCAGCTAAAGGAATCAATGTCCAGAATTGACCTTTGTTTAACCGGAAAACCTCGATGAGATCAAAAGTCTCTTTTCCAAAGTGTCCTGGCCAATACAGGCAGCAGCACAGTTAAAGTTTCTGACACAACGAGCAGCCATACATAAAAACATAATATAAGATACATAATTGTGATACTTTCAAAAACTAACAAACTAACAAATTAAAACCACAAATACATTTCAAGATCACCCACAATCATTAAGATATCTGGCAGAACATCCACACCTAGATGTGTCTGCCTCCAAGTCATTTAGCATTCACTTATAATCATCCAATGAGAGCTGCTCATTAAGTTTCAGGTCTCTGGTACTCCAGGATAAAGTCAGAGACGTCATACCAAAAGCCCTAAGAGGTGATAGCCTATAAGGTGTCATGTTTCCAAAAGAAATTCAGATATTTCAAAAAGGGAGCAGACCTGTAATGTTCTTTTTGTTCACAGGAAGAGAATATTCATCACAGTGTAAACCTGGTCTTCTAGCTTCCAGCTAATCTATTTCTTGTAAATATTTCTTGCACTTATTGCTTGATATCTTACTTACTTACATTCCTATTTTAGTAATATTTGATTGTATGTAACTATTTCTATTGCAATATTGTGTTTAGAGCAACTGTAACGACCAGATTTCCCTCTGGGATTACTAAAGTATTTCTGATTCTGATTCTCACGGACAGCTCAGTTTCTGACTCTTATTTTAAAAGTGAAGAGTAAGTGTGCAGAAAATGTGACCAACTGAAGAAATAAGTTATATTTAAATGCCTTTAAAAAAAAGTGTTTTCTTTAGGTGATCTTAAACAGCTTATAAATATACCAATAAATACAATTACTAAAAAAATACAGCTTAAAAAAAAACAGATTACACAGTATTAATGTGGGTAAGGATTTAGACACAATGCCCACCTGCTTCCGGTCCTTCAGGCCGCAGAGACAGAGATAAACAGGACAGAAACACACAAAGAGAAACGAGTGTTAGGCTTGAAGTGTTTATGTTAACGACCATGCTGTGTCATTTCATCCAGTAAGCACAGTGCTTTACCAACACACCAATCCCATTACAGCTCCTTAGAGGGGCAAAGAGTCATGTTAATACATGTATGCATGGGTGACCAGCTATATATGTGTGTGTGTGTGTGTGTGTGTGTTGGGTGGCTCGTAAAGTGTTTAATGATAATCTGTGAGGTGAATTCTTGACCTCTGACTGTCGTCTTTTCAGGGTGACACTGCCACCCTAACTCACCTTGAATCAAAAAACAAACAAATAATTGCTTTTACCTCCTCGTCCTCCAAGCTGGTCAGATCCCACGTATGTTTCAGACACATCTCTCGCCTCTTCCAGTGCTCGAGGAAACAGGCGGCTTCAAGACAATACAGAAAAGGACTATGTTAGAAATCATTGGTTGTTTAAAAAGAATCAGACCTTTGATTGAGCTTTTTTGTCAGACAAGAAAGAAAAACATATTTTTTCTCAGAAACAGAGTGAGGATGAATTTCTCCTTGTTTAACAGCTGCCCTCTCTAAGCACACGAGCCAAACACTTAATTTGAATTTCTAAAAGTTAAGATCTGTTGTCAGATATCACATAAAACAAAAATGATTGTGCCCACTATGTCCTAGTCTAGCGAAATATAATTGCAAAAATCTTGTGTGAAAAATGCATTAGAACATATAGTTACCCCACAGGGACATAAAAATTGCAAAGAGGGTCGTGGCTCCGTTGTCAAACAGGTATGATGCTCGGGACAGAGAGCAAACAGTGCTCAGCTGCCAGTAGTCACAGACGCCATCACACAGCGGACACATGGTTATGTTCAGGTTGTCATCACATGTCTCCTGGCTGGAATAAACATTTTAAAACAAACATAGAGAGTTAACTAAACCCCAAGCATAATGATTAAATAACCCTGAGAAGCATTTGTAAGTCTGAAGAGTTGGTGTCAGCCTACCTTGGCACATTGGCATCCACAGTGAAGAGGCCGTACAGGAAGACAATGATGCCAAGTACAGAGGGAGGGATGAGGAGCTGAGTATAAACACCCAGCCAGGCAAAGTAAAACCCAATCTGCTCTCCAAAGTACTTCCTGTTAAATGAAAAGCAATGGGTCAACTAGCTGCCCTGGTTTAATAATGTGTCAACGCTATCTTTTTGGTTCCACCTAAATTTGAAGGAATTTCCATTGCTATCTAATTGGTCCATGTTAAGTAGCTGCCTAGAGGGCAAATAAACCATCTCTTCTTCTTTATAACACAATCTATCTACTGTACATGTTCCATTTTGACATATTAAATATCAGAAAAAATGAATGGAACAACAGAAAAACACTCCCTTGTTCTTCAGACTGGACAGCCTTTCTTTTTTTAACTTAACTTAACTCTATTAAGCACCCTCAGACTAAACTATCTACAAAGCAAGTCAAGGATTTACACATAAGTTATTATCATTTCAAAATAAAAATATCCAGAGCACATCATGACACATTTATGGAGTAGTAATCTTTGAACAGTCACAACAAACTTGACATATTCAGCCCCACTAGTAAATCTATGTCAATAGCAAAACAAAAAACCATCAGTCTATCAGTTCAGTCCAACACTTTCTGTTTTAATTAGTATGTGTTTCCTGTATTTTAACTGTATTGATTTGTACAGCACTTTGATTTAAAGCACTTTATAAATAAATGTATTATTATTAGAGGTTAGTGGATGTGAGTCAGTACCTGATATGGTCCACAGGCTGATATTTATGCATAACTCCATAGTTAGCCCATTCTTCATGTAGGAGCTGAAGGACAAGCAACACAATAACACAGCTCATTAGCAACATAAGCTGTTAATCATATCATTAGGATACACAGTCAGACTGAACACACGTGGTGTCGATGCAATGTCGTCAAAAACAAACAAGCAGCTTTGTAGAACTAAAATACTACGGCAACGAGGCTAGTGTCAATAAACACCACCTGATATATAATACAGATGAAGTACTCTGATATTTAATTAGTTTGACTTGTACTGTAACTTGTAAAAGATTTTTCTATCCCATTAATCAACACGTCATTAGAAGCCACTCACCTGTCTGTCATTACGCTGATCTTTTCTTCCTCTTCTTGTGAAGGACCCCTTAAGAGAAAAAAAACAAGACAGGATCTTTAGTTTGGATAGAAAGCCTCATATTATGGCATGTTGTGTTTTCTTTAAACATTGAAGTCAATACTGCAAATATATTGACTAAACTGCCTCATATGGTTCAATCAAGTTTTAATAAATGCATTATGACATGAAACACAGACAGGCGGTGCTTGTCTGGTAGAGTGTCTTCTGTTATACTCACATCATGAAGAGGGAAGGCAGATTCATAGACACCCTGAGACAATAATGAGTTCATGCCTTGTGACACAAAGAGGAGGGGTAACACAGCATCACAGAAACGCTCAGCATATGGACACGGGAAGAATAAGACTTAGACTGACAGCATGCATATGAACCACATATGAGTGAATGAAACAACAGATAGAGTTAGAGCTTACCAGTGGTTTGGCAGGTTTGTCTGCAGGTGATGCGTGATATAATCTCAGCCACCTAGACTCAAACAAAAAGCAAAGTCCAAAATATGACGTGTGCTCAGGTGAACAAAAAAATCTCATGACAGAAATTTAGTGGATGTTCATTTCCTGACTCACTATTCTGCTGCGTGTTGAATTGTCAAACACCGTGTCTGTCGACTTGATGTCGTACCTGCGGGACATGACGAGAGCGGTCACAAACCTGCTGTTCATTTCTGACACTGTGTGTGTGTGTATAAGTGTGTGAGAGTTTAGCGACTCACAGGTGGAGTTTGTCTCTGATGAAAGGGTATTTAAGGGTTTTTGTGTCTCTCTGGATGTCAAAGTCGGGGACGTCTGGTTGAAACGGTGTGTTCAGTGTCGTCATAATGGAATCCCAGACTCCGGCAAAGCCTGTCGGTTTCCGCAATTCAAACTTCTGCTCAATGAAACAAAACAGTGCACTATGTCACATTTATCACACAAAATATCCGTCCTAAACCTATTCATGGCATGCAATTGATTTCTGACATACAAACTCCTTAGTCTTAAAATGCTCATATGATACCAGGATGTGTGATTGACTGTGAAAAAACAACGCTGACCTTTTTCACAGCAACTTTGATTTTCTGAAGCTCTGCTTCTCGGCTGAGTATTGGCCACGGGATGTGCAGCCGAAGAAACCGAAGACTGTTTAACCTCTGCACAAGAAAAAAACAAAACACAGAGATAAAAATGGAATAAGAAACATTACATGTACTACTAGTAACTACAGTATACTACCTAGCATAGCTTCACAACATCAATCAGATGTATCGTCCAGATACGGATAACAAGAGGAGGAATATGTTTCATAATTACTCCTGGCCTAATTGTAGGAGATTAATTGTCAGCCTGTCTTCCCTACTCCATTTGTCTTTGCATTTAACTGCTCCTGCTCCTTGTCCCGAGGCCACCAGATGAGCCTTCTCTAAACCTGTAAGTATGCTACTTTGTGTTATAATGAGGCTTTTTTGTGTGGAATCCCATTATTTCAAGCCCTGAACCATCCAAATCCTCCAGAGTATAGGACATGAGGGCCGATCATTATGACCCCATGGGAGAGGTGCATGAAAGCCTCTGCAATAGTACCAATTATCAATTTGGATCATGAGAAAATTGACGAGCTATTATCCTGCTTCCGCTAATGCCATTACTGTCATCATTGCTGTCATCATGACATTGGTGCAGGTCAGATACCAGAGTTCATGTCGTAACAGCACCTGCTGCTGTGTGATACCATCCTCTACCAGCAGTTTTTCTACATCATTGTCAGGCTACTGAAGTCCTGATCAGAAATGAAAGTATTGAGGCAAACCTGGCGAATTTAGATACAACCAAAATGACTTTACAATATTGAAAAAGAGATGTGTTTTGATTGAAAGTTGATAAATTCATAGTCTGTCTAAAGAATGAGATTGTAAAAAACTAATATAGACTCTCCTGTCTGTGCAAATAAACTTCACATTTTAGGTTTTCTATGTGTTTTCCACGTGTGTTTTGATATGTTAGTGATTGTCTGGGATTTTGTTTTTGTCTGTGTATACCGTTGTGTGGGATTGTGTGTGTTGTGTATTTTGGCAGAGGATTAGGACTGTGACCGTAAGTGTGAAGCCAAAAGCCAGATTATAGGGCCTTATTAGAGAGAGTGATCCACTGCTCGGAAGTGTGCTAGCTGACACATGAAGTTGAATGAGGGGGGCGGATGGGGGGGGGGTTGAATGCTGGGTTGGATGTTTCATTGAATGGGTCAAAGATGGCGCTCAGTCTTGTCTAATTGTTCTGTATCAGTTTGTGGGCTTGCTTGAGCTACAAAATTGAAAAGTCATTCTTGAAACTATTAATCGAAAATAAAACCATCATGACCCACTGATGTTAATAAGTTCTCTCTTTAATTAGAGGTCAGCCATGTTCCTCTGCTTCAGGAGACAGACTAAGTCTTATCCTTAACCTGTATGGCAGTCATCCAATCCAATGGCTTTGTAGTCACATGACCTTAGGACGCCATCTGACCCAAAATTGTCAATTGAAGTGTACACGAGATTAAAGAAAAAAAGAATCACCTTGAAAGCACTGTAAAAGCAGACACAAACAAACCTCTTTGTCACGCTCAATCTGCAGTCCGGCTTCCAGTAGATTCGTTTCAAACTCCTCCCTCATTACGGCCTTTTCCTCCTCTGTCAGCTTCGACTCCTCCAGGTCTATTGCAGCCGGACCTACCTCCCCAGACTCCACATCAAATCGGCTTATAATTGGTATCGGCATTGGTATACTCCCATTGGATGCAATGGAAAGGCGCGGCTTGGATGCTCGCCTTTTTTTGTATTTGTAGCAAAGGACGTAGTCCACTTTTCTTTTTCCATCAGCAAAGTAAAGCCCAGGGCCGAGTTCGATGCCGGACTCCTAAAAAAGATCGCACACAGGTCATTGTTGTAGGAAGTGGTGAGGCTTACATGCAAACATTTAGGAACAACTTAGGGGTCATTTCAGTTGATATAGAGCTGTCATATTACTTCAGTATGATTACACTACTAGATGTGAATGTTTAAGTTAAGAAGAGACCATACTGGAGGCGGGGTGTCGTTGTTTGCAGGGAAGTTGACAGTGCCTCCATTAGAGGCTTCAAGCCCGAGCCCGGATATTGATCGGGCCAATGAAACCAGCTTTGCTGAGTGAATGGACGATGTCTCACTCATCTCTGTGGTGACAGGCAGATGTTCTTTTCCGCCTCATCCCTCTGGTGGTTTAGAAAAGAAAAAAACAGGACGTTAGAATTTAGAAGTTGTTTGTCTCCCAGTTCTGAAGTGTGAATTTAACTCTTAAATAATACAAACATTGTGTGTGTGTGTGTGTGTGTGTGTGTGTGTGTGTGTGGGGGGGGGGGGGGGGGGGCAGGTCTGAAAAAATGAAAGAAAAATTCCTTTTTCTTTAATGGAAGCTCATTAATGCCACTTGGTTAGAAATAACATACGTCAACGTTTTTCTCATAATTATGATTTATAAACTTAGGTAAAGGGTTGTGAATCATTTTCAGAATATACCACAACATGTTTCAATATATTAACATACTGTACATATATTGCACTTTATTTAATTGACAGGTTTTTGGAATAACAATAAATATATATTAAGAGCTGATTGCGATTATTATATAATCAACTCTTGCAGGTCAATTTTAGGTTGATTTAAAAAAAAAAAATGTCCTGTTTTGAAAATCACTCAGTAGTGGCTGTTTTAGACTGACGGATCAACTGTGATCCAAAGTTAAGCTGCCTCATCTCTTTTTTTTACCCAAATGAAGCTGTAGGCACAGATTAAGCTCCGGATGGAATCCAAGCTGCACAGTTTACAATCTGCTGAGGTAATTTTATCACTGGGCGCATTCTTTAGAGATAAAGACTGAAGCGTTGAGAGTCAACTGAGTTGTTAAATCTCACACCACTCAAAGACGATTACATTGAACAGAAATTAAATATGGACCAATTTCATTCCATTTTAATGCAAAACTGATTAATAGCAAATGTAGTTTTTTCTTTTTTTTTTTTGCATATTATTTATTCAACTGTAACTGGATATTCATACAATACTTGAAACAGTATTCAGTTTCATTTCAAATTAAAAACAAGAAAGGTCTGTAGATGTTATATCTCATGGTTGCAGTAAACAAATTTCAAAATGTGTAGATACTCTTCTTTAAGTCCTTTCTATAAGGAGTTGATCAACAAAATAATTCATGTATGCACGGGTTGTCAATCTAAGCAATGAAGATGTTCAGGATCTAGGGCTGTTCCTGATCAGGTGGCAACACATTTGAGACATTTAGTGCATGGTAATTTTCACTGTAATTAGACTCATGCAGTATTATGTTATTAACCTCTGCGTCATAAAAATCGTTACATCAGTATGTGTTAGTGGGGATGAAAAAGAAACAGGAATAGCTTGTCCTTCCATGACTGTTTCTACCAACAGTCAGGCCGCTTGAGACATAATGAAAATCCATGAGACATGTAAACACACCAACAGCCAAACAAGCGGTGTGTACACAACACATACAGAGGACTTCAGGAGCCAATCCCCTTACATATACGCGCTCACGCCAACGATAATCCCACTTTACCATGTGTTGACAAACTTGGAGCCAAGGTGGAAATGGAGAATATGTCTTTAAGAGTTCAGTAGGTCATACAGAGGTTATTTAAACTGTTCGGATACATCAGATCAGTGTTTCCACCTAAACGCTGGCATGTAAACATCTGTAAACCAAATTTGACTTGTGAGCCATTGTCCCTTTTGAAGACTTACAATCGATATAAATCAGGAGCAATGAAACCACATAGATGGATGAAAGAAGCCAGATAGCTGATTAGATGAATTACAAAAGTGTTTTAAAGCTATACAAAGCACTGCATAACATAATTTCTAATTTGGCTTTAGTTGGAGAAACTCTGAGTTTTTTTTATGTCATATGCTGTAACTACTTGCTCCATGTGTGGTGCAGAAGTTACTTATCTTAATAAATCTAATGTTTTTTCCCCCTTATATTGAATTTTTATTGTACACATGCTAATCAATATGGATGCGATCTTTGCAGGTACCTTTACTGAGCATCTGTCATATGATCAAAGTAAGACTCTCCTGTTTTTAAAAATGATATTTTTCCTAATATGAACTATCTCTAACAGAGTAATAAAATAATAATAAATAAATAAATAAATAATAAATAAATAAATAAATAAATAAATAAATAAATAAATAAATAAATAAATAAATAAATAAAAAATAATAAATAATAATAAATAAAAAATAATAATAATAAATACTAAAACAACATAGAGACCAGTTTGGACACTGAAGACATCGTGTATATTTTTCTCCATAAAGGCAATTATCTAAAAAATGGCACAATAATTGCACAAGACATCAATGTTTAGGAGTGCGAGTCCTGAACAGCAAACAGGTGCTCTTTGGGGAGGGTGGAATGATACGATGTACCATAATTGGTTTTAGGTTTTCTTTGTTAATCTGGTCTCTTTGTTTAAAACATTTTAAATCTGTATGGTCTGAATACCTTCTAGTTATTTTTTTTTTTTAAAGAGGAAGGAACCTTAAAACCAAAAAACATAGGTATAAAGGATCCAGGTCCAGGCCCTCAGGATGGTTTAAAAAGTACAAAAGGCTTTTAATTAGAGCTAGAACATTTAAAATACACCAACACATATCGGTGTGCGCCTTCTTCAGGGTGCAGTGACACACTGAGACAAAAAGAGGAACCATCTTCCAGGTTTTGTATGTATACCGTTGTGTATTATTTGAGGTTGTGTGTTGATGTTTCTGATATTTGTATGACATCTTATGTTGCTCTCTTGCCCAGGCCTCTCATGAAAGATTATTTATTAACAACCAAACAACACATTTCCAGTATATTTCCCATAGCAAGGAAGAAATTGTTGAGTATAAATGTGCAACAGCTTTGTCAATAACAAATTCTGCAAAGTGTAATATTAGGGACTTGATATGATGGTAAGACAGTATAAACTGCTTCTTTGCACTTAGTAGCTAAATTATGATAACAGTGGGCCACTATTATAGTTACTTTTATTTCCAATAGTAAAGTATGAACTTGTTTTTGTGTACAGATGCATAAACACACGTTTAAACTGCTATGGAATGGATTGCTGTCAGACAACATTTCATTGTATTAACATCTATTTACTTCGATTAATTGCCAATTTATACTATTTGTATACATTTTCAATCCTTGTTTATGTTAGGATAGATTTATCCCAATATCCTTTCCTGTTCACTGTGTAGGTAGGCACAAGATGAGTGCGCATATGCGTCCAGTGTGCGTCTCAGCGTGGGGGCTTAAGGGCCTGTAAGCTTTGCTGACAGCTCAACAGCAGAGGCAGGAGGGTCAGCTGCACCCTCACACCAACATTAACGGGCCAGAGGGCAGCATGGGAGCGGTCTAATGCTGTCCCATTCTAGAACACAGCAGATTACACATCGCTAATTTTAACAGCTGCTCGCCACTTTCTAATGCCACAACAGGAAAAACATAAATCTCAGTCAGAAATGTTAAAAGTCTGGGTTTGAATTCAACTGACTTGCAAAAGAAAAAACTCCCACGCAAACCTGAACACCTTTCTGTGGCCAAGTTTCCATTTAGTAGGTCTAAAGCTTATTAAAAACGCACAGGCTCCATCAGACGAGTGATTGTCATTTTGACTAATTAATCCCCGGGCAGTTGTCAAGGGCTGCTTATTTCACAGTATGTGTTTAATCACACGCGCAACAGCACCCACAGGGTAGGATGGAAAAACAAGCCCCATCATTTTTTTTTTTTTTTTTGCAAGCATCATGAAATTAATTTAGAGGTTTCAGAAATAAAGGCACTGTTTGGGACAGGCTTTGTTTGCAGCGTACCGTACACAACAAGCAGCTACAGTTTACAAATTAGTGAAAACGTGCACAGAGACGTCACCAGCGCTGACAGCAGGGGGGTGAAAATAAGTCAGTTAAAGTGATAAAGGTCAAGTGAATGTTATTGTTTAAGTTCAGGCGGAGGCAAAGTGAAAAAGTGTACTCACCAGAGCTCTTAGGAAAATGCGTTCTTCGCTGTGGAGATGAAAGACAAGACTGCGGATTGTCCACCAGCCTTTGCACCTCGCGCGCTCCCGGAAACCCCCTGGCTTAACACGCGCGCGCACTGAACGGCTAATTCCCCCGACTGTTTCATACGGGACAGAGAGACGGTGTGTTGCACATTATCGATGCATTAGGTGTGCGTGTTTGTTGTGTGGCTGCTCAAGGTTGGGGTAAGTTTTTACCCACTTCAAGAGTGCATCACGTTACATAAGTACTTATGTAAGATCTGTGAAGTATTTAAATCACAGTAAAAAATACAATATTTCCCTCTGTGGTAGTTGGATTGGAATTATAAAGTAGCAGAAATAATTTAAGGAAAGTAACAGTTAAGCCTGAATAAATGAAAAAATATCACTTTAAAACTTTCCATATCTTTAACATAAGGTTTTTAGGTTTTAAAAATAATAATAATAATTAAGGTTTTTTTGGTCGCAGGTTCAAGTCCTGGAAGTTGGTCTGGTAGCTGGAGAGGTGCCAGATCACTTCCTGAGCACTGCCGAGGTGCCCTTGAGCAAGGCACCAAACCCCCTCCCCACCATCAGCTCAGGAGCGCCCACTGTGTGCAGCTCCATCACTCTGACATCTCTCCATTAGTGCATGTCCATAGGATCCTGTTTGTGCATGTGTGTGTTGCATGACTTACAGAGTGTTAAAAACAGAAATTTCCCTTTGCGGGGATCAATAAAGTAAATCTTAATCTTAATCTTTATTTTATAAAAACGTGTGCACTTAAGGAGGAATGTTCTTATTACAAACAGACAAACAAACAGACACAAAGAGTCATAACAAATGGATAGATTTGTTTTATTCTTATTTGTGCTATTGTTTTGTTTTTGTTTTATATGAGCACATGTTACTTGTATACACATAGAAAAGTTTATAGACTCTCTCCCTCTCCCTCTCCCTCTCTTTAGGTGCAGTGTTTGGATAGACAGTCACATGCTGTGACAGACAGGACAGTGTGGTGGCTTTGGGTACCATTGGCACACAGTACAGGAACCCTGAGAGGCTCCGTCTCCACGGCAGCACAACACACACACTCCTGCTCCACAGCAGATCTCTCCAGGGAGTACATGGACTTACTGCGACATTTGCCCTGACAGACGGACAGATGGAGGGCACAACAGGGAACACACAAAGGTGTAAAAGTGAGTGACAAGGTTATAATTTCATTTTAGTTTTTAGGCTTATCCTCGATAGAATAAAGTATTTATTATTCTTAAATATGTGAATGTGTGTCTCTGTGTGTACTTGTAGTCTCTTACCTCACAGTAGTGCATTTCTATTGGATGCTCTGATTGGCAATCATCCACTTGGATTGTTTTAAGCATTCCCACTGTCTTTCGACACTCTGGCTCTGTACCTTCACACACGCACACGCTCTAATTAAAATCCCAGCATCTAGGTTTTTTAAAAATAGATGACCATCTGCAGATTGGCACTTCTGTACTTACACATCTCACAGCAGGTTGTTCCAATCTTGCTGACTTTCCCCTTGAAACAAAAAGGACAGAGCGATTAAAAAGTGGACAGATACAGAGATGATGAAGGTGTGTGAATACTGTAAATTAGTCCAAGCAGCAGTCGTACCCCCTGATCCAGACACGCTTGGCGATTAAAAGGAGGGCAGACGATTACTTTGGTCATCAGAACCAGAGCTCCTTTACTGTTTACACTACAGGTATACTGGTTGCAACCATCCTCAGTCGTAGTGTTCACCTTAAGAAAGAAAGGCACACACTTATTAACAATAATCATGTCTACATCTGCTACTTAAAAAAAAAACGGTTCCCTCTCAATTTAAATTGAACCAGATCAATTGAAAGGAACAATTCAATCCTGTATTGATCCATATCAGGAAATTCAGGCCATGTCTTTTAGGAAGTGTCCTCCTTTGCTGACTGTGTTAAATGTCCCAAAGGTATCGAATTGTAAATATTACAGTAAAGTACAGTGATGTAGTTTAGTGAGCATCTTATAGTACAGTATATTCTAGTGCTGCATAGCACAGGTTATGAATGTATTGTATCATAAAGAATAATTGAGAATAGAATAGTGCACTATAGTGTTCTGTAGTTTAGTACAGTGGGATATAGCAGAGTGCAAAAGAACAGTGAAGTGATGCATTAAATAATAATCAACAAACTTGTACAGTATATATAGTAATATATGCATAGTATAGTTTTATGATACGGTAATACATGTTACATAGTACAGTACAGTAGTATAGTATTGTATAGTATAGTACAGTACAGTACAGTAGTGTAGTATAGTATAGTATAGTACAGTACAGTACAGTACAGTACAGTACAGTATAGTAGTGTATAGTACAGTGCAGTAGTATAGTACAATACAGTATAGTAGTATAGTACAGTACTGTAGTATAGTGCAGTACTGTAGTATAGTGCAGTACAGTATAGTAGTATAGTACAGTGCAGTAGTATAGTACAGTATAGTAGTATAGTACAGCACAGTAGTATGGTATAGTACAGTACTGTACAGTAGTGTAGTATAGTATAGTAGTATAGTACAGTGCAGTACAGTACAGTGGTATAGTACAGTACGGTATAGTAGTGTAGTATAGTACAGTAGAGTACAGTGCAGTACAGTAGTATAGTATAGTACAGTACAGTACAGTAGTATAGTACAGTACAGTAGTATATCACAGTATTTGATAGTATGGTAATAATGATATTGTATAATAATACAACAAGACAAGAATACTGCATAAAAATACATTTGAATTTTACATCATCATTGTTAGGATTTATTCTTCTAACAGTAGGCTAGATTAGTTCTGATTTGTGTGTGTGTGTGTGTGTGTGGGGGGGGGGTCTTTACCTTTGCATTGTATTGAATGTATAGCACCTACCTGCACACTGAACATTTCTCCATCGGGCCTTTGAAGTACGCATGCTGTGGGAACACATTGTCCACAGCAGGAACCTTCTTCTTCATGCAGAGTGTATCCCTGAAAACATTACATTTTATCATAAATGTGCGAGGTCATGCAGAAAGAGATCAGAAAGACGTTATTGTAAAAGCGAAGAAAATGAGAATTCTGTCTTTGGGGAAAGGAATCATTTACTACTTACCTCTGTGATTGGAGTCGATCAAAGAAAACAATGTGGCCACAATTTGAAGATGAGCAAGAAGCAAATGTCTATAGTGCATTAGACAGTCATTGATGAAAATGATGAGAGTTTGAATGTTTTTGGTTAGTCATGCTGATGCTGATGGGGATGACAAAGGATAACAGGTGATGACAGTAAACGATGTTGGGACGTTGGTTACCATTGGGCATGTGGGACACCTGGTTCTTCTGCAGGACAGTGTGTATTTCCTCACAGCACCGGCCTCCACCATACACTCACAGTATGTACACAAATCCACCATCAGCGTCTCCCCTGCCTGAAGAAACACAAACATCAATATGTTGCACTGAAAGCTCAGTTCAACAGTTTAAAATGAAAGAGTACTTGCAATTCTGCTTGACTTACTCCTATCACCGTGTGGTTGAGGACACAGGCATCCATATTAGCTACAGAGGGGGAAAAAAAACACAAATTATTTTCAGATTAAACAGTAATTAAAGACAGAAACTCTCTAAGGTTAGGTCAGGATAACTGACTGTACTTAATATGACAGAGCCATCTACTGGAAAGACACTGTAACTGCATCTTTTGCTCTTTAAAACATTGTGTTTTAGATATGAATGAAGGGAAAGTGAGAGGAGTTAGGATGGTGGATGATGATTCACTCATATTTAATCTAGGCTTTTGGTGTATATTACGTTTGTGTAACTGTGTGTGTGTGTGTGTATTAACCGCAGCGGCAGCGGGGGCAGCAATCCTGGAGGTCGCATTGCAACTGCGTTCCCAGAGGGCAAGATGGCGTGTCCATAAGAGGACAGCTGACATTTCTTTCAGAGATGAACACCTCATCGTTCACTTTCAAGCATTGATTTAGCAAACATTTATCTCCTGGAGACTGCCAAACCTCTCCAACCTGTAAACAGACAAAGAGATGAGATTATAATAGGGTATGAGAGGAGGGAAACAAATGCATCCACATTATCAAATTTGCCGTACAGCAGTGCCAGCTGAAAAGCTATAGCTAAAGCAGGATTCATATCAATAGTTGAGATGTATGATTTCTCTAAACACATACTTGTCTGAGTTTTTCCCCTCTCAGTGTGTCTCCCCGCATCACTCCCTTTGACTCCACACAGCTTGTTGGTGTGCACTTTCCACAGCATTGATCCTTTGACACAGTGTAAGTGCTGCCCTGCACATGAGGAAGAAAAACAAAGTCAACGTTTATAGAAGCGAAATGACAAATCTTCTATATTTGTTGTGAGTTGTATGTGTGTGTGTATGTCTCACTCGAGGGCAGGTTCGATCACACACAGGCGGAGTACACTGAGCAATGTGCAGCAAAGTGTCTTTGTCCTTGATCTGGGTGCAACTGCACTTCTCACACCCTGCGTCCCATTTACTCCCAACTGGATGAACCACACCACCAACTACACACACCTGGAGAGGCACACACATAGTTATTGCATTAGTTTAGACAATTACAGAATTGGATAGAACTTTTTTAACTGCCTTTTTTTAGTTAAATTCCCAAGATTGTGTCTGTTTTATATCTACAAATATATTCTTGTCAACACTTTATTGCTTTTAACACAGTCCCAATCTTAACACATGTAAATATCTTTGTCCCAGTAAATACAATGATGCCTCTTAAAAGTAACACTTGCCTCATCTGGCAGGCAGTCGGTTTCTGTGCATCCGCAGTCGTTAGTGGAAGAGGAAGTGATGAACCCAACTGGGCAGGTTTGAGCGGTGTTTTTGCAATTGCACGCACATTCAAACACATCACAGCACTTTGTTTTTTTCACTGACAAAAGGCGGTGGGCTGGACAAGCAGGGCGCGCTTGAGGAACACACTCTTCTTTTTTGCAGACTAGTAGGAAAAAGAGATGAAGAAAAAAACGTGCAGAAAGATATCACATAGTTAGTTGTAAGCTATATTCTATTTGTGTGTGTGTGTGTGTGTGTGTGTGTGTGTGTGTGTGTGTGTGTGTGTGTGTGCCACACAGAACGTGTAAATGTCTTACCACAGTCATATACAGGCTGACATTCCCCAGGGTTTTTAAGGACCAAAGTCTGTCCATCTTCACATCGGGGCACCTCAGGCCGGTCACAACTCTCCAGATCACACACTTGAAAGTGAAAAAGTTATATGTATAACAAGATAAGTTATTCACTCTGTGAAGCAAGATAATGATAAAAAAAAACAGAGCTGAATATACATATATGGAGATAACTCAACTTTATGTCTTTTTTCATGATAAAAGAAGTTTTGTTATTCTGTTCGGGACAACCCTTTCATTATCTTTTCCTAATTGGAAATAAGACCTAGTTGTACTTACACCATTCACACACACACACACACACACACACACACACACATACACACACACACACACACACACACACACACACACACACACACACACACACACACACACACACACACACACACACAATCATTATACAGTTAACACAAAAAGATATGATCTTCCCCCCTGTGGTTTTAAGAGGCAGCTGTCATACTGGACCTTAAAAAAAAAAAAAAAAAGGTTGCACCTACCACATTCATATTCTGGGCAGCACTTGGACGGCCTCTTCTCTTTCAAGGTCTCACAAGGTCCACACAAAGGAGCTAAACACATATGGACAGATCGTTCGTTAAGAAATTGTGCACACGCAATTTAACTCTACAAATCGACATAATGGTGTGAGGCGCTTGCCTTTGACATCATTGCATGGCCTGGCAGTGCAGTTAATGTGCTGTTGGTCTAAACACATGCAGATCAAACATGGGTTCTCATCTGGTACCCAGCTCTGCATAAACTGTGAAAACAAATAAAATGTGATTATTTTTATTGCGGTAACCACTAGGTGGCAATCACATTACAATTTTATAGTGGTCCCATAGGTGCTATAGGTTTATTTGGTTTGGATTTGTAATTACGTCCTAGCTTTCTTTTCCTTTAATACGTCTCACCTTATATGTGTGTCCATGATGGTCTACACACTGCCTGCATGCCTCTGGTGATACACACTGACCATGATGCGAAACCATCCCACCGGTACAGAAGCAACCCTCAGTAGGTGTGTCCATACAGGAGGACTCGTTACCCCTAGCAACCGACCAGTCACCTGGCAACGTCTGTATGCTACCACAGTCATCCACACATCCTGTGCGACACGCTTCATACTCCATGGAGCTGGGGCAACGTAAAGCTGTAACGCACAGATCAGGATCAAAGTTTAAACATCCCTGAATGGGTGTTACTAATGTATATGAAACACACACACACACACACACACACACACACACATCAAAAACAGACTTACGGCAGAGGTGGGGGCTCCTCCAGTCCACACACACACCTCTCTGTCTACAAAGGTTTGCGTAGGCAGAAATGAGCTCACACACATCCGACTCCTCACATGCCTGCTCCTCACACTTGGCGAGGAACACCTGCACAGGAATGTGCGCGTGGCACGGTTCGAACACCTCCGATCGTAAGGCCTGACATCCCATGGACGCTCCAGACAGACACACTGCCCTCCGTTTCGGCAGGCACATGCCCTCATTTGCGGCCACAGTCCATTCTGAGATAAAGGCTTGTTGATTGGTGGTGGTGTTGCCATCACGTAAAGACAGGACATCAAATTTCTCTTCCTCACAGGCCCCTGGTAGAAAAAGACAGAGAACACAGCGGTCAAAGAAGACAGTCGGCTTACTTACATTACAGGTTTAAGATAAAAGTGTCTGTATTTGGTTTACCGCAGAGGCCAGAAAACTGGCTAGTGGTGGAGGAGCTGAGCAGTGTGATGGTGAACTCATTGCTCTGAGGCGTGAAAGTCAGAACGTAGCCGTGGTCTGATTTAAGCTGCAGCATCACCCCTCCATAACGCACCAGCTCCAGGCCAGCGTACCGCCATGGCAGTGCAAGCTCTTCTTTACTAATTACAGCCTTCTCAACAAACACACACAACATTAGTAAATAACTGCTTATAGCAAACACATTACGATCAATCTTAGTGTCAGTGTAGGGAACAGCAGCGCACCGTCATGTCATCCTTCAGCAGCAGTGTATGTGGTCCGTGGATAACCTCCATGGCCTTCATGCAGACCTGATTGTAATTCTCCGAGCCTTGACAGGGTCCACTGTGGAGTTTGACCTCTGATCTTTCATCGATGCCTCTGCTGACAGTGAGAAGTGTGTAGGAGCACAAACCCTCTCCATCCAGCCTGAGAGCCGAGCCATCAAATCTCACCACATGATTGGTTGAGCTTCCCATACACATGCCTGTGAATACATGAGCGCACACACACACACACGTACACACACACACACATCACACACGCACAGGCATCCAGAGTCATTTGATCCATTAACACTCACTATAAATAGCCAGGAACGCAAGCTTCATTGTTCAAATTGAAACTGGTGTGCACTCAGTATAGCCATGTTAAAATGTGGTGCTAGAAACTGCAAGAGCTATTTGATCCTTTTGATGTACATACAAGGGCATTCCCAGTGGCAGCCACAGGTCTCCTGAACTCTGACAGGAGGCATGTTGTGTCTGCAGGCCGGCGGCTCCAGTCTGTCACAGCTGACTTTGTGGTTCTGTAGAGTCACAGACCCACCCGGGTGGCACAAGAGAGAGTGGCAGCCGTCCTCCAGCAGCCAAGACTCACCAGGCTGAAAGACAGCCACAAGTCGGTTTGAAGTCATGTTTCATTCTTTAAAAAAAAAAAGGTCACTGTTCCGGTGTGAGATGTTTCAAACCTCAGCTGACGTCACTCACCTTTCTCTCATTTCCGTTATCATCAACACACAGTCCTGGTGGCCCAGCTGGGAAACCAAAGCAAATAACTAATTATATTTCTATCATTTACACTGATAAAATGTCTTGTATAAAATATAGAAATTATAATGAGGCACATTTTTTATTATTTTTGCATGGAAACAACCAAACCGTGTGTGTGTGTGTGTGTGTGTGTGTGTGTGTGTGTGTGTGTGTGTGTGTGTGTGTGTGTGTGTGTGTGTGTGTTTGTATGTGTCTGCAAGCACCTCTGCAGATTCTCTCCATGTAACCACGATCCAAATTAAGCAACATCCGTAACTGATCCACGCTGTTCAAATGCAGAGTGTTGTCTTGGTTGCCGTGGTGACCCAGTATGCCAAGTTCACCTCTGTCGTAGCCTGGACCCACCCCGATGGGAAACACTGACACACCTGAGTAAAGAAACCTTTATATGAGAAACTGCATAAAACATGAAACAGAAACTACTGAATTTCAAATGAGTTTGTTTTCAATCTAAACGGTAACATCTGCGACCTGACTAACCTGCTGCCAGCGCTTCATTAGCTGCTTCTTGGACATCGTCAGCTGATTTATCAGTCGCCAGCATCACCACTACCTTAGCTACACCAACTCGTCCACCGCTGACTGGCGAGATAGCAGTCTTCACAGCGAATCGGAGGGCAGAGCCTGCGGACAGAGAGACAGAGCATTGAGCATTGGCAAATGCATGTGAACAAGTTTGTTAATCCATTAGCCTACCTAGTGTGGGGGCAGAAGTAGTTGTCCTCATTTGGATGCTCTCCACAAGCTTCAGAAGACGGGACTGGCTCTGTGCATCCTTCCAGGTGAGCTCTGCTGTGTTTGTGTCTCCATACTGAACAACAGCCACCTGAGTGCCACTCAGCCCTGCACATAGCAACAAGTGTTGAGTTAAAATAATTTATCTGAACATCATTGTATAGTTTTTCTATAAAAAAATAATCTTAAACTTTGATATTATATTTTAGACTCAGAGAAAAGATGCTATTTTGGTATTTTGTTAATTAGTTTTTAAGTTGATCAATTTGATGTTTTTAAGTGTGATATGTTATTCATATGTTGAAGGCCGTGGGAGGGATTTCAACACCACAGCACCTCTGGTGTGGGTTTCCGGGGGAAATGTAGGTTTGTGTCAGATACAGACTGAGCAAACTGTGAGCCAAAATCCAAAAGCCAAAAGATGTTCTAGGCTGAATTTTTATTTAAAAAAAAAAAATAGATTGAGGCAAGTTTGTGATTCTGTTTCTGTTGGGAAGGTAAGACTCTGAAGTCAGTGTCTTCAGAGCACTTAAACATTTGTTCATTCATGTCATTTGTTTTGATTATTTGTAGTTATTGTAAATTTGCTATATGTTGTGTAATGTTTGTGTAGTGTAAATATGTGTGTAATGTGTATATGTACAGTAAATAATATGAATGTGTAAATTGTATTGTCACATTGTAAACTTCAGACCCCAAGAAGAATACGGATCCAAATAAACAAGCAAAACAATTAAACTTGCAGATGCACGGAGCATATGTCTTATCATTAATTGCCCAAATTGAGTTTATTTTCATATATTTTGTATTTTAATGTCCTTACTGTTGTAGTTTTTTTAAAGTCTGGTAAGCACTTGCTTTATGTATTCATGGTCCTTTATAAATCCACTTGCTTTGCCTTATTACTTTCATAATAAATGACAAGAAAACATTAGGTGACAAAATAGACAAGAAAAAATTCAACAAATTGCCTAAAAACCTGTATTTACTCTGTAAGGCATTCAGTTAAGTACCACTCCCTCTTTATGAACTCAAAAGTTATGTTTAATAAATAAATGGACCCTCCTTTCTCACTTCTTTCTGTCCCTTAAATTAAAAATAAAAACAATGTCAGAATTTTGAATTATCGTTGTGACAAATTGAATGGAGTTAGATTAAATAATGACACACATTAGTGAAATACAGTTAACATTAAAAAAGGGGATTGGTAACACCTACCGATGTCAGCGTTGTTGATGAAAGATTTGACAAAAGTCTTCATGTCCTCTAATTGTTTTCCAGCCTTCACCAGGAACAACACATCCACAGGCTTCTTACACGGAACTGTGCAGAGACACACTCAAGTATAAATACAGGACAAGGACTCTCTGTAGCCTATATGACTGAACTAAGTGTGACTGCTGTACCTGAGGGTGGCAGACTGGAGTGTGTTGGGAGGACCAGGGGAGGCAGTATTGGGAACCTGACTGTGGTCCGTGTAATGTTTACTACACGGTGAACCAGAGTTGTCAGTTGGCTGTAGTCATCAACCAGGATCGGGTTTTGAGGGGAGCTGAACTGAAACAAGTCAGTATCGCTTACTTTTTTCCCAACACCAATGGGATACACGTGCGTGTGGAATTTCGTAGATGGTGGGCGTATCACTGTGTCAGTCGGAGGGTTTTCTGTCACCAGGAAGACCAGCTGAGGAGGAGTGGGGCTGCTTGGAGGCTGGCCAGTAGTTATTTCTTGAAATGTTGTCGTGAAAGCTGCGCCCGTGTTTGTTTTGCTTCCACCTCTCCAACGAATCTCCCTCAGTCTCTGCAGCAGCAGAGTCCTCTGTCGCTTGAGCTCCCACCGTCTGATCTCCACAGTTACTGTCGCCGAGTACTGGATCACAGTGATGCGTATTGACTCCTTCTCCTCCGATAGCTGTGATATAACTTCCTCCAAGAAGGCGAGCGACTTGTTAAAGTTGCCTTCGCCAACTGACTTCGAGCCCTCCACAATAAATGTGACATCTGCTGCTGGAGAGGAGGGAGAGGACGTGGGGATGAGTGGTTGGCCCGAGGGTGATGTGGATGTAGGGGCATTGAGGAGGTGCTGTGTGGGGTTGGGCTCCAGACGAGGAGCTGAGGTCGTGGTGGTGGTTATCTTATGAGCCCTTCCTGGAGTGGTTTTAGGTGTTGGAGGAGTCACCACCTCAGGCTCCAGTCCCAATGTGCACAGGTAATCTGTCAGCTCCAACAGACGGTCAGGCAGCTCACCTGTGCTGCTGAGCACATAGGCCCTGTTATCTGGGTTGACCTTTGTGATATCATTGATCTGCCCCATGTTTACCTCTGGACCCAATGCCACTGTCAGGGTGGTGATGGACGCTTTACGGAGCCTACTGAGCATGGAACGGATATGGCGGGGGTTTGGGCTGGCTGTCAAGATGATGGCCACTCGGCCAGCATGCTCACGCTTGTTCTTATCATAGATGTTCAAGACGAGATACTTGACAGCCTCATCCAAGAAAGCTACATCTCCTCCTGTGTAGTGCAGGTCACGCACAGCCTTCTTAAAGAGCCACTTCTGAACCTGCAGGCAAAAATGAGAGAGAAATGCAGAGGCAAGTATGACATGACATGAAGCAGCTTATGTGGAGCTATATTTGTTACATCCCATTGCTCAATGCAAAGCTGAATATTCATGGTAGAATTCACACTCTGCTAATGGAATGTGTATAAAATACAATAATCTACCTGCAGATCATATGTTTTGACCCCGGAGTGGTAGAGCAGCACTGTGGCTCGGGTATGAGCTGAGCCCATGCGGAATCGCTCAATGATTCCCAGTATAAACTCTTTGGTTGCTTGAAATTCATCTTCGCTCAGACCTTCTGAACCATCCAGCAGGAACGCCAGATCCATGGCGCGGTCACATGTGCCCTCGGGCATCAACGTAGTGAAGGGCAGGGTTGTGAAAGTTTCATATGCAGATGTTGGCTTGGGAGTGGTGAACACCGTGCGGGAGGTACAAACTTCACAGCTCAGGGTGTTGTTGTCACAGTGACTTCAAAACAGAAAAAAATGCATCTTGAACAGTGCAAAGAACCAGATTATTATTATTATTATTATTATTATTATTATTAAGAAATGAGAAAACACAGCTATGTGTCTTGGCGCTCTCGTGTAGTATTACCATATCTTGCAGTGCTCAGGGTCCTCGTGGTTCAGGATGACCTTGTTCCCGTGGGAGATTCTCTGACCCTCATGGATACACACTTGACACTGAGAGGGCTCGACGCAACGCATCGCCACTTCATCCAAGAGTTGACCTATGACAATTAGGCAAAGGTGGAACTCAGCTCCACTATTTTTTTCTTATGTGAATGTATTTTTTAATTTGTAAATGCTGTATGTCCATCATTATTTTTTGGCACCTGGGGGACAGTAGGCATGGCAACCTTCCACACATGTGAGTGAACAGTGGAGGGGCTCCGGATGCTGGCAAGTTTTTGGACAGGTTGGACCACAGGTATTATACCTCCACTGGCACAACTCTTCCCCTACACCTGGACTCCTGGGGTTCAGCTCCTCACAGCTTATGGCTAAGGAAGAAAATTACATTAAATAACAGAAGTTTTTAATTTTTTTTTTTTTTTTTTATAAAAATGATTTTTGGGGCCACTGGTGGTCAAGCAGTTAGTTTGCGGGCGCCCCATGTACAGTGGCTGTAGCCCGCATGCTCATGATTAATGGACTTGAGCTTGTAAAGCGCTTTTCTGGTCTTCTGACTACTCAAAGCTAGTGATTGAACCCCCAACCTTCCATTTGAGGGAGGACCGACTTCACCAACTGAGCCACAGCCGCCCCCTTATGAAATCAAACAATCACTTTCCATGTTTCCTTTTGTTATTTTCATTTCGTTTTTGATCTGTAATCAGTTCCTTGTTTCTGTGATTTAGTTAATGTCGTAACCTTCAGTTACTGGAAGGTCCTTACTTTTTTTTTTTTTTTCTAAAAGCAGATTTAAATTAAAAAAACAAGTAAAGTACTCTCAGCTTAAGATGGTACAAAAATGCCAAATAAAAATCGAACATTTATATTTTTAAATGCAAAATAATGGAATTTCAAACATGCCATTACATTAGAGATTAATTGTGATACACTATTGAAATTCAAGAATTAATTGTGAAAAAAATAAAAAATGTTATACTTTGACAGCCCTAGCAATTATATGAAAATAATTATCAGTTAAGGTCAAATGTAAGATAACAAAAACAATGAACAAGTGTAGTGTTGAAATATGTATGTTATCATTTTCATACTTTTTGCTCTGTTCCTCATTTTGAACGTTTAGAAGACACTGTTAACCGCATTAGTTCAGTCTTGTTTAGTCAGACTGATAAATGGGAGAATTCTTCATACTCACGGCAAAGATCATTGGACCTCCAGCTGATAGACACACCCCTTTCTGAACAGACCTTAGCATAAGCTGCGATGACATCACAAAAGCATGCACAGTCTCCCACTGATGGACAAGAACATGCAGCCTCCACACACATGTCTACATATGGCTCTGCATCCACCTGGAGGAACACAGGAGCAGGTTAACCAACACACAGGAGCATAACAATGGATGCGCGTCCATGGGATAATCTTGTGTGTGTATAATTATACTCACCTGGCTGTTGCATTCTTTAAAAAGTGGACCAGTGATCACACGGCATGACTCCTCCACTGTTACCAACTTGACAATGTTGTCACTGCATGGAGGGGGGATCTAAACACACAAGATTACACACACGTATGAAGTGTTTATCTGTTATATATATACTGTATAATATACTAGAAATATAACAGTGGTTTTTAAAACATAAACTAAAACATATAAAGGCTTTGAGATGTTTTTAAGATTAAAATCAACCTCAAAATCGAATTTATACTTGAGATGATAATTTGGAACTGGCACAGACTTGCCTGAGGTAGATAATCCATCACAGTAAATAAGTAGGCTAGGGACCAAGGTAAATCAGATTTGGATGACTGATCTGGAACATGTTTTAAACCTCTAAGCAAGTCATATTAAAATGATGGGCATTAATTGTCTCTTAAAGGGCCAGAGACAAGGTTGTAGCACTGGATCCAGATATCATCATCAAAGCTCATTAAGCCACATATCAACTACAGTTCCCATGTTGACAACGTTTTCCACAATTATCTGTTCATGTTACATTCATGTATTTGAGAAGTTCTTTAGCTTATGTAAAAACAGCTTAAACAGGCTAGCTCTAACCCTAAAACAAAGTTTTTAATAAGCATTTATTTAGATGAAAAAGGAAGATCCAACGTGGAGAAATAACTGAACTTTTTAATTTCAGGACATTTCTTAATGGAATAAGAGAGTGTTTATTATTTATTTTACTCCCTATGCCAAAAAAATGTTTATGTACCTCAAACAAATGTATTGGGTAGAAAGCAGTTCCAAAGCAGATTTTCCATAGTCAAAACATTTTCCTTGGAAAGAGATGTGACAGTAAAAAAAAGATAATAACCTTTGTGACGTCAGCACAGCTGGGAATAACCTTCCAGGAGTTCCCAAAGTGTAAGGAGTCCACCTCCAGCTGGTTGTTACTGCTCATCAAGTCATTGTTAACGTTACCATCAAAGTTACCGCACAGTCCACACACTCGCCCCTACACATAAAAAAAAAAAAAACACTGTCAACAACACATTTTTAATGTAAACAAAGAAGGTTCAACCAGTCAAAAGTGGGGTTAGAATAAATCAGTACCCTGTAGCTAGATGACATGTGAACCAGAAGGCGAGTCCCCTTGTCCCAGCTGAGAGAAATGTGTTTCCCCAGCAACAAGGTGTAAAACTGACCAGATCGTATAATCTCCACCTGGGAGTCATATCGCACCGGCTTCTTCATCTTGACCTGTAAGAGAGAAAAGTGGCAACCATGGATACAAACAATAAGGAATACTCATAACAAGAACCGTTTGAAAAGTTTGCGTCAACTCTAAGACTTTCTAAAGCAGAAAATCAAAACATTCAGTTTTTACTGATTTAGTCTGCTGCTTTAAGGATTACAATGCTTCTTATGGTTTCTATACAGACATTATGGGAAGGCAATGCGCTGTTTACTCCAGTATTCAAATTGATGAACCATATTTAAAATAAAAGTCAACACTTTTTCTACTATTTAGAAAAAAATAAAACGTAATAATTGTATGTTTGACAATATTGCATTGACTAAATATGCATATCTGAGTTGGTTTTGTTTACCTCTCCTTCTTGCAATACAATCAACCCTCCCTGGTAGTCGATCCTGACAGCTTTCGAACAGCGATGTCCAACAATTCCACAGGCCTCATTCTCCACCAGCACCCTGAATGACCCTTCTTCTCCATTACACATATCCTTTATAGTACAGGATTGTGAAAGCAAAAGACACAACATGAACAGAGTTTCCTGGAATTCATTCATCATTGAGCTCTATGTGGATCTCTTTGCCTCTTACCTGGACCAGGACATATTGGCAGAGGCCAGGGAAGGAATATTTGAGGCCATCAAAGCTGATGTAGTGCCCCTCCCCCACCGTGCGGCATACACCGTCACACGTCTTTTCTGTGCAGTGCCACTTCCTGTTTTCACATACACTGTAAACAAATAGAAAAACAATCCTGCTCAGAAAGCACAGTGGAGCCATCCCTCATCTATAAACATATACACACAAACAATCACTATACCATGTGTTGCAGTCCACAGAGATGGTCTGTCCTGATGCATATGGCCTGTTGTTATGGTAACAGGGACACAGATCCGGTGCAATGCAGTCTCTACGGTGACGTACCTGAAATCAATCTGCTGATTAATCATTGTTGTCTGCTTAAGACTTTTGGTGGTTTAAATATAAAGAACACACACACACACACACACACACACACACACACACACACACACACAGGGAGATACAGAGGAACATACTGTGCCTGGTGGACAGAGGCAGCCAGGGATGCAGGCAAGGCTAACACAGGGCAGATCCAGATTTTGGCATGTTCTGGCACATTCAAGGCCTTTCTCTCCTGCATTACAGTCTGTTCGGGTCAGTGGAGGAGGACACTTGACTGACCGACGCTCTACATACACACACAAAAAAACAAAAACAAAAAACAATATATAACTAAAATCCAATAAAGACATAAGTGTTTCATTTTAATTGGGTGTAAAACTAACAGGACTTTTTGACCAAGAGAAAAAAAAGAAATGAGCAAATTATATGAAGCAAACCTGGGCAGCAAAGTCTCATATGCTGAATACAAATGAGTAACATCAAAGATACCATACAGATAGTGGAAGACACAAAACACATTGACATAAATAAAGCTTCAGTGAAATACAAAAAAACTGTACCTCTGGATGGTGCCAAGTCATCGTCATAGAAGAGATCAGACAGTAAATTACTCATTTCAGGGGAGCTACAGCGCATGGAGCCATTCTCACAGTAGCTGCACACACAAAAACACACAAAAGTGCAGGTTTATGAAACACAGTGATCTGTATATTAATATGTTATATAAAGACAGTTTGAGAATATGCACAGTCACTGACCAGATGCTGTTGTGTTCCGCATAGACATCATTAGGCTGGTAAAGCTGTCCGTCATGCAGGCAGGTGCACATATCAGCCGTAACACATTCTCCTGAGTCGCTCAGGTATTTTCCAGCAGGACAAAAGCAGCCCTCCTCACACACCCTCTCCCCATCGCAGCCGGCCTCGGACCCTGATAGAGCACGGCATGTCCGATCACACACACTCCCACAGGCTTCGTACACTTGGCCTCCAGTGCACTCCAGCTCTGCAAAAAATAAAATCAAGGGAGGGTTAGTGATCCCAGTGAGCTCATCTTTTATCCCTAAAAAGTTATTTACTAAACCTTTGAAATAAGAGATTTTTATATTTGCAATTATAGTTTATTTAGACGTGATGATAAACATTTTAAAGAAACATGTTTTCATGACTAGAAGACATTTCGATCTTATATTTGAATGCTTCATTTTCTCCACAGTGCTTTTTAATGTCTAAAAATAGGCTACATTTTTTCCATATGTGTGTATGATCAGTCGTTATTTAGTTCGGTGTGAGAGTTACCGCAGAGTGAAGGAGACCTCCAGTTAAGCAGCACTCCTCTAGCAGCACAGGCAGCTGCATAGGCAGACAGAGCCGAGCAGAGGCACGACTCCTCGTCCAGACACGCGCACACATCATATCGACAGAACCGTTGGAACGGTGCAGGGTTCACCAGAAAGTGGCACGCGCTGAACACATCTGACATCATCACCAAACACGCCTCTTCAGCAAAACGCACTAAAAGTGAAAAAAAAAAAAAAAAAAAGGAGGTTAATAGGTTGATTTCTGCTCATTGCTGTGCTCATTTGTTCATCATTATTGGTTTGTACCTCTTTTAGGGTTACTAGCACATGGATCCCTCTCATGTCTGTGGGTGGATTCACAGTCTCCGTTAATCCTCCACAATTGGCCGAAAGCCTGAGGTCCCGCCTCGACTAGACCGGATCCAGACAAGAAGTCATCACCTTGGTTCCCATTGTAGTTTCCACAGAGACCACAAGTGTGACCTGCCCACCGTGGACCCAGCTAAGGAGATGGATAGAATTCAGTACAGCTGTTTGGAAACATTTAACGTGCATCAAAACACCTTAAAACTATTTCACCTTCAAAAGCACACGGCCACGACCATCCCAGTCCAAGTGAAGGTCGTCTCCAAACTTCACACGTACAGACGACTGAACGGATCTCTGAATGTGCAGATGACCTGTAATTTTTTCACACACAGGGAACTGAGTAGCTGAATGTAATACAAGGTGGTTTGGAAACAGCTACAACAACAAATTCCTTCCCTTATTATGCTGATTATAATAAACACAAAATGTCAAATTCAATGTACATTAGGTCTCAGAGTCAGAGAGAACATAAGTTAAATGTATTGCTGTTGTGTCAGAGTGGGATACCGTGATGCATACCGTGATGCATTGGAGTCTGGATGTCCATGCTGTTGACAGAGACAACTCCTCCGTGCTTCAGCTTCACTGTCATGTTCTCCAGAGATGGCAAACTGAGCGTTACCGAGCGTGTGCACACAGCATCCC
Organism: Labrus bergylta; assembly: GCF_963930695.1. Classification (NCBI taxonomy): domain Eukaryota; kingdom Metazoa; phylum Chordata; class Actinopteri; order Labriformes; family Labridae; genus Labrus; species Labrus bergylta. The sequence goes on along the minus strand of NC_089201.1, from coordinate 27,539,432 downwards.
GATCATCTGCGCACTAACACACAACGACAGCAAGAGATACCTTAGAAGAAAAGCAGCTAGAGGCAAGAAAATGACACAAAAATGTCCCATTTAATTTGTGTGTCAAAGGAACATGTAAACTACCTTTACCTGTACATTCTCAATAATGACAGAAAAAAGGCCGTCAGTGCAATCTTCAGCAAGCAGATACTGACAGTGACCGGTGAAGGTGAAAAACTTGTTGTCAAAGGTCTTGAAGTGTGACTGGCCAACCACCAAGCACTCGCCTACACACAGACAGCAAAATCATTACAACAGAAAAGATCAAGCCTGGACGTATTTATCAGTAGAGTGTGTAAGTGGTGGTTCATGTGCTTTGACTATCACTGTGCATATCTCTCACCAGGGCAGCCTTCATTGGTGCATTCCCAGGAGCCGTGACGGCACACACTGCAGATAAAAACAAACATTTAGAGGGTATCTGCGTATTTTTACATATTAATAACAATAACTCTTTCCAGTGTAGTTACTGTGTAATTTTCCATTATTGTATTTTTTTATTTAACTGATGTAAATATGTTGATTTTTAACTTCTATTTGTATTTTGAATCATTATATTCCTGTTCCCCTGTTTTCTTGAGCTGCTGTCATGCAAAAATTTCCCCCATGGGGGATCAATAAAGTTTATCTTTATCTTTATTTATACAGGTTACTGAATGATTATTGCTCTCTCACCAGGTGTTGCAGTCCTGAGAGATAGAGGCTCCTGGAGGGAAATGTCGCCCCATGTGCACACAAGAACACTGAGATACCTCCACACAACGATTACCATCCAAAACCTTACCAGCTGAAACACAAGTACACATCATGATGTTACCACTGCTATAACAGTGCCACAAAAAAAGAGGAGACAAACTGAGTTTGGAGGTTACCGGGGCATGTACAGCCATCCGAACACTCTTCCTTGCAGACCTCCTGGATGTTGAGACTGTGGCAGGTTGTAGAGCAGGACTTGGTGCATTCACTGTACTGCATCCCAATGGGACATTTGGGGACTAACCACACAAACATTGAGATGGATGAAAGTTTGTGTATTATGAAATTATTGTTGAACTTGCCTTTTTACTCACTGACATACTTACAGCACTGGCTCTCCTCCTTCCAGCCATGAAGAAGCATCCCGTGTGCGTGACACGTGCGAGTGTACTCCAACAGGATTGGACAGTAGCAGTCTTCACTCTCCCTCAGGTCACATTGACACGCCTCCTCCTGACACAGCAACAGGAACGCCTCAGGAGAGACCAGGTGGGCACAGTGCAGAAACACACTGGAGGTCTGCAATACACTGCAGCTAGACAAAATCTACACAGACACACGTGAAACAAATGTTTAAAGGACAATCCCATTATTTTAGGAAAAACTTAATTTCAATCTGTTGTTCTGAACACCGGAGTTCACTTGTAATATTTTCTATTGAAGGTTTCTATAACTTTATTACAAAGACTCCAGCTGTAAATGACTGATAACCCTTCTTCATTTTTTATGAGTTGTCATGTGTTGTCAGCTCATGTTCATCACGAATAACGGATTCTCAGAAATTCACTTTCACACTAACGTGTAGTTATTGCTGTTTTCTCACATGTGGGTGTTCTGGTGGTACAAAATGTTCTGGCAGAGTTCTTGATCTACCCACCAACAAGGCAAGTGTACACATATGCCAGGATATAAAAAACAAGATGGAAACCCAAAGTTCTATTGGTAAATCAAAATTAAAAAAAAAAAAAATTACTTGTATACTCAACATGTTCAAAATTACACAATTTTTAGAAAACTGAATTTAGAGAATTGACAGGAAATGAAGAAAGGGAGACAGATGACTCCAGACAACAGCAGTCCACAGGTAACAAAAACAGACTATAGGTCGTACTGTAGTTAATCTTTTAGGATTTGTTAAACATTTTTTTCAGTCTATTTGCAAACTTTGTTATCATCAATGAGACTGAACAAGCTGCTTTTTTTTTTTGCTTGTAACAAAACGAAGAGACATTTCCAAACATTTTCATATTGTTCGCTCTGAAACTTAAAATGTAGAGACGACCTTAAAAATGTAATGAAACATACATGTTTGCACATACAGTGAATATACACAGTAGGCCTATATGTCCACAGGTCCTGTTTGTGCATGTGTGTGATTCAGACCTATGCGTGTGAGAAGCATGTCCAACCCAAATTTCCCCTCTGGGATTACTAAAGTATATCAAAATCAAAATATGTGTGTTTGAAGTGTTCTCACCGCTGATGTCTCTTTTGTGCTGTTACAGGAGTGGCTGGGAATAGAGACACGTCGACATGATTGACCGGCCCCCTTTACTGCCCAGGAATTTGCAAAGTCATAACTGTCCTCTGTTTGGAATCCTAAAAGCATACACACAGAAGAATGAAAAACACAAAAAAAACAGTTGAAATATTTCTCTTTAATCTCATGATACACCCTCTGTTTCTCTTGCTTCCTAAACCTCTTTATCTTTTCCTGCACTGACCCGATACTCTTCCTGTTGCTGTGTGCTGGTGACTCAAATCATTTCCTAGATAACAGCATTAATGAATTCTCCTTGGTTGCACTTTCCAGCCTTAGCCACATACGCACACAGTTACAAACAGGATTTACCTTCTTGAGCGGTATATTCATCGTCTGTTACAGAGTTGAAGTTGCCGCAAAGGCCACAGGTGCGGTTGGCATGGTGTTTGGTCAGTGTCAGGGCGATGTTGGCTGCATTATCGATGGTTACAGTGAAGCCAAACTCCTCACTCCAGAGTTTATAATAGCCGAGCTCTGAGCCCGCGAACACAGAGTTAGAGGCATAGGGCAGAGACAGACTACAAAAGAGAGAGAGACACACATCAAACATCTTAGAAAATTTAAAACCATTTTTTTGTTACCATAATTCACCATGACATCATTTAACTTTTTTTTTTTTTTGCTGGAACATTTTAATTTCCCAACCTTTTTTCCCCTTGTGAGAGACGTCCATCCACAGACAGGTGCAGCTCAAAGGCATCTCCCAGGAACAGAGTGACTCCAGTTCTTTTGCCCCCAACAAAATCACCTGTGGATTATTTTACCATTAATACACTAAAACAACAAAACTTTGACTGACAGAAACAGAAAACAAGGAGTGGCTATTTCAAATGCCTTTTAATAAAACAGTCAAAAAACACAATACCATTGTTGTTGAAATTTTTTTTTTTTTTTTATAGAAGTGTCTTGAGTGTGACTCACCCAGCAGCGTGACAGAGTGACGGTTGCAGTCTCCAGCCAGCAGGTAGCTGCAGTCTCCAGGGAACTTGTATAAAACCCCGTCAAACGTGTGAATGTGGTGACTTCCAAACAGGCTGCATCTCCCTGTTATACCTGCAACGCAAGCTGGATACAAGCAACAAATAAAACCTTTAAGGAACTGACTGAAGAAGAAACACTTGAGGAGATCTATCATGAAATACTTCAAAAAGTAGACTTCAAGATTTGAAGACACTTTGTCTCTCTCTTATGTCACACTCACCTGTCAGATGAAGGAGAACCAAGACTGCTTGCCAATAACTCCTCACAGACACCTAAAATATAAATATACTCACAATTATCACCCCATCAACCTTTGCCATATTCATCTTCTGATGTTTACTGCATTACTATCTGCACCGTGCACAGTCCTTTTTTTTTTTTTTTACCTTCATGGCTCCAGTCTCAGTTACTCCACAAAGTTGAAAAAACAAAATCCAATCCCAAAGAGTCCAAGTGTTGCACTTTCACAGACAGTCAAGGCATAATGACACAGTCAGATGGCCTGTATCAAACAATGCTGCGCACAAAGATATTCAATCACACTGGAGGCTTTATTTTATAGCAAAGAGCGTAACCCTGCCCAGCTGTTATTGGCTTTTTCTTAAAACGCCTCCCCCCCTCGCTGTCAGGTTGTCGAAAAGGGAAGCCTATCGTTCTGTCCACAATTCAGTGCCTGAAGACTGACACCATCAAACACACTCAGTGGGACAATAGCAGGATATGCCCACTGATCGCCGGGCTGAGTGATTAGTCTACTCGTACGCATCTGTATCGGCGCCAACCTAAACAATTCTTGTGAATAACACTCTCACTGGAGATATCACACGCAACAGCACTGCTTTGACAGTGTCACATGCACAAACAGATGACTAAGCTTCACCAAAGTCTCACACACACACACACACATCAAGACGCACACTGGGAATGTGAACAGATCAACACTCTCAGGTGAAAGATTTCGCCAATCATTAGGCAAAAAGACAATAGCAGATTAAGAAGAGAAAAAAAAAAGATTTCCTCACACATACTTTCCCAGTCCATGTCACAAACTATGACTTAGTTTAAAAGTGTCAACATTGTATATCTGTAACCACCTAAACATCTGTATTGTGTAAAAATATATGGCAAAAAGTTGGATGTTGGATGTAGATACTGTCATGACTTGGTCTTGTTTGGTTTTGTGTTTTGGCGTTTGGGTTTCCATGTTTTGATTTCTCTTCTCTAGTGTTGCTGGTTTTTCTGTGTTTTGTTGTGTGTTTCTTAGTTTAGTCTTTATAGTGTTTCAAATCTTTGTGTCCCTCTCTGTTCTAGTGTGTCTTGATGTTTAACAGTGTCTTCAGTGTTTCATGTATTTGTCATAGTTGTCCTCAGTGTTTCTTGTCCTGCCTCTGTGTGTTTCTCTCCATTTGTCTTCACCTGTGTCATTAGTCTCACCTGTGTCTGATTACCAGCATGTCTATTTAGTCTCTGTGTTTCTTGCCCTTTGTGTCACTTCATTGTTGTATGTCGAATGTTAGTTGTCAGTCTAGTAGTGTCTCCTTGTTTTTACGTTTCGGATTTTGATAGTAAGTTTTTGTTTGCCTTTTTTGATTATTAAATACTTTCAGTTTATTCTGCACTTGGGTCCACCTCTCCTTGTTTTCCAACCATTCATGACAGATACGTTGGAAAATTCCATGACTTACTTCATTAACCATTATAAAGTCATTAGATTTCAGCTAGAAACAATTCTAACAAGAAAACCATTCTGACCTCTTCCCAACATATGAAGAGGAGAAAAAACAATCTGTGTGCAGAACTTTGAAAATGTTTTGGTATTAGCTTGTTTGTAGTTTATCAAAAGTTGCTGGTTTCTCCATAATACATCAAATTAATATTTTTGGCCATGTTTAACCGTTTAATAAAAAAAAGTAGGGATTTGTAGATACAAATTAAACTTTAGCAAGGTCTTAAATAGATTATCTGCTATACATATTTCATTAATATTCAGTAATATATTCATAATATTACCAGTTTATCAGGTCTCTAATTTATATCAACACATTTAAAAAAAAAAAGAAGAGAAAAATAGCCCACATAATATTGCCTTTTCAGGATTAAAGGGTGAAAATGTTGTTCATGAGTTACATCTAACCCAGGGATGGGCAACTTTGGTCACAGCAAGGGCCACATTAATTTAATTCTCACTGCCAGAGGGCCAAATTGTAGGATACAAAAAAGATTCAAATCAATTACATCTCCAATTTAACTCAACATATACCAGTGATCAAATATTATTATGTTTTTGGTTTTCATGATTTCATGCCAGATGGCTTTGATTTTGTTTTCTTAATTTTTCCAATTAATTGATATGTAAAAATTTACCTGAGGGCCACGTTGAGGGTTGATGGGGGCCGCATGTGGCCCCCGGGCCGCCAGTTGCCCACCCCTGATCTAACCCATAAAGCAATAATAAACAATGTAGCCATACATGCTTCAATTCAAGTTATTGAGCTTTTAAACGGCCCACAATAGAGGGTAGACTGTATATATTAACAGTCTAGTTGTTGTTTTGAATAAAAAGATGTTGGTCAATTTTTGTTTTGTCGTGTTTGTGTGTGCGTGTGTGCGCGCGTGTGTGTGTGTGTGTGTGTGCGTGTGTGTGTATATATGTATCTTCGAGTGTGCTGTTCGTTAGCCTGGGCCATGCTCGTGCACCGTGTTCATTCATGTACAGTATATTCAATCCGCGAACGCGCCTTTCTTATTCTGAGGGAATTACGTCATCGCACTGCCCAGGGTGCTGCAGTAACTTGCGAGCAAAAAGCTCCAAACAGGCTACTGTTGAGTGCACTGCTGTGCTGTTCCACAATGAGGTACAGACTGACTAGCTGAGCGTTGACCAAACTTTCTCTGAGCTTTAAAAAAAACATGTCACCTTTAAAAGTAAAGAAATGTGTAGTATCTTAATTTGAAGGCACTAGAGATATTTTTTAACCATGTGATGAAATTATACACTAAAAAAAAAAAGCAATATGAATGGCACAAATCATTACATCACAGACAAGTCCCATAATAATATGTTTTATTAACCAGGAATTGTAAGTAGCCTATCCTACTTTTTTTTTTTAAGATTAAGAGCTGAGCAGAAAGTGAAAAAGAAAATGTTACAATTAGTAAGAAATAAATAAAAAAAGCTACAGGAGGCTTTGCCTTTGCGGTCCGTTATGTGTGGGGGCGGACCACTACAGGCGCGCACAGCACGACGCGCGTATCAGAGCCAGCGCGTCGGCAAATAACCTCATTCTGCAAACTGACTGTTATTTAGAAGGTCTTCTCTTCTCCCGTCGGTTTGAACAAGTGACACAGAAGAAGTGCGATCCACAGCTCCAGTACCGCCATGGCTGCGCTTTCCGGAGGAGAGATGTGCATCAAATACCTGATGTTTACCTTCAACCTAGTGTTCTGGGTGAGTTTACAATCGAGGAGATGTATTGTTCTCAATTCAAAATGTGCATCCTGTTGGTCGTCTCTGTGTGTGTGTGTGTGTGGTGTGAACGTGTGTAAGACGTGCGTGCAATGCGCGTTCATGCGTGAGCTTACGAGCCTATAGTTAATGAAATGATTCGGTGTCCCAGATGCAGAATCGTGCTGAGCGTTCACACACAGCCTCGGTCACTTATCACAGCAAATATTTAAAACGTGCCTCTCGAATTTATTTTTGGCAATGGCCACCATAAACACAGAGAGTGCCCCAATGCGTGTGGAGACCGAGTGGACTGGAACAATAATCCCCAGTGGCCAAGTGACCCAGTTCCTCAGCGCAGACTACTCTTTGGAGTTTGCGCGCACAGCATTTTAATAATTGCAACGAGGCAGAGAGAGAGAGATTGAGAGAGGCGTTTACTTGTGGAGGGGGAGAGTTACTGAAAAGCTATATTAATAATGTATACTTCTGTTACGTTGCGTGATGTGAAGGTTTGCGCATGTCACGGAGCCAGCCTCTCTGTCTGTGTGAATGAATCCTGGCTATCCCATAGGCTATTTGTGTCCTATACTTAGCCTGCAGGGTGTGTCTTGTCGCGTCTGTTTGATTGTGATCTGTGTATGTGAGAGTCAGTAAGTGTGGTTTAGGATGAACGTCTGCCCTTTTATGAACGTTTATCATTTCTGCAGCTAGAGATGGAGCAAATGCACCCGTTCTTTACAGGGTTGAACTGGGGTTCCCCAATCTGTCTGTGTGTGTGTGTGTGTGTGTGTGTGTGTGTGTGTGTGTGTGTGTGTGTGTGTGTGTTTGCGTGTTCTAAAGATTTACAGATGCAAAAACTGGATTTATAGAAACCCTGCATAGTCACTGACAAACAAACAAGGTGACCAACAACCAACCACTTGTCAATGTGTTTCTTTTGTTACTTTGTATAATCCACAATTTCCTGTCCAACATTTAGATTTTAGATTCAACACACAGTAAAACCCTGCTCTAACCTCAAGTTCAGACACTCCCCCTTTTAATTTGGATGAAGCAGGAAGATGAAGATAGGACACATGATTATGTGGGCTTGATTCACATGACATAAATATCTGATCCGTCCACTTTGGACACAAAAATACTGTCAACTTATGTCAGTGTATCAAGCAAAACAGGTTTCACTAACCTTGCTTTGATAAAAAAAAAAAAAAAAAAAAACAGCTTCTAGGAAGTATAAATGGAAAGTATTCTTCTTTAACTGTCAATCATTAACTGTGGTCATAAACAGTACGGATAGCAGAGCATGTTGCTAGGCAGGTACTTGACTGAAGGTTTAAAGTCAACATGCCTCAACAGAGCCCACTGTGCAGCTATTTTAGCTCATAAACCACCTGCCCGCATGTAATGGTTAAACACAAACTCTGCATGTATGAACAGTGAGCTGAACAGAGAAACAGGAATTCATATCACACACACAAACACAATAGAGGTCAGTTTTGTGGGCGACACTGCTCGACAGCTCTCTTGCCACTCCCTAAACGGGATAATCGGCGGGGGGCGTGGTATTGCAAAATGCTTCGCCTTTTCATTACATTTTCCAACTGACTGACACCATTACGCTTCTCTTCCTTCCTGGGAAGAAGTTAGTTGTTAAACCTTTGCAGCAGTGAATTGTGGCTATACTCAATCAGCATGGCTGTCACTGGGGGAATCAAGTGTGTGAAATATCTCATGTTTATCTTCAACGTTTTCTTCTGGGTAGGTGTTCGTGAATTTGACTTTGCCTAGAAGGTGTGTGTGTGTGCGTGAGAGAGAGAAAGAAAAAGAGAGGAAGAGAAGCTGTATGGATTAGCATTTTTGTGGTATGTTAAAATCTGCCATATTGTTGATACAATGTTGTGTTAAAAAACATTATACATCAGCAAAGAAAAGGTTGAAAGAGTCCTGTAATATGCATAGATATACTAAACCTTTGAATGATCCTGATACTTAAGAGTTAGTCAGTTAGGCTCTCAGAGTTAAATATTCACTGACCTGCTGGCAGGGTTTGTAAGGGCCTGCACATTAGACGATATGGCACATGCACGGGACGAAATCCCTGAAGTTAAGACTTAAATCATTTTGGTGAAATGCTTTGTAACAAGTGTCGACTGAGAACAGAATAGTGTTGCAGAATATAACCACATCCTGTCAAAAAACATGGAGCTCAGCGCGATGGTTTGATGGTTTGATGGTTTTAACATACTACCATTTCTCAATATAAAATGCAACTATAACGTAACATTTGTAATTTATTGTGTCAATAATCATTAATGTTTGATATATTGGTACCCAGGCGAAAAAACAACCGATATTACTACTGAGGAAATGAAAAGGCTGGAAACAGGAACAATCGTGATATGATCACTTAACCAGAATGGGATCAAAAATAAATAAAAATTCCTGCTGCTGGAGATGTGACGAAGGGGTTACAAGAAAAAAAATGTTCAATAGTGTGTTGAAAGCTTATCAGTTTATTGACTTGCAGACAGGGCTTATGTCAGAAATATTCTTCTTCCTGTCTGAAAAATGTAATGCTGTGATCTCAAATTGAAGCACTGTATTGAAGTCTATACATGTTGTGCTGCTTCAGATTGCAGGTACTGCTGTCTTCGCTGTAGGCTTGTGGCTAAGATTAGACCCCAAAACCAAAGGCTTGTTTGAAGGACCAGACTCTCCATATGTTTTTTATACAGGTAAGACGCTTTCAGTCCTTAAGACAGTTTCACCATGCAATCACCCGTAAGCAAGTTTTGCTCCATGGGAGATTTTCAAAACACCAAATATGCTTGAATGTTATTTCTAATACACTGTATGCGTGTAGGTGTATATATCCTGATAGGTGCTGGAGCACTGATGATGGTGGTGGGTTTTCTTGGATGTTGTGGGGCAATCCAGGAGTCTCCCTGTATGCTGGGACTGGTTAGTAACACCCCTTTTTTTCACTTCCATTTTTGTTGTATTTACTTGTTTCTACTAAAGATTTTAACTTATCAAAACTACAGTTCAATTCTCTTTGAGTACTTTATACCCATGATTTCACTCGGTACAGCTCCCAGACTTGTTAGCAGGTGTGGGTCTGGGATTGAGCTTGGCGCTCGCTAGGAAATATGAGATGTCTGCTTTGTACATTGTTTACTGAACAGTGTCAAGGCCAGTCTCTAGATTTCCCTGTACTTGTTCCCTCCCTCCCTCCCTCCCTCCCTCTCTGGCCCTAATCTTCTAGCACTAAATCTCTCGGGAGGAGGAGTCTATGTAAATTGTGTTCAGCTACACTTAAACGACCTTACTTGTCTACACATGCATACAAGACATGCGCACAAACTCACACTCTAATCTGAGTTCAATTTTGTCTACTCCTTTGTGCAGTTCTTCTTCTTCCTGCTTATCATATTTGCCATTGAGGTGGCAGCTGGTATCTGGGGATTTTCCAACCAAAGCAAGGTAAAGTACAAGTTTTAGGTTTGTTGCACTAATAATTACACGTATATATGTATATTTAACACATTAATAGCAGTTTCCACTACGTTGCATAGATACAAAAATCACAAAATCACAATATTAAAAGAACCAGTTCTTGATTGTATTTGTATTTCTTTGCTGATGTTAAACAATGCAAACTCTCCCCCTTTGCTGGATCAATAAAGATTGATCTAATCTCTGTGTCGCGGTTAAGAATGAATGATGACAAAATGTTGCTTTAGTCTGATATTGTGTCAAAACTTTCTTTCGGCTTGCTACTGTCTTGCAGGTGGTGAATGACATCACAACATTTTACATGCAAACCCACAACAACTACAAGGCAACAGGGGATGAGCGCCTTAAAGAGACACTAATCGTGATTCAAAAAGGGGTGAGCCACGTCTGACACATTTCTGCTTTACCATGGTACAGACTGCCTCAGGTTTTGTCCTTTCACTATCAGATTGTATGAAGTTCACTATGCATGTTGTGTTGTTTTTAACTTCTCAGAAACAGTTATGTAAAAATAGTTTTTTATGCAAGTCAGGTTAATGGAGGAAACATGTTTTATATGTGTTCAGTATTTCTATGAAGCATTTTTTCTAGTTGCATGGCCAGCTTAGTGATGACAGGACCTCAGAAAATAGAGACCGAAAAAAAAAAAATGTTAAGCTGTTTCTGCAAGTCAGAGATATGTTTTATGTTGTGCACGTCACAGAGATCTAAATGACTAATTTTTTTGTGTTTACAGCTGGACTGCTGTGGACCAACAAATAAACCACAAGATGCTGCCAAGGATACCTGCCCCCCTCGAGACCTGCTTGAGGGCCTCATTACAAAGGTACAACTACCCTCAATTTGTGTTTATATCGGATGCCATCACCGTCAGGCACTTCAGTGAGGAAACAGGAAATGAAAGAAATTGTAATTACTTGTGAAAAATGAAAACATTCAACATCTTTTAGGAATGATTCAGCTCCGCCAGAGAGAATACAGATACTATTTATTAAATACTAAATAATGACGTGACACGTGTTAAAGGTTGATTAGTTTTTTTCTCTGCAGACTTTTACCCTATGCCTCTTTGCAGTGTTACTACGGCAACAATGGTTTACTGGAGCCTGCACGCTCTCAGGCTGTCTGTAACCACTCACAAAAAGTCATGTACAGCATAGCTATAGATAAGCTGGAAGGAATCTTTTGTGTTGCAGAGCTGCCCTGATGCCATTGATGAGGTGTTTGACTCCAAACTACACATCATAGGAGGAGTGGGCGTCACCATTGGTGTTGTTATGGTGAGTGTGGGATTGGCTTCACTTGAAATCGTCGATAGCATACGCGATTACAAACAGAATTAATGAAGGCCTCTTGATGTTGCAGGTGTTTGGGATGATCTTTAGCATGCTCCTGTGCTGCGCCATCAGGAAGTCTCGGGAGGTGGTGTGACACCCGCCATGACACCCTAAACTCTTTGTTAATGTTGCATGATGTTTTTCCTCGAGTCCCATGACTCTACACTGCCAATAAAAACACAGCTTGGCCAAGGGTGGAAACCCAAGACAGGCCGGGTGCAGACATTTTCATACTATTTCATTATACATTAATAACAGCCGAGCTGCTGACACTTAGGCCCACCTTACTGGAATATGTTAATGCAATGTGGTAATTTGGCCCATTTATAATATGGGTGTCATCTGTGCTTCAGTGACTATGTAGTACAGAAATGTGACATCTTGTGGTCATTTGATTGAAATTAGTGTTTGTGAACAGCTTATTATCTAAACAAAAGATCGTGTTGTGTACTGGTCACATTTTGCACCTACTGGCAAGAAAAGTCACAATCTAGGGCCATCAAAAACACCCGCCATCACGTCAGCACAACACAGCAGTAGCCAGTGCAACTCTACCATCCTCTTCTTAAGACGCAGGAGTCAAACCTTGGTGACGAGAAGCCAATTGAATACTGAGCTGTGAACTGCCCCCCCCCCCCCCGCCCCAGTTTAGGATTAGAGTAGCACTTTGGGTTTTTTCATTGTCACGATTGATTTGTTCCTTTTATTTCATCCTCTTTACAAAATTGCCTTTCATTTTGTCACTGTTTTGTTTTTTAAATTTGTTTTTTTTATATATATATATGTAAAACAAAAAGTATGCACTTAGCTGGTTCTATGCTAAATTGGTGTGAATGATGTATTTTATAATGTCATTATCATTTTAAAGAAATTGAGTTTATTTATACCATATGCACTGTTTTACAGAGACATCAATTAAAAGAACCAAATAAAGTAAAAAAAAAAACTGAGTCGACTTTGATGGAGTTATATATTCAAAAACATGCAAAAACATAAATACAGATTTTTCAGTAAACAGTTAAATCAACTATTTTGTCTTCGGTCTATTCCTCTTGGGTCACTGAATAAAGTTTGCTAATTTTATTGCAAATTCTTTATTCCTATATTGAGGCACTATGAGACAGACTCTGACCTGTGTGTAACATTTACTGGTAAAGGATATTGAGGGCATTCGAGGGTTACAAGGGTATAGGTGCTTGATAAGCCTGAAAACAACTTCCAGGTTCTATTTATAGTGTACAGTGCAAAGAAAACATGATTTCCCCATCTCCCCTGTTTTTATTAAGTGTGACTCATGTAGAGTTTGAGCAAACATAAGAACAAAGCCAAGACCTGTCTCTGTTCCCAAGTTATCCCATCACAAATAATTTACGGAAAATGTATCTTCAAAACAAGGCGCAAACACTGATTACAGGACGCGTCTGTGTGTGGCAGTGAGTGTAGTTCGTTTCAAATGACTCACTGTTTCCTCAAAACAAGGTGAGAATAAATTTGACGTTCTCACCATAACTGTTTTAGGAAGTTAACTTTGATTTGGTTGTTGACAGTTGGGTGTGGCTCTCTCAGACAACCCGCCCCCCCACTTTGTAGATAACACTGATTATAAAAAGAAGTGTGTATATTTATGAGACGAATGACCTTTGAGGCTCTGTGTGATTGCCTTTTGTTTGACAAAAGTGTTCTAGCCAAAAGAAGAGGGCAGGAAAACTGAGATAAGAATGTGAAATTTAAAAAAATCAGCAATAACAATGAGAACTAAAGAGGAAATTTGCCAAAATCAGCACCGACATACGCACACTATTTCCCAACCAAGTTGATGAACACCGAACTATTCAAAAACAACTGTAGCCTGCAGCCTTAAATCATCGATTTTAATGTGAAAATTATTTCATATACCACTAAAATGATACACAAGTAAATACTGAGGGAAAATGTAAAAACCTTAAGAGGGACACAATACAGAGTCATTCCTCGGCCTCCTCCTCCTCACAGGAGTTATTTTCATGTTCTTCTGACCGTGAGGCGGTGCGTATGTGCAGCATAGCGTCCACCTGGAGAAGACTTGAGAGACACTGCAGCACGGCTAGAAGCAGATTGTATTTACAGCTCACGGACTCGAGGCCTGAGTCAAACATAAACGCCTCTGATGGCATGTCAATATCTTTATATAAATGCATGCTCTGTATACCCTCATCTAGAGTGCATTCACTTGTATCCTCACACTCTTTAAGAACTGTATCCTGTTCTAGTTTGTCTGCAAAACCAGAACGTTGGGAATGACTTTGAACTAAACGCAGGAGCCTGGTTTGAGTCTGCAGGAAACATCGTGGACTGTGGGAGTATATCTGTCTTGGCACACTCAATAGAGCGTTTGCCAGCAGCTGGGAAACAGCAAGGATATCCATATCTGTTTCATCAGAAGCCGAGCAACTGTGGCCATGTTGGAGGAGGGCATGGTGTAAGAGAAATTCAAATATCCCACCTGCAGGTACAACACAGCCTGGCATCGACAAACAACGCTGGGAGGAAGTGGAATTTGGGATCTGTTTCTCTGCAATTGAAGATTTGCTTTTGTTACACTGCAAGGTCCTCTTTGATGCCGTCATACCCGTGGGCTCCCAAGTTGAAAGTAGCATGCGGATGGCATCGTGTAATGCACATGCATATTGGTCCGTTTGCCCTTCCCCTGCGCCACAAATGATCAGACTGCAGGGTTTGACAACGGGCCTTTTGTCCGAGTCATGGAAAGCAACATGAACATACCTGTGGAAGAAAAAAAGAATTCACTTTGACCTGCACAAATCAAACCTGATGAGAAAACAGTTGTAAAAAAAAAACAGGAAATCCTGCATGTGTGTGAAAACAGAAGTATAGTTTCCTACCTGTGTGCTCCTAGCAGTATTGGACGGCAAAAGGTCAACGTAGCAATGTTGTCTGGTTCAATCATCCAGCAGTCTGCGACAGGTTTGGCTCCACTTAGATGAGCAAAGAGAGACAATTCATCTTCACTGACACACTCGACAATGCAAATCTCTGCCTGTGCAGCTAAGGCCAGGACAGCAGCAGACTGTTTCACAGCAGAGAGGATCACAGAGACACCCACACTCTGCAGGTTTGCAATAGCACACTCTAGTGACTTTTCTGCCCATGCACTAAACTGAACAATACTCCTCTCCTTCCTTGAATTCTCAGCTGTCTGTTGATCGCCACATCCCAGCTCCAACACCTCTCCTGCACGGAGCAGTGTAGGCTGCAGGCAACCAGTCAAAATGACAGCTGCTACTGGTGGTTTGTCACTTCGTATGCAAGACGTAGCAAAGTCTCTGTGAATGACCTGCCCCTCGATCAAACGTGAACAACTAATAGGGAAGCCTGACACAGGTGTATGCAACGTGGGCAGGTTGTCATTTATGAACTGTAGCGCTACGGAAGGATGATCATTTTTTAATTTCCAGTTATCGAGCAGTTCACAAGTGAGGTGGCTGAAAAAGTCACAGTGTGTTTGACCCAAACGTGAATGAAAGAAAGATGCCAGCAGCTTTTGAACACAGGGAATGCTTTTGGGAGGACGTGTTTTTAAAGTGAAATCCTCTCTGGGGAGACAGCATCCATATGGGACCACTCCCACGGCAATGAGGTCATCGAGGTCCTCCAAAGCAAATTCCAGCAGTCTCTTAGCCAAGTGTCTGGCAGTAGAAGCCACCGCTGCTTTCCTGGGGTTGTAAGTGTGAGACACATTAGGCTCCTTGCAGGCTGTTGCATGAATCATCCTTAGTAATGACGCCAAGAGAAGGATAAACGTCTTAGATCCATCGCCTGTTACAGTGCTGTGATTTAAGACGGACGCCACGATCATCCTAGAATGAAAAACACACAAATCAATAAAAAAAATTAAAAAAAAAGAGAAACATGGTGCATAGCTAGTGTCACACTGAAAAAGTATTTTAGTTACCTGGCCAGTGGATTTTCCAGACGTAGTGCTGTAAGAATTTTCGTCCCACTGCGGCTCAGCATCGCCTGTCCTGTGTCTCGGGTAAACAGCACCTGTCCCCCTTCAGGTCCGAAACTGCTGAGGACAACTGACTCCAACACGGATACAGTCTGCAGAACATGTTCCAGGTGGGGAAGTTGAGCCACGGGCAGCATCATCACACACTGGCTGGAGGATCCAACTGTAAATAACTAAACATAAACATACATTTTATAAACAAGAAACCCACCCATGATAGTTTGTTAAAAAAAAATCAATAAACACACATCAAGAAATGTATTTTGAAAACAAAAAAAAAAGGTGATTTTACATACCAATCTCTTAAATTATGGAAAATTCAGGAAACAGTTTCTGGTGAAAGGTTGACCCATACTTTATCACTAAAAGAAGAGAAATATGTAACTCTGACACTTAGCGTTTAAAATAGGTATTGCAGCCCAAATTCAAAACATTGGAGAGAGCAGTCTGTGGAGAACTGGTTTCTAATGAGCACCGAGCTAAGTTACGTTGATAGAATTAACATGATCTATCTTAACTAATGCAATGACCTCGCTGCTCATATTACGCGTAATGTGAAAAAGCTTTAACGCCCAATTTTTTATGTAGAAAAAATAATTCATGCATTGTCGTGAACGTAATACTTTAAACCAAGAGAACTCACCATGAGCAGGGACGCTTCATCTGTGTCCTGGAGACGAGACTTCCTCTACGATTTACTGCGCACATACAATATGGATCAAAGAGGAGTGCTGCCGCCTATCGTGTGGAGGGGTGCCTTGTTTTTCTATAACGGATCATTAGTATGAGGGACAAGAAATGACTAAAGTATAAATAAATAAATAAATAAATAAATGTTGGGAGAAATGCATACAATAATGTATAAATAATTAAATAATTAAATAAATGCATCAACAAATATATAAATAAATATATAAATGCTAAAAACAATACATCAATGAATAAATAATAGATACACTTTGTTAATGAAAAAGGCTATTTATATATTATTACATGTATTTATTCATTTATTAGCGTATTTCTACAGTTATATATGTATCAATGCATACATTTCCACATTAATTGAGTTATTAATTTATTTCCATATTTTTACATTTACACATCTATTTATTTCTGTGTCCAGGTCGTAAGAGGAAAAGTATTTAAGTAAATTTGCTTCTGTCTGTTTTTCAAAATTGACCAATCCTACTTCAGTAATTTTAGGACGGCCCATTTAATTTACATATTTACTTTTCCTTGTACAACATGGACACAGAAATACATAAATATGAAAAATGTACATTTTTACATGAATTGTAGGATTTATTTATATATATATATATTTATTTATATATTTATTGATGCATTTATTTAATTATTTATTTATTCATACATTATTGTATGCATTCCTTCCAACATTTATTTATTTATTCATTTATTTATTTATTCATACTTTAGTCATTTTTTGTCCCTCATAATTAGTAGTGTACAATTGACTGTGAATAATTTAACAATCATCTCGTACCGTACAAAAAATAATATAAGTATGTTAATATGAACTTAATACATCTAGGCGTAACTTTCAGTGTCCCCCATGATCTACTTGTCGTTCATTAAAATGTTTGGCACAATTGCCTAATTTTTAAGGCATAATGACAGTTTAAAATCAAATCTTAGTTTTAAACATTAAAATAAATAAGGCTGAATTCAGCAGAGCTGCATCTGTTCCACAGTTATTTTGTATGATGGCAAACTGTTAAAGCTATTGTTATTGTTTTTGTTGCTGATTTTGTTCACTATTTTTAACTTCTTAACAAGAACATGTGTTAGGCCTGTGATGTTTTCCTGCAAATTAAAATACATTTAAAACAAAATAATTATTTTAATAGCTTAATATTTTCCATCTGTAGAGTTATTTTACATTTTGTTAGGTTCAGATCTAATTACCACAACGCAAGATTTCATAATATATGTAACAGTTTTGAACTGTGTGCCAGTGTGTGTGATGATTTCTTTAACATTTGTCCCCAAATCCTGTTTTAACAGATATATGAAATATATAAAATGCATTTCCCTTTTAGTTTGTGTAGCTTTGTTGTACTTGTCATGTTGTGTTTCTTTGAGTGCACGAATATGGTAATAAAGAAAAATGAAAAACACAGAATGTTCCTGTATACTGTAGGTAAGCAGTCTTGGTGAATAAAGCTGATTCTTATAGAATTTTGAAATTGTTGCCATGATAGTAATGAATGCTTCAAATATGATTGCAGTTTTAAAAAATGTTTAGTCTTAAACATGTTTGCTTCACACATCATCATCAGCCCAGAAGATCTATACAATCATCACAGCAGTGGACACACAGGATTTCATTGAGTCAGAATGCCATGAAATGTGACATTTAATCTCAATGTCCCCTACTGTACCTCAGTAATGTGGTTCAAAAATGTGTACAAAAGGTTATATGAACGAGCAGAATACAGACTCAACCATCAAGCAAATTTTCCCTTGTTGGACTGAAATTAGTCAATCTTCAACACATTGTTTAAAATACAATGTTTTAATGACTCTCACAGACAGGGAGTTTTTGCAGGACATTATGCTGATCTTTAACTACAACTACAACTACAATTAACTTCTTAAACAGACACTTTTATCCAAAGCGACGTACATCAGAGAGTAAGTACAACACAAGCAAGGATCTAGAAAAAAGGGAACAATGTCAGTAAGAGCAAACGATCAGCTTTGAGTCTGATTGGACACACAGGTGCTGACAGGAAGTGACCAGAGGCAAAGCACAACATTGAGGGCAGTTCTTGAGAGCTCTAATCAGTATAGAAACCATCTTATAAGTCATCGTTTATCAAACAAAAACCATCGTCACAACCATCATCATCATCAATAATACGGAGACCATCATCATTAAGTTAGTAGGTATTCAAGATAGAGCTGGGTCTTTAGCTTTTTCTTAAAGGTACAGAGGGACTCTGCAGATCGAATGGAGTTTGGAAGTTCATTCCACCACCAGGGGGCAACAGAGGAGAAGAGTCTTGTCAGCGTCTTACGACCCTGTTGTGAAGGTTGGATCAGACGCCTTTCATTGGCAGAGCGTAGTGGGCGGGAGGGAGTGTAGACCTGGATGAGATAGTTAAAGTAAGGAGGAGCCATTGTTGTCACTGTTTTGTAAGCAAGCAGCAGAGTTTTAAATTTGATGCGAGCAGTAACTGGGAGCCAGTGTAAGGAGATGAACAGCGGAGTGACATGTGCTCTTTTAGGAAGGTTTGAAGACCAGTCGTGCTGCTGCATTTTGTATCATTTGCAGGGGTTTGATAGCATGTAGGAAGACCTGCCAGTAGAGAGTTGCAATAGACGATGCGTGATATCACAAGAGCCTGTACCAGGAGCTGTGTAGCATGTTCTGACAGGTAAGGTCTGATCTTCCTGATGTTGTACAGGAAAAATCGACATGACATGATAAATGTTAGCTGGTCATCAATCATGACACCCAGGTTCCGGGCAGACTTTGTGGGTATGAGTTTGGTTATTCCAAGCTGGATATTGATCTGTGGTTGCATAGAGGGACTGGCTGGGATGACAAGGAGCTCAGTCTTTGAAAGATTGAACTAAAGGTGGCGTTCATTCATCCATTTAGAGATATCAGCAAGGCATGACGAGATTCTTGCAGAGACTGTGACATCGTCTGGTGGGAATGACCGGAAGAGCTGGGTATTGTCAGCATAGCAGTGGTATGAGAAGCCATGAGAGCGGATTATTGAACCAAGTGAGCTTGTGTATATGGAGAAGAGAAGGGGACCAAGCACTGACCCTTGAGGTACCCCTGTGGATAAACTGTGCTCTTTGGACACTTCTCCTTTTGACGACACTCTAAAGGATCGCCCAGAGAGGTAGGACACAAACCAGCAGAGGGCAGATCCTAAGATGCCAAGTTCAGAGAGCGTGGATAGGAGGATTTGATGGTCGACTGTGTCAAAGGCAGCAGACAGGTCTAGCAGTAATAGAACTGAGGACTGACCCGCAGCTCTGGCAGCTCGTAGCGATTCTGTTACTGAGAGTAGTGCAGTTTCAGTAGAGTGGCCCCGCTTAAAGCCTGACTGATTTGGGTCTAACAGATCATTTCTGGACAGGAACTCAGAGACTTGCTTAAAGACAGTGCGCTCAAGTATTTTTGACAGAAAGGGCAGAAGAGAAACCGGTCTGTAGTTTTCAACCTGGGCTGGGTTTAGTGTGGTTTTTTTTAGCAGAAGGGTGACCCGAGCTTGCTTGAATGCGGTGGCGAACACACCCATTGACAGAAAGGAGTTAATGACATGCTTAAGTGCAGCATTAAGCGGAGAGGAAATGGTCTGCAGGAGGCTTGATGGTATTGGGTCCAGAGGACAGGTGGTGGGCAGAGAGTCTAGCACAAGCTTAGAGACTTCATCCTCAGTCAGAGAGGAGAATGAGTCGAGTGAGGCACTTTTGGTTGGTGCCTTTGGGCTGAGTTGGTCAGGCTCAGAAAACTTTTTACTGATGGTTGCAACCTTTTCAGTAAAATACGAGGCAAACATGTCTGGTGTGAACAGATCGAAGGGTGGAGGAGGAGGTGGTTGAAGCAGCAAGTTAAAAGCAGAAAGCATTTTTCTTGTATCTGTGGCATTGCATATCTTGTTCTGATAATATGTTGTCTTGGCCGTTTTCAGGCTGGAGGAGAATGAGACAAGTCTTTGCTTATAGTCATTGAGGTCAGCGGACTGTTTGGATTTTTGCCATTTTCTCTCTGCTGACCTCAGCCCTGCTCTTTGCTCTCTTATGACTTCAGTGAGTCATGGACTAGGGCTGGTTTGGACACCAGAGGGCAGAGCTTGTTCAGAGATGAGGCTAGCAAGGAGCAGAGGCCGTATTCGAATTGCCAAGTACATACTCAATCTTTCAGTAGGCAGTATGTAGTACATATTATCCGTGCTGCATACTGTTAGTACCTACTATTCAGTAGGTGCGCACAGTAGGCAGATATTTGTGCCTACTTCTTTTGATTCATTCAGTATGGAAGTGACGTCATTTACGTTTCCCAAACCAGCCGCATTCACCCATTTTTATTTTCTTCTTTTTGTTTAGCTTTATTCAAGAAGAGTAATGCGCATATACAGTCAGGTAAACAAAAAACAATATCACACTGTAAATCAAGTCAAAGGCAGATTAAATAACTAAATAACATACAGTACATAAAGGAAAGTACAAATGAAAGACAGTAATATACAGAATATAAAATAAATCAATAAAGACACATTTAAATAGTGAAATCATTATTTAAATAGTGAAATCATTATTTAAATAGAGGGGGAAAGGTTTTATAATAATGCAGACATTTCTTATATTTTCTTTTGTTAATTAAAAGTAGTGATTTCAGTCAGGAGTTTAACTCTAGATTAAAAATTGATTCAATTAATCCACGCTCGTTTGTTTTGATTTGGAGGCGGACGTGAAGTGACGATTTACATTTAATTTCGCACAGCATTGTGGGTAAATTACAATTCATTTCCTGAAAGCACGCATCCGATCCATACTGCAAGAAACCCGGAAGTTAGTATCCATACTGAAATGTTCAGTATACTGAGGTGGACCCAAAAAATGCATACTGAATGACTACGAAAGTGCAGTATACTGAAACTCCATACTGAATAGTACGTTCTGCATACTGAACTGTGACAATTCGGAAAGGGCCAGAGTGTGTCTGTAGCCTCGTCTGTAGAGAGTGCGGTAAAGACCTTATAGGCAGGCATGGCGGCCATTACCTCGTCAGACAGCTGAGCTGAGCAGCCCAAACAAAGCCTGACAACGACCCACTATCAATATCTATTCAAAGCAAGTTTTGATTCACCCACCTAGCTGACAAGACCTTCCTAGTTTTCAGATCAGAGCTTGTTCTGACATATTGCATATGAAATATCATTACTTCAACACAGGTTTATCTTTGTTCTTTTATCTGAGACACCATATTTAACTCAAGGTTACCCTTATTCTTTGTGTTTTAGGGAACTTTTTTTTAGGTGACAGCCAAATTCTAGTCAGTTCTTTTATTTTTTTTTAGACATTTGTATGAAATTCATAGATTTTGTGTTCTCAAGATTCCAATGGGTACATAGAAAAACGGCTGGACAAACTGAGCGAATTGTTTAAGGCATACAATTGTATCCATAAGCAAGTGTATATTTCTATGTCACACACAGAGGTTATGTTGATGCCCTGCCCATCCCCCTACCCCCTCCCCTCTGTCTCATCCCTCCTTATGTACAGTGTCTCAGTGAAGCTCTGGTACCTCAAGGTGAACGGGGCGGGGCCGGAACTTGATCTCTGTGTTGCTGCAGAAACCACATCCTAACTTTCTAAATCAGGCAACATCATCTATACATAGACAATATGAGACAGTTCTGCAGCCAGAGGCACACACACCATTACACACACACATACAGAGCTGTCCACGCTGAATGTAAATGTCCTCTATTGCTGAACCCTCACTATGCTAACGAGCCTTTAAAAAGCCATGTCACTACACTGATGAATATGCATCAGAGGCCCAGTGAGGGTGACCTGTAGGGATGGGACAGGAGGTCACAGGAGGTGGGGCATCAGAAAAAAAGAGCTAGTGCCCCCGAATGGACAGAAAAGAGCACATTCACCCCAACACACGACAGACGAAAACACAGGGAAGCAACACATGATGACAGGGCTGCAATTCCACCAATACCAATCACCACACTGTCTTGTCCAACCCTCCCTCACTCTCTCTCTCTCTCTCCGCTCTCTCTCTTATCCAGCTTTCAAACACCTGCACTCTTCTTCTTGTATGTTTAACGACTGGTGAGACCAACCGGTGAGACACAAAAACTCTTTTACCTTACTGTCTCGCTCCGTCTCTCCTGCCCTCTCTGGTCCCGTCCAACTCTCTGTAAGGAAAAGGAGTACCTGTAAGTCTGTGCCTCCCTGCTGGAGCAACTTTATCACAGGTATGTCTCTTTTTGTCATTAATTTAAAGTATTTGAATTTGTTTTTATCTTGCTGGTGTTAAGTGAATGTTAGTTGAGTGTAAACGCATGAATGCGTGAGAGATAAATGTTTATCAGGTCTGTTGAGGTAATTCTGTATAAGGTTTACAGACTGGGGTACAACAATACAATTCTTGTAAGTTATTCATTTTGTTGGTTCCTCAACTTTAATCCCCCCCCCCACCACCAATCTACTTTAAAAAAAGCATGTTTTAAGGGATGAGGAAATGCCTGCTGTTTTAATCCGTCTGTCTTCTCAGACTTGTTATTTTAGATAAACAGCCCTCTAGATTTCATATACTGTAATGAACTTTCCAACCTTGTAAGATCAGGTGCAAGAAGCAGCAGCTGCATTGTGGGGGACCATATGGTGCAAACACTGAGTCATTCATTTTCACCTCTGCAACAAAAAATGAGGAAAAGATGAAAATTGACAGAGACATTGAATGTATACATGACATGTACCATGCTCCAATAATTATCATTTTTACAAGTTCGTAGCGTGTCCTGTTTCTCTTTTGTACGGGCATTCAAAAGATAAAGTAACACTTTTACACAAGGACATCAGAACACAAGAGCATCAGAATAAAAAAACATAATAAATATTCAATGATAATAATAACAATAATAATAATAATAATAATAATAATAATAATAAGTTGGTGGACGGAGAACTGTTATGGGACATGCTGTTCTGTTTTCCTTCACTATCTGCTCCTATACCTTTTGTTGTTGCTTTGTTTGCTTCTGCAGCTGTTAAGTGTTTTAGTGGCAGCTTCTGTCTGAGACGCGGTCATTTCATGTATCCTGAAAAAAAAACACGGGATAACCGGAGATCAGTGTTTGATCACATCTGCTGACTCAACCGCAGAAACTCAATACCTTTGATGTCTGCAGGGAAAAAAATCGAAACATTTTTGCACTTGGGAGTTAAGTCTTGGCATTGGAACTTTTTCTCCCATGTATTTTGCTCATCTGCTCTGGGCATGACCTTGGCTCATGATTCTCACCTCTGGCAGCCCACTGAGGGAACAGCAGAGGTCCACGCGTGACGCTTCAACTTCACTTCTCCCCATCCTCTCCCCTCCATGTCAGCAGGTTTGGCAGGGACAGCGGGTTGCATATCCTGTGTTAAAGTGTTAGTGCCAGGCCAGCAGAAACAAGAGAAGTCACTTGACACTAATGGTCATACAGCGTCTATAAGCACATTATTGCTTTAAATACGCCTTATCAATATGATTAATGAACACTCTGCCTTTGTGTCTATGAGGCGTGTTTAGATGATTTCTCAGATGCACCTATTTATGTGTGGTAAGTTTTATTGCACAAACTGTCTTGTTATGGCTGTTAAATATTTTCCCGTATTCTGCCTCCCTGACAGTTTTCTTCTCGATCTACTGACACTTCTCAAAAAATGACTGGGAGCCATCAAGCTGCCCCTGACGAACCAGGCAACACTGTTGCCCCAACCCAAATGTCAAAGTCAGCAACCACTCAAGGCCAGAAGCAGTCCCACAGCCCCAATAAATTCATTAGTGAACTGCACAGGACCCAAAGTGAGTTAGACACCCTCAATCATTCGTAATCATCATGTACTTTTAAAGTGGTACTTATGCAATACCTGACTCTGTGCCCCTGTCTTGAAAAGTGCTCTACAAATAAAGTATTATTATCATTATAACAATAAGTCAAATGAAAAGCAAGACAACATTACACTAGGTTAAAGTCAAAACCATCTCAGGGGATGTTTAAGGTTAAAAATTGTATGCTTAGGTTTATACACATCGGTTATCCATCATGTATATGCGCATGTGTTTTATTTGGGTTGCAGTGCCATCGTGGGGTGTTGCTGCCCTTTGGGTGGTGAGTTTGTTTGTGGTGCTGTCCTGTGCTCTATGTGCGTGGAGAAAGAGCCAGAAAAATAAGGACACAGAAAAGGACAAGAAAAAGGGAAAAGAGACGAGCAAGGGGGACTTTGACACTGAAATGAATGGAGGTTACAACAAGGTAGACCACACACACACACACACACACACACACACACACACACACACACAGTCTCCTCCTGCAGATGTATTGTCCTTGCAATGTATCATGGTCCTGACATCCAGGTCGGTCAGGACTAGTAAAACTGACAGTGTGTGTTAAGACTAATGGATGTGTTGCACAGTGCTCATGCTGTAATAAAGATAAAGGTCTGAGATGAGTTGTGCTGTAGGACAAATTTAGACCCACATATTGTGTGTTTAAATAAACTTTAGATGGCAACATTCCCTCTAATTAATTGCTGGTTGTGTAATGCTAGGCAACACACTGTAGGAACACAGCACAAAAGGTTGCTCCACAAGTTGACGAAAGCTCTTCTTTGATTACTCATAAAGCGGATGTATTTCACCTGCCTGTGACGTGCGTCTCTGTTCATGTGCAGCCGCTGAAAGATGAAGGTAAAAAAGAAACGGAGCTGTCGGATAATGAGCCCAAGGAGGAGGAGAAGCTGGGCAGGCTACATTTCACATTAGACTACAACTTCACTGATAACACGGTGAGATGCTGCTATTCACTGAGACATGTTTTTGCCAGCCATCTGCCAACTGTTAAATGTCACATCTGAATACTTTTCATTACTGTCAAATAGCAAGCTACTCTTTTCTCTGCATCATTTCCACCCTAGCTGGTAGTAGGCATCTTGCAGGCTGCTGAACTGCCTGCGATGGATGTGGGCGGTAGTTCCGACCCTTACGTCAAACTCTATCTGCTCCCGGACAAGAAGAAGAAATTTGAAACCAAAGTTCATAGGAAGACTCTTGAACCCAACTTCAATGAGACGTTCACTTTTAAGGTTAAAATCAAACCTCCTAGATGAATACAAATTGAGTTATTTAGCCTGACGACCAGCTCATGGGTGCATATGTTTCAAAGTGAGTGTGTTCTGTAGGTACCGTACACTGAGCTGGGTGGGAAGACGCTAGTGATGACTGTGTACGACTTTGACCGTTTCTCAAAACACGACGCCATTGGAGCTGTGAAGATACCAATGAGCAGCATGGACTTCAGCCAGTCTCTGCAGGAGTGGAGGGATCTGCAGAAGGCAGAGAAGGAGGAGGTGGGAGCACACTGTGAGAGGGGGAGAGGAGTTCAACTTGGAAAGAGTAGTATAGAAGATGCATACCGTTAATCAGAAGAAACCTTTTTTTTTTTAAAATGTTTTTCCTTTTATTATTTTATGGAACATCCTTTTCTTGGTTTTTATTTGATTTTGGTAAAATCAGTTTTTTTCTGATAATTGAACTTGATAATTGAAACCTGCTTTTGAGGTACCCTCTTTAGAAGACCACAGCTTTTTATTTCATTTTGATATTTCAGCCTCTGTGTTTTGTAAATGTAACCGTAAGGAGATTCAAACAAAGTCTCCAGCAATTCTCACTTTCTTTGTTTTAGAGTGAGCGGCTTGGAGACGTGTGTTTGTCCTTGAGGTATGTGCCAACTTCTGGGAAGCTGACAGTTGTGGTCTTGGAGGCCAAAAACTTGAAGAAAATGGATGTGGGTGGATTATCAGGTGAGTCAAACATTGAACATATTTCCATTTACATGACGTTTGAATCAAAGTTCAATGACAATAAATATACTCAGCAACAGAACAAAATAAAGCTTTTTTAACAGCTTAACCGCTTAATGAAAGACTAAATGTCTATTAATTTTTTGATGTGATTGAGTGTACATTTAATAGCCCCCAATAGGCATAAAGCTACTTTTCTTTTATCAACATGTCTTCTTTCAGGTTATTTCGATTCTTGTGGAAAATATTTGGAGCTACCAAAATAGCTGTTGTTGTTTAATGACTGATGGAGTTACTGCATCAGTGCCAGGCTGTTGCATCTGTAGCTCTGCCATGAATGCCATCTGTTCTCTCTATCAGACCCTTATGTGAAGATCCACTTGATGCAGAACGGGAAAAGACTCAAGAAAAAGAAAACAACGATAAAGAAGAACACTCTGAACCCTTACTACAATGAGTCTTTCAGCTTTGAAGTTCCATGTGAACAAATAGAGGTACATAAATGTCTTAACACTAACACACACTGATATGCAATTTATCAGAAATTAATTAATTCAATTGTGTGTATTTTTATTTTACAGAAAGTTCAGATAGCAGTGACTGCCTTGGACTATGATAAGATTGGGAAGAATGATGCCATTGGGAAGGTGCTGCTGGGAGGTAACAGCACTGGGAAAGAGCAATGCCATTGGTCAGACATGCTGGCTAACCCCAGGAGGCCAATCGCCCAGTGGCATAGCCTTCAACCAGAGGATGAAGTCAACGCGCTTATTTCCAACAAGAAATGAAACATTGACATCGGCGGGCAATCAAACCTTGCTACATTTACCCCCTCTACTTCTATTTTATGTTCCTATCTCCTCTTTTCCCCTGAAACCCTTTTTAAGGTACTTCAATAAGTAAATTTGCCCAATAATAACATGTTTAACCCTGAACAGAATCCCTTGTGGACTGCAAGTCTCATAAATTCAGATTTTCTTTTTGACCTGCTTAAAACTAAAATGCTGAAAAGGAGTTTAAAACAAATATGTTTCACAATGTACATTGCTTACACCCAATAAGATTTCTTAAATCATTGTGTGAAGGTCAGTTCATCTACATGCAAACTTCACCGGATATTCACGTGATCAACCTACAGAGGGAGCCAATCCAAAGGACTGTGTAAAAGGTTCCTCATAGGACTACTACCATATCGCTACTTCCATGATATTCTTTGTTGCCTTTGTGGAGTTTATAAATTGGTTGTTTTCAATTAAAAAAGCAAGAAAATGATCATTCATTATGGTGTTAACTAAGTTAAGAATGAGATGATTGACAGGATAAACTATGTTTCTTTGCCCCTTCAGAGACAAACTACATCATGCCAGAATCAGGAAAAGGAACACAATCAGTTATCTTTCTTCTTTGTCATCGTCTATTTATAGAAGATTTATGGCATAGATAGGCTTAACCATTTTCACAGCACACATTTTTACTTGTGAAAGAAGTAATAATAACAGTAATATGGCCCGGTTTTAATTAAGTATCCTGAAATTTATATTAATCCACATTAGGTTGCAACGGTTGGCCAGTGAATCAATTTATAGTATAAATTAACCACGAAAATGCAGTAATTTGTGGAATTCAAACATGTGTCTGTGTGTTGTGTTTTTTTTAAACAAATTATATTTTGACCACGTGAGAAAAGGTGGATAAAAAATTGCCACATTTCCAGGTACCGTAGTTCGAAAGATATAGTCGCAAACTGATTAAGTGATGAGAAAAAAACACTAAAGTACTCATCACAAAATCTAAACAATTAAGGTGAACAATTAAGGTCCTGCTGGTAGTATATCCAATCACACCTTACTGTGGTACATACAACATGACCTAACTGCAGTACCCCAGATATTACAATGGTTCCTCAGATAGGCTATCACCATGGTACAACAAATCATTTTAATCACTTAGGTCCCACGGTACCAGCATAGTAACACCTGAGTTGCCTTAGTCCACACCATAGGACACTTGGGTGCCATGGCAGAACCAATGTAGATCACTCTGAAAGGCAATTGTGACACACCAGGCAGAATATAGTGAAATACAAAAACACACACAAGTGCTATAGTACCTTTTGGTACTAGGTGCACTAGCAGCTTCTAGTATTTAAGTTTAATTTAGGTACAATTTAGTACTGTCTGTTTGCTATAGACAGTATGACACAAGACATGTTTTCAATGTTGTTATTGAAGGGGACTTCATACAGCAATACATTATACTTAAATCTTCAGATAAAAACATGAAGATACAACCTATCACATCACACACACACCATTAGGTCGACTAGGTTCAGTGAAGGGTTATCTTTGTCTTATTTTCTAATCAACAAAGCACAATCTTCATAGTGTAGGGGGAGCAGTGTAACCTTTTTAAAAACCCGCTGGAGTCCGATCACCCACTGGAACCAGTGATCTTATCATCAAAGGGGTTTTTCTTTCATTGTTGGTTTTTCTGCTTTTTTTTAAAGATTTATTTTTGGGCATTTTGTGCCTTTAATGGAGAGACAGGACAGTGGATAGAGTCAGAAATCAGGGAGAGAGAGAGTAGGGAATGACATGTGGGAAAGGAGCTGCAGGCCGGACTAGAACCTGGGCCACCCAGGTGGCTGTGGAGGACCACAGCCTCCATACATGGGGCGCGCGCACTAACCACTGCGCCACCAGCACCCCTGGTTTTTCTCCTTGTTTGCATTGTGACGTTTAAAGAATGGTGGATGTATCCCCTGCAAATGCCTCAGCCCTTGTCTCACAGGTGAACTTCCCATTCTCAGCATCACAATAAACCCGGGGGGGACAGCATCTTCAGCTTTCTCTGAGCAAACTTCTGGATTCTTGAAGCATTTCAAAAACCCCGTTTAATACATGTGGGCCAAACTTAAAAAATAATAGTGAACCAGAAGCGACCCGAGTATTCTTCATGCAAACAACATTTTTTAAGTTTGAGGCAAGATCTGAGCCGTTTCCCAGGATATCTCCACCACAGAGATGTATGTTTGTTATATTATGTAATAAATGTATGATTATAACATGAACTGAACGGAATTTTACTGTCATGAATGCATGTTCCAGTGTGAGTTATTTTTTTGTAAATACCTCATAAAACAGTCAAAGTTAGATTTTTTTTAAATTACATAGTTTGTTGTGCAAAAAAATGATCCTCATACACAAATATTCGTATGTTATATGAGCTTGAACTTCTGAGGAAAACTGTTTTTTCATTGCACACTTCAATACTTAAATGAATATAAACACTATAGTGCCTTAAATCCACCATTAACAACACAACGACGGGCTGAGCGGCAAGCTGCAACTTAATGTGCTGAAGTTGACAGTGCTCTGATGACTGCTGCAGGATCGCAGCGAGTCACAAAGACAAACATAATAACTATGTGGTCACATGGTACATTACATTTGCAGCAGTTTTGTATTGCATGTACACAACAGATGCAGATCCCCACTCCTTCTGCACAAGACAGAACACACAAACGCCGAGAACAGCAGCACATCAATTTATAATCAAGCATCTTTTATTGCTCTGTGCTAGTGACATATGGACTGAGACTTACAATCTGACTAAGAAAATATCCTCCAACCTCCCGTGGTCAGAGTTACAAATCCTTACCACAAAAGCAGATCACCAAAATATGATCATGAAAATGATCCTGTTGATTGTATGCTTGACAGAAAACCAAAAATCATTTGGCATTAAGACAAAAATCTGTTTACAGAATCAATGTCAGCAGGATAAATGATCCATGATATCCATGACAGGTACGTTTGGAAGATCTGTAAACATTTGTCAGACCATCTCATGATTCATTTCAATTCATCATCTGCTTCTGACTTATTTTTCTCCTGTTTTTAAAAGTCCTACAATATTAGTGCAATAAATGGCTTCAATAAAAGCATATATTTTTTCAGTCACATGCTGAGACAAACGTCATATAAACAGAAATTTTTTTTAAGCATTTCCAATTTGTGAAGTGTGAATTGTTGGTATAATTTACAAAAATTCCAACTGGTCCAAATTAACTTCTTGTTATTACAACTAGGTGAAAAGCCCTGTCCCTTATGTATAGCCTTACATTGAAGGTCAAACATTATTCTCTTTTTTAACCAGTTTAAATAATTCTCAGAGCTCCCCAAAACATGTCTGTGAAGTTTCTTGTTCTAAATCCACTCTGATCCTGTATTTGATCATGCCTATAAACCCCTCTATTTCAGCCCTGCTCAGAACAGGCTGTTTCTGTGTCTGTACCTTTAAGTGCAAATAAGCTGTGTCAGACCACGCCCCCTCTCTGGAAGGGCTCGGGCTTTCTCGCTCTATTGCCCTGTTGTTTACAGTGAAAGGGCAGAATCAGAAGGCAGAACAAACATCTAGCTGTGGGAGTGTCACCCACCTGGGGGAGGGGTTACTGCCCTTTGTGATGTCACTTTGTGAAGTATTTGTAAACTGGCTAGGAACATGTAGTGGAAGAAAAACATGGTGAAGTGTATTTTAAATAATATGTGACCTTTAACAGCCTCTACATGTGACTGTTATGAGATAAAACTCTTCAGTGTTTTTCCAAATTAGTATTCTCTCTGGAGTTTAGACTTATTTTAATTGTTTTATCTTATTTTATATAATTTTATAATCCCAAGGTTAATTTAACTTTTCATTCAATTATTTTGACACACACACACTCACACACACATTGGTGCAAAAGCAGGACCTATAGCCATGCCTCTTTTAAAGGAAGAACGGAGTACTTATTGAAATACTCGAATAATGTATTGTTTATTTCACTTCAGTTTCTAAACTGAAGGAGTGATATGGTTAACTTGCTTTCTAGCTTTCTGTTTATTTCTATTCTAGTTTATAAAATGCAGTGAAAAAACATCTGTGAAAACGTTTTTGGCACTGATTATATTTCTTATTTGACAGGCAAAAATGGCTGATGAAGATGCCTATATGGAGAAACCTTACAAGTGACCCAAAGCTGCGCTAGGTGCATTCATCGATTGATTAAGAGTAAGATAGCTAGCTGAGTTAAACATCACATAGATTAAGTCGTCTCTTATTTTACGCCTAAAGAAAATGATGCAAGCTTGAATGAAGAAAAGGATGCTGAGGACTTGAATAAATAAGTCTTCTTAAAGTCTTTTGTGTGTTGTAAGTTATTTTTGCCTGTCAATGTTAAAAAGTTGATTTATTTTCTAAATCCATATACAGGTTTTAAAAGTCAGTGGATGTTGCATGATGTCACCGATGTTGCAACGTCCCAAGGACCCTTGTGTGATGGATGCTGCTGTTTACACAGGTATCTGTCAAAAATGCTTCAGTTAATATTTTTCTTTAGTTTCTTTTGATCAAAAAGTTCTCAAGAAAATCACTATTTTAAAAAACAACAAGAAAATCCCCATTTGAAGCCACTATTTCTTGTTTTTTTATTACCTATAGGTCGGTCAAGTAGCTCAAAGTTAAAGAACGAAGGACTTGCTTTTCCATAAATACATCTTGGAAATTCAGAAGAGGATTTACCTCAAAGTTTTTACAGTAAGAATTTCAGTGAAGTAAGTATTTGTCATGTCAAAATCGATAATTTTAACGTATTCGTAAAGAGGAACATAACCTTTCCCCCTTTTTAAATGAAATATCGAAACAACTCTAGTTAAACTCAAAACCCATTCTTTCTTAGCGTTTGTGCCTCAGGATATTGGACACACTGACTTGTACCCTTGATATCTTACACATTATTTTCCCCTTGATAACAGTTTCATGTAGATGCTGATGTTGCTACATGGGCCAGATAAGCAGACCTTTTTTTTTTTTTTAAATAAATAGATGCATCTAAAGTCATTAATAGTCCCTCTGAATCGTTAAAGTCCCTGTAAACCAAAAAAAACAACATGTTTTTTAGTTTTTTATACAAAAGAAGAATGTCTTATTAACCACCGGTCCAAATTTCAGCAACGAAAAAAACGTTTAAGTTTCTAAAATTAAGCTTCAAAATCATAAAAAAATGTAGCTGTTCTATCCTCTGGGATGCTGTGGGCGTGTCCATAGGATGCACCGAAGCCACGCCCCCTGTGTGTGCTGCAAGCAGCTTAACGCCGAATGTAAAGACAAATAGTCTCCTTATACAAAATGATCATTCAAAGTATGAAAACACAAGATTAATACTGGATCGTCAGAACAGAAACACCTTCTAACACATACTCCAACAGGTTCAGAATAAATGTCTGGAGCTTCCAGAGGAGCCACACTGCATGAGTCTTCATCCAGGCCTTGAGCCTGTCTGCCTGAACCCCTACTCCCTGCAGAATGCTCTGAACATTTATCAGACAGACCACGGACCGCTGGAGATGAAAGAGAGAGCTGTGTAAGTCTGAAAAAAAACATTTTTATTTAGGAATGTCAAAATAACAGTTATGTTAGTCAAATTGAATGCATTTCTTAAAAATAAGCTGAGAGTTTTAGGAAACACAGAGTTGGTTTAGTGTTAGTTTAACTCAGTTTTGGTATTGTCAGGATCAATGCACAGCCAAACAATTAGAATGTAAAGTGTCTCTGAGCTATAAATAAAAAGCCTGCACTCATGTGGTGCCTACAGACAAATGTAAATAATCCAAAATAATGTTTTACATTCACAAAAGTTCTAGACAGTACAAATACAAGTTAGTGAACATCCAAAAATGACTAGAGAATATACTCAGTAGAGAGCAGTCATCCACCAAGGGCAAATAAATCAGAAAAAAGCAAACAAAGAAAAAAAACAGATGTCCAGGCCAATCCATACAGCCAAATAGATTTCAGGCACGTTGCAGGTTGATCCATCTTTCATCTTCTAGGGATCATGATGTGCTGTATAAGACAGACAAAATGAGAAAAGAAGACTATAAGACCACTTAACCCAAAATAAATCTTGATGAATATATAATCACATTACTTTTTTACGTTTGTCATTATAGGCGTGCTCGCTACCTGGCATCCTTCGTTTCCTGGTGCTGGGGATACCTGGGAAAGCACAACCGGGTAGTGATACCTTCTTGCATTGTTGTCCGTATCCACCAGGAGTACCCTGATGAAGAGGAGAGGTGGAATTTAAATTATTTCCAATTTCAATTATTTCCAAGTTAATGTATTGTTATGTTTGGACATGTGTTTTATATAAAGTCATTTCATTTATTTAATAAACTTTTAAAACGTTCCTCCATTCCCTCTCTTTCTGTACAAATCCATTCCCACACATGTGCTGTATGTTACTAACTTGGCATCCTCCCATCCTCATAGTTCTGGGTTCTTCTGCTGAGTTGAAGGTTGTGCATGATGACTGGTGATTTCTGCCAGTACTCTGAATCATTTATATTTACATTAAAATCACACAATCAAAGGCTGTTACATTTGAAAACACCTGAACACATCTTAAAACATTCATCAGATACTCAAATTACCATCTCCAGGTTTTTTTCTCATTAGTGGTTGTGGCAATAATTCACAGTGGTTTAGTTTAATCTTAGGTCCTGCTCATGAATTCATCAAAGAGCTCATTCAATGTTAAGGGGCAGTCCATTCTTTTCTCACGATGCACTCTGGTATTAACCTTTTAAGGAATGAATTATACTCAGGTCAAACAATAAATGTGAGTTTAGGTGGCTGGGTAAAGTAAAGTGTTTCCCTTAAATGGGATGAGGATGTAGGATGTTATCAGATCTGCGGCCTGTTCTGCTGAATAGCTTCCTGTGATCTGATGAAAAGGATCTTGACATAAAATATTCACATCAGATAAGAACCAAATCATCAGATACATATATACAACAGATGTAAAAAATACAGATATGATATCAAGAGTATGGGCCAGACCTTGGTAATACTACTTCATATTCACTGTATTAAAGCTGTTAATGAAACAAAATGAACCTTCAGCTGACACATTGTTTATTTATACTGTATATACGATCATGTTTAATTTCTGAAACCACTTACATTGGGTTGGTGTCAGAAAAAATGCTGACATTGCATTTTTTTTAAACATTTTCAGCTGTGAATATTCTCAATAAGTGATATATATTTGTCTGTTAAAAAATTCATTAGAAGGAAAAAAACAGAACTTTGGGCGCCGGATGGTTTAGCGGTTTGCAGAGGACATAATCCTCACGGCAGCAGCCGGGGGTTTCGGGTCCTGCCAGTCCTGTCTCGGCCCTGTCACCCCCACTCTCTCCTCCCAGTGTTTCCTGTCTCTAGCTGTTCTGTCCATAATCCAGGCAAAAGCATGATTTACAGACGTACAGTACATAATCAGCAAAGAGATAAGAGGTACCATTTTGTCAACATGAGTAGCCAAAGATGACTGAAACTTCCTCACAGGAGCTTTCAAATAACTGATTCCCTATAAATGTACTCAGACACCTAAATGTTTAACCATGCACTGAACCAATTTGGCATGAGACAAATAGTTGTATCACAATTGGAAGAATCAGATACTTTTTTGAACTCATTAAACATTTAGAATATTTTTTTTAAAGCTTGTCTTTTTCTTCTTCCATAATCAGTGTTTGTAAGTAAACAAAAGAAGTACTAATTCACACAGCATAGCACCAATTCTTATGTCTTTATTGAAACCAATCGTTTACATGTCAACATCCAGTAACAAAAAATGGATCAGTGACCAGCTCAAGGCACTTTGATTTAAAACTAAGATTTATTTGATCGAGGAAAAATTCAGATTTAATTCTGCCAAAAGATGAAATTCCATATGTAAGCAGCAAATTCAGTAAAGAGTGCCTCAAAGTGGTCAGTGTTACATTCTTAAACCTGTAGTTTGTAAAAGATGAACAGAGGTGATCATTTTCAGTTTCACAACAAAACCATGGGGTGGGGTTTGTTTATCTGCTTTACCCGTTTTGCAGTCAGTTACCTGAAGGCTCCTTGAAAAGTGTAACAGCATGTTCCAACTTGGTTTGAACGCGTGGATTGACATAGAGAAAACATTCATATCCAAAGCAGGAAAGTAGAAGAGAACTCCTGAGAGCAAAAAATAACAAAGTGTGAAAACAGAACAGACAACGTTTAAAAAACAAACTTTGAGGACCCATTTACACTCCGGCTAAGGCTGGATAAGTATTCAAATGTATGAATGGACATATTTGATGACACTCCACTGGAAAAATGCCATTGTCCAGTCTTAACTGTTGCATAGGAAGACAGGGGTTATGGTACTGTCTAGGCTAAGTCCTCTTCTCTCTCCTCCTCTAAATCTCCCTCCTCCTCAGCAGTGGCGTCCTGATATTGTTGGTACTCGGACACCAGATCATTCATGTTGCTCTCAGCCTCAGTGAATTCCATTTCATCCATGCCCTCGCCAGAGTACCTGAAACAAGAAACTCTCACTCAGATGTGTGGTGACAAACTCGTTTGAGTCTAGCGGTACAATGAGAAGTCCTGCACAAACACAGGGACATCATTTCACTGTCCTGATCAAAAAAATCTTCTTTTACTTACCAGTGGAGGAAGGCCAAACATCTGCTGGGTGAGTTCAGGAACGGTCAGTGACCTGGAAAAAGACAAGATAATGGAGTTAAGATTCATGTCACATGCATTTGAAACAACAAAGTGAGGGTTTGATTAAGTGTGTAAAAAGCATGTTTGTGCCTCTCTATCTGTACTGCTGGCTGCCGCAGCTGGTCAGGGGGGCGAAGCCCGGCATGAAGAAGTGCAGCCTGGGAAAGGGCACCATGTTCACGGCCAATTTCCTCAAATCGGCATTGAGCAGCCCGGGGAAGCGCAGGCAGGTGGTCACCCCACTCATGGTGGCTGAGACCAAGTGAGAGGCAGAGGCTTACTATACATATAATTAATTGGGATACTTTTCATTGTCTTCCCTGAGCCAGTGAGTTTATTTTTTTATTTAAATCGTCTGTCATTCATTTTTCAAAATAGGCTACACTGGGATTTTCAGGAGATTAGGAGTAAAATGATTCTCATGTACAGAGAAAATGGTCTGCTGTTATGAGGTGTAAAACAAAAACACAAGCTTACTGTCTATGAATAACCAAAAGAGGGGCGCCGGTAGCACAGTGGTTCATCAACACGCCCCATGTACAGAGTCTACAGTCCTAAAGAGATAAACCTTTGTAAAAAAAGAAAGTATAACCCAAAAGGCAAGGATGTTGTGTATAGGTACAGGAACATTAGCTTTAGCTTGAAGGTTTAATGCCGCCCCAAAGAATGTCTGCATGTTTTTTTGCATGTAACTTGAATCTGCTTTTTCCCACAATGATCTATTATTGATAAAAATGTTAATCAGTCATATCTGTTGAGCTGCTGCTGCAGGAGCACACAAACATGTAGCATGATTACAGAACATGTCTGTGTTCATTGAGAGTTCAATCTACTTGTTTGTTGTTGACAGAGCGGCTTTGTGTCCCGCTTTGGAGCGAAGCAGGGCTTGGAGAGCCAGGTGAAGAAGGTGTGCTGTTGGACTCTGCTGGCCTTGGCTGTGAGCATCCTGACCTACTGCGTTTGGAAGAGAGTGGTTTAGCCAACACTGCCACCTACCGACCACAACCAGGAACTGTCAGAGACTGAGCGACAGTATGAACATTTCTGCAGAGGTGGTTTAAGATGCATCATTTTATCAGTAATCAGTATGTTACCTTCAAACTATCAGTAGAATTCAAACGCCAAACACTGCATGTGATATCTGATGAACACTTTCAGCTTGTAATTTAATCATTTTATTAAGTTTTAATTAATTTTTAGCGTATGTATATATATGTGCTCTTTATCTAAATTTTAGCAGCACCTTTATCTACAATGAATAAAATTAAGAACAAAACATGAACCATTTATATCCAGAATCTCCATCATGATCTGACTACTTTTCATTTAAGTGACATTATAACAGATTTTAAATGTTTGTTTACTTCTGTATTTCTGGCTAAACACCAGCCATGCAACTACACCTTATCTACAGTGTAGAGCCTCTACTCTAATAAATACTTCATAGTTATATCTCATTATTTTGAAAGTGGCCTGTGAATACTATTAAACACATTAAGACTTCAAAAATGCAGAAGAAACTTTTATTCACACAAACAGCAGACAGAACACTGAAAACAGAACACTCGGTTGGAACATTACATTTAATGGCAGATTTGCCAAGCTTTAGGCAAGCTCCTCCTCGCCTTCCTCCTCAAACTCTCCCTCCTCGTCGGCGGTGGCGTCCTGGTACTGCTGGTACTCCGACACCAGGTCGTTCATGTTGCTCTCAGCCTCGGTGAACTCCATTTCATCCATACCCTCGCCGGTGTACCAATGGAGGAAAGCTTTGCGCCTGAACATGGCTGTGAACTGCTCAGAGATGCGCTTGAACAGCTCCTGGATGGCGGTGCTGTTGCCGACGAATGTGGCAGCCATCTTGAGGCCACGGGGAGGAATGTCACAGACAGCGGTCTTCACGTTGTTGGGGATCCATTCAACGAAGTAGCTGTTGTTTTTGTTCTGCACGTTCAGCATCTGCTCGTCCACCTCCTTCATGGACATGCGGCCACGGAAGATAGCGGCCACTGTCAGGTAGCGGCCGTGACGTGGGTCGCAGGCAGCCATCATGTTCTTGGCGTCGAACATCTGCTGGGTGAGCTCTGGTACAGTGAGGGCCCTGTACTGCTGGCTGCCTCGGCTTGTGAGGGGAGCGAAGCCTGGCATGAAAAAGTGCAGACGGGGGAATGGCACCATGTTTACAGCCAGCTTCCTCAAGTCAGCATTGAGCTGTCCGGGGAACCTGAGGCAGGTGGTAACGCCGCTCATGGTGGCAGAGACGAGGTGGTTGAGGTCACCGTACGAGGGGGTTGTAAGTTTAAGGGTGCGGAAACAGATGTCATACAGAGCCTCGTTGTCTATACAGAAGGTTTCGTCTGTGTTTTCTACAAGCTGGTGGACCGACAGTGTGGCGTTGTAGGGCTCAACGACTGTGTCTGATACTTTGGGTGAGGGCACCACGCTGTAGGTTTTCATAATGCGGTCGGGGTACTCTTCGCGGATTTTGCTGATGAGCAGTGTGCCCATCCCAGAGCCAGTACCGCCACCAAGAGAGTGTGTGAGCTGGAAGCCTTGCAGGCAGTCACAGCTCTCTGCCTCCTTCCTCACTACATCCAGGACAGAGTCCACCAGCTCTGCACCCTCCGTGTAGTGACCTTTGGCCCAGTTGTTGCCAGCACCACTCTGGCCTAGAAGAGGAAAAGAAAAGGGAATTAAGCTTAACAGTACTAAAATGCAGAATGAGAAGTAGCTAGGAATGTAAGGACAAATGAACAATTACCAAAAACAAAGTTGTCTGGCCTGAAGACCTGGCCGAAGGGTCCGGATCTCACGGAGTCCATGGTTCCTGGCTCCAGATCCACCAGCACAGCACGAGGAACATATTTGCCACCTTCAAGAAGCATATAGGACGCGAGGGTAATGTTCACAAAAAAAAAAAAAGCCAAAAACGTTTACGCCTATTAAAACATCTAATTCAACCTTACCTGCGGCTTCATTGTAGTAGACATTGATCCTGTCAAGCTGCAGGTCACTGTCACCGTGGTATGTGCCAGTTGGGTCAATGCCGTGCTCATCACTGATCACCTCCAAAAACTGAAATATAATAAAATGTATGAAGACACAGTTGGCTGATAAAACAAACAGGTGACAAGGGAATGAGTAGGCAGTAGTGGAAAGTGGATGCAGGTCATTATGTATCGGTTTCTTTCATTTTTAAAGCTGATGTAGCAGTTCTGTAGAGGTTGATTAGATAATTGTTCAGCAACAACTTCCCGAGGTGTCGGTCATGAACGAGTCGTTCAAAACGAACGAATCATCTGGGTGAACGAACTGAACCGAATCACTTGCTGAAAAGAGTCGTTAATTTCTCAACTTCAGTTGCGCTCTCCTCTCTCCCGTCTCTTGTCTCTCTCTCCAGACCGTGAGAGTCTCTCAATGCCCTCCCTCTCTCTTCATGTCAGTGATACATACTGACTGAACCAACAGGACGGAGTCGGTCAGGAGCTCTGTGTCTCTAAAGCCCGCCCCTACTTCTCCCTGTCATGTCTCCAAAATTGAGGAAGTAGAAAATATATCATTTAACATTTAGGTGTCGCAAAACTGTATGTGCTTTTTATAGCGGCTGTCAGTTTACAAACGGCTTTTATTTCCAACTTAATTTCACTCGGCTCACTATTTTAACGATCGTGTTTCAGTCAGGTGTGTGTGTGTGTGTGTGTGTGTGTGTGCGTGTGCGTGTGCGTGTGAGGCTGGTGACTCGCAGTCTTGCTCGTTCACTGAATGAACTGAACGAGCGCTCCACCTCCGAGTCTCTCTCTTCCTCTCAGTCAGACAGTCAGTGAGTGATTTGTGTACTGAACCTACTGAACAGAACGGTCGGGGAAAATAAGTGTGATTGTTTTAGCAGCTTTCAGTTTGCAAACTGTAGCTTTATCCAACTAAATTCTCAGCTCATTGGTTTATTATTCACCACCGGCTGTTCTCACGAGCAGAACTAAACGTTCGGCCGTGTTTCATCTTATTAAAGTCTGATTCACAGACAGAGCTGCAGAGAAGTACTGAACGAATCACTTTACTGAACTGATTCAGTACACTGAAAATAATTGTTTTTCACATCACTAGTTTGGATTAAACGTTAAAGTAACATTTTCATAAGTAGGACACAAAGCAGCACAGAGGACGCGGCGTTTCTTTTCTAAATTACATCGAGTTCAACCGCACAAAAAACATAAAAAGCTGTACTAACCTTGGCACCAATTTGGTTTCCGCACTGACCGGCCTGGAGATGCACAATTTCCCTCATTCTTTTTTTTTTTTTTGGTAGACTGGTTAATTGCTTCGCTGAATGACTTTAAGTGTCTATTAGCGTGTACCAATGGCGCAATCATCGGCTTTATACTACAGCTGAGCCCCGCCCTCTACCCCTCAGCTCGAACGCTGGTTGGCTCATTTCTTGACGTACACGAACAGATTTAGACCAATGACATCGTCCCTGTCTTCTGCACTATTGGTCCAGTGATAAGTAATTCCCTACTTCTGGAGTATTCGCCTTTTATTTCCTGCTAAGGCTACAAAACATGGAATTACTCGGAAAATAATTGTCTGTATTAACCTCACTATTTTTGATATCTTTCAAGAA
The DNA here is from genome assembly GCF_963930695.1 of Labrus bergylta. NCBI lineage: Eukaryota > Metazoa > Chordata > Actinopteri > Labriformes > Labridae > Labrus > Labrus bergylta. The sequence goes on along the minus strand of NC_089201.1, from coordinate 27,499,028 downwards.
TGAGTGACAACACAAAAGAGTGATGATTAAAATATTTATTATAAAAACAGATATCACATACATAGCATGGTTTGGGTGAAAAGTTGCAAGACGCAGTCCAGACTGTTTCAGTACATTTAGGGGACAAAGAAGACGGTTTCTTTCAAATGAAGCCAGTAAACGAGAGGCAGACTGAGCTGTTCATCCTGGCCTTTACACAACCTCTAACTGAAAACACTACAGTCACATTTAATGGGGATTCCCACTTCAGAGCTGAGCTTTAGGTCACATGACAACCCCCCTTTGCCTTTTAAAAAGCAAAATACAAAGACAAGCAAGCACACAGAGGAAAACATGCAGAAAAAGAGCAACTTAATTACATGCAAACAAAATAATTCAATGCAAAAACTCCACATTCAAAAAGTAAACTTATTTATATACAGGTTGGCTTAAGGGTTCTTCAAGGTTTCATGGTAAAGAGATAAATACAGCAGATTTGGCAACACCCTTCACAAGTAATGACCACTACTGTGAAAGAGAAGAAAAAAGAACATGCACACAACTTTTAACAATTCTAAACAAAACTCAGGAAATCATTTATAAGACACATCACTCAAATAGAAAAAAATGACACATCAAACAAAAACTGTTCCTGCAGCAGTAGCATCAACTTCATCTGATTATTTTACAGACATGAGAGGTATTAGCACTCAAATACTGCACTTCACATCTTACACCATGAAGACAACAAAAGACATGCTGCCCAAAGGGCTCTTCAGCTGGAAAATAACCATTAATTTACAATGACTCAGCTACATGTTTACTAGTAAACAAACTTCATATCCCACAAATCAACACGTCTCTCCCCACCGGTTCACACTCCTGCAGAAACAGAAAACTTGCATGTACAATGATCTTTAACCAAAAGATGGAACCACTTTTGCAAGAAATTAAAAATGTTCCTAGATAATGTGCTAACATCTTCTAAAGCTGTAATGTTATGATACGTGTGAGGGGAAAAAAGACATAACATTACAAGCAAACATTTTCTTGATATTTAAAGGGAAAAAATGGAACATAAAATCCAGAAAAAAAGTTTGAGAAAAGTGCTCTTAATAATCCATTTTAAGATCATTTAATGGTGTTTCTATCCAATATTTTAGATTGTGAACACTGCACAGCTGCACTGATCCAAATCATTCAAAATCCAACTTGCACCATGTCGCACACATTAAGATCAAACTGTGAAACCAACTGTGTTTACATTTTTGTATAAATATATATTTGATATTTGATTATATAGTCAGCACGTTGAGTGATTTATCTTTGTCCCTCAATCGCTTATTTTGGAAAAAAATAATTGGCAGACATCAATTAAAGGCCAGCTGGTCAGTAGCAGCTCAGGTGATAGGTAAGAGCACACTAGTCAGGATCCACAACGACTGCAGGTTTAAAGCCGTAAATACATACAAGACAGATAAATATTAAAGGAGGACCAGCCATGGCACTGTTTTCGGGCTGTTTGTATATTGCACTTTGTGTAGTAGAGAGAGTTGGGACCTGTTAATGATTTAAATAATTCAGGTTATATCTGTTTCATGTTAAGATGAAGTACTATCCACGATAAACTGCTCAATTTTTCCTCCAAAATCTGAGGCAATTTGATGTGGAATATCATTGTGCAAGTGAGTGAGAGAGCTGAAAATAGCATGATTACAATAAGGTTTATCTTCTTAACTTTGAATAGATGTTGATTACCTGAATACTGTACCTTTGTTGTCTGGGTAGTACACTGTTGAATTTATAAATGTACTCTTACACACAGATGAACACAGAAAATGCACAAACAAATTGATTTAATGAATAACTGATATTTTCTCTCTTTCTTTGCCATCCTGAAGACCCCGCACTAAAAGTCCATGTTCTCCTGGATCCACGTTAACATGTTCGAGCTTCTTCAGAATGACTTTTCAACAGTCGAAGTTCTGGTGAGAGAAGATGGCCAGCAGATAAGACGGCAGTACATCAAGGAGCTCCACAAGCTTCAGGAAGAGAAGGGTTTGCACCTTGGAAGACTGTATTCATGCTGTTCAAATAAAAATAGATCTCCTCCAAACAACTTGCAATCAAACCATTTTCTTCCCATTTTAAAACCCTTTGTCCAGTTTAGATGGGAGAAGTTGATATTATGTGATACTAATCTGGGAAGACGACATTTCTAAATCATTTTAACTGTTTTTATTCACAAGTTATTAAACTTATTTACTCTCCATGTATCTTGATTTAAGAATGGGGCTGTGTTTAAGGGCATATTTTTGCAATGACTCTGTTCCATCCCATTTTCAGAAATGAACTGAATTAGTATTTGGTAAAAAAAATGTCAATAGAAGACAAAGTTGTGTAAAAGTAGACTTCCTTCCCTTAGCTATTGAGTTGAGCAATAATGCACAATTGAAGTCTTGTCATTTCAAATCTAAAATGTTGTATACTCATAAGTAGAGACAAAGGAGTGCATTTATATAGAAATATTTATTTAATCTGAAAAACTACATTCAAAGAAGTCTGTTTTTACGGGGGGTGAATGTTTTGATGACTCATCAGTTTTGATTTGATGAAGGATTATTATTATTATTATTGACAATAAGGCGTGTAGTTGACCTGATAGTAGTTGATTTTTCCACTTTTCTCAAAACTTTATTCCATTTTTATTTCTCATCTTCACTTGTCATCTTTTTACTTCTCTTCTTTATTTCTCATCTTTATTTCCTCTCTTTTATCTTTTATTTCCTACATTATATGTTTAATTCCAATTCCCCTGGCCAGGGATCCCCTTTATTTTACTTTTATTTTTACTCAATTTGACTACTTCTTAAAGCCAACTTTCACTTCAGTGTCTAATTTACACATGACTTACTGTTAAGAGGATGCGGGCCCTGTCCTTGTTAAACTCGCATGGTTATTTAGCTAACTGGTCTCGTTACTCGTTGCGCTTATCCTATAACATTACCTTTCAACTTTATTCTCTTTTCTTTTATTTATCACTTATTCTGTTTTCTTTTCTTTATTCCCCTTTAATTACATACTTTTTAACTCAATAAACATCAATTTAGACGGAGAATTACTCCAACATCAACACATCATTGCACTTCAGTTCTTTGACAGTGGAGCCAAATTTGCAGACAGAATCAGCTTCTCAATGTATGTAAAAACAGACACTCACGCTCTGAGGTGATAGAGGAATGCACCCATTGAAGCTCTCGTCCACTGCAGAAGGCCCCAATTGATCCTGTTCGTGACGCCAAAATTGATGTGGATTTCCTTGTTGTTGATATGTTTGATGATGAAGAAATTCGCCGTTGAGACTGACTTGCTTTCAAAGAGTATAATTTTTATTAACAAGCAGCATCTCCAGGCTCGCCATGGTTCGACCTGGCAGAGACCCAGCCAAAAATGATCTCCCCCGAATATACAGAGACAATCTCCTATATGCATTCGTCATGGGTCATAAAAACCATCAAGTAACACATCCATATTTGGCAATTCCCTTACACAACACCTTAAAGTAAACATTCAACTTGAGGGGACTCCTAAATCTCCTTCAGATACAAATTCTCTCCAGATGTATACGTTATAAACTAAAAGGAGCAGTATATTATCTCTGTCCTAGTTACGTCAGACACTTCACTAATGAAATATACTGTTAATGATAATACTGACACGTATAATAATCTCTAAAGTGCAGTAAAATAACGTGCAGTAATCGGTCAGAGAACCGCGTAAAGGCGGTCAGGGACGTGCGTAAAGGAAGCCAGACAGTGGCGTGGTGGCGGTCACAGACGCGCCGTTTCAAGCCATCTCTGTCTGGTTATTTAGACACAGAAGGAATCATTTACAACATCAACAATAGCCGTGCTACTAGCGGAGATTAAGGGAGATCCGCGGCTGTTGCAGCGTGGTCATCATGCTAGGCTACACAATATAATCACGTTATATTATTTCATTTCCCAACAAAAACTTTGATATAGATTAACGATTAACATGCAGCAAAAAAGGGAAACTTACCCTCACATGTAGGCATCCACTGTCCGTGAAGGAGCCAGGTGTCTCCGAAGCGGGCAGGTGACGGTCAGGGGGGAGAGACAGACGTTTCGAGCCCCACTAAACAGCCAAAGGCGGTTAACCAAGTTGACAAAACCATCGGGGAAAAAGTGGGCATTGCAGAGGCTGGTGATATTAGTGAACACCAGCTATCCATCGTGGTACCGCTTCACAAAGCTAAGCCACCTGTTCTTCATCTCTTCATTCGGGGAATTTAAACAAACAGACCGAGCTGTCACTGACATCCAGGGAAGATACACTTGCTGCCGAGGGCATAGCTAGCTAGAAGATGCTACAGCGCTCAGAGTTTTTAGCATGGAACGTTGAGATGAAAGGCCGATCTACGTAATAACGACCCGATTTAGCTCCGCCCATTAAAACCTAGAACTGAAAATTGAGAAAACCGTAAAAACTGTCAAAAATCGGAAATCAATCAAACATAGTTCTCAGTCTTTTCACATATTTAAAGCTATCCTCTTGCAACATATTTAGCGTGCTTGGAGACGTATTGCTGATTTCACTTTACAGGGACTTTAACAACAACAAAAATATATCAAACAGACCATAAAAAAAAGTTATAGCCTAACCTCTAAGAAATATCTTCCCTGCAAAATATGATTATATTACAGAAATAAAAAATGTCACATGCACGTTGTGCAATTAAAATTCTTATGATTTACTTTAAATACTGATAGTGTTCAAAAACACAGTGACAACAAGAAGCCTAGCAATACAAGAGGGCCTGTAACTGACAATAAAATGTAATCACAGAGCACTTTGCTTTTTTGTATTTTATTTGGTCACGCTGTGCACATTACCTGGTGAAATAAAGAGATCACACCTGACATTATTCAAGCACATCTTCAATGAGGGGGGCGATGTATTCTGAGTGACGCAGTCCAAATGAAAAGCTCGGCGCTTTTGCTCTTGTGTTGGTCACCTGGGAGAAGAGAAAATAAAATCAACAAAATGCTAAATATGTCAGACCTTTTTTTTAGGGTGATCAAATTACAAACAATTGGAAGATCACCTACCCTCTCAGGATAGTGTGCACCCGGGCCTGGTTTCATTGTGGAATCACACGGTGTGTAGTTGCGGCCTGTCATGCTGAAATGTGGAGGTTTTTTCATGTAAATATATGGGTCCACAGCTTTGTAGGCAGCAGGGCCAGGAGTCTAAAAGAAGACGAGGAATAGAGGACAACAGTAAAAAACATGATTTTTTACATCTGCCAAAAATGTGTTTTTAGATACTTTATACACATACATTCTTCAGGTCTTCATCGAAGTTTCCAGTTTTGCTGCGGCCGCAGATGGAGAAGCAGGGAGCTGCAGTTTTACCCACAGTTTTAGACCCGAACACAGGAGGCAGGCTATAAGCGGCTGGACCTGCAATATATAAGCAACAGGTGAAATGTATGTTCTCTGCAATGAAACTTTGTTGTCTAAATGTTTAAAAAAGTAAAATGCAACATGTTACCTGGTGTTTGGTTAGTGCTTTCTTCTTTGCTCCTTCCAGCTAAAGAATAAGCCGGAGAAGAGCGGAAGATCCACTTTTCTGAATTCTCTGGGGAATATTTACCTGAAACACCAAATACATTCATATGAATACACTGCTGACAGCTTAACTCAAATGTCACCTACATAATGAAGAAAGTTCCTTATTTTGTAGTCCTCATGTGTCTAGGATTACCAATATATATATATTTTTTTGTTATGCCAGAGGTTTGACTGACCTGGTCCAGGGGCCTTGAACACTTCAGGATCCTTTTGACGGCTGTGGAGTGAAAATGCCGGTGTGCCATCTCGGCCTGATCTGGTGATGTTAGAGGGGATGAGGTATTTAGGTCCAGGGGAGGAGTCATGATTGGGCTGATGATGACGTATCCCAAAGCTGTACATGGGTGCTTTGCCTTTAGTCGGATCATGTTTAGTGTTTCCTTTATGGGGGAAAAAGTACAGTTAGTTAATGCCAGTTAATATTTGTAATAGTAACTGTTGCTAATGTTGAAAAAACAAAACAATAATCTGTGTCTTCATGGTCATTTTGTCTCTACCTGTCAGTCCAGGCAGCGCATATTTGGGCCCCGGGCTACCATAAAGGGCAGCAATGGGCCCTCTTGGCTTGTGGGGCCTCCAGGTCCCAACCCAGGCTTCCTTGTTTGACATGACCCTGAGAATGAGATTGATTGTGATTTTCAGGCTGTGTTTGTGTTTGCAATACTCAGATTAAGAATTTTGATTACCGCAACAAACACAAACTAAAATTAATAAACCAATGTGTCATAAAAAGAAAAGTTAAATGATGAACCACATTTTATATGTTTATTAGATTTAGTAATATCAATCTCTTTGTGTTGCATAGTTGATCATTTCTTAAACTATAGTCACACTTTATGAAGGGAGCACTTGCTGAAAAGCAGCAGGCAGGTGAATCTTAAATGATCCGACTGAAACTCTCCTAGTGTTTCACAGCAGCGTTAGGTACAGCAGTGTTTAGTTAATCTAATTAAATATGTAAACAAACATCAGGGTTCACAGTAAAATCATCATTTGTAGGTGAAGTGTACCAAACCATCACAGTGGATTTAGTATCACAATGTTTACCAAGTTCATAAAAATGAATACATCACTGACTGCCTTAAGTTGAGTTTAGAAAGTGACTTCAAAAGAATAAGTAGTAAATAGTTTTACCTGATTAAACTGCTGATCCTCCCCTGAGATTCACTCTGTGTCAGGTTATATCCCCAGAGCACACAAATGTGCTCTGAACCCAAACAAAAAACTGTTTAGCGATTTCAACTTTGCTATGACAACGTTGCCATAGCGATGACTCTATGACAGGCATTCTTAATGGGTACATGAGGGAGAGTGTGTGTGTGTGGGGGGTGTGTGCGTGTGTGAGAGAGAGTGAGTGTGTTTGTGTGTGTGTGTGTGTGTGTGTGTGTGTGTGTGTGTGTGTGTGTGTGTGTGTGTGTGTGTGTGTGTGTGTGTGTGTGTGTGTGTGTGTGTGTGTATGTGCAGGAATGCCCAAAATGTAAAAACATAACACGTAAGTGTTGTAAATGATTTATTAGGTTGAAAGGCTGAACCAGACTCTGTTTGGACCTAATAAGTTATTGTAGCTCGTAAGCTACAATAACTTATTAGGTCCAAACAGAGTCTTAATTTAAGTTTACATCAAACAAAAGTTGTACTGAACATTAAAAACTGTATGAGTGACAAAATGAAATTGAATTTGGGCACTGTATTTTGAGTAATCGTTTAACATTCAACACAGGGAACAGTATGAGGGTCCCAACCTTTACACCTACTTAGAATACATAGAGGGTATATATAAATACTAAGCACTAAATTACTAATTCACCTACTATCCTGTTCATAGGATTAAATATGACTTACATAAAATAAAAACAGTTTTGTTATTTATTTATTTTATTTTCAGTGCAGCGCTTCAATTGGTGCTGCAGGTTCTGGTGAGGTTTCTATAGTTGCGGTAGGTTTCTCTCAAACTCGCCTTCAGGACTTTCATCAAAGTTGAAAGGCTTTCCATTTCCTCTTGGGGGCGCTGTTGGTAAGACAAAAAGAAAATCAGTTGTGAAACTTTAACACCTTCATATCAAAGGTATCTATAAATACCCCAGACTCAATCATACTCGTGTTAGTGTCCTCATCAGTCTTGACAGCAATGCATCCTCTCTGTGTGGACAAAACCTGCTCACTGTACTCACACAGCTCAGCAGACAGTAGATGGTGTGTCTCTGTGGCTGCAATAAATGCATGAAAATATATAAAAAAATGTTTTGCTGAAGAGGTTTTTAAACTCATAGGTTGTATGATGAGGCAAGATAAGATTTAAAGATGACTTCTCATATGATGCCTCACCTTCTTTAGCACACTGAGAGGCTTCGGGTTGTCTGCTCCTCGACTCAGCCTGTCTACATCCTCTGCTCTCAGAACTGGCTCCTGGATGAGGTAAGAAAAAGGAAAAGAGTGTCATGTTTTGATTTAGAATAGAAACTGCAAACCAAAAAAATAAGCCTAACAATTTAAGGCTTAATATTTGTCTTCATATTTTGAATACTGGCAGTATGCCTTCATACATTATACCACTGACCCTCAGCCTTTCCAACCAGGTCCATAACAGACAACTGAGAACATGAGGATCTGACTCGGTAACCAGCAGAGCCCAGCCACAGTCGCTGCTGTTCAGCTCTTCCTGTGGAAATTATTATTATAGTATGTATCCAGTTTCTTCAGAGCTTTAAAACATACTGATACTTTCTAATGAAAAAAATGTTTTTTTTTTAACCTGCAGCAGAGCTGATCTTTGCAGGATGGTTTCCCCTGGAGGAGCTGGTTCAGCCATTGCTTTGGCAACAGCACGGACAGCCGAGGTCGAGCCTGGATTATGGGAGTTTCTGCACAGCTTAATAAGACAGAGGTTGTGAATGTTTTAGTGCATGTATGAAAAGTGTTCTGCATCATTAAGCTTTTCAAGAATCAAAGGTACCTCAATGTAGGAGCTGGATTTAGAAAGAAGCTCTTTAGCTGGACAGGTTGACCTCTTAGCACAGCTTTTTCTTGTGCTTGAAATAGGGATTTGTCCTTCATGAGATTCCTTTTTGGTGATCTGGTGGCTCGGTGAAAGGATCAGATTTGCTGATCGCAGATCAGGTCTTATTAGGACTTGCAAATGCCAGTGTTTCACATGTCCAAGTGCTGGGGTGCAGAATGGGCCCATCTCCAGATACTAAACGACAGATGCAACACAGTTAGAAACACTTTGATAGGAAAAGACAATTTATTCACTTCATTAAATTCTTAAACAAGTTGCACCTCGCTCACTGCGATCTTGCTGAGGTCAGAGTCACTGTAGCTGCGTTTGTCGAATAACGCCTCTCTCTTCCTCTCGAAGAATCCCAGTGGCTCGTTCCACGATGAAACTGAATCTGCGTCCACCCACGAGCCTTGATGACCCTCCCTTAGTAAGGGCAGGTGCTGTTTGGCTACCAGGGTCTCCCTCACGATCCGGCCTAGGGACCTCAGTTCTGACCTCTTTTCCAGTTCAGCATGGACCGCTGAAGGAGCAGGGAGGCCGAGGGCCAAGCAGCAGAGTCGCACACACAGGAGGTACACCACCTGGTGAGAGGGTCAAGGAGGTCAGAAAAAACGAGGAGGTAAATAATGAATCAAATCAAATCAAGTTTATTTGTATAGCACATTTAAAGGCTTTATATGCGATTTTTTGATCCAGCAGCATGAAACCAAAACAACTCCCGCTGCATTGTTGTGTTAGCATGCTAATGCTAGCGATCTTTATTATGCTTGTATCTTCACACTGCATGTAAATTTACCTGAAATGAGCGTGATCTAGAAACACAGTTAAGCAGTGAGTACAGTATGTTATTCTTCTTTTCTCTAGTCCCTCAATTAAACAAATTTTATACATGAGGGGAGGAGTCAGCCGGCCGTCCCGGCGATGTAAACAAACTGAAGATAGGACTCCGAAAATTGGGAAAACATCACAGACAGTGGGACTCGGGTGTTACACCCATTGTAGACAGTCATGACTCACAGAGTTATTTTCAGAGGATATACTTGATATATATACGCACATAAAGCCTTTAAAAACAGCTTCATCTGACCAAAGTGCTTTACAGGCAATGCATAAAAAGAAAGAAATAAAAAAATCCATCTATTCATATATATACATATAGATACACATAAATACACACACACAAACATATAAAAAAAAGGTGAGTTTTGATTTGAATGAATCTAATGAGTTGATTTGTCTGATGGAGGGAGGCAGTTGATTCCACAGACGAGGGCCAGCCACTGAGAAGGCACGGTCGCCACTGAGTTTTTCGAATATGAAGTACTATAATAAAGTCCTGACCTTAGGTGTGTGTCTGAGTGTGCGTGCCTCCTGGCCGTGCAGCAGCAGGGCTTGGCGGTTTAGGTAGTGCTGCAGGGTGAAGGGGACTCCATGCCGCAGGCCGAGGTCCGGATATTGGACCAGCTGGGTGCTAAGCAGGCGAGCAAAGTCAAACACCTGGCTAATCTGTGCCCGGGTTTGGATAGAGCGGGGACGTTTTATCCGCACGTAGTGGACAGCCTCACTCGGGCTGATGCGCAGTGTGTAGATCAGATAACAGGCTATCAGGACACCTGTGTAACAGCAAGATTACAGACAGCATGTTAATATAATGAACATACGTAACGCTTAACTAAAAACAGGATGTTTGTTTATTCCCACCTGTCCTGCCAAGGCCTGCATGGCAGTGCACAGCCACTCTTCCCTCCCTCACCGCAAAGGCCAGAACCTTCACTGCATCGATTACACCGACGAGGGAGGACACACCGAAATCTGGCATCCCAAAATTGTAAAAGTAAACTGCAAATAAACAAACATGTGCATACATGAATTCTTTTAGGAACATACTCTAAATCAGGGGTTGCCAAACTTTTCATCAAATAACGATGCGAGAGACCGGGGACCCCTTCTGTTCCTGGAAGTAGTTAAAGCATAACAGTGCACACAGCAGCACACACTAATGGGCCTATCCAAACACTGACATTAGAACAACAATAAGCCTTAAACTAATTGAACAACATTTTTGTATGTAATTTCACAATAAAAGGTAAAATATGTAAATTCAAGTCATTTCCAGTTTGCATTTGTTTTTGGAAGACAACTCGTGACCCCCCTCCCAGTGTCTCGCGACCCCCACTTTGGGAACCCCTGCTCTAAGTGATGATATGATAGAGATACTTACTACTACAACTACATAACATTGAAACACAGATTTTGCTGTATAAGCAAAGTTGTTGCCCCCATTTGCACAAATAGCAACTGTCATAATACTGATCTAACTTCAACGGGTTTTGTTCAATCATTTGTCACATTTTATAAATGATAGAGAATTAAAGAGAGCAGTTTTTAAGTTGTCTGCCTTGTCTGCACGTAGACTAAATCACTGGCATATTTTTATTCATAAGGGTATTCTCGGTCTGCTTCCATCCTTCCTACAGAGCTACATACTTCAAAAAAGTAATGGAAGTTACCATCTACACCTTCTAACCATCACTAAAGCCCGTACTGAATTAGGAAAAAGGGTGTTCAAGTATGCTGCTCCCTCTTCTTGGAATCGGTCGCAAGATACTTTAAATTTTCCGGAGCTGGTTTCCTTGAAGGTCGTCTTAATGATCTGGAGGCAGAAACATCTGACTGTAGATGTTTTTAGCTAACTCGTATTGCCCTTTTTGATCGCTTTGTTGCTGATGACTTATGACAGATTCTGATGAATGCTTCTTTTTGTGATTCCTGTATTTATGTTCATTGTTGTTAAGTGTTTTATGTCTGAAACCCTGTAATTGTGCTTCTGCCTGTCTCGGCCAGGACGCTCTTGTAAAAGAGATTTTTAATCTCAATGAGACTTTTTCCTGGTTAAATAAAAAAAAATAAAAAAGTAATCTTATATGTGAACAAAAATACCCAAGTGTTCTATCTACAGTTTAATTACTGTATTGAGATCTTACTGTCATTCTCCATGAAGGTCTGTGGAGAGTAGGTGAAACCACTTTGAAGGTCCAGTGGTGGTCCACAGTGAGCATGCTCCCCTGGCAGCTGCATGTTGATGATTGACTTGATGTTCAACCTAAAAAAAACCCAGAGAAATTATGAAGAAAACAGTTAATGCTAGTTCTGTTTTTGTGACTCAAAATCAAAAAGTGAGTACATGGGGACTTAATCTTGTCACACCCTCTAACAAAGTTCCTCTTACTGTATGAGACAAATAAAAGAACAACACAAACATTACAGGTGTTATAATGAAAAGTGATTACCTTTGAAATTGATTTATCATCTTGTACGTTTCTATCAGACAATTTGACGGCCTTGCCATGGCAATAATGTCATCTGTCACCCTGCAGCAGAAAGACATTCTTAATAAGTCAGGTAGTAATTAATGTTCTTGACACAGCACACACAAACACACACACACACACACACACACACATACACACACAAAACACACACACAGCACAACTTTAAGAATATAGACACGGAGTCTCACCAGGAGGAGTAAACACCTCGGATGACCTGCTGATTTTGTTTCCAACACTCTGGTCCTTCATAGCGACAGTCTAGTCCTCCGCAAGCCAGCAGACAAAGGAGCTTGGGTGGGATAGCCTTGACCAGATTTTCCCTGGCCTGGGAATATGATGGCCGGGGTACTGGTATGTTCGGGATCAAGGTGGGTATCATCCTGCACACAGGTAGACCTCGCCTATTAATGAGCCTGAATTATCAATGCCACTAACAACAGGTAGTCTCATGTTGCCTCAATGCCTGCGTATTATATTATATACAAAAATAAATACATCTCATTAAAAGTGACAATTCATGCCTTTTTGTACCACCGACATTTAAAGGAAATTTTTATTTTGGAAAGAGTTGTAATACTTGTGTTTAGAACACCTGTTCCGGTAACTCAAGTTGCTGCTACACTTTCCATCCACAGAGCACTTTGGTGGATGCAACAGTGGGGACCCCACAGAGTATAGTTCTCAGGGAACTCCCTAGTGGATAGTTCCTTTTTAAAAAAAAGCCCCCAGAACGGTCTGGTCCGAAAACATCTAATGATTTTATCGGTTTAAAATTCATTATTATATAAAGCAATTACCCAAATTCAAAACCTACCTTACTGATTATGATGAAAAGTGAAGCTGTAAATCCAATAAAGTGAGGAGAAGTGTACACACACATGCTCCTCAATGCTGACCCACCTTGCTGCTACAGATACTCACACACACACACACACACACACACACACACACACTAAAGTGTGTTGACCCAGCTTCACTAAGCCTGATTAGCTATCATAAATGCATAAGAACTGACATGCACACATCACAGCAAGCCAATTATATCATGCTTATGCCTTCACCTGTAAACACTATGTAAAGGTCCCATTCACCCGACACAAGCTGAAGCTTCAAACAGGATTGTATTGACATTGTGATGCAGAGAACATAAAAATTGTCCATTTCACAGCTGTGATCATGCATCAGTACGATGAATGTTTAGGCAAAAATAACAATTTGTAGTGTTGTCCATGTTCCCTGGTCTCTATCTTCACCAATTATTGGAGCAGATAACTACAGGTTAATGTGGATGAGTGAATTAAAGACCCTCCAGGGAGTAGTACTGAAACCTACTTAAAATAAAAATATAGAGATTTTTTTTCAGAAGTTTTATTTCACTAGGATGTTTTTATCAACGGACTTTGTATGATGGAAAGCTTACACATATCAGAGGCATTAATTTGGGCCAGGTCTGCAAGACTGGTCTTGTAGACAGCGCCCCCTTTAAGTGCAGCAGTTGAAACAGCTCAGTAATAATAAGGTTTAAACGGCCCAAAAGGTATCAGTTCCTCTTCTAACTTTTTGTCCTTTAAGAAACAGCATCATCACATGAACCTTGGCTGGGTTTATACTTAGCTGGGATAATTTAATTCCCTTAGAATTCCCTGTTCTAAAGACAGATTTATCATTAAATATTGTGGGGTTCCACAGGGGTCTGTACTGGGTCCATTGCTGTTCTCACTCTAACCTATACAATGGTTTCATTCAACCTGTCTCTCCCTGTTGAACAAGAAGACATCACTCAGAACTAAACAACAATGCATAAAAACCATCATCGTGACATGGGTATGCATTTTTTCTGTTTGTGTGTGTGTACCTTATATGAGTGTGTATTATATGAGTCGCCTGTGACTAATGTCAGAAGTCCCACTGAGCATTTGTCTGCTAAAACGTATCTCTAAGGGCAATTATATCAAATAACCCCCAATACAGAATCCTGTTTGAAAGCCAATACTCAAGGAAACAAAAAGCATAATGTTTTTTTATGGGCCTACTCTCTATATTTAAGATTTCTGAGGAAGCATAGAAGCCCCTATCAAATAATGCTCCCTGTATTGCGCATTTCGATGGGTAGCACTATTCGATATTACACCGGCACACGGATAACAGAGGCAAGGACCCCGAGCCTGTCAGCCAGCTGAGGATGTCGGAATGAAAGAGGGGCAGTGCTGGCTCACCTGCCCACACAGGTGTATGCTACTCGTCACCTGCTCAGGTGGGCTGTCGCCACCAGGTAGGTTTACAGTCAGGACCGAGCATCGTCCCGGTGCTACCAAACATCCTTTATCCTTTCCTCCCGGGACAAGTGAGATGCACCGTTAACGTTTCTGCGGGTTTTTTCTTTCGGACTCTGAGATGAACTTAAAGTGGACAGTGGAACGATTTCTTCTCGTGTCGTTTTCAGTCTCCCACTTGCTGTTACTTGAGGGTGAGTTTGACAGTGTTTTACCAAACTGTTTTTGATAGTCTTTTAAGTCCAATTCAAAGATATTTGTAAGCAACGTTTAACATCATTGTAAGGGCTATTAAACTCCCTATTAATTTTATAATGCAAACACTTTATTTAACCACTCTCCATACCCCTTCATGTTGTTGTTTTTGTTTGGCACATTACTTCTGTTCAATGTTAATTGTGTAAACTTTTCAGGAGCTCAGAGTCGACTTTTCGGGGCAGAAGGAAGACTTCAGAGGTAAGTGAAATTCAATGAACACTTTTCTTTTGTTAATAATGAGGCTAAAATACAAGTAATAATGTGTGAATGAATACCTCAAGCTTATTGGCTGCGAGTGATTATTGCATTTACACTTGCTGTCACTAGAGTGTGTAAAAGAGACAGAATATGGGTGTGTGTGTGTGTACGTGTGCTTGTGAAGCTTCAGTAAGGAGTATCTTGGAGTCTGGATTCAAGTGGTGTAAAGTGCACTTAAAAGTCTCCCCTCTGACTGTTTCTCTCCACTAATGTGCATGTTTGTGTGTGTGCAGAAGGGCTAATGCACTTCGGAGGAAACGGGATCTCCTTGGGGAGGAGGTGGGTACACTACACCTAAGAGAACCAGAGGAGGTCAGGGCACCCACATGCGCACAACACCCTAACAGGCACAAAGATGTCTTTGTAAAGAAATGAGACACACTCACTGACACATGCATTCTCTCTCTCACTCAACTTGACGCAACTTTTAACTTACAGGTACACCACCAATTGTATCAGCACCCCGAGGCTATTAATACCTGAGAATTTTGTATACAACCAAACTGAGTGTGTGTGTGTGTTTTTTATTTTTTTCCCCAGACATACAGACCACTGCTGTCGGAAAATACTCTGTCACGCAGCATTTTGCACAACTACACAGCCAGAGATGCCTCTTCAGGTAAATTTTCTGTCTTTAAGGTGGCCCAAAATGCACTCAGGGAAGCATGAAACCATAATTACCAAGATTGACTGACTAAATTAACTTTTTTTTTTTTTTTTTTAATTGGGATAGTGCACATTAATCCACATATCAGTAATATGCATCAATGTAAATGCCAGAATAAGCACAACAGCTTAATGTCATCCTAAAAAAAACACAAAACAAATGTACAGTTACAGGAAACCTCACAGGACAGTCTACAGGACAGCACACAAAATATTTAACAGACAGTTTTACATACATAATTGGCACAACTTGGGTTTGATTGTGTCTTTCCCAGAATACTGCGGCTGCCTCAATGGCGGCTGGTGTCAAGAGAGTGGTGTGTGTGACTGTGCTCAGTTCCAAGCACTGGGAGATCGCTGCCAGATCAGTGAGTAATACACAAACACACACGCACACACACTTTGCATGTCTTACTTTGGCGACAGCTATCATACATCACTATCTCATACCAATGGTAAAATGATTGTTAAGTAAAAGTACCATTCTTTGTATGCAACAGACTTGCTACTTAGCATACATACAACCTTTCAATAAAAGTATGGAGTTACACACTCAGGAAATGACAGGAATGAGTCTGTGTTTGAAATTGTTCATGTGTGCACATCGGACTCTCCAATCATTCAGCAAATATTAATTATCCACACACACTATATTAATAATGAGCTTTTCCCATTTTTTCCCCTCTTTATCTCTTTTTGTTGATATCAATCCAACCCCACACACACACTCTCACACACACAGACACACACATGGGCTTTTTTTCTCCTCAACAGCCGATATAAAATCACTTGCACTTGGGTAATAGTGTAATTGCTGAGTGATGGAGTTTCTGGTTTCTATATTCTGAACAGAGTCCTTATACAGTTTATCAGGAGATCTGAGGTGAATTAATGTAAGGACGATTTTCATTTCAGCTACCTAATTTAGTGTTGACACACATGTTGGGATTAATATGGTTACTAAAGGGACCTGAGATTTAGCTGACCATGTAAATCAAACCCTAAAAAAGACTATTTACAAAAGATAAAGAGTTCATTTTTATCATTTTAAGTAGGCTTTGACAACAAAAATTTATCTTAAAAAAACAACTCCAGAAAGCTTCATCCAAGTAAGTAATCATGTATTTCTTTTCTACAATCAGGGTAACAACGTTAGTCTACATGTCCTAAAAATACAAAGTTGAATTATGCGTTTTTCTTGTTATAAACATGGGTATTTATCATGGATAAATGTTAAATGTCATTTACAAAATCAACTGTTGCAGATCGATCCCATACACATGACAAGCTACTCTGTAATAAGATTGGAAAATGTGACTCACTGTCACCAGACCCCATTCCCTCAGATTTAGGAGTCTTGGGCAGCATCTTGGCATAGCAAGCCGTGG
Organism: Labrus bergylta; assembly: GCF_963930695.1. Classification (NCBI taxonomy): domain Eukaryota; kingdom Metazoa; phylum Chordata; class Actinopteri; order Labriformes; family Labridae; genus Labrus; species Labrus bergylta. The sequence continues at coordinate 27,482,216 of NC_089201.1, read as the reverse complement.
GGATTTCCGGTAACAAAGGGCTTTTTTTAGAAAAATCAGGTATTCATTTTCAATGTTTATGTTCAATGAAATAAAAGATGGTGAAGGAAATAAAGATTATAAAAGAGATAAGACGTATGATTTGACATCTCACAGTCCTGTCTGGGGTGAACTGCCCCTTTTCCTCTCAGTACCTAACCAGGGCCAGGATAGAGACGGCATTTGCAGGTCGTGGGGTCAGCACCACTACGAGACATTTGATGGAATCTACTTCTACTTCCCTGGAACCTGCTCGTACATCCTGGCCCAGGACTGTCATTCCACTACGCCACAGTACACGGTGTGGGTAAGAGCATACAAAGAAAAGTTACCGACTGTATCATTAATATCGTATTTTTCACCATAATTTTATTTTACAATTAAAAAAAAGCCGAAGACAAAGAACACATAACCAATATAATTTATTTGACACTGTAAGATAAGATAATCCTTTATTCATTGGGGAAATTTACAGTGTTACAGCAGCAAAGAGCAAAGATTGCAAACATAAGAGAACACACTCTGCACAATTTAAAAAAATAAAAATAAAATAAAAATGTACAAAATATAGATTCCACAGTATAGATTTAAAAAATAGATTAGCTGAGAGCTGCTGTTTTAACAAATATGTAGAAACTTAACCATCTAAAATAGAAATAAGATAAGGCTTGTATAACTGTTTGTTTTCTTCCAATCACCATTTTTTTTGTCACACACAGAAGATGTACTTGATATATTTCTTTGATTGGTTTTGAATTCTCTTTGTCAAGCAGACAGTTTGTTCTTGACACATTAAATATTGTGTCAGTGAAAATGTATGGAACAGTCGACTCTGACCTTTTTGAGCTGTCTTTGTTTTGACAAAGTTCATTGAAAATGAATCTCTCAACCTCCCAGAAAACACCGTATATCCCTCTATAACTATGCCCTGCTGCTTTTCAAGTATATATTTTTAAACCTTTTTAAAAGACTTGCTTCTTCACAACTATCATACATGTAGGGGCTACAAACTAGTGAAGGCAGATTGTTGAGTTTGGGTTTGTGTTCTTGTTTCAGTATTTAACAAGATCAATCCAGAAAAATTACAAATACTACCAAAAGCACTCGTTGTTTTTTTTAATCTGGAACAATAACATAAAGCACTGATTTAATTAAAATGATTTTTTTTCATATTGAACATAAATAAATGATACAACCAGCCTCATACTTTCAGAAACATTGTTTTCAACCATATTTGAGTCAAAGTAAAGGTAAAGTGTTTCCAGTCAATCCCATTCTGTCATACTATTCCTGATTGCTCATTTTAAATTGAAAGCTCAGGCTCTCAGGCTACAGACAACTGCTTAAGCTTTGGTATACAGTCTTTATAACAATTATTTTATTTTCCTTTATGTTCTCAGGTTCACAACAGCAGAGTGTGTGACGGGAGTGTGTATTCATGCCCAAGAGCCCTCAGTCTGTTCTTCCCAAATGAGGAGGAGATCCACATCTCTGGATATCAGGTCCACCAGGGAGGCCGCAGGTTTGTTTGTGTGAATCTATGTATGTGTGTTTGTTTTACAAAGATGTTAGAAGAAAAAGACAGAGATGGATTTTAAGAATCTTAAATAGAGACATATACACAAACCTCCTAGAACTGAGCAGTTGGATAACAAACATAGTTTTTGTCTGCCCAATCTACACCCCTGTGAAGTCCCAGTAGATTGTTTTAAGCATGAAGAAGTAACTTGTTGCTCTCTTGAAATGTCTGTCTCTGAAATGTCAGATTGAGTCTGCCTCAGACTATAGGAGGTGTGTTCATTGAGCGACTGGCCGATTACCTGCTGGTGAAGAGTGTGTTTGGCTTCTCTTTGGCCTGGGATGGAGGTTCAGGTGTGTATCTGAAGATGAGCGAGGAGCACCAGGGTTCCCCCTGTGGCCTGTGTGGGAACTTCAACCACATTGCTGGTGATGACCTCACCACTTCCCGTGGTAAGACCGGCCTGACCGGCCCCTCATCCTCTTATCCCTTCACTCAGCACCCACTCACCTCAATTATGATTATTATACACTCAACTCAAATTCTGGCCAATTATAGAAGCAGTGGAGCCTGAAAAGACCAGAGTGGGCGGATAAGAGAGAACTGATAGTTTAGGTTTGAATAGCTGAAAGGAGCTTGAGTTCTTCCTCAGATGAGCAGAAATATGAACTGTTGTTCCTAACTTGTTTGGGCGAGAGCTGTCCAGTAGAGTGAGGATGAGCTGACAGAAAAAAGAGTAAGCAAGTGCAAAGACACTGACATGGTTTAATTAGACTTTCCCTTGATGCCAGATTTGATCCAAACAAATTTATGTTTAATATTTGATGTTAATGTCGTTTTATGACAACCTGAAATGATTTTGTGCATGTTTGAATGCTTCTATTCCTGTACAGCATTTTTTCCCTGCATGTGTATATGGCTGTGTGTTTCAGGTCTTGGGACAGTCGAGCCTTCATTGTTTGCTAACAGCTGGGCAGTGGACCTGCCTCATGAGAGAGCCTGTCCATCAGTAGATATTGACTTTAACGGGCCCTGCCATTCTGAGTCAGACATGGACGTAAGAACGAGAGAAACATTCTGTCTCTACATTCGCTTCCATTTTACTGTTTGCTTCATATTAAAATCAACAAATTGATTCTTTTGATGGTTAAAATTTAAGACAGAGTTGTGTAATGTTTATGACTGTACTGCAGCAACGTTTGTTATCTTTCTCTCATTCTAATAAGTTTATTGTTTTTCTATCATAATGCATGTATTGTTAATATTTGCAGGATGCCATAGAGAAATGCAGTGCACTTCTCTTCTTCCCATTTCTGTCCTGTCATGAAAACATAGACCCAAATCCCTTTGTTGCCAGCTGTGTGTCTGACCTCTGCCTGTAAGTCAAAACACACGCATTGCTAATTGTAATATTAACCTTTTCTGTGTGCTGTAAGTGTTGTTTCAGGATGTTTTTATTTCCCTTTATTTCAGATCTGATGATGAGGAAACATTTTGTCGAGCCTTGGTTGAGTACACTCGAGCCTGCTCACACGTTGGCTATCCAGTGAGAGAGTGGAGGGACAGCTTCCCTTCTTGCTGTAAGTCAACAATGCTGCTCCACATTCTCAGTGAATATACATATCTTTTAAGTTCACACATAGCATATTTAATCATTTATGTTATCTTTACACATTTCGTTTTAAAATATATGTTAAAAAATGATTCAATGCTCATGCTTTGTGTGTGCATGATTGTGTGTTTAGATGACGGCTGTGAGGAGAGTTTTGTCTATAGAGACTGTATCAGTTGCTGTCCACCCACCTGTACATTTGAGAAAGATTGTCTGGGAACCAACCTGCATTGTCTGGATGGCTGCTACTGCCCTGATGGTATTTAATAATAATTAATAAGATTGTTTTTTTTTTTAATGCATATATATATAGGGACAAGTATGAGGCAAGTTAACCATTGCCACACACTACAGCATTTATAGTGAAGCTAATTTGGAATGCTATATCCTAGATGGGCCTGTAAAATAATCATAATAATATAAACGTGTGCCTCTTTTTCTCAGGTCTTATTCTACAAAATGGAACATGTATCGCTGTTTCTCAATGTCCATGTGTTTACCATGGGACATCGTACGTACAAGGACATGTGCTAAGAGAAGGATGCAGTGTGTGGTGAGTGTGGACAATGTAATAATTAGTGAGCATATTCTGTTACGCTACTAACCTGCTGCGTGTTTTCTTTAGTGTGTGCGTGGGAGGAGTGTGGAACTGCACTGAGAACAACTGCACAGGTGAGTTAACGCATACAGGACAGTGAAAGAAGAGGTTGAATTCACATTCACTACCCCCCTTTCTCTCCTCTTAGCCGAGTGTTCAGTGGTAGGTGACGTGTATGTGACGACATTCGACGGCAGGATTTTTCTCCAGCCGAGGGCGTGTCAGTACGTCCTGGCAAAGAGCCGCAGCAGCAGCAGCAGATTCACCGTCACATTGCAGTACACAACCTGTGCAGAGGTAGTACGCATAATTATTCGCTCACACACATCACTCAAACCCTGCAGTGGTCTTTCGATGTACACATTTCTTATTTCCTCTTTATATTCTGTGTGTCTACAGCAGCAGGTGTGTATTCAGTCAGTCACGGTGGTGTTGGATGAAGATGTGACCCATCAGATCACTTTGACCAGAGAGGGGGAGGTGATAATTGGTATAAACCCTGGGCCTGTACTGCCCTATGTGGACGGTAAGGCGTTTGATACACCACAGATTTGTATTATAAATCAAATGTGGATAGATCACACTTATTGAATTCCTCTCTTTAGATGACATCAGCTTTAATATTTTGTTTTTATGTCGATGTGTTGGACTATACTTTTAGATGCAGTGGAAGTGCGGAAGTTGACCTCTGTGTTTACTCAGCTGAAGGCCGCAATTGGTTTGAGGCTGCTTTATGATGGTCGAGGTGGGCGGGTCTACCTGCAGCTGGAAAGCCAGTGGCGTGGACAGACACAGGGTCTTTGTGGTACCTTCAATGGAAATCTACGAGATGACTTCCTGTGAGTCAGTACTTTCTGCTTTAAGATAGTTAAGAGAGTCAATTTAGCTGACCGTGTGTGTGTGTGTGTGTGTGTGTGTGTGTGTGCTTCTCTGTGTGTAGGTCTCCAGCTGGTATGATAGAGGGCACTCCTCAGCTTCATGCCAATGCTTGGAAGGTTTCATCTGCTTGTGTCGCACCAGTCAACCTTCCAGTCATAGACCCATGTGAGATGAACCAGCGCAATGGTAACTACTTCATCTTTTTTATGTCCTTTTTTAAAAAATTTTTTTTACCAAGTATCTTATCTTGTTAAATGTTTAATCTGTTTTTGTTGTTTGTCTATATTCCAGCCTTCTATGCATCCCAGTGTGATGTGCTCTTGGGGAGTGTGTTTGCACCGTGTCATAGCCACATAAGTCCAAATGTCTACCAGCAGCAGTGCCGCTACCAGGCCTGTCGTTGTGGGAGCAGCTGTTTGTGCACAGCACTGGCTCACTATGCTTACCTCTGCTCTAAACACAGAGTCGACATTGATTTCAGAACACAAGTCTCCGAATGTGGTGAGTGCTTAGTTTCTGTGCTGTGTTTTTACCCTTTTTGATAGGGTATCTGTGTTTTAAACCTGTGGTATAAACCTACTTGTGCGTGTGTGTATGCAGGCGTTGTGTGTCTTGGAGGCATGTTGTACCACTCTTGTGTGTCGTCTTGTGGGCGTTCTTGTCGTGCTCTGTCGGACACTGAGACTTGTAACCCCGCCGACTGTGCCGAGGGGTGTGGCTGTCCAGACGGTAGTTTCCATGACGATGTCCGCCAGCGTTGTGTACAACTGTAAGCAACTTCGTATCTCATACATCATCCTAATGATGGTCATCAATTGCTATTTGGCAGATATATGTGCACAGTCTGGCAAACACAGCGACACAGAAAGCAGCATCGTCAGTTCATGTAATTAAAAATAATGTCATGAGTTTATCCCCAGGTCTCAGTGTCACTGTTACTCCATGGGTGGTGTGTCACAGCCAGGGGAGGTGACTTTCAGCGCCTTGGGCCCCTGGTGAGTAACTGCAGGCCTTTGGCTGCTTTCCTCGCTGCATACAGTGCACCGAGTTGAGAAAAGCAATAAAAGCGTAAATGATTATCAAATGAGACGTAGAGTAACATCACTCTCTGTTAAAACGCTAACCCCTTTGCTCTCCCTTCCTGTCTCTTCCATCAGCCTGTGCAGAAATGGGAAGATGGAGTGTGTGCCAGAGGAAAAAGGTAACCTCTTTGCACTCCTCCCCTCTTTGCAGTCCCTTCTCTCGTTCATTGCGACTACAAAGTGCCGTTTCAGGCTGTGTCCCTCTTGCTGAAATCAAGAGCCTTATGTCTGTGGTTGTAGCCCGTTTCCCATGACTGGCTGTTGCTGTAGATTTTTAAGGCAACAGGGGCATTGATTTTCTTGTGTGCATGTGTGTGTGTGTGTGTGTGTGTGTGTGTGTGTGTGTGTGTGTGTGTGTGTTTTGTTGAGCCAGATAGTGTAGAGGTCGGGGAGTGTCCAGAGGGAAAAGTGTACCACAGCTGCACCGAGCAGAGGGGAGGTGTGGCCTGTGCACCGACCTGCCGTAACCTGATGTTGAACCTTACCTGTGCTCCCAGCACACCATGCATCCCTGGCTGTGTCTGTCCTCCTGGGTAATATAAGCACCAGCTTCCTTCCAATATAATTGTGTATTTAAAATACCATATGACTCTTTTTTTCCCCCGGGTCCACTTTGTGAAACATAAGGTTAGTTTAAGGGACCTCCTAACTTTTCTGTGTTTTTTACAGAATGGTTTAAATATGTACTTGCACACTCTGTGAAGACCGCTTGAGATCGAGTTTTTCATTTACGTGAAAACTGTTCCTCTCTCTCCCTCTTATGTTTAATCTGTAAAGGCTGGTGCTGCACCACGGAGAGTGTTACTACCCAGAGAACTGCCCCTGTGCCTGGATGGGCCTTGAATATCTGCCAGGAGAAGCTGTGGAAACATCATGTTACAAATGGTACAACTCTTAATTGTATTTCAACTACAAACAATAATATTTATTTTAAAAGTCATTTTTTTCTGAATTTAGACTGTGTCATTTTCTCTGTAGTATTGAGCTCATTTCTAGCTTTTATGTGTTAGATATTAGAATTGCACTTTTATGAGTGTCGTGAACATTTTGCTCCACCTATGTTTTGTCTTCACCTTTCTAACGTGCGATCCACCCGTCTGTTTCCTCAGCGTTTGTCACCGGGGCTTTTTCAACTGCAGCTACTCACCTTGTCCAGCTGTTTGTACCGTCTACAGCGACAGACACTACCACACCTTTGATGGCCTAGAATACGACTACCACTCTGATTGTCAAGTCTACCTGCTCAAAGTGAGTAGATTGCATGTGTTGATTAATTTATGATCACATTAGTGTCACATGTGCAACAGTAGGCGATCATCAGTTTGAGTCAGAGATGTGTTTCTGAGAAATGGTGGCGCAAAAGACAAGCAGCCTGCAAACTCCAGCCAAAACTGATTAGGATCTTGGAAAGAAGATCGAAGCTTATTTCTAATCTTGGAAGAGAAAGTGTTTTTTAATTAGAGCAGATTAGGTGTGTATGTGTGTGCTGGTGGGTTTTGCACCCTGGTAATGCTAGCCACACAAAGAAACCAGTGTTCACTTCAAACCCCACGGCTCCTTTGCTCCCAGGGATATAGAATTAGAATTAGCAGAACAGGCATAGCAATTCAGACAGACTGCTGGCTAGCCTGCAGATCTGAAAAGAATGGGGAAGCAATTCAGAGCTTTTTTTTTTTTTTTTTTTTTAAATGCCAGAGTTGCCTTCTTTCCTGTCACCTCTTGTTAACAATTAGTTGTTTTCTATCACAGAGTTTTTCTGACTGTTTCATCTATAAAGGGAAATTGTGAGCAACGGTTATTTATTGGAAACTGATTATTAAAATGTGATCAGACTTCCTAACCTTGTGGGTAAAAGTAGTCTTTTTTTTTTTTTCCACGTCTCTCACCAGAGTGCAGGAGAAACCGAGGTGTCCATTGTTGCTCAAAACAAAGACTGCTATGAGAGCGGCATTGTTTGCATGAAAATACTGGTCATTCATGTGGGACTCACCAAGATCTACTTCACTGACAACTCTGGGAACCCTGTACGTACTAAACAATCACAGTCATGCTCTCTCTTTGACAGTCAAGTTTCCTATCTTTGTCTCTGTTCCTTTGGAGGATATAAATCTTTAATTCCAGTAATTTCGCACATTTTTTTTCTGCCACAGAGCCCGTCCACGGTTGTAGGTCGGGGGTCAGAGTTTGAGATTTGGAAAGCAGGCTACTACACTGTTGTCCACTTCTCGCAACAAGACCTGACCATCCTCTGGGATCGCAAGACAACCATCCACATCAGAGCTGGTCCTCAATGGAAGGTCTGCTCTAGAAGTGTTTATATATTCAAAGTGACAAAGTTTTTAAGAGTCCTCTGGTATATAGTTATACATATACCGTATACTACCAAAGGACACTAAAAACATTCCTTGTGTCTGCTATTTCTCTCAAGGGCCATCTCAGTGGGCTGTGTGGCAACTTCGACAGTGTGACAGTGAATGACATGACCACCTCTAGCCACATGGAAGTCAATAATGCACAGACCTTTGGAGACAGCTGGGCCCTGGGACAGGTATGAGTCAGCTCAGCTCCTCTCCTCAATTAATTCTCCTTCTTTTCCTCTTTGTTCATCGGTCTTTCCCTAATCTTTAGCTCTCTGTTCCGAATGTAATTTATCTGTTCCTGTGTCCCACGAGCCCACTGTGATATTTAAGAGTAATCAGACACTCCATCACCCTCTCTCTGTGTGTGTGTGTGTGTGTGGATTTGTTTGTGTGTTGTAGTGTGAAAGTGACTACGTAATTGAGCGACCATGTGAAGGGGACTTAGGCAGACAGCCATACGCCAAGAGGGAATGTGCTCTCCTCTACAGTGATGTGTTTGCACCTTGTCACAATGTGGTGAGTGCTACTGAACTGATGGACACACACAGACACACACGTATAGTGCGCATGCAGCCTTTAAATCGTTAACTTACTTAAAGAAGAGGGTGAGTGGTCTTAATACAGATCAGTGTAAAGGTACTCTTTAACGCTTAACACCAGGTAACACAACAGATGCAAGGCTCCACTCATGCACACAGACATTAAACTGATCGTGTTTTTACAGTGTAGTACTTCTTTAAGTGTCCAGCAGATGGAGCCATATGTTTATGCACAGGAGTTTAGACTTTTATAAAATGCTGTTGTTGGCATTACCTCCCCCTTCTTAAGGAAGTCCTGAAATGACTCTGGTTTGAGGATAAGCTGTGTTGAAAACATTCTTTATTTAACCCTTGTTTAACACATTTATGGGAAAGTTGTTGTTTTTTGCAATTCAGTTTTTGTGACTTATCCCAATTTTAAATAATCATTCAAACCTGATTGTAGTGATTCCAAGTATTTCTGTGTAAAAAAAACATGTAAGTTGTATTCAGAACAACAGAAGAAAGAGAATTTGTTTTTTATTGCTTCCCAAAATGGCACAGATATCACAAGCAGGGAACTTTTGGGGAATTTTTTACAGCCAAAAAAGGAAACAAGACCTTGTCTGCATTAGCACATTAGCATTAGCACACAGGAACGTCTCCTAAATAGGACTATATTTTATTTGCAAGTTACTCATAACACAGATGATAATACATGTCTAAAAGATAAAGTGCGTATTACTTTAGATGGTGCCAAAAGAACCAAGGCCCAGTCAACCAACAGAATAACTAATTGCTGAAGCGTTTTGTCTGACTGTCACTAAGCTCATCATCTGATCCTTTCTGCACCAGAGTTTGACCCACATTCTGATATCTCATCACTCGTTCCCAGTCTGAATTATTGAAACTACTCACCCTATACACAAGACCTCCCCTAGTTTCCCCACGTGAGATTTAGGCCTGGTTCACTTTGTTATTGTGTGTGCTTTGTATATTTGTGTGTGCGTTTATATATACATGTATATAAATGCTCTGTATACTCTTCAGGTGGATGTCGCCTGGTTCTATAGAAACTGCCTGACAGACACCTGCAATTGTAACCGTGGGGGAGACTGTGAGTGTCTCTGTACGTCCATTGCTGCATATGCACACAAGTGCTGTCAACAGGGGATCACAATACACTGGAGGTCGCCCTCTGTCTGTCGTGAGTACACACACACAAACACACACACACACACACAGAAAAAAACAAAGACGTAGTACTAGTTGTCTTTTTTTTCTTTTTTTATTCAACTGACCCTTGCTGACCTCTTTGATCAACATTTATCTTTCCTTGGATTAATTAATGTTCTACTATTTTCCATCTTAGCTATCTATTACACCAAAGCCATTGACATACATCTCCTAACTGTCTCGCTCTCTTTCAGCCTATGATTGTGAATATTATAATCAAGGTATGTATTCTTGAGGGCAATTACTGTTCCCAAACATACAAACGCACGGTTTCTCTGATGTCAACGCCTGAATTTCCTCTCTTTTTTTTCCCTCTCTTCCCACAGAGCTAGGAGATGGCCCATTTTCTTTGGTGAGTGCTGTTTATAATGACACAATGTTGGGAGTAAATCGCAGCAGCAGTTCAGTGTTTCCTCTGGTGAGAGAGCGACCGGGGCAGTTGCCTGCCCCAGGACTACTGTTCAACTTCATGATCACAGCAGGCCTGCAGAAGGACAGAACATCACGTGAGCATCCACATTCATAAAATGAGACAAATACATGACTTCTCTTTTGTCTTTTGGGGTTTTTTTTAACACACATTGGCTGATTTGCTCAGGTGTCCCAATGGTGTCGCTGGAGTCTGCGGAGAGACCAAACTATTTCCTTGTTGCGTCGGGGCGCAGCCATCTGCAGTTGGAGCATTGGAGCCGAGGTGCCGAGTTTAGTCACAGGGCTACGTTTATCCAGCATCAGGGGCTGTTTCTGCCTGGTCACACCTCATTCGAGCTAGTCGGCCAACCCGGAATCTTCCTGACGCTGACGCGAACTGCTGCCCGAGCGCAGAAATACGACAGCTCAGAGGGCTTCAAGTCCAGCAGCAGCTTCACACTGGAGGGTCTGAAATGCATGCATATACCAAACACACAAACACATTTACAATTACATTCATGCAACAAAAATAACCTCCAAGGTGTTTGTCCTCTCCTCTGGCAGAGAGCAGTTTTGTGATACCTTATCGTATGATGTGTGAGTGGCGCTACCAGGCCTGCGCAAACCCATGTGTCCACACATGCATTGACCCGGATGCAACACGCTGCCAATTCCTGCCACCGTAAGAGGCCTGTGCTTAGTAAAAATTCATTTTCTTTCATCACAAAACAATCAATGTTTACCTGAAGGGGGAATATTTTTTTTTTGCAATGTTGTAGTGTGGAGGGCTGCTTCCCAAGATGTCCCAAGAATATGATCCTTGATGAAGTCACTAGACGATGTGTCTACACAGAGGACTGTGAGTGCACCTTGTAATTCATTTTCTTTGAAATTACGTTTAAAAAAAAAAAAATGTGTTTGTGGACGCTTTTCTGTTTTTTTTTCACCAATGAAAGTATATACTTGTGAAATTAATTTTCCCTACTAGGTGTGTCTCTTCCTCCGACTCCAACGCCCTTTGCATTTGTGACACGGTCAAACAGGACTACTGCAGCACCGACAACAACTGAAACCACTACAACTACTTCCACTACCACACGTCTTACAACCACAACTCCTACCACCACCACCACACCAACCACTACTACCACCAGAACAACAACTACCTCTGTCACTACCGTCCAGCCCACAACAACAACCACTACTCCTACTACACCATCGGCCATCGAGCTGGTCACCACTCCCCACATTACTACTGCTCCTTCCACCACTACTGTTTCTACTACTCTCCTTTCCTCCGTCCCGTCTGAGACATCCACTATCAGCAAGATGGAAGTGACCCCACCCGAAACCACAGGTGTCACTACAACAGTGAGCACAGCAACACCCTCCTCCAGGGCTATTACAGAACCCTTTACTACTCCCCCTCCATCCCCAACTACTCCTGCCTCCACTACCTCACCCACCACTCCTCCATCCACCACAGTGTCAACATCACCAGCGACCACAACCCCACCTTCTCTTACCTCCCCCTCCACACAGCCACCACCCACCACAGCCGACACGGCTGCCACCTCTTCTGTCCCCGCAACCACAACTACTCCTCCACCTTCAACAACGGACACAACCATGACCGTAGAGACCACCACTTCAGCGGAGTCTTCAACAGTTGGGACAACGACGGCGACGCCTTCTACAACCGTGGCGGCCACTACTGTGCCGTTAACCACAGAAATAATCTCGAGCCCGTACACCTCTCCTGTAACACAAGAAGCATCAACCACACATCCTTTTCTTTTGCCGAGCACTTCCTGCACAGCAAGTATTTCTATTGTAGTAACATTTAAGTACATAGCTTAAAAATACTTCATTCAAATGCACAATTAAACCTTTGATATGAATTTATATTTGACTTAATAATTGAGACTATTTTTCTAGATGTACCACATAGTCTGTAAACCATCTGTATTAGTTATAGACTCTGTGTTTGATATGGTGATTATGGCTATGAAAACAGCTATATTCATTTATAGAAATGCTTTTTTTGTGTGTTCACTGATGATTAAAGTCTGCACATGGTTATGAAGGAGTACTGTAGCGTGCTTTGTGAAACAAGGAATTGTCTCTGTCTCTGCAGTCTCCCTTTTCCTACCGCATCGATGACTGCGCCGAGCTGTTTTGTTTCAATGGCGAGCTGCTGCTTCACAACTCCTCTCTGCACTGTCGCTACAATACCACCCCGCCCCAGTGCAGTCTGCTGGGCCTCCCTGTCCTCATCAACACAGACCCCTGCTGTCCACAGTGGCAGTGCCCCTGTAATTTGGATTGTTTAAGCTAAAAATAACCAGATGATTCAGAAAAAAAAGAAGGCCTAGTTGTATGAAACCATTGTTTGCTGTGGTTGTCTGTGTTTGTGATTCTCCCAGGTCGCTGCACTATGATGTCAGACCTGCGTGTTATTACGTTTGATGGCAACAATGTGGCCTTGTATGACAACGGCTCCTACATCTTGGTTAACCTGCCCAGAGAGACTATTATTGGCACAGTGGAGAAATGTCCTACCAGCCAGGTAGTAAATATAACGAGTTAAATATGAACTTTTTCATTAAACATCTCAAAATACTTTTTGGACATTTGATGATTTTTATGCTCCTTTTAGAGTGTCAACTCAATCAGAAGAACTGTGAGTACGCCTACCTCTCTTCTTCCTTGATTCCATACACTTGTAATTGCATCAAAATGTAAGTTTTTTATTTAACTTGTTGATTCAAATTTCCTTTTCACATTTCCCACAAAGAGTCCTACAGGTGGAACTTCTGGTCTGTGTTTCAAGAAGCTGAATATTACAACCTCCTCCTACAGAATCATCATCAACCGTCTGGATCGCAAGGTAAGTCTCTCGTTTACTGCTAAGGGGGTTTGACTTATTCAACGCGAGTAACGCGGCTTTTGTGCCTTCCTGTCTCTAGGTGACCGTAAACTACAGACCTGCCAGACTTCCGTTCTCCCGCCATGCTCTTTATGTGGAAGACACAGGTAGCATGTACCTGATCAACACACCTGGAGGGGTCAGCATACAATGGTACCACAGCACTGGCATCATGGTGTTGCAGTACATTACTTCTTACAACTTATCCGTGCCCACTCGAGGCCTGTGCGGTAAGTCCACACAAGCACACACACACACACACACACACACACACACACACATTCTGACAGTAGCTTTGACTGATCTAAGAGCGTGCTATCAGCACTTAAAGGCTAAGTGTCTAAACAACAACATCACTTTGACATGAATCCTAATAGAGTATGACAACTTCAGATGTTGAGGGCCATTTGGTTAAAGTTAGCCATCTGACACACATTGTTTTACTTCACATGTATTTAACTAACTCAAATACACATCTTTTAATATTAACTCAAGTACACACCTTCACCGAACTTCTGTCTGCCCATTATGCCAGGCTGTTGTGATGGGAACCCAGAGGACGACCTGAAGCTGCCCAATGGCACAGTGGTCAGAGAGGTGGGAGACATGGTGCTCTTTCTGCAGGCTTGGAGAGTCCACACTACAGATGAATCTGAACATACTCGCAGGGTTGGAGATAACTGCACCACTGGGGACTGCTCTTTATGTCTGTCCATGCTTCGTCAGAGGGCCTTCACACCATGCCACAGCAAGGTACGGTAGCTAAAGTATTCAAACAAGATTTTACAGGCTGGATGGCAAAAAAATAGTTCTGTTATTTTGCTTTTGCCGTGTGATATCAGAATGAAGTTTCCATTAAAAAGTAATAAAATTGTTTGTAGCTTTTCATAGTTTTGACAAAATAAATTGAATGTTAGTCATTAAAAAATAACATATTGGGGCGCTGGTGGCGCAATGGTTAGGGCGCGCGCCCCATGTATTGAGGCTGTCGTCTCAAGCAGGCGGCCTGGGTTCACATCCTGCCTGTGGCCTCCTTCCAGCATGTCGTTCCCCACTCCCTCTCTCCCTGATTTCCAACAGTATCCACTGTCCTATCTCTCCATTAAAGGCACAAAAGCCCAAAAATAAATCTTAAAAAAAAGAAAATATTATCATTATTGTCATCACTGTTGTGAATTGTATATTGGCATCGATGCAGCACTTTTTGATGTTATTCTGGACATTCTTTCACCATTAATTATGTGTTCTAAAAAAAACTATAAATCAACATTGTGTAGACTTGACCTTTACCTGGTTTGTGTATGCAGGTCCCTCCGGAGCAGTTCTGCGACATCATGTGGGCAGGGGACTTGCACTACAAGGATCATCAGTGTGACTTTCTGGCAGCATACGTGGCGGTCTGCTACACACATCAAGTCTGCATCAGCTGGAGACGACATAACTTCTGCCGTAAGGAGACACAGGCTAAGACATCACACATGTAAGCAGGTGTACTTGCTTGTGTTGTTTTCTTTTGCTCATGCATTTCTAAGTGTCTGTCATCTTGCAGCATTGCGGTGTCCCCCCGGTAAGGAATATCAGCCATGTGTGAGCACCTGCACCAGTCGCACCTGTCTGAACAGAGAGTACTACGAGGAGACAACCTGCTCCTTCATCAGAGAGGAGTGTGTGTGCCGCAGTGGTACCATCCTGCACCGAGCTGACTCCCCTTACTGTGTAACTGAGGATCGATGTGGTGAGTGACAGAGTAATTACTTGCCTTAGTGATGAAAAATGCAGTGTCAGGAAATCTGAAGACATTTTTGGACTGAGCTTTATATCGCTACTGGCCCCACATCCACCTGTTTCAGGACTATATTAACTTGCCTCCGTTGTATATAGTGTGTACAGATAACGAAGGTAACCCTCGAGCCCCGGGTGAAGTGTGGAATGGCTCTGCACGCAGCTGCTGTCTGTACAAGTGTATGGAGAATGGCTCCGTGTTGGCCGTCGAGCCAGACTGCCACTCTGTCCCGACGCCTCTGTGTGAGAGGGAGGGAGAGTACGTGCTGGATGTGCTGGAAGAAGGAGTCTGCTGCCCAAAGAAGATCTGCGGTGAGTTTAGAAATGTAGCGTTCTTTTCTAAGAAAGCCAATCTGATCAAAAGAATAGGCTGCATTCACTTCAGTTTACCCTGAAGTTTATTTCTGTAGCAACCCAATGTCCCTGAGTACTTCTAAGAAAAACAAATCGAAACATTTCCTGATGTATGAAGTTGAACACATAATCCCTATAATTGTCTCGTCTTATTCCCCCTTACTTCTCGTCAGAGTGTAACATGACCATCTGTGACAGTGAAGCTCCACCTTGTGATAATGGGAACAGGCTAGTGATTGGTTACAGCGCTCTGTCCTGCTGCCCAGAGTACAGATGTGGTAAGAACTCTCTGGTTTAATTTGATTTTTTGTCAAGAACTTTCACTTTCACTGAACCCTTCACTGCTCTTTAACAGAGTGTGACCCCATGGCATGCCCTCCTGTGTACGCCCCCCACTGTGGGGAGGATCAGTTCCTAGTGGAGGTGAGGGGGGAGAAATCCTGCTGCTACTCTTACCTGTGTGGTAAGTATTAATTGTAGTTTGCAGGTTAGTCTAAAATCATGTTCATAGTGTGAGGTTAACACTTCCACACCACAGCTCCATACTCCATTCTCCAACTGGACAGCAAGACTGAATGTCTGGTTTTCTCTGTTTTCTTCTTTTTTTTTTATGTTTTCTGTCCGAGCAGTGTGTGAATCATGTCTTGAACCCGTCCCTTCCTGTTCGAATGGAGAAATTCTGGCTGTGGATCTCAACACCACAAACAGCTGCTGTCCACAGTACCATTGTGGTACGTGTGCGCATGTTGTACTTTTATATATTTTTGGCTATTTGTCTGTGTTTTTCAAAGTCAAGCTTAGTCTTTCTCCCATGGGTTTCGCAGTGTGTGATGTCAACCTGTGCCCTGAAACCTACGTGAGCTGTGCACCTGGTCTCTCTTTGATTCAAACTACTGTCCCCGGTCATTGCTGCCCACAGCACCACTGTGGTACACACTCACAGATTGCACATGCATAAACATACGTCCTGTTTATTTCTGTGTATTGAATTGATGACGGGAATAATTTCTGACATTTTTGTGCTTGTCACATAGTTGCATGAACAACACTTTATCTCTCACTGAACCGTTTCGCTCTTTCCCTCCCAGAATGCCAGTGCGAGGACAGAACCCTCCCGATCTGTCAGGTGGTAAGTCGGGCAAAAAGCTGCATCACAAGTCACTGTCTAATCAGATCTTGGCTAGAAGGAATACAAAGTGGGAAAAATGTTGAGTTAAGTCAGCACTTTGTTTTCTCTTAGGGGGAGGTGCTGGTTGAGGCTTCAGACAGCATCACCAACTGTGGCTGTCCTCAGCACACGTGCCGTATGTGTACAGCAACCATTAAACTGTCATATTAACTGTGAAGAAGTGTAACTTTCATGTATGTTATATTTATGCATCCTGTGTTTGTGTTTGTGCAGAGAAAGCAGAGGTGTGTCTTTTCCAAGGTGTAACAGTACTGGGCCCTGGCCAGTCTCTGGTTCAGTACCTTGAGGGGGAGATGTGTTACACTGTCCAGTGTCTTCATCATAGAGATCCAGACTCTGGCTTCTACGCCATGGAAATTACTTCTGTCAACTGCACCCAAAAATGTGGACCAGTATGTATCCTACACATTTAATAATTCATGCTCCATTCCTCATCTGCTGATATTTCTGTGTTCATCTAGTAATTACCTTCCCCTCATCCCTTCAGCACCAGGTGTACATGCAGTCCACCGACCCGCAGGTGTGCTGTGGCTCCTGCAAAAATGTTTCCTGTACTTTCACAAATGAAAATGGGACAACAGAGCTTTTCGCTGTAAGAACAAAAATGTCCACTGGAGCTCAATACCCCCCCCCCCCCCCCCCCCCTCCTTTCTTTGCAGTACTGTACTGATTCTGATTGTGTGTGCAGTCAGGGAGTTCCTGGGTGGAGAACTGCACACGTTATGACTGTATGGAAACAGCAGTGGGAGCGGTGATTCTTGCCTCTGGGGTGGTCTGCCCACCTTTCAATGACACTGAGTGTGTACAGGTCAGGACTTCCAAATGTTCCTCAAACTGAAACTAAGCTCCAAACCAGATTGAAACCATTCATGGTTTTTTATTCACTATTCACATATAGTTTTAGTGTGTTTGTCTATGTTCAATGCATGTATAAGTCACTTTATTAAGGCTTATTTGCCCAAGAAAAAAAAAAATGAAAAATGGATCAAATACACAATCAAGGGCGGGGAATTTAAAAAAAAACTTTAACAGCATGTTTAACTTACATTTTTACCTTCTACTGATTTTACTTTTACTTTTTTGAAAGACAGGTGTGTTGTCCTTCAAATAAAAACTGAAAACCGACTATGCCAACTATAAATATGCTCTGGAGTCTTTCAAAGAAACTCTATTTGTCTTCTCTTCATCCTGCAGAATGGCGGTGTTGTTCAAAGCTATGTGGACGGTTGCTGCAGGACATGTGAGTCAACCGTTTTTTTTTTTTAAGGGTGCTTTTAATAATGCTTTGAGCTGTTGATCAGACGGGTGAGCACCTTGTTGCCTGGCAGTGGATGGGCTTATTGGCTGAATGGTTGGGGGTGTTGCAATTATTGTAGAGGATGGTGATAAAGCCTATTGTTGGGCCTTACTCTGAACCTTTGGCTTTCCGACTCTTCTGATGTAATGTTCAGGATCCAGCTCAGCTCAGGTAACAAACGAAGTGATATGACTTCACTCAGCATCATTACTGAGTCAGTGCTAAACTTCCTGAGCCTGTACTTTATAGATAATGTCCTCTGAGATGTTTTCCCTGTGTAAAAAAATAATGTTGATAATTTAAGGTTGTCTGGGTAATCTTTTAATAAACATGCAGCGGGTGACATTTTTGGGGGTTGCAGCCTTGCCTCGCTTGTCTGCTTCAGCTGTGACCCTGCAGTCTGAGCCAATCAGGGTGCTCCGCAGTGAGCGCTTCACCAATGAGGATGCAAGATGTTTCAGGGGTTAGGGTTTGCCCTGCTGAGCTGCTCTTTGTAGTACTTCAAATGGCTGAGTTCTTTGGCTGGCTTCCCGGTGAGTCCCCGAAAAAAACAAAAAACAAGTGAAATCCATGTGCATGCCAGCTGCACCGATACCGTCCTCTGTATCTGTTTGTGTGTTGACGCTGAACTGTGTTTTCTGAACCAAACATAATCTTGTGTATGTCTTCAAAATATGGATGGCTTCGGTCCTGATGATGTAACCAGGTTCGGGAGTGGGTGTTTTACCATTTACCGTTAATCCTGTAACCCCCACTGGTAGTACTAACTGTGACACAGGTACCTCAATCTTGTACTATTCCCTCTTACAATCATTCATTGGAATCTGAGTGACTCATTTACTCACTTTTTATCTGTGTTACTCTGTGAGTCTGTTTTTGCCTTGTCTTTTTTTTATTTCTTCCTCTCCCTGTCTGACCCTCACCACACATAATAACATGAACAACATCTAACATTGCAAACATCTCTGAAATAAAACATTCAACAAGACCATTTGCAATGCTAAATGGTAGTTGTAAGACAAAAATAAGCTCCGATGTTACAGTCTTTTCGGAAAAAAATCATCCTCATTTTTCTTTGTACATTCCTGTTCCCTCAGAATAAATGAGTAAGGTTAAGTTTAGGTCAGTAGCCAATAGGAGAGCTGAGCTCTGCTGGGAGAATTATGCCCCCCTGTTACCCAACTGTCAATCAAAGAAAGCTCCTACTGCTGAGCAACAAAGAGCCTGGCTCAATAGGCCTTTCAATGACAGGTCTCACATGATGAGACCATCAAAGAGTGTGTTTGTGTGTGATATTATGTTTACCAGTGTGTGTGATTGTGTGTGTGTGTGTGTGTGTGTGAGTGCATTCACATCTTTGTGTAGGTTTGACCTGACAAGTTCATGTTTTCACCGTGAAATATTTTTATTGGTAGTTTAGATTTTTAACGATTGAGGTAAAAAAAGTTGAAAAACTGTGTGTCTAAAGTTACTTCTCAGTGTTACTCTAATTTATCTGTGAATATATGTAGGCAAAGAGGATGGTAAGACATGCAAACGTGTGGCCATACGGACAACGATCAGAAAAGATGACTGCAGGAGCAATGCACCGGTGAGAGCAAAGCAACATAAAGTGATGAGTCAGAAACATAATCACACTGTACATCTTTTTTTTCTTTCTCTAAAGCTTAGATTCTGCACAGGACTCATCCTGTCCTTCTCTCCTCCGACAGGTAACAGTCTATTCTTGTGATGGGAAATGTCCGTCTGCCACCATATTCAATTTCAACATCAATAGCCACGCCCGTTTCTGTAAGTGCTGCCGCGAGAGTGGACTACAAACCCGCTCCGTCACACTCTACTGCTCTCGCAACGCCACAGTCGTGGAATACAACTTCCAGGAGCCCCTGGACTGTTCCTGCCAGTGGAACTAAAATACAGTTTCCAGACATGAATATGAATGAGAGCATAACAAATGAAGAGAAGTGTATGAATAGGAGGTTACACGGTGGAGGAAATCAGACTTATACAGCACTGAAGGAGAGCATTAAAACCAGCCATGTTAAACATTTATTATCATTGTGTTTCACTTTACAACGCTGACCTGGGGTCATAGTTGTAATCAAAAGATATAATTTAAGTGGGAGACTGTTTTAAAGTAGTTTTTGCACAGCTTTTTAGTGCTTTCAAGTGACGGTTCTAGTGTATATTAACATTTGATATCATGTTGAAACAGCAGTTGCTGCATTTTTTAAGACTGCTGTTGGGTTTAAACATTGTATATGCTTTTTGTCTTAGAGGATAAATTTAGCTTTTGTACAAAAGACAGTTATGCAATGCTTTTTTTCTTTTTAAATGTGATCCTTGGCCTCTTTGTAGTTTCTTTTTTTTTTTTAAGTAAAGTAGGTTAAACAAAAGATTGAAAAATGTGTTTGTCTGAATTATTGCAACACTGACTCTTCTTATGACCTCCACTGTGGCCTGTTTCACCCCAACCCCCCTGCACGCACACACACACACACACACACACACACACACACGTCTTTGTTATCAAACCGTCATGAGCTCAGCCTGATTCAGCGTTTGCATTGCTGACATGTGTTTGTGTTGCACCTCTGAGTGGTAATTGCTGGGTGGGAGTCACCTCTTCATTACATAGTACCCCTCAGTGGACTGGAGTTCCCTGACTGTCAATCATTTCTCCCTTTCAAATTCCTGTCATTCCACATGGCCAGTACTTCCACCACACCCCAAGTCTGAGCCAAACGATTCTCACCACTGCACTCTTGAGGAAAAGAAAAATCTGCAGCAAAAGCTTATTTTAAGGGTTCCAAGAAGTCCTGCAAACAAGACCAGTCTGATGTGACCATCCAGAGACTGAAACTGGTGATTTTTTCCTGCTTATGGCATCTCAATTTATACACAAAATACCCACCCACATCTCCCATCTCTCTGCTCTTCCCCTCGGTCTCTTTATTATCCCCACCTCTCCTCTCATCAGGAGCCGTCTCCAAAGTGGCCGTGTGCCCTGTGGTTACCATGGCGACCTGCTCTTATCCAAACAAAGAGCCAGAACAAATTGGGTTGAAGTCATACATGCTCTCTCGCTCTCTCTCTCTCTCTCTCTCTCTCTCTCTCTCCTCCACATAAGGGCTTGCTTCTCAGGGGGAAACAGCCATTGAACGCTGACTTTCGAGTGCGCGCTAAATTCAAAGTCCAGACTCTTGTTAGAAGGTAAAACAGACAAACAAAATGTTTCTCTGAGATTTAACACGCCAATGATTTTGTAATCCATCCGCATGAGGGTGCGTATTACAGCCTTGAACTTTCGGCTCAATTTTTTTTAACAAAACGTGAACTTTTTTTCTTTTCTTTTTACGCTCATCTCTGCGTCAGCGACACAAATAGTTTGGGACTTTCCACTACCGATGTTACACTCAGCCGCCCCGGGGTTCATTTATGACAACATGGATGGCTGAAAGCAAAGACGGGATCTGTTGTTTCTCGTCTTGGAAGTGATGCTGTGGCTGACTGAGGATGATGGAGTGATCTTTTCAATGGGGACAAGAAATCATCTGTGGTTACTGGCTAGTTTATGTCAGGTAAGGTTTTTTTTTTGTACTTCAGGTTATTGCAATAGCCTTTTCATTAATAATTATGTATATTATTAACTTGTTACACCTAAAGTGACTTGTTCTCCCTCAGGTGGTATTGCTGACCTGTGAACAACACTTGGTCCCTGTTGAGGTTCAAGTTGTTTTTCAGTCCTTCCCCTCAACTCCAGAGCCAGATACATTCTCAGTGGCCTGCAGGACTGCAAGTAACCACCTTGTAAGAAGACTACTGGTGATCACAGCAGATATTTTCATTGCAGTTTGAACCGCTTTAGAAGTAAATTGTCACAATGTTTCTGCAGGTGTACGTGGAGCCCATCAATCAATCAGCATGCTCTCCAGACTGCAGAATGACACTGCGATTGATCGAGGACCAGAGAGGATACACCATCACACTGAGATCCAGCAGAAATGACACCACTCTTGAGACAAAGATGTTTCATTTTAGTGAGTTTCTGTGAACCTGAGTCATACAGTCCTCATGGAGAAAGAAAATTACATTAGTGCTTGTTAATGAAGGCTTGTTGGTGTTATCTTTTACCCGGTTTTGTATTTGTGTCCAGTTCCAGTCCCCCTGTCTTCTCTCCATCTGAACACCACTACCACGTCCGCTCTCCTGACATGGAAACTTCAGAAACAACAAAGCCTCTCCACCCTGAGTTTATACAACGCTCACACACAAACTGTAACACACATGAACATCAACTCTTCACGTACAAAATCTGAGTACACCGTGAGAGGTCTCCAGCCTGGCTCACACTTCAAGGTCAAAGTTGTGGTTGCTACGCAGCTCAAACACCTTTATTTGTCCTTGAAGCAGATACTCTGCATCAGCATGGAAACAGGTATTTGTACATTTTTGTTTTAACACGATCACATTACCACATGTTGATCTTCAACTTTAAAAATGGACTGCATGTCATGTGTAATCTGTCTGTGTTAATTACAATGATTTGTGTTTCCAGCTCAGTGCCCCCCTGGCTGGTTGGCCAATGGGAGAAGCTGCTACATCGTGAGAAGAACAGGTTTAACCTGGAGGGAAGCCCAGCTCAGCTGCAGACACCTGGCAGCTGGAAGTCACCTGGCTGACCTGAAGACCTCAGAAAATCAGTTTTTTATATTTTCTCACCTGCTGAGCCAAAACAACCTGCTGCTGCTGTGGACTGGCCTCAACGACAAGCAGGTAATCCTTGTTAGGGAACGTACAGGTACTGAGGAGGATAGATTCTTTTTCATTTCAACTGAGAAGAGACATTAGTTACCTTGTTATTATCACTTATCAATTAGAAGTTTTCAAAAACACATCAAAACTATTATTTTTGTCCACAGAGTTGCCTGTACTGTATTTTTTTTAAACCTTGTTTTTCTGGATGTTTTTTTTTGATAAGAGAGCTTTAGATATGCAAAAGACATTGTCAGTTTTCTATTATTTTCTCAGTTCACATTGCAAGATACTAGCTAATGTGTCATCAAGAATGTGAATAGTTATGCATAATGACATCACCCAGTTCTCAGTGTATCTCATTTGAGAATCTTCACACTATTTTAATGATGATAGTAACATTTTCTTAATAGCATTTTGTAAATAAGATAGTGATTTGTCAAGCAAACCATCAGATTAAATATTTATTACGAATGAATACTTGATATACTCTATAGTTTAATTTTTGCAGGAAAGCAGAATATTTTCTGCAGCATATTCAAACCTTCCTTCAGAGCATTTTATCACACTTTCTGCAAGTTCCTGTCACTTTTAATACTCAAGAATACTCTTTTAGGTCTTCTGTATGTGCCTACTGAGATTGTATTAATATTTTGTTTAACCTTTAGTTAACCAGGAAAGATAATAAACATTATGCAAATCTTTTGTATAAAGGAATCTTTATCAGGAAACGTTTATTTTATGTTTGACAAATTGGTCAAAATATCATTTTGATCATCAGTAAAGTTCTGTTACTTCCCTGTGAGGTGATAATAGTTTACTTTCCAAACAGTTAAATCGCTGTGGCAGCAGTTACTCCTTTAACGGGAGTTTTGTTTTCAAATACTTTCACTTTAATGACAGGGAGACGGGGGGGGATGTGTGTCATGTCCACAGATGGAGGGGCGACCTCTGTGGTCTGATGGCTCAGCCTATAACCTGACCAAAGCTGTGATGTCATCACTGCCAGCCAATGAGATGGACTGTTTCGCTCTTCAGATGAATGCCACAGGACCTGGATACTTTCTTACTCCATTTTTCTGTAACATCCCCTTACCCTTCATCTGCCAGTTCCAGAGTAAATAAGTTCTGCATTGTAACTTTACAAACCAAGAGCTTTTGCATTTATGTTATTTGACAATTTCTTAGGATATCGCTAATAAAATGATGAATGCACTCTGATAAAATATTAAAATATAAAATATATAAAGTGCAAAATACTTAATAATAAATCCAAACCATATTTTGTTGCCAATTCTCCCTTATTTTCTCCTCAGGTAACCTTAATGTTATTCTTCTTCTCTCTCTTTCACAGCCCCTCCGGTCTCTGCCTTTTTCTCCTTCGACCTGGTTCAGGTGACAGAGCATCATGTCGAGCTTCGATGGAGTGACCTCTTCTCCTTAAACTCACTTAATCTTTCCTCTTTTGGGATATCCCTTCAGTATCAAGAGGAGGCTATCAAAGAGTTGGGACAAGTGGGGGAAGATAAAGACAAAAAGGTGACACAGAGCAAGAGTGGTATTAAAAAGATTGTCAGGGTCCCAATTTCCCTCTCTTCCAGAGGGGTGACTGTGGCAGGTTTGTCTCCAGGGAGTGTCTACTCCTTCACTCTTCTAGCCTCTCACCCTGCAGGCCCCACCTGGAGCTTGGCACAAACACAGACTGCCTTTACTAGTGAGTCTGCTGTCAACTTGTCATTGTCTATGATAACAACATTTTAATGCAAACAGGTGTTAATTTAAAATGCAATGTTCTTATTTTTTACAGGACCTCTTCCTCCTCAAAATGTAACTGTCGGCCTCGTTACTGTCAGTCAGATTAGTGTGCACTGGATGCAGACAGACGCACAGTTTAAGATGGGATGTACATTTGTTGTGCGCTACGTGGACTTGACTTCAAATCTAGAGAGAATAGTTGGAATGCGCAACATCTCCATGTTACCTGAAGCGGTTGGGTTGCAGTCGTACGCCGCTGTGATTGGAGGTCTTAAGTCCTACAGGAGATACAAGGTGGAAGTGTACACAGTCACCCAGCATGGGATAGAGAGCTGTGGACAGACACCTGTGACTGTATGGACTGGTAAGCTGTGTGATGTTACGGATTTTTGTTCAAATCAAGAATTTGTTCTGTGATGTCAAAACTCTTTCTTGAAAAGGCTTATGTTGATATGCTGTTGGATTTTTGTGAGGTGGGTTTTTGAGGAAATGCCTTTCTAAAGCTTAAGATGCTACAAATGTGTTCTTAAATTGCACACTTGTACTGAATGTAATTGCATTTTGTTTTTGGCAACTTGAGGAATGTGTCAAGTAGGATTTTTTTAGATGTCTTTTTGGGCTTTTCTTGCCATAATTGAGAGAACGGTACAGTTGATACTGATGGAAAAAGGGAGAAAGTGGGGGATGACATGCGGGAAATGGCCAAGGGTGGGAATCAGTCTATAGCCTCTGTATATACCTGCAGTTTAACCACTGAAACGAATCATCTATAAGGATGTAGTTTTAAATATAGAGTATTATACTGCTAGTGGAGGTCATTTCCTCTAAAAGATCTAAAAGGCATTATTTGCAAGAAGCAACACCAACTATTAAAACTGGGGTGGCATACTTTTATTATATATGATAAATAGTTTCTGTATAAGAAAGTCATTTTAAAAACAGTTTCAGCATCAATCCAAAGGTCTATAGGGTTTACTGCATTTGTTCCTGCCCTAATAAATAGTCATCATAGTCAAATAAAGTGTTTTCCAAATATGTTTGCAGGACGCTGGCCCTGTAGGACATTTTGCTAAATATATCTGGTGTTAAAACCTTGAATCACACGTGTTTTTTATTCTCAATAATTATTATTTGTATACCATTTCTCCTCTTTTAACATCTTTTGATTGTGTCCATTCCTTCAACATTCTGCGTTTACAGAAATGTTCTGATTGTTCTTGCTAACTAAAGGACATATTTTTTACATGTTTTACATTTGACGGTATGTTCTCAGTAGTTGGCCCAGCTAGGATTTGCAGACTTTGATCTGACATGACTTTGTTTTGACAACTATTATCTAACAACTTGATGATGTTCTCCTTTTTGTTTTTTTAGAGATGGAGGCCCCTTGTGGTCTTGCTGTATCAAGTGCGACAGGAACTCTGACAGCGTGTTGGTCCAGTCCGCCTGATGACCCACCAGACGGTTATAATGTCACATCCCAACCCCTTGTTGACCCCACATCAAGTTCACGGTCTTCTCTGTGGATAAACCAGTCCAGTCCTGCAGCACTCTGGGTTAATGAGTCTGTGTGTGTTGATGTGGGCTCATTTACTCCAGGCCAGACTTATGAAGTTGGAGTGGTCTCACTGATTGGAAAGGACAAGAGCAAGAGGACCAGCATTAAACATACCACAAGTAAGAGAAACAGAATGTACTTCCTTTTAAAAGAGAGACTAAGACTTTCTGAGTGTGAACACAAGTCAGGGACACATGAACATGTTGCTCAGTGAACTCATTCCTCATGTTGATGGCAGGGAAACGATCCATACCAAATGAGTTTTCATGGTGAATGATGAGGGACAGAATCCAAAGTCCTTAATTTGTTCTTCAAAGCTTTTCTGAAGCCAGTATGAGGCTCCTTCTTTGTCTCTCTCCACAAAGTGCTTCCTTTTGAGTTGCAGGGATTGTAAGATAAAGAGGGACGTGCTGCACTAAACAGGCTGTAACTCTGGAAGATATCCATTTGATTTGACTAATCTGTAAAGCACGAGCCTCATATTGGCATCAGATACCGTTCTGAATATTTGCTTGGCAGAGGGAGGCATCGTGATTTTGTTTGAATGATTAAAAATCCCTTTCAATGTTCATGATTACACCTTCCTCGATTTAAAACATATCCTAGAAATTGTAAAAAAAAAAAAAATTCCCTTGAAAAGTATACTCTAGTTTTAAACATACTTTACCTATTTGTAAAATGATTTTTGTATTTTTCCTCTCTGCCCTTGAAGAGCCCCTGCCAGTTCAGGTAGCGGTCCCTCTTTCAGTGGGCACAAACTCTGCACAGTTGTTCATCCAGCATCCACAGCTGGGTGTGATCGATGGAGTCACAGTGTGTGTGTGTCCAGGAGTGTGTGACACTGCTTGTGAGGGAACATGTGGGTACACGTGTGACTGGTACTCCCTGCCTGCTGGTGTCCATCTCATAAGTCTAGTCAGCCTCAGTCCAGGATCTGAGTACCAGCTGGGGGTGTACAGCACCAGCAGAGAACAGTTGGGAGCACCTTACTACACACATCCCTTTAAAACAGGCGAGTTCCACATACTCTTCAAAAAAATAATTATTTCTTCATAGCAAAATGTCATAGAATTTCCTGTGTAGATTTATTTTTCTTAATTTGCTACATTTACTAAAATTTAAAATTTGATTAATTTTTGTATTTTTATTCATTTTTTTCTTATTTGCACCTCTTTTTTTATTTTTATGATAATATAGGCAATGCAGTCATCATAATTCCCACTTAAAAACAATGAGTAGTTTTTATTGTAATGTAAGAGGAGTAATTAGAGTTGGTCTTTTTGGGTATTTTTATTTTCAGGTCTGGCTCCTCCTATCAGAGTGAGGGAGGGTGTGGTCACAGAGTCGTCCATAGAGCTGGTTTGGGACCCAGCTGAAGGACTGGCTCACATCTACGAGGTCATCTGCCTCAACTGTGACCATTCACACATGGTAAAAAAATAAAAAAATAAAAATTAATAATAAGAATTGTCAATAATGATTTTTTTTTGTGTGAAAAATGATCAACTGTTAAAATGATAGTAAGGCTGTTAGACAGATTTGTTGTTTATATATATAATGTGTGCTGCAGGTGCAGAAAGTGTTCAATGAGAGTGCAACATTTTCAAGTCTGACTCCAGGCGGCCTCTACCACTTTTCAATACGAACAGAGAAGGAGTCCTTCACAGACAGTTCACCCATCAATATCAATATCACAGCAGGTAAATACACACACAAGCATACATAACATAAACACACTCAATATGTTTACGACATTGCTTATTGTTTTTATTTTATTTTATTTTTTTATCCCAGCTCCCGCTTCAGTCGAGGTGTCACTTGTCAATAAAACCACATCATCCCTGTGCGTTTGCTGGAGCATGGTCAGGGGAGTGGTGAGCACACTCATCCTGTCATTAAAAAACACAACGTCAAGTCATGAGCTGATCGTCTCTTATCAGGAGCCAAGGTCAGTGTCACTCAATTCAAATATTTTCACCGTTTTATGAGACTGGAATCACAATTTTGAGAATATTTTTTTTAAATAGCATATGCCGACAGATTTGTCATAGTTTGTACCTAAATACTCTGACTGTCAGAGACTTTGTGTCCACACAGATATTACTGCTTTGAAGGCCTCGCTCCTGGAAGCCTGTACACAGCTGAAGTTATTAGCACCAGCAGGGAAAGAAGGAGTAAACCTTCTACTTTAACCCTCCATACAAGTAAGTTTACTAGTTTTAGAGGTATGAAGTGCCCTGAACCAAATGCATTGTGTGTGTGTGTGTGTGTGTGTGTGTGTGTGTGTGTGTGTGTGTGTGTGTGTGTGTGTGTGTGTGTGTGTGTTCTCACATGTGCTCATGGACTTGGATAACAAAATGAATGTGGTTGTGAATGAACAGTTGGAAGGGAACAGAAGTATGCAAATACAACTAGAAAATAAATTAGAACATCAACTAAGGGGAAAAGGAAATGATTTTGGTGTGTATTCGGTTTCATTTCACAGACCGATAAGGGATTTATTACAAAGTTGTGTCAGTGTAGGATGGTGAATCAAATAAATCATTGTCTCACAGGACATACGAGCACATGCTCTGCAGCTTAGATACACCAGATAAAGGGGAAATTAAGCACCTGTCTCTTTGGCTTCCTGATTTTACTTCATAAGCTGTTAAATCCAGACTGTATAAAACATGGATGTATTCTCAAAGAGGTCACCCATTGGTTTCTGAAGCGGACTTTTGAAACACATCGATGACAGTTGCAGTATTGGAAATGCTGTCTCAAACGAACTTTTGGGCAGCTTGGAAACAGGCAAAGAGATGAAGTAGTGTAGTCCAGACCATCAGTCAGATCAGCCAGACCCTTACTATCAATTATCCTACATAAAATCAAAACGGACAAGTTAAATTCACCTGATAATTTTGTACCATTAAAGAAATTAGCTCGATTTTTGATCTGGAAAATATCAATTTTAGAATGGGTATGTGTTTGACTTGCAGTGCTTTTGCAGCTAGGCCCAAGTGGATACTTGAGGAACTGTTTTACATAAATACTGTTCATTGCTATTTGGTAAAAATGTTACTTTAAGTTACAAAGTATTTTTTAATCTTTGTACTCATTTACTTAAACTACTCTCACCCAGCTGACTCAAGTGACCTTATTTAAAAAAAAAAGTTATTTAAGTGTGTATTACCCAGATTGAAGGATGGTAAGTGTGCAGTACATGTTGTCATATGCTAAAGGGAATCTTTCCTTCAGAGCCTGGAGAGCCACAAGAAGTGAGTCTTTCAGAGCAGGCAGTGACTTTGGTGTTTGTCACCTGGAGCCCACCACCAGGGCAGGTGGAGGGGTACAAGGTAAGACATGAATACTGCTGCATCCGTTTAAAAAAGCAATCACAGATGGACCCAGACACATGAGGTTACACACTGTAGTAACTTCTGGGCAGATGAGCATAATGATCTAAGTCATTTTTCTTATACAGAACATTACTGGTCCCGGTAATTGCCTTTTTTTTTAAGGACAGAACAGGCCAATCAGCCCCAGTCAGGTTTTGTACTCACCTGTTGGTTACTCAGCAACCGTTGTCGTCACACCACAGATTGGGTTACCAACCCTTTAAAGATATATGACCTCTGTAGAGCCACAGCCAGGAGGAATGACCAAGCACATTTTGTGCACGCAAATACAGAAACCAAATCTACAAAAATACACGAGAGACATTGGTTTAAATAAAGTAATGTTAATGTAAAATGTGTCAAGTTTTGAATTTTGTAATAAAACTTGAAAGTGACTGATGATTTTTGTTGTTGTTGTTGTTTTCTCAGCTTGTTTTTGGCCTGCTTTCTATGGACAGGAAGTTGTGGATTGAGGTGCTTCTCCGGGGCACAAGTTATGAGATTAGAAAACTGATCCCAGGGTCAGACTACGGTGTGAGTGTTTGGAGTCTGCTGGACTCAGACACCAGTCAGGAGGTGCACAGAGAGTTCAGCACACGTAAGAGACACACCTTATTTCTGAGAAGATTTTTAATGCACTGTCCTGAACGGGGGGAAACAAAGTTGTTGGTGATTCTTAAAGCTCCTCTGAAATGTTTTTTGTTTGGAATTGAAACAGACTGAAATTAATAAGAATGCCTCTACATGACCTACAAAAGCAACCACATCATCATCGACAAGAATTACAGTTTCTATTAAGTAGATTTGTGAGTTAAGGCATGCTGCTTGAACAGAAACTTTGTTTACTGTGACCATGCCAAAGATTCACAGTGACTGAGAAGTTTGACCGCTCAAAGTTAGCAGAACTACATTTTTATTAGTAAACACTACCTACACATTTATAGGACAAAATCAACCATGGGATAATAACACTAAATACTAAAAAGTATTTTGTCACAAACCAGAAGTTCATCACAGGATCTTCAAGTAATTTAAAGAATTTCCTGTTTTTAAGCTATTCAATGTTATATTTATTTTTCATTTTGAGGTTATTTTACATTCTCAGCCTGTATTTTACTTTGTTTGTGGTTTAATCACGGCTTAAATGCTGAAAACTTCGAGGTATAATTGTTTTCCAGGACCAGCAGGAATATGCACCCTCCATGTCGGAAACGTCAACACTTCTTCCGTGTCTGTGAGCTGGGATAGTGCGCTTGGAGGGTTTGACTTCCACAGAGTCACGGTGGCCAACACCTCCGCCGCGAACACACTCACCGTACCCAAGGAGGAGCGGGTTGCTGTGGTTACGGGACTGGTGGACGGCTGCAGCTACAACGTGAGCGCTGAGAGAGTGAGGGGAGTGACCGCGGGGAGCGCTGCCTTTCTTACTGTCACCACAGGTAGAGGGAACAACTCTGCATCGGTCAACACCCAAATACTATCACCTGCTCCGATCTCTTCTTCAGTAAATCACCGACACTTTCTCCACTTCTCTGACTCTGCGTCTCTCTCTCTCTCTCTTTCCTGTCCACCATGAGTGCCGGCACGTGTGCGAGGACTGCGTGAGATGAATGTGTCTGCACGTGAGTTCTCGCTGCGTTGGGAGCAGGCAGAGGGGTGTGTGGATCATTATCAAGTGAGACTGCTGCCAAACCAAGGAAAAGTCACAGTGCACCCCGCACGTGATGGATACATACAGGTACACACACTGATAACGTCATGTTTGAATGTACACCTTATAAACTCAATATAACAACTACACCATCAGAGGCAGCCGGGCATCAAAGGCTGGCACCTGATTTACTATTCTGTATGTACAAACATACACACCATTATATATCACCTGCCGTTCAAACCAAGTCCTTCCCCACACTCGCTCTTCCCGTCTGCCAGGTGTCAGTTATCCCCCAAAATGTAACCTTACACACCCTGCACACATACAGCACACAGAACACAGAGTTGAGTAATAGATCTCATTATTTATTGAGTTGGCCTTATGAGCTCAACCCTGAATCATTCATTTGCTTAAGCAGCTTTCCCTAGAGAGAGAGAGAGAAAGAGAGAGAGAGAGCAGAGGGGAGAACGTTAGCCTTGTGCTAATGAAAGGACCCACTGCCCTCCCTGGCCAGAACCTAAAAATTTGGAATACCTCAAGATTAGAACTGTTAATATCCTATGCTGGGCCCACTAACCCTGCAACCTTTACTCATGCCACTAACCAGCCTCTAGATCTTGAGGTGTTTTTTTCCCGTTCTGCTCAGTGGAATACCTGTAGACCACTACTAATGATTATTTACTAACTCTGGATGCTGCTGTACTGGGGAGGCCTCTAACCTGCTGTTTCTAAACTTAAGCTTACTCTGCTATCCAGCATGGCCTTCACTCGTCTCATCCTGCTGCTCACACTCTGCTTGGGGCAGATAGACTCACAGGTAAGACTTCTTCGTATTATCTTGCACTGGCACACAGACTATTAGACTTAACATGCATCCACATTATGAGGCGTGCAGCCACAGTCAAAAGTCAAATACACAGAAGAACAGGCGCAGATGTTAAAAAAAATAAATGCTTAGTCATTATTCGGGGCGGTAACATAAGGTAATAGTGCGGCACACTGCCATCTACCAGACTGATCTCTGAGGTGTTAATGTTGGCCACAACACACATTAAAGCAAATACACTGCAACACCAGGGTATGCCAAGCGAAGTATTAAGACAAACAAGTGCAACCACAAGCAGAAACAAGGTGTCATCCATTCACAACTTAAGATTTTTCATACTGAAACAGATGGCTGAGGATCTTCTTCAAATAGAGTTGTGGTGATGTATCAGTATGCCACATAATACTACTCAACGACAGAAGGCTGAGTAAGTGCTGTTGCAGAGCTTTACAAAGTGAATTCCCATCTCTCCAATGAGATTTATTCTTGCTTGTATTTACAGAAAATGATTAGAGGATTACTGTTGTTCAGCAGAGATCCTGATCCAGGGGTATATGTATCTCATTTATCTTCTGTCGTTGTCAGTTGGTGATCTAATTTGAAAAAAAGGAGAGGTTCAAATGAGGAAAGCAATATTCACATCATATTTTTTAAAAGGGAAATATAGGTACTTTACCAAATAGGCAAAACTGTTCAATTTAAGTTTGAAAGAAAGAGAAGAATGAACTTGGTTCTTTTAACACTTTGACAAACGTGCAAGTGCTTTTTGAAAAAATGTTTTTATGTTAAAGGAACAGTGCCTTCAGGCTTCAGACTGGATGCAAAAAGAAGCATAAACAAATGAGAGATGGCAAAACAAGGAATGGTAAATTGTTAAGAGTGTCATGTATTTGGATCAAGCTTTGAAATTATTTACATCCTGTTGCATTTGTTTAATTCAAGAATCATTCAAAAGTCAGAGTGCGGTAAATAGAGGTTGTGTAAAAAAAAATCGATACAGTATAGTATCGTTAATATTTTGTGTGTTTTTATTTTCTCATGGTCGCTAAGTATCGATATTTTTAATATGATATTTTAGACATGCTTTTTTAATTTTTAACTGCTGAAGGGGGTTGCACATTTCATTTTGAACAAGTTGCATTGTTAATAATGAATGTTCAAGTTCAATTAGACTGAAATACTAATAAAAAGACGGAAGTGAGATGAACAGATTGAGAGTTTTATGTTTATTATGTTGATTTAGTTTAGTGTAGTGGACATAATGTGCAGTGAAAAAGCTTAATCGCAATATATTGTATCGCAAGTCTCAGCGTATCGCAAAAATGTCAAGAATCGCAATAAAAATCGTATCGTGTCTCGAGTATCGCGATAATATCGTATCGTGGGGACACTGGTGAGTCCAACCCCGAGCGATAAATGACCTTTCTTATCTCTGTTGTACTACCTAAAAATGAACTACAGAAACTAAAACGCACAGGATTCACCCCAACAAGCCAATCACCATACTGAAACTGTGAGAGCAAGGTTTTAAAAATTTAAGGTAATGGTTCACAGAAATTAGAAACTGAGTTGAATGTAAGGAATAACTAAAAGAAATACAGCTCCTGCTTAAAGCTAAAATGATTAATGGAAACATGAACAAACCTATAAAAAAACCCACCTAAAAACAAAGATTAACATGTCTTTAAAATGATCTACCATCTAGACACACACTCACAACTGGATAAGGAGTTATAGTTGTGGTATATCAGAAAAAAAAAGGTTTGGAACCACTTTTCTAGAGTAAATTACCAACGACATTATGTGTGTATGTTGTGACAGGGTGCGTGTATGTTTTGCTGTTTTTCACAGGCTGATGTGGTGAGTGTGAGTCCAGGCACACAATACACTGCAACAGTCACAGTATCCTCGTCTTCAGTCATCAGCCCTGGAGTCAGCCGCATGATCAATACCAATGAGAGCGGTGAGAAATGCACATGCTCACATTCTTTGGTTTTGCTGGGTTTGTTTTTTGGTGTCAAAGTTTCGGCAGGTTCTCTTCTGCCCTCTGCTGTTTAACTCACTCCTCCGAAGAACACATGACCGAACACTCAGGGACAGAAATTAGTACAGTAGATGTGTGTGTGTGTGCATGTGTGTGCGTGTCCATGTTTGTGTGTGCGTGTGTGTGTGTGTGTGTGTGTGTCCTCTCTTCTCTGTTTAATTCCTCTAAGGTAACTTAAACCTGGGCTTTTGAACCGCAGGATGAATGGGTCTGCAGTGAATGTCAGTGAAATGCCACTGCTGTGTAAGGCCTTGTTCATCAGAGATCGGCCGAAATCACACACTTACTCACAACCACACACACACATACACGCCCTGATGATCACTCTTACAAGGGCATCGAGAATATCCTTAAACTGATTCTGTGTTCTGTTGGTTTTGGTAAACAAAAGTTTGATATCACATATCGTATTTTTACTGTGATGGACAATAATGTGTTGATGTTGATGAAGAAAATGAAAAGAGTGAAAAGACTGGATGAGAAAAGACACTTACTTCCTAACTCTCTTCCTCACACATGTCCCCTCTGTTCCTCCAGTCCCTGGTCCACCTTCAAGTCTTGAAGGAGAGGCTGTTGGTTCTAACGGTATCCTGCTCTCCTGGACGATGCCATCTGATGCGAAAAATATCGACGGATATGTCATCAGGTAATTCATCTTCTTGGAAAACTTGTCGTGGGTTGTTGTATTGCTAAAACATGAGGAATGACTCCGAAGATGATACATTTTTCAAGACCGAAAAAAAGTATTCAGATCATTTAATTTACTAATAAAATAGTCATAGAAAAATTCAGAACAAATTATTGCCTACCGACATCCTGAATCTTAAATAAAGCTCCTGTCAGCTTTCATATTTTGTTAGTTTTGTGACCCTCGTAAACAAACTGGTGTTTCTTATCTCTTTGCTGATAATATCTTGTACATGCAAAAGTTGAATTATATCGTGAGAAAATCCTACTGCTGTCTTTAACACTTAAATGTATCATGTTCTACGTCTTCTATGTGTGCTGTAACTCACTTATCTGGCAGTGACACACTGTCAGCGGTTACTAGCATTACTGTAAAACATGTGTCTTGTTCCTTTTGTAGGTCATACAGAGTTTAGTTTTATAACCTGTTAAAAACCCTCACAGTGGGTTAAAGTAAAAGTACAGAAGAATTTCCAGCTAAATGTAGCAGAAGTAAGAGGAAAATTACTTGTAATGCCATGTGGCCCCTTTTACAGCTCACTGGTGCTTTAATGTGTTAGCTGGATTTTGATTGTAGTAGATCTGGGTGGCGATTTTAGTTTTCTATCCTATTAAGTATGGGGGAGATTAATTAGTAAAAACATTCTTTTATCAAAGAATTGCAAGAATAGCAGATTTTTAGAACTGAATGAGAAAATCCTCATTAATAAGAAACGGCATTAACAACAAAGAATCGCTAAATATGCCAACATTGCAATATTTACCAAGTGAATTTAATGGAGTAGAAGCAGAGTCTCTCATTCAGCCCCAAACTGTTCATTAATGCATGATGTGAGTTTGAAGATGATGATCTTAAAAAAAATGGTTTCCTGCTTTAGGTACAAGGAGGTGTGTCCCTATCCTGATCCCACCTTCACACAGGTGACCAAGTACCTGGACATACCAGAGACCCTGCTCACTGACTTCACCTCGGGTTCAACTTACCACATTGAGGTTAGAACGTTCAAATGCAAGATTAAAAAAAACTTGAATTCTTGTAAAAATGAAAACCAAACAGAAAATTCTGGACGTCACAAAACACAACAGAGAGTTTAAACAAAAACTGAAAACAAAGGATACAACATACGATTAACCAATGATAGCTTTATATATAGGAAAACAACAGGCGTTTAGGTTGTATTCCCTGATGGGATACTCCATAAACAAATACATAAAAGACCAAATTCATTGAATATTACTGGATGTGAGTGTAGACACGTGAAGTTAAATATTGGAATGCATGCTGTACATATACCTCAGTGTCTCTGGAAACGTGCCTCCTGTATTATCATGTGAATGTGGCTCACTAACTCAGATCCAACAGGACAAGACTTTTCTCTCGATCCGGCTGAATACTGGTAATTGATCTTGATTGCATTATTCATCAGGTAAACAGATCTATGGATCAGCCCTGGCTCTTTCCACTGTCTGTTGTCACTGAGCTTGAATGTGATCGTGCTTATTAGTTTTCAGAATTCATTAACCCACACTGACCTTCATACAAATGGACTCTGAGAGCGACACACACATTGTTATCATAACTGCCCTACTCTATTGTGTGTTTCTGTGTGTTTCTGTGTCAAGTATCGAATTACTGCATCACACCTTAGTGAGTGTTTGTGGCTCAGTAAACCCTGTGCAAAGCTGAGTTCATTATTAAAGTCATCACAGGCTACAAATACCTAACACACGATCAAAGTTATCTTTTATAGTCTTAGCAGTAAAAATCCCTTCAATGTATTCTGAA
Organism: Labrus bergylta; assembly: GCF_963930695.1. NCBI lineage: Eukaryota > Metazoa > Chordata > Actinopteri > Labriformes > Labridae > Labrus > Labrus bergylta. Next base: position 27,445,987 of record NC_089201.1, on the reverse strand, counting down.
ACAAATATCAGTCCTAAAAAATAAGTTTGTCTTTTTAATAATTTTTTTTCTCTCTCGCTCCCTTTAGGTAGCAGCCATTTCTCCAGCTGGAATCGGGGCCTTCAGCAAGTCTTTGTACATAAAGACAGCTGAGTCCCGTGGGTATAAACACGCATGGCCAAACACTTGCATAATGATATATAAGAAAATACATTTTTTACAGATTCAGTTTTTGAGGTTGTATGTACATTTATCTATGTTTGAACCTCCTGCAGCTCCTGGTTTGGTGACCAACTTGACAGCATTCGCTCAAAACCACACCAACGTCATGGTAACCTGGTTCCTACCACACCGCATCAACGGCCTTATCACAAAGTTTGCTGTCAAGGCTAAACACGCCCGTACTGGGCAGACGGTCCGTACATTGGAGGTCAATGCAGAGGACATCATGACCGGAGCACTTCCACACTGCAACGTACTTCATTATACTGTTGCCCTCTGTCGTCATTCTATTTCTGTAGTTCTTTTTTTTTAAGAAACCATAGATGCTACCAAGGCAGAGTAGAAACTACATTGTTGTCTCATGTACTTTTTCTCCATGTGTATGTCCTGTATGGTCGTGAATGTTTAGGATGCAGCAGACATCCTTTCCCGTGCAACTCCCAGTCCCTTTGAGATAACAGCGCCATCATCCCCCATCACCCACTCAGCTGTACCCCCTGCAGCCTCCTGGAGTGTCCCCATATCAGTGGGAGTCGACCAGCTACGACCTTACACTGCGTATCTCTTCGAGGTGTCTGCCTTCACCTCTGACGGAGAGGGACAGATAGCCTCCACTATGGTTCGCATGCCAGAATCAGGTATGGAAAAAAGAAGCATGACAGCAATTTTTTTTGTGTTATTTGATTTACTGCATACAAGTTAATTTTTTTTAAATATTTTTTTTGTACGGCAGCCCCAGAAGACCCGCCACAAAACTTGAATATATTGACTATGACATCCAGATCAATCTCTGTGTCCTGGAGCTCTCCCAGCATCATTACAGGGAAATTTAGCTACATGCTCTACCTTTATGGACCTACAGGTAATTGTTAACAATCTCTCAGACCAACTCAAATGCCTTTATCAACCGTCTCTTACTCTGCCTTTATTCACAGCCAAGCATTACATACTCTTTTGTTTTCACCACAGGATATTTGTATGAAAACAGCACAGGAGACATGCAGTTTTCTTTTACTGGTTTGACCCCCTACACAAGCTATACGGTGGCTGTCCGAGCAAAAGCTGCTGGAGAGGTGGGTCCAGCAGCTGAGCAGGATGTAATTACACCCCCTGAAGGTGAGACCATTCTTAGAGTTATGTCACTACCCCATTTCTTTTTTGGTTTTACAACTAGCTGTCGAAAGGAAACAATATCCACGGTATTTTTTTTGAGTGTGTGTTTGCTTTGTTTTAAGTATGAGTCTATCTTGTCTGTTTGTGTGTAGCACCAAGTGCAGTGCAGGAGTTGAAGGCGGTGGCTGAGGATTCAGTTTCTATCCGTGTGAGTTGGAAAAGCCCTGCCGAGCCCAACGGTCGCATCACCCAGTACAAATTGCAGGTGCTGGCTGAGGAGGTCCTGCTGCAGCATATAACCCTCACCTCAGAAATGGTAAGCCATACATGATTGTACTTGGCAAATGTAATACATAGCAACCATGCCAGAGCCTCCATGTTAATCAAAATCATTACTGTACATATACACATTTTCGGGGGCATTGATCACACTCTCTTGATTGATGTTTGAACAGCCTTTTCACTATGATTTTAATCAAACACTCCAACAACCTAATAAAGAAATATACTGCTTAACGGTGCTTTGCCGTTTTCTCACCCACAGCTTGTTTTAGCAAGCATTTGTAGCCAATGACCTCATGGATTACATTAGCCTTCACTACACTACTGCTGTTTCCACTTCCCTTTAAATGCTAAAAGAAGAATTCTAAAGTTAGAGGCTCCATTAAAAAAAAACAGCCTCCATCTAAATGCAACCCGCAAGCCTTGTCCACTGATGTCCACTGATTCAACTCGACATTGTTTTAAGGGGCTGATGAGTCAAAAGTATTGAGTGCGCTTTACACTGCACCCAATCAGAAGGAATCAAAATCAGCAGACAGAACGTTAATACAACTTTTCTTCCTTCAGAACGCAACTGGTATGTATGAGGATGATACCCAACCTCCTGATGTCCCGAACAATCCAAGGCGTAAGAGGAACGCCGAGCTCAGTGAGATGACGTCCGCGCCGACTTTTACAGCAACTCTTTCAGCTCGCAGACTGCCCACCGCGGTTACTGCTTCCGCTTTCACACGTTTCTGGCTAAGAAGCGCCGACCACATTACTAACACTGAAGATCAACCAGCTGCTGACTCCATGATCTCTGATGATTCCAGCATCACTTCAGTCACTTCTTTAGCCGCTAACAGCGAAGATATTCAATCTACCGTAGTGACTGCTGCATTTTCTTTTACATCTGTGCCACCTGCTTCACTTCCACCCTGGCTTACAAAGCAATCAAATTCTCAGGATATGACCTCAGACTCCTCACAATTGGCTCTGACCCCGGGCCAGCTCCGCATATCCACACATGATGCATCCATAACAGGACACTTTTCAACACGCATTGCAGCAGCCTCTGGTAGCACAGGTGGGAGAGCACTAACACTAAACACCGCTTCTCTTAAGCCCCGATGGAAGGATTTTTAAATTGTATGATTCCTGTGTGTGTGCATACTATGTCTTCTATAACCATTTGTGTTTGCATGAATGCTGTAGGCGTGACAGTGAGAGAGGAGGTGATGGACGTTCTGTCTGAGGAGCTGTCTTACCTGGTGGCAGATCTGAATCCCTTCACTGAGTACACATTCAGGGTCACTGCGTCTACCACTGTGGGAGAAGGTCCTGCGAGGGACATTACTGAGAAGACAAGGGAGCAGGGTGGGTGGTCACATGTCGCTAAAAAACGCGACAACTAAAATAGAAAAACTATGACAAGCCCTTGAAATGTGACTATCCATTTTTCGATTTTTTTTCATACTGTGTGTGTTGTTTAGTCCCTAGCTCGGTGCTGGAAGTGTCTTATCAAAACATCAGCTCCACATCCATACTAGTGACCTGGGTGCCACCTCTTAACCCCAATGGGCTGATCACACATTACGCTGTCTATGGCCTCAACCTGCGCAGTAATCAAGCCCTGCAGTGGGTTTCTGACACCACCAGCATACTGATAACAGGTAAACGCCTTTCGCTGCACACGTCTAGGCAGTCATTGTGATATTTGTTATGATACAAGTGTGATACTCATGTAAACCGTCTGTGACTGATAGATCTGGACAAATATACTGGTTATAAGCTACGTGTAGCTGCGTCTACAGCTGTCGGAGAGAGCTCTCTGTCTGAGGAAGACGACATCTTTGTTTACACCTTAGAGGATGGTATGTGCTCAACTCAAACACAGATGATAAATAGTGCCATAAAAAGAAAATTGTAGTGTCGAAAAACATAAATAGTGACACAGTGTGCTTACAGATACGTGTTTTTCAATTACCTATCAATCCAGTCATATAATTCAATGAAAAATAACTAAATTATTCATTTTTAACCCTCGTTCAGAGCCCGACTCCCCTCCCGTGGACCTCATGGTGGATGACACCAGCCCCTCCACCGCTACATTGACCTGGTCCTCACCTGAGAAAGCCAACGGAGTGATCCAATATTATGAGGTCATGTATGAGAACGAGTCCTACTCCGCGTTGATGAACACGACCTCTAACACGGTCACTCTGATCGACCTGAAGCCGTTCTCACACTACAACGTATCTGTGAGGGCGTACACGCGCTACGGCCACGGCAACCAGACATCAGAAATATTATACCTGCTGTCCGGAGAGGACGGTACGTTGACGGATATGCACCCACCTTGGCCAAAACACACATTTTGAAAAAAACATGTAGTGACGACATCCATTCACTGTGTTCACGTGGCATCCATTCCCCTGTGACATCACGATCAGGGGGGGAATGCTGCTCAAATGCTGCTATAAAGTGGTGTTTGCTGTGTTGAAGGTTGTAAATCATATAAATGTTGGGAACCTGATACATTTTTATCATTAAAGGGCATGCCTTTTTATTAGAAATTGGAAATTGCACCCTATTTTCAGATAAGACAACATATTTGCTTGAGATTTGACAGAGAAGAATCAGCTAACATCAGAATTCAATCCATGTCTACCTACAATTACTGTTAGCTAGTTAACTTTAGAGTTAGCAATAAAATCAAGCCTTACCGATTGCGTTATGTACAACAGCATTAACAAATGCTAATGCATGTCAGGAAGTGGTTGTTTACCGACCTTTACTGGTTTCTAACAGTAGATATTTAAGTTATTGATATATTGTTAGCTTGATTGAACATCTGTGACAGGTGAAAAAAAAAGATTAAACTAACTAATTGGAAGCTAGCATTGGTTCATTGCTAAGATTAGCTGTTGACTTTAAGGGGGTCAGCCCTATGTTCCCACAGCCCTATGTTCCCACAGCCCTATGGTCCCACAGCCCTATGTTCCCACAGCCCTATGTTCCCACAGCCCTATGTTCCCACATTTCTAAGAATTTTCTCAAAATTAGGCCCTATATTCCCACAGGATAGGGTAAGGGTTAGGGTAAGTTACTCTAACTTTAACTGATACAAATTTATGAAAAAGGACTAATTTTGAGAAAAACTTTAGAAATGTGGGAACATAGGCACGCTCCCGACTTGAGATAGCTGTAATGAGCTGATCAGTCCCAAAAAAAGATGTTATACCTTTAAAAAGCGCTGTTTTCACTATTCAGTATTTTAAGTTACTGATCACATTACAAAGGTTGAATACGTAACAATAAGACAGATTCACTATTTTCATATGACTTGCACACCTGGAATACAGTAGAACAACATTTCAGCTTCCCTGTGTGATCATAATGCCTGACGGAGATGGCTGACATGTGAACATGGTGAAAAGAGCAGATTTTTAAAGTGCATATTTGGTCTGTTTTCTTTTCCAGTCCCCGGCAGTCCTCCTTATGGTGTGGCTTACGAGTCGGTCAGTCCCAGCGAGGTGAACATAACCTGGCAGCCCCCTCTGCTACCTAACGGAGTGATTACCCACTACAGCCTGGAGCTTTGGAATTCAAGTCACTACTTGAACTTCACCTCACCAACCAACAGCCTCCACATCACACACCTGAGGAAGTACGCACACTACCGCGTCACGGTGCAAACGCACACACGTGTCGGGCCCGGGAACTACAGCAGCGAGCCGCTCAACATCACCACACTGGAGGATGGTGAGAGAGAGAGGAGGGGAATGGAAAAGGGAGGGTTTTTGAGTTTTAGTTGCAGCACCCTGCATGGTTACATCATTGCTGAGCTCAAGGGTGTCTGATTAAATCTGACTTTTTCTCTCCTCGTTTCCTCCTCACTTACATTTCTCTGTTTCAGCTCATGCTTAACAGTGTTACATAACAGGTTTTTGTCGCCGCCTGGCACTCGTGTCTTCCATCAGGACTGAGCAGTGCAAACAACAGAGTCATTAAAACTAAACAGTCTTTCTTTTCAGCGCAGTATTCCCTCTGGCTCGGTCCTGAGACTGAGGTTCTTATTTGCCCGGTGCAAATATATTAAAAAAACACTCATCACTTCAGTTTCTATTTAAAAAGTCAGTCTACGGTCTGCTTTGTGTTACTGGAAAGTCTTTCTCCTGCAATCTCAGCTCCAGACACGCCACCTCAGTTCCTCCGGGCCACAAAGTTGTCAGACTATGAGGTAGAATTGTCATGGCAACCGCCACCTGAAGCCAATTCAAAAGTACTCTACTACATTGTCAGAGTTTGGTGAGTATCACAATTTGACCATCTCTGCAAAAAAAGAAAATAAAAGACATCACAGCATGCTTTCTCTCTTTGTCAGGAATGAAACAACTGAGCTGTGGCAGAATGTAACTCAGACATCTGTGGTTATAAACGTAGACTCACAGAGCCTCTACAACGCCTCTGTGTCCAGCTGGACCAGGCTAGGAGACGGAGGGGTACTGATCTACATCAGCTTTACCACCACTGACGCAGGTGTTTGATGCTCGGTGAAACAGTTTTGACAGACAGCTTCATCGTCCTCACATACAAAATATTTAGATTTTTTTCTAACTTGTCTGAATGTTTGTCTGTGTCCTTTCTGTCTTTGCCTCCTTACTTGCAGAACCATTTGACCCCCCGCAGAATGTGACTTTTGTAAATGTGACCGCCTCCTCCGTCACCTTGCTGTGGCATCCACCCACTGAACCCAATGGCATCGTTGTACTTTACACTATTTTCTACTCTGATAACAACACTGTGAATATGCAGGTGAGTCACATACGGCTGAATGAACCTGTACTAATCAATTTTGTATTATGATTTAAAATATCTGTATTTTGATAAATTGGTTAAATTGAGATTCAACATCTCTTCTTCCAGAGAAACTTGTCAAGATTGGCCAATCATTTTATTTTATTTTTTTAAATAGTTCACATCAAAGTAGAAAGAGGCACATATGTGGAAGTATTTAAAAACCAGGGAAGATGATTAATACCAAAACAGAGCTAAAAGGAGAGGATGTACGACTGCCATTTGTCAGTTAAACCTGATGAATATGTAAAAAGTTAATTAAAAAGCTATGAGTTAGTCAAAGCTAATTGCTAAAACATTCAATAAATAGATAATGGTGGCTGTTTTGTTGTGCAGATTCCATAGGATCAAAATATCAGTACTGCTCTAACATATCTAAATTACTTAGAGGACGAAATCTTAAATGCTTTTGGTAGACTAACACCTGAAATTGTTTGGTTATCCATTCATATGTAACCTCTCAGTATAAAAAAATGAATACTGCTCTAATTTAAAGAGTAAGAGTTACCTTAAGAGTCTTTTTTTTATCTGCAGAGAGTTCCTGTTTCCACATTACCTGCCCCGGCCTCTCCTGGTTCAGCCCTCTCCTACACTCTGACCCGGCTGGTTGGGGGCACAAACTACTCCCTGTGGATGACCTCCAGCACCGTGCAGGGGGACGGAGGGGTCCGGAGTGATCCGATAATCATCTTCTTACCGGAGGACGGTCAGTCATTCAATCACACACACCTACATACAGTTTTAGAAATGAGTTCAAAGAAATAGACATAACAATTAAGTGCTGCATATAATTACAACACACAGAGAGGATTACTGCACACAGTGACTCAGAGTCTCGCTGGTCACACGTCTGCACACTTTTTTCAAAACTCTTTAACTTCCTACTAAAAAATTACATAAAGACGATGTAGCTTTCAGCCTGCTAGTTAAAGGAGAAAACAGTCCGTCTGTCCAACTGGCCTCTGACACTTTGCATCAAAGACAGCCAGTTTGTGTTTCATTTTACGATGCATGATGAACGTTCAGATAAATCAATCAAAAGAGAGAGGGGGAAAGAGAAAGAAAGAAAGGGCAGAACCATTGTATCATGTCATACAGAACAATTAAAAAAGCTTCATGCTCATTGAGAAAGGTTATTTTGTGACAGAATAAAAGCAGAAATTGTATTGTTACAATGGAAACTCAAATTTGAATAGTCTGATATATTTAGTCATGCTTTTTGCATCCTCAGAGTAAAAAGTGAAGTGAACATAAAGCTTATCTCTTTTTATGTGATTTTGGGAAAAATGGTGCAGACAGCTGCCACAGACTTTGTCACATATTTGTCTGTTGATTTTAGTTTTGAGTTCTTCTTGTCGACATTTTGCTTGTGAAGTATTCTCTGTCTCTGAATGATTACTTGTCATACTGACTCTGTATCTCTGCCTGTGCTCTAGCTAGCTGCTCAACTCTCAGCCAAGTATCGGAGCTCCAGGACACCTTGTCTCTCTCGTTCTGCCAAGCCCAGCGGGGGGGTTCACTCCCCTGGGCCTCAGACCCCCACACACACCCGGCCCCTCACATCCACTCATTCATCATTTTTTTACCTCCCCTTTTCCCTTCATCTCCCCCTTTTTCTACCTTGTTTACCATGTGTTATTTTTGGAGACACCAAGACAATGAACAGGCTGAGTATTTTCTCTTCAACTGCTTTCTTCCCTGATGTAAAAAGTTTCTCTTCATATTATTCTACCTGTCTCTGAAGGAGCTCTTAAATGTCCTTGATGTTGTTTTTATGACTGTTTACTGTACTGTTTCACATTGCTTTTTTTGCTGAATTAATGCCATGCCTTATTGTTCTACTTGATGTGCTGTTGTTTGTGTTTTGTTAATCACAACCATGCTGCCAATGGTTATGACAGATAATGATGATGACTGGTGTGCTGTTCATTTCCCCTAAAGTGTCAAGAGTGTGTTGGTTGATTGCTTTCCTAATTTACATACTCATAATAGGCTTTTAACCGGCGTTGTCACTTGGGTTTAATATTAGTAACGTTGGTTTTACTTGTCTTCCTTTTCAGTGCCAAGCGACTCGGTCAAAAATCTGTCGGCTCAGATCTTCAGCTCCACGGCCATCATCGTCAGCTGGGACCCTCCCCTTGAGCCCAATGGCCGTCCCTACTACCTGCTCACCTTACAGGAGGCCGGCATCATCCCAAACGTATCCGTCCAAGGGGCCCCGGCTGTCAACAAGACCATCAAGCATACCACGACTGACACTGTCTTCCTATTCACCAGACTCAGGAAGTATTTCCCTTATGTGTTCACTGTTACCCCTGCAACTGGTGCTGGCCCTGCCTACAACCATACCAGCACAATGGACCTGAGAACAGACGATGATAGTGAGTTTATCAACAACATACGTCATCCGATGGTGTATCATTCTTTAACTTGTTTTGATACTGACATGTCTGTATGTTCTTCAGTTCCTAGTTCTGCTCCATTGCTGGTATCCACCAGGAATCTGTCATCCTCCTCTATCAGAGTGGTCTGGAAGCGCCCTCTGGAGGCCAACGGCGAGATAACTGAGTATACCCTCACTCTCATTGGCCCAGGAGGATCCAACACAACCCAAACCCCCAGCACCATGTCCATTCTTACCGACCTACTGCCATACACCGCTTATAATCTCACTATCACTGCTGCAACTCGCAAAGGCTCAGGGCCTAACCTGCTGCTGCAGCTGCACACTGATGAAGGAGGTTTGTTTTTGAAGATGAAGATCCTACTGAGATGGTATTTATGCATGCAAGTAATTTTTTTAAATACACGTTCTTCCTCTACCTTTCAGGCCCCATGTCCCCTCCTCGTAACCTGACTATTTACAACCACACTGCCGTCTCTGTGTGGCTGAGCTGGGAGCTGCCCCTGGAGCCCAATGGAGTGGTGATACAGTACGGCTTCAGGATCCGAGACCTCATCACACACACTGTCACACACAGGGTAACGTTAATTTCACACACCAAAAGCTACTCCACAATAATACCAGCGCACACACCGTCACACTCTCCAGAGCCCCACTCAGTAAGAGTACACACTGCCACACAGAGGGTAGCTCTAATTTCACACCTCAAATACCACTCAGCAGTATTATTACACACACACACACATGTGTGCTGATACAATAAGATGTTATCGACTCAATGAATCACCGCTGGATGATTTAATCTCGGTGATTCCCTAAGTGGGGCGTGGGACCCCTAGGGGTGGCCCAGGGTTATGACAAGTGAAAACAAACGTTTTTCACTTATCGTGAGTCCTCTCACAAAAAGCAGGGCAAATTTTGTCAGAGGACTTCCAGGTGAATGTAAGGCTGAAACTGCATTAATACCAGACATCACACATTTAGAAGTTTCATGGTGCAGAATCACATTTAATTAACTTCCTCCTGAAAAGTTGCTTATTAGTTTGTTCATTTTGTTGTCACAAACTGAACTGCCATTCTGTACTTTTTGCAGCCAATGTTTATGGTAATATTAAAAAAATATATGAATTTGTTAGCAGAGCACTTGTTGACAGTGTGTCTAGTGTGTGTCAATATGTGTTGCTGTGTATAGTGACAGTTGGGAGGGCAAAATCGGCCCGGCAGAAAAAGTTTTTAACTACTGTCCTATGTGGCATTTTTATCCGTGTGTGTGTGTGTGTGTGTGTGTGTGTGTGTGTGTGTGTGTGTGTGTGTGTGTGTGTGTGTGTGTTTGTGTGCACAAATATAGAATTCCTCAGGTCCTTCAACAACAGAGTATCTATCAGGCTTCAGGCCTCATAGCTCCTATGAGATCAGTGTTTACAGTTACACCAGGGTGGGCCATGGGAATCAGTTCAGCAGCCCAGTGACCTTCAAAACTAATGAGTCAGGTAACGTAAACAACTTCTGCTGGACAACCAATGTCATTGAGGTGCTCAACATTTGTGATTCAAAATTGATTGTCTTACAAACCAAAAGTATTTTTCAAATCAATGTCATAACCCTTTTATATATCGACTGCCTATTTCTTTCTAAGATATCTTGAAAAAGAAAATAAGAAAAAAAAAAACACAAAAGTGGACCTGACAGCGTCCCATAATGATGAATAAAATGTCTGGACTCATTTTAGCCACAGTAATCTCCAAAAGCACTCAGCCAACCACTCAGCCTGTTATGCCCGAGTTCAAATGTTTCCAGCAGAGTACGAGCAAAATTAAAAACTGATAAAGTCATCTTTTTAAAAACAAAGTTTATGGCTGTTACTTCAACCTGATTCAAATAAAGGCATCCTATTACACATTTCCTGATGCTTGTGTTTTGGTAATAGCGCCACACATCCAGTAAGTTCTGCTCCTTTCACAAAGGATGCAAACTAAAAAATAGATGACAATGTTGAAAACATCTTATTTAAAAAAAGAAAAACATCATTGTTTTTAATTCTACAATCTGAGCCAGAGAAGTTAAGTTTGAGTCTTTTGTTCAAAAGCACATCTTTATGTCATTGTTAAAACTCATCAGTATGGAGCTAGACAAGGCTCATGTTATCTCAGTTGCAGCTGGTGATTATTGCAGAATTCCTGGCTATGCAATCAAAAGTAAATAAAAGGTGGTAGTGATTGTTAGTAAAAAAATAATAATAATAATAATTTAAGACATATTACAAATCAGTAAAATTGTCTACATTCTGCTCATTTGCCTTTTTGTGTGCAAAGACTATTTGTTCATGATGAAATAAAGTGAAATACTAAAATGAAAGTTAGTTTTCTTCTCCTAAAGCGACTGTAAGTATGCAGAATAATAAAGCTAATGCTAGAATCACTTCTCTGTGTTCAGTGTCTGACGCTGTGGGTAACCTGTCTTGCTCCGGTGTCAGCTGGGATTCAGTTCAGCTGTCTTGGGAACCTCCAGCCAAACCTAATGGGCAGATTCTTTTTTATGAGATTCTTCTGGAGGTAGACTCACAGTCCTACACACACCAGGCTCCCATACCAGAGTACACCGTGATGGGGCTTTTGCCAGACCAGGAGTATGCACTCACAGTGACTGCAGTGAACTCTGCCGGACCTGGAGACAGTGTAAACTGTACTGCCGCCACTCTTTCTGAATCAGGTCAGCAGGTCTAATATAATGTGCAGCATGTTGGGTTCTAATTTCTAATAAAAATTAATGAAGAAAAAAACACTCAAATCAATCCTCTTTTTCTACCTTTACAGCCCCTGCTGCCCCTCGCTTCCTCACCGTCTCTCAGATCACAACAAACAATGTGACACTTTGGTGGGCGCCGCCGCTCTCTATTCCAGGCCTGCTGAAAGAGTACCACATCATTGCACAGCTGCTTTCCACTGTTTGTGAACCAAACATGCTGACTACTGCACAGCCAGACCCAGAGGACGAACTGACCCCAGACTGCGTGGACTCTGAGTCCTCGGTGTCGTCGAACGCTTCGGATGGCACAGAAGAGAACCACAGCGTCACACTTCAATCGCTGGCTAAATACAGATACTACCGCTTTAAAGTGGCAGCTGTGACCAACGCTGGGGTTGGAGAATATACTAACTGGAACTATGCACGCACCCTGGCTGGAAGTAAGAACATGGCAGTGGTGATATGACCTTTCTTTCTGTTGCCAGGGGAGACCTGCTGGTTAGTCTGACTGTGTCTGACCTCTCCTGGTATTTCAAAATATGCAGTGAAGTCTTTGGTACTTTCACTTGGACGCTGGAGGAATATCTTAAAATGAAGGCCGATTGTTTGATGAATATTAGATCATTTAATTTAGTAATACAACATGTGTTATTTAAACAGATTATTTCTTCTAAAAGCACATTTAATTTAAAAAATAATTAATATATATTTTGTTTTTACAGATAAAAGTCACAAAGTGCTTTACTCCGATAAAACATAAGTGCATTTTAAAAAAAAGAAAAAGAAAGGGTTGCCAGATACAATTTAAAGTGAAATGTTGAGTTTATTAAAAAGACGTTGATAATTAACCAAACACCTGTCTAAACAGATGTGTTTTTGCCCTCTTCATTAAAGCATCTATAGATTCTGCAGAGCACTCATAACCATTCTGTGTTTGTCCTCTCTTCCCCCCTCAGACCCTGATGACCCTCCTCGTGACCTGAAAGTGACTCGCACCTCCAACAGCCTTCGCATTGAGTGGGACACTCCAGCTGTTCTCTCTGGACCGACCTCATATCTCGTGCAGGTGAAGTTTTTGTTTTTTTTCCCCGGACATGCACCCAAAAGTAGTCAATATGCAATTGCTCCGACTCTTGCTCACTTAATACTAATTCTTTCCCTGAACTCAAATGTGTTACCAGGTTGAGGGTTCTGATTTGAACATCTCAACGGTTCGAGCTCCGGGAGAGTTGATGACCGTCGTTGTGACTAACTTAACCGCTTTCACTCGTTACTATGTCACTATCACTGCCTTCACTGGTCCCCTGGAGCACGCCGCTGGGGACGGGAAGGCCATCGGACCGATTGAGTTTCAAACACTGGAGGAAGGTAGGAAGACATTTAAATGCTGTAGCACCTCCAGCTGCTGCTTCCAACGTGTAACTCTGACCAAAAAAAATCTAAAACACTTCAATTTTTTTGTCTTGTATCATTTCTACTCTTTACCCAGAACCCAAAGACCCTCCCAAGAATGTGATCTTATCGGTTATCCCAGAGGAAGTGAACCGTGTGAAGGTGACTTTTGCCCCTCCAGAGGAGCCCAATGGAAACATAACAGACTACTTTGTGTATATCTATGAAAAGGGCCGGCTGGTGAAGAACACCAGCCTTAACATCACCCAGAGAGATCAAAACATGCTTACTGGAGTCATAGAGGGCCTGAAGGGAGGACACAGCTACAGTATACAGGTGAAGAACATGCACAAATCACACACATACAGGCATGCACATTCAGATTTACTCTAAGTGGCTGCACAGCTAAAGGTGCAGAAGAATCAACCTTACAACCTTTGGCCTTTTTTTTTTATATAAATTGACTCCTGTTTGGTTGTTTGTTCCTGTTTGTAGATTTCAGCAAAGAACGGGGCAGGTAGAAGCCCACCGAGCCCGCACGTCCAGATCACCACAGGGATCAAAGGTAAGAGTCTCTTTTGTGTCCCCCATTATGCAACCATGTTGTTTTTCTCTTTCTTGTGACAACAGTGTCCAATAGTAAAAGACTTTTTAACAGAACAGCAGCGTGTAGGCTTTCTCTGACACAGCAAGAGTAGCTCAGTTTTAACCAGATGTGTGCTGTGGGATGTGCAGGTATTTCTTCTCAGGTTTTTGTAAATGCAACAAACCAAAAGGCGCATCTTTACACATAATGTCTTCATATAATATCCTCTGTGTGTGTGTGTTCCTGTGTGTGTGTGTGTGTGTGTTTTTTAATGCGTGTGTGCGTGCTCCTCTGTGTTCACACGTGCGTGTTTTCTAGCACCGGCCAAGCCAACCCAAAGACCCCAGGCAGTGCTGGGCCATGGAGGGGTTGCTATGGTAACCCACAGGAGTATCACCATCCGCATGCCTGCCTGTTTCTATAGTGACGACAATGGACCAATCACAAAAATCCAGGTCATCGTAGCCGAGTCAGGGGGTATGACTCTTCAAAAACATTGACAGCTATCGCTTTTTAGTTGAACACACTTTGGGTATTGGTTGTGTTTTGTTTTTTTTTGCTTCAAGGCCTCAAGCAGAAACTTGTCTTACAGTACGTTATCCGTTCTAAGATTGACACAAAATGAGCAAAAGCCAAAGGGCTTAACGTCAGCGTAAATTTGAATCACTCCCCCGTGCGATACCTTCCTTATCTTACTCCCCTCTCGTCACAGTGAAGGACATGCTGAACCTGACCAACTGGAAGAATGCTTTCTTTCTCCGTCCTGCCCCATACCTGACTGACAAGGGCTTCCCCAACCCGCCGTGTTTACTGAGGGACGGGGCATCACACCCGGATACACACGACAGAGCCGGTCACAGAGTGTCCAGAGACGTCCGGCCTCAAGTGAGATTCAATCAAACTACGTCAGGAGCGTACGTGATCGGAGGGAATGATGACTGCTTGAAGGAGAACAACACTGACAATTTGTGCAATGGACCTCTGAAGCCAAACACAGTCTATGTGTGAGTGCACCACACACTCAACAACCTATAAAATGTTGTGCATGTATGTATCATATTATCATGCTGACACTAGATTGTTTTTTTTTAATCAGGTTTAAGTTTAGAGGAACAAACATCAATGGCCAATCCACAGATTCTGAGTACTCTGAGCATGTCAAAACTGCAGGTATTTATATTCAACCCTGTCTTACTCTACATTAAAAAGTAAGAAAATAACCTGTTTACTTTGTTTTATCAGCTTTGGTTGATCTTTGTCTGTGTTGTGTTGTCTATTTCTCCCCGCTCTTTGTAGTGGATGGATGGCTGACCAGAGATGAGCAGATCATTCTGGGGGTTCTGCTCTCCTTCTTCTTATCTGTTTTACTCATCATGATCATCTGTGGCTCAGTCAAGTAAGATAGGATCAGACAACATTATTACATTACATTAAGTACAAATATACACTTGCATTTCAAAGTTATCCAAAAATCTAACATCTTTTTTCTAATTATTAACATTTTTTTATGAACCTTGTAATTCATCATTATGCTTTATTGGCACGTCAGGATCCATCAGCGCAAGAAAGAGGGTGGTACCTACTCACCCAGAGAGGCTGAGATCATAGAGACCAAGTGTAAACTGGATCAGCTGATCGCTGTGGCAGATCTGGAGCTGAAACAAGAAAAACTCAACCGGTGTGTGTTTTACTTTCATCTTAAAGTGTGTAACTTCATGAAAAATAACACACACACACACGGTTTTTGGCTGCCAAAACTTGGAGCAGCTTACATTGATTTTGCTGCTCCAGACGGAATCTTATTCGCATAGAAAGAAAATATATTGTCTCTCTTCTGCAGCCAACTTGATGTGCACACCGTGACAGCGCGACATCTTTTCGAGTTGTAGTTAGTGCAGAAAATAGAAGCAGCAGCACTGTAGAACAAAACAGCATCATTGAAGCTTTATAGTTTATTCAGTTCTCTGCAGAACAGACATCCTGTCTACATCTCCCCAACCATCCTCTCTCATATAAAGTCAGTGTCACACCTTTTGTTCTTTTTTTATGCACAAGCCGTTGAACTGTTAACAGGTGCAACAACCACTACAGCAAGATGCAAAGGGAATGTCAGTGTTAGTTTTGGTTTTAAGAAGCCCCCTCCTTATGAATAAGATAATGTAGGAACTACAGAAAAGAACATCTTTTAATATGAGCATTAGAGAAATGTTGTATTTTTATTCACCACCATGGTATTACATTCAGTACAATATGATGGATCACCCAGTGATTATATAAAGCCTTCTGAAACCCTCCTTCCCCCACTTCTGAAGATTAGCCTCATAATGACAAAACATGAAAACAAACTAAAAATAGAGGGGTCCATGTAGGTGTGAAATGTGTCTGGAAATGGATTCATTAAAACCATAAAACCCACAAGAGAGAGAATAAGATGTGAAGCACCAAATAAAAGTGTGTCCTCTCGTCGGATAGCTCTCCCTTATCTCTTTTCTGTAAAAGCTCCCTGCTTGGGCAAATATTTATCTGTGTCTATTAGATAATTTGTGCTCTGTTTCACTTATCTCAGAGCAAAGCTTGTTGGTTTTTCACAATAGCATGTTGTGCTCACATTTAAGCTGCTTCACTTGTCTTTTTAGTTCACATTAATACTGTACATACCACCTGTCTTAACACAATGTTAATGTAACACTCTTCTTCTTACTTGCCACATTTCAAATATCTTTTCATGCACAAAAAACTTTTGCATTGACCTGCCTTGGCTTTGTTTTTCTCTCACTAAGCACTTTTCTCTCACCAGGTATTCTTCCTTCTTCTTTAGGCGGAAAGAGATTTATGTGATCCAGTAAGTTGATCTTTTTGGCCTCTGTGTGTGCATCACTTTATGCTTTCCATCTTTTATACGTCGCTCTGTGTGCCACTTAATGTTATCTATTTAAGCGTATACCCTCCATCTGTGTTGTTTATCAAACCTTTGGTTGAAATGGACTGAAAGAATCGGGAACATCAGTATTTTTACTCTTCCTACATCACTGGCGGAGGTAGCGGAGCTGTGCTCACACTCCTCTCCTTGAGACCATTTTAATTTGTTTACCCACTCACTATCTTGAAATTGCTTGGAAGGCTCAGCTATCTTAGGGAACACCAACAGCACGCTTTATCACTGGCTAAGGATCTGCGTAGCTACAAGTCCTCAGGAATGTAAAGAAAAGAGTCGGGAGGGGGAAGCCGTATGACTCACTCAAGTTTGCTGACGTCAAATTATTCCATTAGAATGAAACATCAAAGTCAGTGTTCGTATTTAATCTAGTGGATATGATTACAAACAGTTGAACATGCATGGAGGCTACAGTCCTCAGCACAGCGAGCGTTGGTTCAAATCCGACCTTGGCCCTTTGCTGCATGTCACTCCACACTCTCTCCTCCCGACATTGCCCGTCTCTCTTCAGCTGTCATATCAAATAAAGACAAAAATGGCCAAAGAAAACTTAAACTCTTTAAACCCACTTTGGTTTAACGTACATTCTTTGCAAAACGAATCACTCAATCTGTCACTGACAGAATATCCACAGTGTGGACTGTGATTATTGACTTCATTTGTTTATCTTGTTTAATGCTCGTTGTCTTTTATTGTGCAGGTTGCTCAGCTACCGGAAATCATTGAAGTAAGTCATCCTGCATGAAATAACGTGAACATGCTCGCACACAGAAGCTGCAACCTGCACATTATTGTTACATGTTGTAACCTTAAAAACGTTTTGTTGTAGAGTTCTGTCTCTGTGTCTCATGTTCTCTGTGTTTCTCGGACAGGCCTGTGAACAAGAAGTCTTTTCTGCAGCATGTAGAGGATCTTTGTAACAATGACAATTCCAAGTTCCTGGAAGAGTTTGCTGTAAGTGTTGGCCTGTAACCTGTTAATCAAAGATCACAGTAGAGAAAAAAGAATAGACAATTCCATAGAATTGACAAAAAGTATGAAGTCTGCTATTGGTAGAAAAGGTACAAATAAAGGAGAGTGCTGGACAATGATTGCAAATCGAATCAATACAAGCTTAATTCTTGTTCAACACCAAAAGGGGCCAAACACATTTTTTAAATCGGCATGCATAGAGAGAAAAAACAAAAACAGCAGCTGCAAAAAAGCTAAACCTACCCTTGTCTAAAAATACACAATGCTTTTCTTTTTTCATCAATACCAAAGACATAGTCATTACAAACTGCAGACATCTGAAACACGAACATGTAATTATCTACCAGCTGAGGGACCTGTGGCACTTTCTTGAAAGAAATTGCTTGACAACTCATATTTTAAACATTAAAATAAGAACTCAAATCGTTCTCTTTTCTCAGTTGCTTTGGGCACATTTGTAAAAGTTCTCAGCAATGACGATGGGTTACACAGGACAGCTCATACATGTAGTGAAACACTTGAGTTTAAGTGCAGAATGCTGAAACTCACCCCACACTGTACCACACGTTTTTTTCTGAAGTTGTTTTAAAGTGAAAAGTCTGAAGATGGTGATATTATGAGTCCAGGTTTTCACATTCCACTTTGTAAAGCAAAAGAGCAATTGGATTTGCATCTCAAGTGAGAAAAAACATTTCGGGAAGGGTACAGAAAAAACTGACAATTAACAGAGCATTTCACAAAAGTAGAAAAGTAGCCTCTAAATACCAAATAATCTTTCTGGGAAAACAAAGCACTGGCCTGCTTTAAGTGAAAAATAACAACAGTTAACAAAATAAAGCAAAATAAAGTTTGTGTGATCAAAATCACCAATGTAGACAAATCAATGAATTTTTTATTCGGAAATAGACACAATCTTTTTTTAAATCAAGAAATATAAAACCAATCATTGATCACAATGTAGACAATTTGGCTTAGGCATTTTAGGAAATGTGCAAAGCAACAAGTAAATTGGAAGTGCTTTTTCTCAACTGTAATCATCAAATTGAGCCATAGTAGAAATGGGAAACTGTGAGTCTCAGATCTAACTTGAAGCATTTTGTTTTAACAAGGTCCTGACTTTTTAAATGCATCTGTTTCTGTGTAAAAAAAAAAAAACTGATGCATCATATCTTCACAGGAGCTCCCAAAACTGCTGCAGGACCTGGCAACCACAGACGCTGACCTGCCCTGGAACAAATCCAAAAACCGCTTCCCCAACATCAAACCTTGTGAGTGGTCTGGCTGGATGAAAAAAAGTGTTCTGCTAACTGCAGTATTTTTAGTTAAAAAAAACAAAACAGGCCTATCTTCTTTCTCAGTTTTGCTTTTTGCCCTTCACCTACATGATGTGCGTGTAACCACCTCTTTTTCTCTGCTAACTGCGGTATACCACAATTATTTTTGTATATGAGCAATTACCGGTACTTGAACTACAATTACAAATGCATATTCATGTTTTTCTAATAAGCTTTTTTCTTATTTCACTGTGTGTCCAGACAACAACAACCGAGTGAAACTGCTGTCAGAACCGGGCACTGCAGGCTCTGACTACATCAATGCCAGCTTTGTCTCAGTGAGTACCTGGGGGGGGGGGGGGGGGTCGCTTCCACTTGAGTCATGATCAGGTTGTGAGAGTTGTTATGCAGGCATGAGACATTGTTGCAATCAGAGGCGTTTGTTCCATACAATTTCCTGTCCTTTTGTGTGTTCCTTCAAAAAGAGAGATTTTGCCAAAGATAATGTAAAGTATGCTGTACGTCGCAAATATAACCTCCCTCTCTTCTCTTTTTTCCTCTGTTTCCAGGGCTACCTTTGTCCCAATGAGTTCATCGTCACCCAGGGTCCTCTGCCTGGCACTGTGGCAGATTTCTGGAGGATGATCTGGGAAACGGGAACTCACACCATCGCCATGCTCACACAGTGTTACGAGAAAGGCAGAGTGCGTCATGAGATATTTGTCACTGTTATGAAATAAGATTCAGAGGAAGCATACCAGGATGATTTTTATCTGCTAGGAAAAGCTGATGTTGGTGTGTATTTGTGTGCGTTTGTGACATTTCAGATTCGGTGTCATAAGTACTGGCCAGAGGACAATAAGCCAATGTCCGTGTTTAGTGACATTCTCATCTCCAAAGTGTCAGAGGAAGTCTTTCCTGACTGGACTGTCAGAACCCTCAAAGTAGAAAAGGTGACAAAGCTTTAACATATTCTTTGAATGTACGTACTCTTCACTCTGAAACTCCCAAAAACACACACTAAATACTTCATTAAATACATTAAATACTTCATTATTCACTAATTTACCAACTAGCCTTGTGACTGAATCATAATAATGAAAGTGAAATACTGCAGGGGCCTTTTGTTTGAAATGAAACAGGTTTTAATTCATATGGTAATTATTTGTGGACAAGAAGTAAGTTAATTAGTTCAGATCACTGTCATGGCTGTGGGGCAAATACGAAGCTGTTTCATGTCTTTATGCTAAGCTAAGCAGCGCTAACAGTTTCCTGGCTTCAGATTTATTTTAACAGTTGGATATCACAGTGATATTGATCTTCTCATTCAACTCAATGTGATCACTTTTTTTCACCTGTGTTACATGTTAATTAATGAGTATGCAAGTATGTCATTTCAACAAAATCTTCATCTTGCAGGTTCCACATTATAAATTAAACTAAGGCAGGGAAATACGTTTGTATAATTCTTACTTCTCGTGTGACTTCTTGTGTGCAGCACGGCCACTACATTTTGGTGCGTCACTTTAACTACACATCGTGGCCTGAGCACGGCGTCCCAGAGTCCTGCAGCACCCTCATCAAGTTTGTCAAAGCTGTTCGAGCCCACCGACACGACAACAGCACCATAGTGGTCCACTGCAGGTACTGAGCAGTGATGAAAAATAGACACTGCATGGTTCATCATTAAACAGCATTACTTTAAATGATGTAATCATCCACTTTTTTTAAATTTTCGTGCTGTTTTACACATCTATAAACAACATTAACTGAGCAGGAGACGGTATAATGTGTGAGTGTGTGAGTGTGTGCTGTTCTCTCCCTGTTTCTCAGTGCTGGTGTGGGGAGAACAGGTGTGTTTGTTGCTCTGGACCACCTCATTCAGCACGTCAGAGATCACGACTTTGTGGATATATATGGCCTGGTGGCTGAACTCCGCAGTGAGAGGATGTGTATGGTGCAGAATCTGGTGAGTAATATCCATAAATAAATGTTGTTTTCTTCTAATCCTGCGGTTAAAATTCACAACCAAATAGAGGATTAACAACATGCAAAACACAGAAGATTCGTACAGCTTTTTGTCTCAAGTTGTTCCAGTAAAAGTAGCAGCGTGGTTGTCCTACTTATTACTTCTTGCCCTGCTGTGATCTTGTCCCCCATGAGGAAATATTTGAAAATTCATTTTTTTCTACGAAGGGAATGATCTGGCAGTGGATTAAAGACATGTGCAGAGCAGGATTCCCCCTCCTGAAGCAGCATGAAACTATCCTGAAATTACCTTATTCAGTCATTACTTAAGCATCAGTGGTGCGTTTCACAGTCTGTTGGGACGCTCAGCCCTGTGCCTGAGCTTCTTCAAAGTGTTATTGTCTTATTATTATCTCTGGTTGCTTTGCACATGACTTGGTGTCTGCGTTTCAGCAGTGAGAGACGAGCGTGCAGTGTCTGCAGCTACAAGAGGGGCGTGTAACTCATGAGGGCATAATTCTCTGTGACAGTAGTGTTCAGTGTGCCAAACAGCCAACCATTAGCATAGCAGCTTAGCTTTAAGAGGCCATCAGTTGTAAACTCACAAATGTCACCATTGAGACAAAAGGCCAAGCAGCAGCTTTAAACAATCCTACAGTGTAATACTTTGACCCAAAACTCGTATTTAGAAGCAGAAACAAAAACCACCAGATCCTCATAAGTCATTCATAGTTCTACTTTCTTACAGTGCTATCTGTTTTTATGCGAAATTAGATATTTAAGGGAAAGTATCTTTGTACTTTCAGAGGACATTTACAAGAAAATTGGATTATTTAAGGGTTATGTTCAATATAAAGTAGGGTCATTGGTTTCGCTCAGTTGGCAGAGCAGTAGAGGAGGCTACTGTCCTCATATCATCAATCAACACTTAACGATCAATCGACACTTAACAAAAGAGCAGGGAACAGAGCTTTCTCTTTGTTACATTAACCAGTGCTCATACCACTGGTTGCAGGTTCGACGCCCGGGCCTTTTTGCTTTTCGGTGCATGTCATTCCCCACTCTCCCCCATCTCTCCTGTCACTCTTCGTCCGTCCTATCAGATAAAAATTCTAATCTTAGCAAGACTGTTCTTATTGCTCGCCTGCTGTATTAAACTTCTATATTATTCCAACCAGAAAAGGTTGTCCCTACGTCCTTTATTTAAGTGACACCATGGAGTCATGAGGCATATTTTTTAAATATATACATATGCTGTAAATTAAAACGTAGTAGGTAGAGTATGTCATATCTCACAGCACAGCGGGGGCTTGTTAAATTATTTGTTGGAAGGTCTAGACTCTAGGGGATTTAATTTTAGTTAAGCTTAATGTTCACTAACTGCTGTTTTTCTTTTTTTAAACCTTATAAAGGATGCAGACAACATCTTACCTCTATGGTTCCACTTGGTCACTGCAGGTTTCTTGTGTCAACAGACAGCCACTGAGCTCAACATTGGTTTCAGTTCATTTAGAATAACAAATAGACACAGGCAGAACAAGCAACCTCCAGGGATGACGGTTATTATTCTTCATCGGTCAAACCAAAGAGTTGCTGCACATAAATCATTATCAGCATGCCACTCTCAAGTGTCTATATCTCTCCACTCAGCCAGAGAAGGAAACTAATGAGCGGCTTTATGAGGCAAAAAACGCCTTGTTCTCAATGAGCTTCTTTTGATTTGCAGTCATGGGACGTTATCTTGAAGCATGGTACCAAATCCTGTTATATCTCCATGAATTTGGCTGTTGCAAAATGAAGAAAAATGTATTCTCAATATCAAAATTCAATCTAGCTTCAAGTTTAGAAAATTGTTACCGTAAATGTTACCGTAAATGTCCCGTAATTACACTCCTTAACTAGAATTCAGTGACATAATCTTGATCTTGTGTGAGTAATTCACAATCTAAAATCCATGTTGTTTTCCACAGGTTTCTAAAGACTATGGTAATGTTGCTGTTATGTTTTTGTTTTTTTTAATTTGTTCTGCTTCATTATTGTTTGGCCTTCATCAGACACGACAGTGCTGAGAAAAAAAAATCCCTGTCAGGACCCTAAACATGGTTGTTGTGATTTCATGTGTGTCAACAGCCACAAAGACAGTCTGCAAAAAAAAAAGTTCAGGGACTTTGTTTTTTATTCTTCTTTCTTTTTCTTTTTTAAACCGAAATCAAACATTTTTTCTTGGCGTTAGCGATGGTGATACTGTGAACATTATTTGTAGAATTTGTGAGGATTTTTTTTTCCCTGAACTCTTTCCTTCTTACCTCCCTTTCTACACATCCACCTGACACAGCCTTCACCATCAGAACACTCACACACCAACCACACGTCAACAAATATTAACTCTGATTTGTTGAAAAATTGTTCTAATATCTGGTCTGTAATCATTAATCATTGTAATCGTCCGTTTTTGCCTTTTTATCTTTCGTCTTGCAAAAAAAAACCAATTGTGACATAACTTGCTGTGTATCTGTTTTGTGTGTGTCAGGCCCAGTACATCTTCCTGCACCAAAGTACGCTGGAACTTCTGAACAACAAAGGAAACAGCCAATCCATCTGGTTTGTCAGCTACTCTGCTCTGGAGAAAATGGACTCGCTGGACGCCATGGAAGGTAAACAACAACATACACACACTGTTAATAAACACACACTCCACACAGCACAGTGCTCACTCCACACCTCTGTTCTGGTCTGCAGGTGATGTTGAACTGGAATGGGAAGAGACCACTATGTGAGGGACACTCTGACAGGAAGGAGAGAGACATTTGTATGATTTTTTTTAAAGGTCACTTGGATGTGATCTGTGCACAGAACACCTCCATGACTCAACGTTAGAGGGAGCAGGAGGAGATGAACAGCACAGTCTGAACTCAACAGCTTTCCAGTCGACTAAGACTTCGTCGCTCCACTTCCGCCCACTTCTCAGCACGGTCTTACCGTTAATGAACCTCTTGTCCTCTTGTTTATCAAAGAAAAAGAGAAAAACAGAGAGGAGACAGGGACAAACGTAACCAAGTACGTCAGGGAGAAAACATTGAAACGTTGAACTGACCGTCAAAGCTCTATCACATCTTTATGTACTTTGCACAAATTGATTTCACTGTTTATTGTAATTGCTGTATAATGTTGATATGTTTTTGTAAGATAATTTATTCAGCCAAATGGTATTTTATGTTTCAAGTTCAAGTATTCCTGCTTGTTTCACATTTTTGACAACATTTCTGTTTGGTTTATCCTTTCTCAAGAGTGATTTGCTAAAATAAAAAGTACTTGTATTTATTTATTTTTATTGCTTTGACACTTGACCAAAACACTTTCGTCTGTTCCTGAAAGACTCTTGACTACATGCGGCTGATTTGGCATTCCAATATGAAATGAACAATTTGCTGGTTTTATTGTTTAGAGAGCAGACTCGCCACTTTACACAGATACACACTCCACAAGCAGAATGCAGATTGAATATTGCTTGACGCTGACCTCATTCATTACTGCATGATTTCAGAGCAGGAAACACTGATTTCCCATAAGCTTCTTTATTCCGCCACCTTCCTCTGGCACACCTGGACGTGCTGCAGATTTATTCATTAGAGAGGCAGGGAGTGCTAAAGATTGCAGAGACTGTGGGAGGATGCTGTTTTGATGCCATTCGACAGACAGCAGACAGACAGACAGACAGAGAGGGGTCAAAGAGTGGTCGAGAGTAAAAACTACTTTATTTTTTCATTCTCTTCAAACAGAAAAATTAGAAATATTCCATTAGTAAACATGTTGGTCTTTAAGAAATCTCCTTTTTAGAAATATCGTGAGGGTGCAAAGATTAATGACAGTGCTCCACGGTGAGGAGGATGCAGATTGGTGCGTTTCCATGACAACCACGGAGAAGTTACAGGAGAAGGGGGGGGGTCAGACAGAAAAAAGGGAGAAGATATTGGTAGAGTTAGAGGTGTGTGTGTGTGTGTGTGTGTGTGGGGTGGGGTGGGGGGGGGGTGACATCAATCAACTCAACATGCCCTGACAATAATGGTACAAAATTATAATCAACCCCCTTCCCCTGGGTGTACGCTGTAAATGAAAAGAACAAAAAATCAGATCTCATGCTGTTTGTATAAGCAAGTCAGAGTTTACAGTACACAACATGAAGTCGCTGACTTGAGAAATCAAGCAGATTTTAAGATGGTCGGAAGCTGGATTTGTTGTTTTGTTGCTTTGGCAGCTATGTGCATGTTTGTGTGTTTCTCAGGGTGTTAGGCTGTGTATACACGTATAAATATCAGTGTTTATATTTATATATATATATGTGTGTGTGTGTGTGTGTGTGTGTGTGTGTGTGTGTGTGTGTGTGTGTGTGTGTGTGTGTGCGCACGCACTGTGATTTACTGTGCATATTCACCAAGCACAGCATAGCCCTTGACACACCCGATAACAGGTGACACAGCCATCTCTTAATAATCCTATAATAATAATAATAATATGACGCGGCCATTAAATGATGAATGCAGATCTGTAATAATATCAGTTTGTGTTACCATGGTAACTGGAGTGTGTTCTATAAAAGCTGCCTGTTTCCCGTCCCTTTGTAGCAGTAGGATTTAGGACACCCCCTGATATTAAATGTGATTAATAATAACTATAATAATAACTATAATATCCTTTTTTCTTTTAAACTAGATCTTCTCTGTACAAATACATACGTAGATACACACACCGGGCAAACCAATTACTTTGTTAGAATAAATCTATTTGACCTATTTACAATATATCCAATATATTCTGTGGTGCAAAAGGTACAAGACATGGTTTGGTGTGTCTCTCCGATGGATGATTTATGATCTGCTGTACAAACTGGCTCGAGTTCGAAAACATCGACACCGAACAGACTACACATGGATGAAATGAGTGATTATTTCATGGACAGCTTCGGTTTTTCACCCTGATAAACATTCAGTATAGGAATGCATCTCTGCTTTTATAACATTTCAAGTGTGCAAGAAAATATAGAATACTTATTTTCTGTGAGGTGGCGTTGGTCTACCCTGTGTGGAGCTACTATCATTCTTTTCTTCTTTTTTTTTTTTAAACTAAACCTAGGAGTTTTCAGGGCAGATATATTGCCTTAGTCCAAAGGTTATAACATTATTAACACTGGGAAACCTTTAAGGAGTAAATGTACAAGAGAGAGAAAAAAAGGCTTCATCTGGCTGTTTTTAGCCTTTGTTTTGGATGAATTAGCAGCCCTACTCTCTGCTGCACGAGTAAGCAGAATGAACACATGCTACACAAGTACACTGCTTCCAGTACAACGTAAGAGGTGTACATATTACAAGCTACAGTGAAATCCTTTCCTGAGCTCCTTGGGAACCAAAACGCCACAGAATCAGGGGGAGTCACACACTACCGAGGAGATATGTGCTCACACAAGTTTAGCAAAACACGATGAAGCACAGAAAAATATGATTGTCGTTAGGATATGGTTTTGGGTATGTTTGGTGAGTAGCAATGTCTTTGCTTAATACACAGCACTGCACATGACAAGGTAGACATGTCAGCACATATTTTTCCCTTCTTCCTTCATGCATACTTATTAACTGTTCCCTGTAAAATGAGGGAAATACATAAGCTGGTACTCCTGTTTTTCACATTATGCCAAGATGAGAATAAAAAGATAGTGAGGAGAAGCTTTACGCTCTGCTGAGATGAATCCTCACTCCTACTGAAACCCACCAAAAATAGAGTTTTTTTCTGTCATATGTAAAGCCATCATTTGTCCTTTTAGGGCTGCCATCCTCCCTCTGCTTTATAGTCGGCTCACTGACATGATCGAAGGGCGAGGTGAAATTCAAAAATGTAGAGTCACAGATTTTTGTTAAGCACGTGAAATCTAGAAAGACAACACCATCGGCTACTGGGTGACATGTCGGAGACAAAAGAAAAGAAGAAAAGTTGTCTCTTGGAAACACTTCTTGTTGTTCAAATGCCACCACTCAGTCAGGACTCTGGATAGATACCTGTTTCCTTTTCCTCTGTGATGCATACTTCGTAACTTCTTTTGCTTTTATTTGTATTTCAGAGTGAGTCAACTCGTGCTACAGCATGTCTGTGTTGTGTGTATGTGAGGGTCCTCTCTGGCCCCCGGGGTTCATAAAGAAACTGCTGAGTCAGACAATGCTGCGGGAGCCACTGGAGTTGCGCCTGCGGGTGAGAGGCATGGTGTGGTGGAAGGGCATGGGTGAGTCTGGAGGGCAGAACTGGTGGGGGTGGTTGTAAGGTGGTGGGGGAGGTGGCAAGGGGGGCTGGGGGCCGTCCCCCTCTCGGACATGCACAGGCGTGGACAGGGCGGACTGGATGAGCTGATGGGCGGCTGGGCCTTGGCTGAGGAACGCTTCCATACGCCCTCGCCCGCTCTGGTCCACCACGATCACCTTGACAATCTGCTGGCATTGGATGAGTGTTTCTGGGCGGAGCTCTCCAGCTTGAATGGGGCTGAGCAAGGCGGGTGGTGCAGCCAGGGCCAAAGGCGTGGACTCAATACTGGGCTGGCTCAGTTGATAGGTCTGCAGCCTGTTGTGAATTGACACCTAGTTTAGGAACAGTCAGAGAACGCATGAGGAGTTACCAGCCTGAACGCAGCCTCTACGCAGCCCTCTGGTGTGTTACGCACATGGGCATGCAGGCATGCAGGTAGGTAGAATGCAGAGCAAGCACGTGCAAATACACAACCCACCCCTCTGTTTTCTCTTAATCATGTTTTTGCATGATTTCAACTTTCTCTAAATCACATTTTTCACAAACACCAGCCCAGAAAGAGAAAAGGATTCAGGGTATGGAAAGATTTGTTCAGAGATAAGGACAAGGACACAAAGACGCTTTGGATGTAATGTGTGTGTGTGTGTGTGTGTGTGTGTGTGTGTGTGTGTGTGTGTGTGTGTGTGTGTGTGTGTGTGTGTGTGTGTGTGTGTGTGTGTGTGTGTGTGTGCGCGCACGAACATGATCAACATGAGTTGTAGAACGAGAAGCTTAACGATAGAGGGAGTGTCAGGATAGGAAAGAGGTGACACCGAGGGCGTGGTGTCTCCCTAAAACACTTACACAAACCTAAAGGACTGACTGATATAAGCAGGAGAGCGAGGAGAGAATAGGCAAAGGAGTAAAACGGGAAAGGGGGCTTCTGTCACTTTGCTTAGTTAAAGGAAAGGCTGTTTTTTTTTTACAGACACACACCCGCCCACACACTCGACAGACTGTTAACGGTATCAAGCTTATGTGGCTTTGTCGACGGTATTCTAAGAGCCATCCAGGCTTATGGTGGCTTGCAAAAGCTTATACAGTAAGGCTGTCAAGCGACAGCTGATGAAAGAAGAGATGTTTTATAGCAAGCAGAGTGGCTGCTGATCCACTCACGAGGCCCAGAAAGAGACTGTCGGTAGAGCCACTATAGCCGGCTCCTCTCAGCGGCCTTTGTATCCTTAGCTGGATAGTGGAAATGTGCCAGAGGCGGTGCTCTTTTAAAAGCAAAGCATAAAGCAGACTGTCCTTTCAGGATGAGGTTCAGCCCCAATCTTAACAACACACACTCACTCTTACACACCTAAAACCCCACCTACAGAGCCGGAGTGCAGACACTTACCTGAGCGAGACAAGAGTGTTTTTTTAAAACTTACCTCCACTGTGTTGTTGTTTCCGGTTTTATCGTACGGATCTTGTTGGCCTGTGGGAACAAATGGCTTTACTTTAAAGTGAATCTGCTAACTAGTTTCACATGTAATGTCAGAAACTGAGAACAGTTCCCTCATACAGGGCGCTGATGGTTGTTTATAAAACCATTTAACATTTGCACATTTGCTTTATTCCTTAGAGTGAGATGGTAAAATGAATTCTCAGCTCGTATGTGTTTGTCTTAACTTAGCATAAAGGCACCATGCATGGGGAAACAGCTAGCCAAGTGTTATCTTTAAACTGAAGAAATATGTACACAAGCATTTCTAAACCTGTCTTTGATGTAAGTCTATACTTACTTGGTTAAAATCAATACTTTTGCTTTCACGCTGAGACAAAGACGAGTCAATATCACTTTAATCTGTCTGGTAAAAACAAAACTAGAACAAGATGTATATGAAAGCATTAAGAGTGGAAACAAGGAAAACAAAGAGCTTGCCTTGATAAATCAAAAGGTTAAAAAAAAAAAACATATCTAGTTCCAGCACCTCTAAATAACTCTCACTCATTAACATTTTATTATCATCTTAAATCTTAAAATGTATTATTAACCTAAGACCTTAGGCCTTTAACCTTTGTATATGTATTTTCTACACTTCCTTGAGTAATGCATGAATGGTTATGTGCAATGAGTGCATTGTTATGAGTTTTGTATGCTGCATGAGAAACAAACAGTACCTGAGGGAGAGCCTGTGTGTGTGTCCAATTGCCCGCCATTGGTGTGTATTCCGTGCTGGATGCCTTGTTGCCTCTCCAACTCCCCTATAACACAAGAAAGAGAGATTATTACACATCACACGTACATAATAGTATGTTTTATTAACATTTGCATGTGATGAGGTGTGTGTGTGCTTGCTTCCTTACACTGGATGTGTATCTGCTCCATCTCGTTGACCTCTGTGATGGCCTCTCGGAGCTCCTCTGCAAACTTTCTGAGCTCCTCTCCGCTCGGGGAGCAGAAACTCACCAGCTGCTTCTTCTCTGAGGTAAACGGGCTTAGCATGGTGATGCCATGGGCATAGTCTGATAAGAAACCCCAACAATGTGAAAAAGAAGGTCATTTCACCAATGATTTTGATTCTTGAATAGGATCTTCCAACACATGAAAATGCTGCTGAGTACTGCCTGAATCTAAAGAGCCTGAGTATAAATATTGCTGTTCTCCTAAAACCAAATGCTCTCAAAATGAGATTGTAATGTTTCAGGAGGAAGATCAATTTATTCAGCCTTCACAGGGTTGTGTTGTTGTTGGTTTGATCAGATATGTTCCCCATGTTGAAAGTTGAAGAAATAGCTTTGGGATAGCTTGCTGTTATCTCCAAGCAAGTGTGTTTAGATCACTTTGGATGAATTTGTTTGAATTAAACAATTTACTCAATACTAGTGTTAGTGTGCTAACGTGTTAATCTAATATGGTAAAAGGTTAGAATAACAACAGAAATATCACCACGCCAAGCCTGCTATAGCATGTCAATGTTAAGCTCATTCTAAAGAACAATATCTCTGTGGTGAAAAGCAAGCATTAAACTGCACAGGCAAGTGAGCAAGAGTGTTTGAAACAATGCAGCAGACCAGCAAATTTGCACAATAATTAGAAGTTGTAACTAAGTTTTACCAACTCTAAATCAAGCATACAAGCCATTTTGTTTTATTGGTGACCACCTTGCCATCCCTTGGGTCTTGAGACTTGAAACAACCAATGGCTCTCACAGTCAGCTCAGCATTTTTCCAGCTTTAGGTTGAACTGTACTGAGAGTAAATATGCTGCAGAGTAAAACAGCTTCTTACATTCATTGCTGAAGAGGTGAAACTGCATTCCCAGAAGACCCATAGCTTTACAGAAGGTGTACGAGGCTGAGCTTTTCTTCTTGGGACACAGCTTCAGGATCTACAGTAGAGATACACAACACGGCTGAATTGCATCCATCCGATTATGTCTGGCTGTTAAAACTCGTTATATTTTGCTGTATTACAAAGAAATGTTGTTTTAATGTGCATGTGTGGAGTATCGTAGTGAGTCTCTGAGCTCTGAGGTCTTACCAGCAGCAGGTCATTGAAGAGGAACACCTCTCTCTGCAGCTGGGACAGTTTCTGTTTGTGAGGCTTGTTGGCATCAGGCACCTCAAAGAGACGACAGCAGCATACCAGACGTCTGTGGGGCACGGCGAGGATCTGCAGAGGAGAGGTTAAAGGAATGGGGATGACAGATATTACTGAGAAAAAGGACTGCAGCAAAATCATACATGACACAACTAGGAGAAAGGAGTAGGTCCAAACCAGTTCAGACAAGCTCACTGAAACGAGTAAAATTGGGAAGGACACGCAACAAACAACTTTTACTCACGGTTTTCAGGCCCAGGATGGACTGCTCTACACGGCTCACATAGGTCACGTGGTCTTCGTTGGACCGGAGCTCTCTTTGTTGGATCCTTTCGTAAATGCCTGCAACCATCTCTCGGGGGATGTCTGCTCCATCATCAACACCTACGGAGACAATGGTGCATAAACTGTAGGTGTGATCCATATTTACAGTCTGTGGTGTGATCACGATCAAGGTAAGAAGCTGTACATTTATCATAAAGGCTATAAAGTTGAATATGCTGAATAACCAACAGTCGTTAGCCCTGAGCCGTGCAGTTCAGTAGCCTGTCCTGCTTTTCATTTTAACATGTCACATGTTTAGAAAACGCCATTAATCCCCAGCAGGGAAACTCTTTTGCCAGCTGGTCAATTCATACACACAACAAACAATGTCAACAGTACAATCATATGTAGTTTAGAGAGAAATGATGGAAGACTTATACCTAATCTCCTTGATTTCAAACATCGACGATTGGTTGAGTGCTGGCTAGCTTATTAGCTGCGGCTTGCTAGTTAATTAAGCTAACATTAGCTAAGTTAAAGAGCTTTTCTTGCTTAATTGGGAGCGTGCCTATGTTCCTACATTTCTATGTTCTCACATTCTTTTTCCAAAATTAGGCCCTATGTTCCCACATTTCCTTTTTCATAAATTTGTATCAGATTTGATCCCCCTTTCTCCCAATTTGGTATCCGATTACACCCAACCCATTATCCAGTAGCAATGGACTAAACTAACAATGGCTAAATCTGGTGCGCCCAAACATTTAATGTAAGTGCACGTTGTCCTTTTAAATAAACAAACTAAACTAAAAAATATTGTGGGAGGATAGGGCTTAAATTGAAGGGAAATGTAGGAACACAAGAACTAATTTTGAAAATGTCCTAGAAATGTGGGAACATAGGGCTGACCCTGTTTAATTTTTCATACATTCCACTGACTTGTTCCCAACTTTTAGTAGTTTGAAGATCAATATTTTACAAACATTTACACAAAAAGTTGACTTAGTTTCACCCACTGCATTAGAAACACTGTTAGCCAACCTACTTACCCTCTTATTAAAGCATCATTGGATGTCTTAGGACCCTTTATAAATTACCTTTTAATGACAAAATTACTTTTTATTCAATGTATTCATGTTTGCTTGTCGTAAATCAGTGTTGAGCGTTGCACACTTATTCTGTTGTGTAAAACCTTTTTTTGATTAGCTTCCATGTGAAGTGACCTAGTCTGGAAATCACTACTAAAAAATTAAAACTGACACTAAAATAATTCTTTATGTTTGAAATTATTAAAGTTCTTTGATTGTGAATCGAATTACATTATTTTTTGGATCATTGGGAATATGCACAACAGCCACAGTGACAATTAATTCAAAATAAATCCTTAAATATCATCGACTGAATTTTAGACTTACTGTGTGGAGCTTTCATCAAAGATATAAGCCCCAAATTACTCTTATTCTGTTGAAGGATTTGCAGCTGTAATCACAGGATGTGCTTTTATCCCAGTATGTGTGCTGTCACTGTGTCCAGCTGCATTATCACTTTGCAGTAGCACACAGACACCATCACTACAGTCCGTCACCACTTTTCAGATAATAAATTAAGACTGAGTTTTGCAATGTTAAAATATGTGTAATGGCTGATTCTCCGTTTGGCGAAGGTTAAAATAAAAGTGAATTTGCTCCACATAAGACCTGCTGGCAGTAAATGTATGTATGAATTTGCCGAGTGGAGATGTCGTTGAGAGCTCCAGGAAGTGCAGGTGACGAGATGCTTCCGCAAATCCAAGCCCATATCGTTAAATCTAACGCTAAGTGAGCCTCAATTAAATGGGTCAAAGCCACGGTCTCAGGGGCAGAGATGTGAGTCAAGGATATCAGAAATCTCCTCCTGCACAGCTGATGGTTTTCTTGATGGTTGCAGGCAGAGGCAGGCGCCCGCCGCCTCTTTGAGTAATTTACTTCACTCCAAAGGGCTGTCACTCAAAAGACTGATAGTGAGGTAGATAAGAGAGTGCTTGTTGTAAAACTTTGACTTTCTCTGCCCTCTGCTTTCTTTTTCGTAAACATTATCGTCCTTTTTTGCATATCTCTTAGATGTATCCACCCAGGATCTGCAGTAAAGGTTCATGTGCTATAAATACCCAATGTTCAAAACTGATGCTCATATAATCAGTTGTCATGGAGGCTGAAACATGCAACACATCATACAAACTCTCTATATCTCTCATACATATACAGCCTCGTGTATTTGGACCCTCTTACCCCTAAGGTTGCGTATGAAGTCATCCAGTCCCATTTTGCGCTGGGGTTTGATGTTGGGCGAGTACATGTCAGTGTTGAGGAGGACCACAGCGAAGGCCAGGATGAAGATGGTGTCCGGGTTGTGAAACTGCTGCACCACATCAGGATTACACATACAGTACCTCTGGCTGCGGAGAAATAGGAATACAACAGAAACACGGTTTATGCGTGAGAAATTTGGTCGAATGGTACATTTCAATTTTCTTGTCAACCAACTACTGTGGACAAAAACATTTGATGTCGATGCCATCGGCTGCACAGAATTCTCATCTACAGCAGGCCTGTTAAATACCTTTTTATTTAGAACAGAAAGATGTGAAACACAGATAATTGCCATTCATTGGATGTTGTCTGAATACACATAATGTTGCTAAACAGTTTGACACTCTTAAATATCTACTATTAGGAGTTGGGCTAAATAACCTACTGACAAAAATAATGACTTTTTTAATAATTTAGCAATGTTCTGATGAATGAACTGACAACTGCTCTGTATTGCTGTATCAGCTAGAGACGTAATGTCTCTTTTTGAAAGATATTCAAATAGTTATTATTCCTAATCTTTTTCTTCAACTCTATATATTTCTATTAAATATTAAGGGGCTGGATTGAGGTCATTCTAGGGCCTGTTGGACCATCTGAATATATATCTGTAGTAATTTATTCTTCCATTCTTTGTATGGATAGCATAAACAAGTACATATTTTGTGGGCTTTTTTTAAGTTTCCATACATTTTTTGTGTCATACAAAATCATTGCTAGCCATTTTTCTTTGATATATTGTATGTTCTTGGACAAATCCTACTGTTTGGATCTACATTGACATTGTATCACCGAATCATGACAACAATCAATCTTACCAGATTTTGTTTTTTAATCATTGTTAGGTAACATTCATGTTCAGTGCATACTGACTGTCCATTCATGACTGTCCATGGAAAAACAAAAATAAACTGAGATCAATAAAGGAATTGTAGGTTTTTACAGCTGGGCTGATGTTAAATCAAACACTGTTCTGTGAGCATGCCCAGCTGAAACTAATGCAGTGTAATAATCCTTAAATATTTATAATTTTAACAGAGATGCTTTAGCTTTATGGGCCATTTTTTGAGTGTTGGCTTGTGTTCTTGATTAATTGTATTGGTTTACACTAGGAAGAAATTCTTAATATTTACACTCCAATTGCTATCAATGAGGAAAGACTGAGTGTGAAATCACCCCTGCATCTTTAAACTCACAGAGAATAAACTTATGATTCACTCCTTGACTTTGTTTTTGCTCCCAGTAGAACCCTGAAATCCAAAGATTTCCTCTGAGCTTGAACCATCCTGTTTCAAAATGTCAACAGTGAGCTTTGAGGAAATCTTGGAACCACAGTTTGACACAAACTTTTGAAATCAAAATCGCAATACCCAGGATGGCCTTTATAAAAAAGACGTGTTCCCTGCTGTGAGATTGAGGCATTCAGACTCATTTTTTAGGGCTGATATCACAAGAGGCAAGCTGCACAGATGTAGAATCTTATCTAGTAGATTGATGAATCTGAGACAGGCAGGGCACAAAAAAACCTTTTAAGGTCCAACATTTTTCCAGTCTTGGTAAAGCGAACGCTGCCCAGCCTACTTTGAAACAGTTGCTGTTGCATTTGGACCTGCTTTCTTCCATCCCTACCCACAGGCTTCACAACTCTCCCTTCCACCTCTCCTTCCCCCACAGCCCCCTCCCTATCTTTCTTACTGTCACTTATACTTACACAGTGGGCCATTCCAACAGTAGGAGGCTTTTATCTCTGCAGCCAGGCAGGATGCAGACATAGAGAGGGGCTGCTCTGCTCCAAAGGACTACGCACTTGTCAGAGCATATGCAAGCAAGAGGCCACATCTGAGACCTGGGCAACCAGAAAGCCTTTTCCCAAACTGCACACAAGATCTAAGGCCAAAGAACTCGCAGGGAATCAATTGACAACAGCGCAGCTCAGTAACAACGCCTTTGTTCGAGAGAGAATAGATCATGCTCGGCACAGTTTCTGCTGCAAATATATTATGCACATCCACATACATAGTGGAGACAAGCAGAGACACGCTGAGGCACAAATGAGCCCTTCTGATTTGCCAACTTGATGTAATTCTGCGGCAAATTCATCAAAGCTAGGCATGATTTATCGTATGCATGAGTGTGTTAGTATGCAAATGGCCATGTGCACAGATATGTGAGTGCATATGTGTGAATGTTTATGCACAGGGTAAGCACACAGCTGAGTGAATAAATAAAGCTCTGTGTGTGTGTGTGTGTGTGTGTGTGTGTGTGTGTGTGTGTGTGTGTGTGTGTGTGTGTGTGTGCTTCATTCACACATTCTGAAGCGTGGATCCCCGTCTTATGTAAGCAATGTATTTAAACACAAGCTCACGGTCTCTTATCTTCATATCTGCATATGTAACATGCATGCCAGCTGGCCCAAATACCGCTTCATATAAAAGAACTACCGTACTCATGACAAGAGTACAACATGCTTCAAAAAGATGACATAACTCCTGTTACATAACAGATGTGGCAGTCGGATGTCTGGCTGTCCTGATAAAGCCAGCTCCTTTCTGACCTATACTCACAGCCACAGTTGCAGAAAAGTGTGGTCTGGGATCGCTGATGAATTTGTAATCTGCACCCGGGGGCTCAGCACGTATGATTGAGTGTGATGAGATTAACTGATGGCCGCGGTGGGTGTTCTGATTGGCCCTCGAATCAGAAACCAAGAGGGGAAGTGGACTAACTGCTCTTCTCACCCACCCCCCCCCCCCCCCCCCACTTCTGGCTTTGAGTGAGAACCAATTTCCTTAATGGACAGCAGTCTGATTATGGTCTATATTCCTTATACTGTCCTTAAACCAAATGAAATGATCAAAAACGCACAATAAAATGATCCCTCTGACAAGAATTAATCATTAATCCACAGCCTGCTATTTCTACCAAAACATATTAACGAGGCTCTAAGTAATCTTTAATATAAAGAACATGGAAATAGAGTTTACTATGAGGTGATCATGCAAACCCTGTCCAGCTGCTCTACATATTCAACAAAGAACCAAATGTATATCCAATATATGTGCCATTTATTTCAATTTTATAAATGAAAGCTGTGTTATAATGAAACAATACATAAGCAATCTGTATTATATAGCTTTAATAAGCTGTGGCTCTAGCTTTAAGATCCTCAAACTACTGAAAGGACTGGCATGAAACTTGGTTCATACATTTTTGTTTCCCTCCTCATGACCTATGGCCTCATAACACTGAAGATTCTGATTTTCCATCTGAATAAATGCTATTAGCCTCAGATGTACTTTTTGCTGTTTTTGTGTTGTGCTAATAAGTCAATGCAAGCAGAAGTGAAACTAAGATGGTATACTTTATAAACATTGTACACCTCAACATAATGTTTTTTTTGTGAGTGTGTTAGCAGGCTGCCGTTAGCATTGATTCTAGTTTCAGTCTAGACTATCTATTGATAAATGGGCAAGCATGTGTTATTTATTTATTTTCTGGGATTTGCCAACCAAAAACCAGAAAAATGTGTTCTCCAGGCTGAAATCTAAGTTTTTAACTTCAGACCAAAAAGCAGATATCAGCTCTGACAAACAAGGGCCGCCTGGTCTTAATGCATTAAGGCGTGGGCAGACAATACACATGCACTACTTCTTCTATGGATTCCACTCACCATTATATTGAATTATTCTAGCATGTCAGTTAAATTCAGAGGCCTGGAGGCCTGACTCCAAATGGGCAGTTGCTGATCTCATGTCCTGGTGGTGACATTGTAAGGGAAAGAGCAGCACATGGGCAGAGACCGGTTAAATGTACACTACAATTCAACCAATTACTCTCCAGTAGAAAACAATGATGGTCGTTTTTATTGCATTTTTCAGCCCTGGGAGCATTCTTCGGATATTACCAGGACATCTCAAGGACAATGGCAGGGGAAAACAGACCATTTGTAGCTCTCGTTTATCTGGCCACTACTGGGTTTTATTTTGCTCTTTTTTTTTTTTTTCAGTCGGAAGGCGAAAAATGCATCGTGAAAACCTATTTCTGTCCAGGAGTTTGCAAGAGAAAAATCTAGATAGTCTACTAAAGGCATGAGGAGATGCAAGCTATGGTTGATTTCTCAGCCTCCTGCTGATATTTAAATGAGCCTTCACCAACAGATATGCCCATAAAATTTTAGTGGCCTCAGGGCAGGAGTCTGCACTGACAAAATGAGAAGAAAACCAACTCAGGCTAAAACTTCATGAGTAGCAAACATGCACTTTTACATATTAATGTGTGATTTTGGAGGGAAATGGACACAGAACTGTCAGGCATGTACAAACACATTGCCTACATAGCCTTAAGACTTGGATGGAGAGTGTCGTCGCAGGGGAGAAAGTTATTAAATAGTGCATCTATTTCTGTCCCCATGGAATGCACACTGATTGCCTGCAGCAAAGATCTCCATTATGATTGGCTGACAATCAAACAACGCTGAGTTTAGTCAAAGGTTACGGGCAATCAGTGTAATTTGTTAATGATACAAGGTTCTGGTTTCATCAGAGCATGCTGCAGTGAGCCTGCAACCTGTAAAACGCACACTGTCTATACAGTCAGCCGATTAGTATGCCATTCTGGTTGCTCTCTTACCACAGGGCTGCAGGAGGAGATTAGAATTTTTCTTTGCCTTGTGTTTGAATATGTGTCAGCTTTTTTTGTTTTGCAAAGGGGGCTACAGGCGAAAGGTGTGTTCATTTCAAAAGAGTGCCCCTACCAGCAATGCTAAGTCATGTGATGGACTGCTACTATGTTAAAACCTATTAAAATGTTAAGCCAGAGCTTGTTTGTGCGGCAGCAGTTGTGAGTGAGTTGACAGGCTCACCTAAAGGCTTCGATGAGTCTCTCCACTTTCTGTGCTTCCCCTTGTACACGAACATGAGCCTGGAACTTTCTCAGGGCTTCGTCCAGCTCCATGCCTGAAAAATCCATCTCGTCCACAACACAACTGTGAAGAGAGAGACAGAGAGAGAGAGCAAAAAGAAGAGGATAAGTGAGATTGGGCCGAGTCGCAGAGTGTCATTTTAATGAGAAGGTGAGTGAGTGAGCGTGTGCAAGGGTGTGTTTTTTGTGCGTGTGCGCCAAACTATGAGTGCCAATGTGCTGATGGCAATTCTTGCTTTTACAGCCACACTTCAATTACAGAAGCACTGACATGGAGGGTACACACAGAGATGACATGTTTGCCTGCACACACACACACACAGACGAGCTCTGATGACAGTGGAAGATAAGAGGGAAGGAAAGAGAGGGATGAGAGGGCAAGATGATGATATGCAGAGTGTGTGTGCGTTGGGGCGGCAGGAGAAGAGGTACATGAAAGGCTGAGGACACTCTGAAGCAATGGGAGAAGTACATACGCAAGATTGTGTGTGTACGTTTTATGTTCATGTGCGTATTTGTATCTGTGTGTCTAAATGCAAAAGGGTGTGTGTGTGTGTGTGTGTGTGTGTGTGTGTGTGTGTGTGTGTGTGTGTGTTCAGTGCAGTGCAGTGACCTATTTCTACAGTCTCTGCAACAACCTCAGCAAAAAGCCTCTCTATCTGGGATCTCTGTCTACGCTGGATGGATGCAAAAAGGGTGAGTGTGGGAGCATTAAGTAAATGCGTGTTTTCATGCTTCTGTTGCATTTATGCATGCAAGTGCTGCATGTCGAGTTTGTGTGTGTGTGTGTCTGTGTCACACATGTATAAAATCACACGTTATGTTTCAAAGCTAGTGAGTCTGAATTCATTACAGTCAGAGTTTGAAAAAAATATGTATCTTTTGCCCTAAGAGCAACAAAGGTGCAAACAAAGCTCTAGCAACAATCCAACAAACTGAGTGCACTCACGAGGACAATGTGAGAAAATAGAAACAGTAAAGAAAGCCACAAGATGAACCTTGAGGTGAGATTATTTTGTATCTAACAGCTTTTGAGTTTGTAAAGAAACAAATCTCTATTTAAAAGCCATTACAAAGGTTGCAGCAGTTCTGTTATTATGATGTAAATAAACTTCTTTTTTCAACAGCAATTTGCCACAAGGGATCGAATGTTCAATTCATGTGTCTACATGATGGACTTAAGTATTAGAGGAGAAATTTTCTTACATTGTCAACTCGTGAGTTGTTTTTACTAAACAGTTCTTCACCAATTTTACTAATTCAGGTCAGTTTGCTGTCATTAAAACTAAAAATCAGATTCTTAAAATGTCTTGAATGTCTTCAGTAGAACTGAAGGAAAAAAGCAGATAAGTGACATTAGAGTCTTTCGTATCATCTCTTCGCTATCGAGGTTGAAGACAAGTGTTTGCAGCTGCCTTTCATTAAACAATTTTAATAAGATTTTAAACTTTAAGTCCGCACTGTAACTTTTTAATCTTTTTATATTTTTACTTTATTTATTTAAATTCATTTCATTTGAATTATTTTTATTTGAACATATTTTCAGATGTAATAATTTCAGTGATTTTTTTAATGTTCTATTTTAATGTTTCTTTTCTTTCCTCTGTCATGATGCTTTTGATGTCTTGTGTGAAGCACTTTGAATTGCCTTGTTGTTGAAATGTGCGACATAAATAAACTTGCCTTGCCTTCTCTTCCTGGGATATTATATGTTTACGATTGGAGGCCAGAGTCTAACAAAGACAAACTGCTGAGTTTGAATCCTGGGAAATATGTATCCCATCATTTTTGAGAGCTTTACTTGAAGTGTGACCTAAGAGTGAAGAACATTTGACTCTGTTGATTTAACTATGATTAATTAACCTGTGGACTTCATGGGAGAACAATATTAAAATGCAAGAATCCTACATTAATACATTATTTCTAACCGTTTTCAAAAAGACAACTTTAGCTCATATCTATGGACACCAAGGAAAAATCCATCCTCTGTTGAAGACCAATAGTTGCAGACGACTTTAAAGGGTTTTGAGTTTATAGTCAGATTAATTGAAGGACTCTGATTTGTTCAAATGCAACAAAAGCTCAAACAAATGTCTATGTCTGCCTGTGCAACATGCATCAAACTATTTTTAAAAAAGCACTGAGGACTCACTCTAGGACATCCCTGTTGAATTGCAGCTTGCTGTTCCCCAAAAACTCTCCAATCATCTGCCTGCTCAGGCCCTTCCTCTGCAGCAGGAAGTGAGCTACTCCGATGGCCGTGTCCGGGACGAAGCCCCGCGTGATCAGGAAGTGGATGCCTCTTTCAGGGTTCCTGTCAACATACGACCAAAAGCAGAAAAGTAGAAAGTGTCAGGAGTTAAGCAGCATGTGCGTGCGTGATGTTCTACTGTGCGTTGAAGCGGATAGGTGTGTGGGCTTGAGTGAGAAAGAAACTGCGTAACGACATGTTAAAGAGAATGGGTGCGTAATGTGTGTATTAGGGAGTGTAAGAAGCAGAAAGAGACAGGAAGGGTGCACTAGTGCGCAAAAGCTGTTAACCCTGGACTTCTGGATCAGCTCCGCTGTCACCGATGCATAAGACTTCATTTACTTTAATTTGTATTAACTAATCATAAGTGCAGTCCAACCGTGGGGTCTATTTATAGAACCTGAGACTCTTTGTTCATGACCTCCTTCACTGGCTTTTCTCCTCAACTGCATTTTCCCTCTTTTTTTCTACCATGGTCGCTTCTTCCTTTTTTCATCCCTCTGCTCCCCTTTCCATCATTTTTTTTTTTTTTCTTATTGACATCACAACATCACAAGATGGCAGGGAAGAGACAGCTCCTCCCAACAATTACAAACACTAATGAGCAGCTGCTTAGAGCACTTTTGCCGGCCTGTGGGAGATTTGTTAGACACAAACAGCACTAAGTGTACTTTGGACCCTGAGCCAGAGGGTGCAGAAATATTTTGTGATTTCTCTCCGCATGCCAGTTTGCATGTTTGTGAATGTGTGTGTGTGTTGTTGTCCTACTCACACATTAAAGAGATTGAGTCCTATGCGGTACAGGCGTTTGCGGTGTGTGTCTGTGGACAGGGTCGGGGATCTGCAGGAGGCCGGATCCTGGCAGCGGTCCCTCGGCAGAGACACGACCAGGGCCTGCAGGGCCTCGGGGCTGGGTCCCCCAGGGATTTGCTGAGGGTGAGTGTAGTGGTACTGCTGGTACTGGGTGTAGATCTGAGCAGGCTGCTGGTTGGACTGTGCTGAGGTGGTGATAGAGGTGGAGGTAGAGGTGCACGTCGAGGTAGAGCCCATCCTGTCTGAGCAGAACTCTCCCTCGAATCCCCCTCCTCCGCCTGAAGCCGGCACAGCTGATCCCCTCCTGGAACTCAGATCAGCCATTTCCAGTTCCTCACTGGGCGGAGGTGCCGGGAACTCTGGCTCCTCTAACAGGCTGTCTCCTCCACCGGCCATCCCGCTCACAGAAGTCTTCCTGCTGCCAGGCTGCCCTCCGCCAGCGTTGCCGAGCGAAGTGGTGGTTGTGGTGGTGGCGGAGGAAATGGTGTAGGAACTATTGCTGTCGATATGAACGGTGACATCCCTAAAGGCCATGAGCAGTGAGCTGGCACTGCGGGGCAGACAGGCACTCTCAGCAGCTGCACGGAGCGCCCCAGGATCCATCAGCAGCCCCTTACTCTCTCCACCCTCTGACAAGCTCCAACCACGAAGAGCATCATCAATCGACTGTGCCAAGGAGTGAAGCTGGAGATAAAATAATTATTTTAAAAAAGTTAAAAAGAAATGATTTAATCGGGTCAAGAGAAATGATTCATGTGTGGATACGTCTCTGATACCAGAGGGGATGCTAATTAATGCCTATCTGCAAGACTAGAGGAAATAGACAGTGATG
Organism: Labrus bergylta; assembly: GCF_963930695.1. Classification (NCBI taxonomy): domain Eukaryota; kingdom Metazoa; phylum Chordata; class Actinopteri; order Labriformes; family Labridae; genus Labrus; species Labrus bergylta. The sequence goes on along the minus strand of NC_089201.1, from coordinate 27,403,993 downwards.
ATGCCTTCTATGTCATTCAGAAGAAACTGCCTACCAAGCCAGTGAGGCCAGTATATGAATAGTTGTCTAATATGATATAATGTAGATAAAAGGCAGAGTCATGCCCCTGACTAACTCTTTATTGAGGGAGAACAAAACGCATGGAAACACATCAACTATCCTCAGACTACAATTTAGCTTTTTTAAATTTGAATGCAAGATAACTATCTGCGCTAAGTCGTCTTCTCACAAACACCAAATACATTCAATCGCTTTTCAGACTTTAAACAACGGCAAAGCATGGAAACGAAAGTCATATTCAGATGATGTCTTTTATCTTCAATGGAGGCCAAGAAAAGATGGTCATCCCTCCCAGCAGCCAAATCATGGCCACAGCTGATGAGTCCTTAGATTGGATGATATGACATGTTGATGACAATCCTAGATGAAATGTCAGGATATCACACGAGTCATGAAGATGCATCCTGTGTGGAAATCATGTATGGTTATACAAAATTGTACCGCAATCTAGTGTGGATATGGGCGGCTGTGGCTCAGTTGGTAGAGTCGTCGCCTCTCAACGGGAAGGTCGATTGTTTGAGCAACATGTCCGATGTGTCCTTAGGCGAGACACTTAACCCCACATTGCTCCCGCTTCTTCAGTGGTGGTTTATGAATGGATTAGTGTTGTACTCACTCTCTGATGTACGTCGCTTTGGATAAAAGTGTCTGCTAAGTGAATTGTAGTATTTGTGCTGCTGCTGGCACTTAAGCAAATTCAAGGAGTCACCAAAATCTTAAAGATTTCTGGGCATTATGAGTTTCCAGCAGAATAATGCAACACATTAGTAGTTGAAATAGGGTTTCCTGCACCTGTGCTAGCCAAATATTTTTGCTTGTTTGATGGTCAACATCAAACCGTTCTTTTCCTTAGAAGATGTTGAAATACTCCAGTCTTTACCAAAGTCCTGGGCCAACCAACTAACACTACTAATCCTGGCAAAGTGGAATAAAGATTTTTTTAAAGATTGGCATCCCCAATATTAAGCTTGTGTGGACTGTAACATGAAATATAATCACTCACTTGTTCAGAGAAGCAGTCCTCAAGCTGTGTGAGTGTTTGTCCTGGGTTTTGAGGTGGAGCTGGGCCCGGGGCAGGAGAGGGACCCGCTGTTGGGGCCGAAGCAGGAGAAGGAGGCAGAGAGGTGGAGCGACAGGGAGGTGGAGGAGGAGTTTTGGAGCGTAAGGGTATCTGTCCTCCTCCCGGATGAAGACTGTAACTGTGTCTCTGGGCTGCGTTCCTGTTCCGTCCTGAAGGGCTGGGGTGGCGCAGGGAGATCCGACGGGGCAGTTTGCTTTCCGACAGTGAGTTACGGATCTTCTGGAAGTTTTTGCTGAGCTGGTACTGACGGAAGGCCGTTTGAATGCGACGCGCTGCCCGCCGTGCTATGAGATGGCCTCCATACTTCTGCTCCAGATCCTCTATCTGGGGACGAGAAGAGAGTAAGGGGGAGTTTGAAGATCAAACATGTTTACAGGGCTCTGTAACTCACTGATGACACTGTGAGGGAGATATTGCAAAGCAGAGCAGCAACAGAAAAATATTTATTCATCCATCTGCAGGAAAACATATTGCAATTCTGTACTCATGAGATACACACTCGCATCCTTATTTTCAGGAGTATTTTTCTTACTTTGTGTCCGTTTATTTTAAACCAGTGAGGTTTTACGGTTTAGGAGCCAAAGTAAACATCATCTATCATCATTGGGTCGCTAATGCTGTCTGAAAGGCCGTGGGAGGCAGGATGGATGGGCTGTGACAAAGGTGCCGTAAAGAAAAATGAACCGAAAAGAGAACACCTGCACCGGCATGTTTCTGTTGCGTTTGCTGGACCAAAAAAAAAAAATCTCTGCTTTCTCCCAAAAAATTTTTACCATCCATATCTCCAGAAAGAGGGAGACGGAGGAGGAAGAGGTGGAGGGAGGAGGAGGGGACGTGGGCGGCGGGGGGAAGAAGAGACAGAGAGGGAGAAAAAAGGAGGACAGCCACACATGTCCCTAGGAGTGTGTCTGCGCGCCGCACACACACACACTTAAAGACACAGAGAGCGACACTCTCATAACACACTCGCACTGCAGCATCAGAAGCCGTAGCAACCGCAGACCCCTCAGCAGTTTGGTTTGAGAAATAAAGACATCTCCAGCCGCCAGAAGCAGTTATTAGCTGTTACCATGACAACCTAGCATCTTTCATGTTCCTGTCGCTGTGGAATCACTGGTGTTCTTTTTCATGCCAACACGGACATAAATAGATCTGAATGGGGCTTTTTTTGTCACGCAAGACGAAATGTCAAATGATCTTTCACACACTTCCTCATGCTTTGAACAGGTGGAGGAGGAAGCTTGGCCTGTTTGGACACTGTTTACACAAATAAACAAACAATCTTGGAAAGAAAAAGAGCATACCTGTTTGTTTTTATTCTCCAGGCTGATCTCATACTCGCTGGGCCCCTCTCTCTTGGTCCCCTCCACCTCCTGTCCACCGCCAGAGGACGTTCCATCCTCCAGGCTCAGCATCTGTCCGCTGCGACAGAAATAACAACATAAAGCTATCAGTCCTCCCTTATGACCTTCAGAGCTCCGCTGTTATCACTGCGGTAGGTCATCCACAATGCCGGGTGTGAGGAGGTTCAGCAGGTGGAGAGTGTTCTGTGTGGCCACGTTGGCTCGGGGCCAGTGTGACTGAGTTTATGTGTCCGCTCCTGTTTGCTCAGATCTGTGGCTCCACTGCAGGTTACAGGAGGGTAACTTAAAACATGCGACTAGGACAAAAATACATTTCTTTCCTGAGCACAAATAATCCTTTATTTATTTTTTATGGTGTTTTCAAAAAAATTTAATTGAGCAGTTAATATTGTTAGGCTACAGGCCTGAAGCTAAACGAAGGTAAACAAACTAACAAAGCTAAACACAGGAAACAAAGCAGATGGAGACAGCAAAAATAAAATCAATGAATAGTAAAACAATTTCCATTAATATTAAAAAAATTAAATTGATTGTCTTCAATCTTTTGTTGTCATTTTTTGGAGGGATCTTGTGGTTGTTTTGCTTGCAAATCTCCTTGTGCTTCCTCCTCACAGGTCAAAGAGTCAGTGTTTCTTTTCAGACTGTTTCATTCTCATACGTTCTAAAGAGCGGTGCAGAATTTGACAAAAATAAGAGGAGGGAAAAGTCTGAAAATCTCACATGCTTATGCACAGCTTTTATTTTGTTTCTATTCTACCTGGATGATCAGTTTGTGACATTTCAAATGTATCTTCTGATCCGCAGGTTTGCAAACAATGAAATGACCTTTTTGATACTAATCATTTAAGGCTTATTTCTGTGAGCGCTAAATATTTCTGACTCTTTTGATTGATCACCAGTTTGTGCCTCACTGACTGTGGTGTAGTGTTGCAAAAACACAAGAAACCGAAGTCTCTGAAGTTCGCTCTCAAACATGCTGAGCACAGAATCCTCAGTGCATGACCTAATCCACCTATGAGCATTTACTAATCTGAGAAATGTGTATTTTTCTTAATTATTACACGTTTTTGTTCTTAGTCTTACAACAGACTACAAAAAAAAAAAGCACAATGTTGCAATTAGTGGTTAAATGTTGTTTATGAGTGTCTCATCATATAGACTTTTTTTTTAGGGGGGGGGTGTTTTTATTAGACATCAGCATAGCAATGTGCAAACATAGTTAAAGATTTCCATTTTCTTGTCTTTTTGGTTATATCCTTAAAATCAAAAAGCAGGGGATTAAACAACTGCTATTCCACAGATTTTTAATCAACAATGATTTCTGTTTAGCATGGAAGCAAAAGCAAAACACACACATTTATTTAATCCAGCCTCAGAACTCAACTAAGTGGACTATAAAGGCTGTCTCTGCTGGTAGAGTGCCCTATCTTCCCTCTATTCATAATCCCAGCTCCTGTCGACAGATGGAACAATGTTCTTTTATGTGACAGTATTATTCAAATCATGTAAGGGCTACCAAGGCAAATTACAGCCATGACACAGCAGAATGGAACATTTTAATTTAACTTATTTTAGTCTGTTAATTTTAGTACAACTAAGAGGAAACATAGTAGATGAAAACGTCATGTCATCGCACTAAATATACAGCACCTTTTGCCAAACCGGACTGATGTAAGCACTAGGGTATGATCACAGCCTAAGAGGTTTTATATGGGTTGCAATTATGAGTGTGCGTGTGTGTGTGTGTGTGTGTGTGCATGTGCAGTGTCTGCTGTTGTAATCTTTCTTCCACCATGATAATGCTTACTCTAATAATTTTAACACAAAGTGGACCAGGGCTAAACAGGACTGGGAATTATAAAAAGCCTGCTCATGGTTAAATAATGAGTGCATCACTAAAGGTTCCACTTTTTTTCTTTGATTGCTGTGAAAGCAAATATTCTGAGTCCCCAGCTATAAAATAGGGACAGGGTCTGGTCATAACTTTAAAGGAGATAAAGGGAGAGAAATGCAGAGAGAGAGAGAGAGAGAGAGAGAGAGAGAGCGAGAGACGAATGAAACCAAAGGAAATACTGAGATAAAAAAAAAAAAAAACTGAGAGAGGAAACAGGAAGAAATTGTGTGTGCATGCTGGAGGCTGTCTCTATCAAAAACTCTATTAAAACACTGTGCTGCATCAGAATACATTAGAGCACATTAGAATACATTAGAGGATTTAAAAGTAAGAGTTGAGCTATTAATGCATCTGGACAGCAAAAGCCTCTGTAATGATATGGGCGCTATACACACACTCTCACCCGTACACATAGCAGCACATGCTCAGTGCTCCGCCTGCTGGAGTGACGTCATGGAGGAAGACAAATGAGCATCTGTCAAATTGTATCTCTCAAGGTCCCTCAGAGACTTACAGTACTGCACAGCCAGGGGAGAAACACACAAAACACACGCGCTAAGGCTGAGTGTAGAAAAAGGCACACACCGGGATAGGCTAGAGGCGGATCTCATGACATCTCCAGGGAGCTTTGTGTGTGCTTGGATGCATTGGGACAGTTAGCGTGCAGAGGTGGTGCAGGTTTGGCAGCCACCAGGCATACAAGGCTTCATGTGATGATTATAATGAGCTTTAGCTGCGTCGCACCGCTTCTCGATACATCTCATCATCATCTCAGGTGGGCACCCACCGCCGCTACTGCTGCTGTGCCATTAGCCTATCCAATCAGGGCCATGTGGGTGTGAATGATCAGTCATCAGATCAGAGAGAAGAGAGAGCGATTTCCAGACAGGCAGATGGTGATATTCGTAAAAAAAAAAAACAGCATGAGAGTCAGAAGATGAAATAGGGAGGGCTGAGACGAGAAATAATTGCGGAGGGGTGATTATAGAAGAGAAAAGGCAAGGCCTCCAGTTGACAAATATAAAAGCAGAGATGCAAACAGATGTAGACAACCCACTACGGAGAGAGATAGAGTTTTCGACTCTAGAGTATGGAGTGTAAAAAGACGGGAGGTCAAACAGTAGTCATGAGAAGAATCAGATTTTCAAGGAGTACAGCACTGATTTACACACATAAAATATGAACAAACTCATATGACAAATAGATGTCCTTCCCACGCAGGAACAGACGGCTCGAGTGGCTACAGAAGATCTTCAAAGTCAGATTCTTCTGGTTACTATGGTAGTAGCTGTTCATGATGTCATCACTGGGTTGCCATGGGTAATTTTACAGAGGCAATATCCTCTCAAACCCCCATCTCCATAACACCCCCTGCCCCTACTCATTCTCTCTTTGTCTCTGTATGAGTAACCCTGGAGGCTGTTAGATCTATACATTTGTCACAGAGCATTTAGCCACAGGCTCCTTATAACATAACAACACAAACTCAAAATGTGCTGGGAACACACAAGTGTAGACATGACTCAGTTCACTGATGCACATGTAGGCCCAACAGTCACTTGTTTTCTCGAGAAAGTTAGTCACTCTCCCCCGTCATCTGGAGAAATACTGTTTCCCTATTGTAACTGATTAAATTATCTCATTATGTTGAGATAACAGCGCTAGTTTTCTTTTGACAACAGAATCATTTTCTTGCAGTCTAGAAGACAAAACAAGACCACAACATAGGCAAGACGACATACTATGCTTCCATTGCCCACACCAATGAGGTGAGTTAAACCTATTTCTATGATTGTTTTATGCTTTGGCCGACTCTGGGGATAGGAAGTAAGTCGCAATATTTTAAAACAATTTGAGCTTGGCATTTTGACATTTTATTAAAACTCCTATTTATTGTGTTTTTATTGTGCTTCATTCTATATGTTATTTTACTTGTTGTTTTCACATTGTGTTTTTTACGCTTACGATTGTTTGTTTGAATCTCAAGGAAAAAAAGTGAAGAGTACTTGATAGCAATGAAAAACATAGTGAATCAAATGTTGGGGTGCATGTCTGCTTAGTGCTCCCTCTATGGTAATTTCCATTTAATCCCTTTTGCCACCTCTTCTTTCACTTTTTTTAATTTTTTTTTTTTTACAATTCCCCTACAGGACAGGCGTGTGTGATTTATTTAATCAAAACCCTTAATTCTCACATCCTTCTGTTTATATTTCTTTTTCCTCAAAAAGTTATTTGTCCCAACCTGTCAAATATGAATAGTATTAACTTAATCCACTGTAAGATAATACTCTGCAGCATGGGAATACTTCCTTTTAATATGCAGAAACTTATGCCATGAACGTGCATTGAAAATATTTGTTTTAAGAGTGACCTCTGCAAGCAATAGCAAACCTCGCCCTCTCCAAACACAAGTAGGTCCAGCTGTAAGAACAGTACTCTTTGGGAGCAGTATAGGGGCAAAAACCTGAAGGGCAAAATGTGGTAGTAAAGGTAGCTGTCTTACCCAGATGAGCCACTGATGTCGGCCTCTGGATGTTCAGGGGCGGGGCAGCAGAATTGATGCAGCACAGTCTCGCTCCTGTAGAAGGACAGACAAATAGAGGAGAGGAGGTAAGTAAAGGGGACAGGAGGGAGGGGAGGGGAGGAGGACAGAACTGGCAGGATAGCATGTCACTCAGCTGTTATTGGCTGCTGATGATGAAGTTTTGTCTTGTTTCCATATTCCTCCCTATGATTACTATTAGTCCAACATCCCAAAAGATCCTGAAGAGCCTCTCATTAGACCCTTCTGGATTATTTTCTACAGCTTCTGTTTACAATATGGCACTGATCCCGGGGTAAATACCCTATGTAGGTCAACACAAGGCTGAGAACGCTCAGACAAGACGAGTAAGTGTGAGTATTTATATGCTTGTGTGTCCGGATGTTTACGCCTCCTCCCTCCAGATTCATCAGATTTGTGGTGATTTAGCAGAATTCCCAAAACCTAATCTGGACAGATGGTTACTCAAGCGCTGTTTTTCTGCTCTTTCTCCTCTGAAGTTCGCCACGCTCATTTCTCTCTCATACATTTTACATTTACATTCATATTTTAGGTGGTTTGCTGGTGTTTTTATTCTGAGCAATTTGGACAGAAAAGAACAAAGAAAAGGGAAAGTTGGAGCTAAAGTTGTTCTATAGAAACCTTTGGACCTTCTGGATGCAGGATACCTACCAGAGACATGAAAAATGAGTGTGCATGTGACTTTAAGATGTTCTCTCTTTAAGAGACTTGGGCGTGGGTCACCTCAGGTCCTTCAACAATGAGCCGAGAGCATTCAGTTGACAGTAAATTTCTTGGCTACGCTACAGTTAGTCTACCGACTCAGGCTCAGCATATTGCTCGTGACAAAGACCCACAGTGACAGGCAGTCAGAGTCAGTGCAAGACTCGGCATGACAGTCCGAGCTATAAAAAGCTACCTTTTCACAGCAACTTCTACGGACTTTCAACGACAGCGATTAAAAAAAAGCATCTCTGATCCACACTTCTCAATGTTGGTTTCTATGAATAATACTGCTCAATATTCTATAAATCCTACCCCCATACACACACACACACACACACGCACACACACACACACACACACACACACACACACACAACAAACAAACCTACTGTACATATTCGAGCATTGAGCCTATTTACAGTCCTGACTTTATTGACTGTATTTACATGTTCCTTCAGTACAAGCAATTGGCTTCAAAATCAAGTATGTTACAAATTTAAAAAATGTTTTTTTTAATACACTTGAATCACCACCTTAAATCAGTTGCACCACTTCAATGAGATATTTTTTTACGTAAGCACGCAATACACAACCAGACTACAGGTAAAAATACATATTATTTAATTTACAGCGTGATATGATTTTACATTTCGTTACTCCATCAACCCTTCAATTTAACCATTAAGACACTTGATTTCCGAATAAATTAGTGTCTTGTGTAAGATTAATTTAATTTAATTTTCTTTGACCTGTAGTTTATGTGATGTCGTCTTCTTAATGTCTTCTCTTACTGGTTTTACTATTTTTATCTTCTTTTACTTCTTACTGTTCTTTTATTTATGCTCTTATCTTAACTCCTCTTATGTTTTAACTTGGTAATTTCTTATCTTACTTACTTTGTCTATTTATGTTTCATATTTATGTTTATTTTTATTAATATTATAGTTTTTGTTTTTTGATCCTTTAACCACTTGTTTCTATTTTTTTTACTGCTCTTACCTTCTTATTGCTGTTCTCTTTTTATTTGCTTTTAGCTCTTTTAGTTTCTTACATCTTTTTAAATCTTTGGTCCTCTTGGTCTCAGCTCATGTTGTTGGGTTCTTGTGTTTCCTGGGTTCTTATGATGGTTCTTATAATGGTTCTTATGATGGTTCTTATGATGGTTCTTATGATGGTTCTTATAATGGTTCTTATGATGGTTCTTATGATGGTTCTTATGATGGTTCTTATGATGGTTCTTGTGATGGTTCTTATGATGGTTCTTATGATGGTTCTTGTGATGGTTCTTGTGATGGTTCTTGTGATGGTTCTTGTGATGGTTCTTGTGATGGTTCTTATGATGGTTCTTATGATGGTTCTTATAATGGTTCTTGTGATGGTTCTTATGATGGTTCTTATGATGGTTCTTATGATGGTTCTTATAATGGTTCTTATGATGGTTCTTATGATGGTTCTTGTGATGGTTCTTATGATGGTTCTTGTGATGGTTCTTATGATGGTTCTTATGATGGTTCTTATGATGGTTCTTATGATGGTTCTTGTGATGGTCGGGTTATATATGTCTGTTGGGTATTGTGCACTTTGGGTTCTTTTCTTTTGAATTGTTTTTAGTATTTTGCATCTGTTATATTCTTACTGTTGTTTCTGTTCTTCTGTGTTTCGTTTAGTTTGCTTTGTTCTTGTTTTTTGCTGTTTGTCAAAGCACTTTGTAAACCTGTGTTTTTAAAAGGTGCTATATAAATAAAGTTATTATTATTATTATTATTATAGTTGACATAAGGTCCAGTTGCCCTGCAATATAAAAGTCCATGTTCTTATCTCCTCTGTATAATACTCAGACTATTTGAAGAGCATCAAGTCTGTGCAGAGAGTGCAGAAGTTCACCCTCCATGTATTGAAGGTTTTGGGGGTCAAAAGGTCAAACTAAGTGTCAAATAATGTCCTCGATATAGAATCATGTGGAAGACCCGGGTTTGCGTTCCCGTGCACCAGCAGGGGTTTGATAGACACAATGTTTTTGTCATGGATCTTTGTCAGGTATTAGAGTCACACTGTAACAGCAATACTGTACCAATACTAAGGCCACCAGGATGTCACAGCCCTTTAAAGTCTCAAATGTCAAACACCTGAGACAATTACCACATCAATAACTGATAGGAACAAATAAAAGGAATAGTTTGACCTCCAGGGAAATATACTCATTTTAAAGTCTTCTCAGAGTTAGGTCAGAGGAATGGACACCGCTCAGGTCTGTAAGGAAAATGTGAAGCTACTTATAGCAACTAGTTGTCTTTTCTTAGCATAAAGACTGTTAAAATAAAGTTTAAAACTCTATATCTGGTAAAAGGATTAGAATCAGGTCCAGGCTTTCTGTTTTAACCTTTTCTAGTCCTTCTGCTAAACAACTTTGTTGCACCTACATTCTAAACACAAAGAAGTGAGAGTGGTATGTGTCTTGTCATGTAACTCGTGGAAGGAAATCAAACTTATTCCAGTACTGTTGAACTAGCTCCTTAAATATGACAAATACTGTATGTAGAAATCTTCAGCATACACAAAAAAAAGGAGCCAAAAGGGAAGTCGAAAAAACATCTAGCAGATAAAATGGCCATGACACATTAATCTTTTTAGAGCGGAAAAAACAGCACTCTGCTCATTAAAATGAGTTTCCTTAACACTGTGCATTCAAAAAATCCCCACTGACTCACTGAATAGGAACAAAATCATAGAAATTACAGTTCAAATAGAGGTTAGAGGAGGGAGATCAGGCAATCATATATTTTAGATCTGCAAAGCTATTTCTATCAGTACAAGAGCTAAATGATGTTGTGAGGTTCAAATAGTTCAGCTCACCTCTTCACCTGTGAAGCACTTTGTAACTGTGTGTTTTAAAAGTAGTCTTACTAACTTACTGTTCACCTGAGGATAAAGCTACATTGGGCTCACACACACACACACGCACACACTCTCTTACTCATACACACAAAAACACACTGTCAGCAGGTCTATCCATCTGTCGCTACAAGACACACATAACGGCCATCCGCTTTCAGCGACTCCTACAAAGAGAACAGGTGAATTTTTAAACTGTACATGACTTCTTCTGTCTGCACATTCTCTCTCTCTCTCTCTCTCTGTCTCTCTCCATGACCCATCCTCCCTCACACCATCACTCCCATCCATCCTGTATCCTAACATCCTAACGCTTTTCATCAGCGGTAACCAGAGTGTAAAGTGTGTAAGGAGGGGAAGGTTTGACGTGCAACAAGAGCCGCTCCATTTGGATTCAAAATGTTGCCAGTACATTGTGTGTGTACCTTCTACTGCGACGCAGCATGCAACAGCCTGTCCCTCTGTTGTCCAATCCATCTTTTTGTTTTCCCTTCCAGGAGCGCAGATAAACTAAGGGGACAGCTACCCTAAATGCAGGTTTTTTTTTCTCTTCCCTGTTTTTCTCTTTACCTGTCTCAATCTCCCATCTTCTATTCTCTCCACGCCACTTCCCAGGTTTTCTCTCTCTCTCTCTCTCTCTCTCTCTCTCTCTCTCCTTCTCTCTCCCTCCCCTTTCTTACACTGGCCCACTCCAGTGTCAGCCTCAAGCGCCTTCCTTTAGACACCTCCAAAGGATCCATCAAAGACAGAGCATGCATCTCTCTCTTTCTATCTCTCTTCCTTTCTCTCCTCTCTCCTGAGAATGGCTGATTACTGTTCGCTCCATGGGCTAAGTGGGGCAGATAGGAGCCTCAGCTGGAGAGAGAGAGAGAGAGAGAGAGAGAGATTGAGAGAGAGACAGTGAATAAGCAAAGGAGAGAGGATCCTGTCGACCCCCTCTCCTTCCCCCATGGGCATATCCACGTGCATCAGCAGCACTCACAACAACAAAAAAGCACTGCAAAACACACTACAAGCCAGCCCTAACACATCATCTATCTGTAGGGCAAAAAAAAAGATCAGGCTCTTTATAAACATTCAGATGAAAGATGAAAAGAAAAGCAAGAATGCTAACACATGCACCTAAATATAGGCCCTAAACAGCCCAGACATAGGGTTTGAAGCAGATACACACAAGTCCCTAACAACGGGAAAATCAGCTGCAGAACAGGACGCAGCAGGCAACGGCAGAGATAAATCCTCTAAAACTGCAACTTACAGCCCAGTACCCCCGTCCATCCTGCCCCCTTTGCTTCCACCTGCCTGGACTGCAAACAGAAAAACTAGAAATGAGATGAACAACCTTAAATGAATAGCCAGGTAGGGGTGTAAAGGTGCATTCAAGGACGCACATAAACTGCGGGAACAAGAAGGCCTTGACCCCAAGCCTGCTCTTTCTTCTGCCTGGGCAACTGGTGGGTGACTCTGCTGTTTTCTGCCCCCCAATCCTTTTCATAACAGCAATTAATGTACTGTCATTTCTTCTCAGCATGTAAGAGTCATTCAATTTAAGTAACAGCAGTGTTAAGATGGTCAAATTATAATAAATCAGTAGCAACATGCACTGAACTCACACTAACACTCAAACGTGGAAACATACAAATCTCAGGAGCAGGGTGTGCAAGGTGTGGCATCATTATTGTCAACAACTCCTTTAGAAAACCTTTCAAATTTTCTGAACTCCTCTGCTCCTCTAAACACCTTCTTTGCTCTGTGTTGCTCCTCTTGATGGGGGGGAGGAGTCCCAGAGAGACCAATCAGGACTCCTGCTGGGGCATAGCCTACAACTTAAGAACACAGCACACACACATACACTCACACTCACAAGACAAAAAAAATGAGAGGGAAAAAAAGAGAGAGATTTTTTTCCCCCCCTCTTATACTGCAGGTGTGATGATGTAGCCTTACTATGAGGCTCTGGTGCCAAGTAAGGGGATGGAGGAGTGTGTGTGTGTGTGTGTGTTACAGTGAAAGTGTGTGCATGTGTGTCTCTTCACACAGCAACATCAGTGTCCCATGAGAGTTCCCATACAGTGCGGTATTTAAGAAAGAAACAACCAGAAGCATCTCCTGTCTTGTGCTGACATTGACCACTGCTGAGCCGAGTATCGCGCACACACACACACACACACACACACACACACACACACAGAGAGCGCATAGACCTACAGCTGTTTGTTATGTAATGATCCAGTGATCGTGATCCAGCTTCTCATTTAGATAATCCACCTCTTTCTCTTCTGTCACAGTCCTTAGCCGACATTCATACACACACACACACACACACACACACACACACACACACACACACACACACACACACACACACACACACACACACACACACACACACACACACACACACACACACAGCTGTAAATTGGAAATTTGCGAGCGTCTTCTTCACTAATTATTCGCCTCTCAATCTGCATGACATGCACACACTCCTAATTTTAGTCTACAGATTCCGGCTAATGCTGTAGCCTGCAATTAAGGCTAAGGATTTAAAACAGGAAACGCAGCCAAGGTAAGGAATTCATTAAGGCTATAGGTATAACTGTAGACAAATGACTGTATGGACTATAACACACAGACACACGCACGCACACACTCGCACATCTGCAAACAATCATGTAACCTCTACTCACTCGGATTTCCTCGCCAGGGCCAAGGATCGACAGAGGGTTGTTGTGGGGGTCATCGGAACCAGAGAGCGGCAGCTGGGGGAACTTCCTCCGTTTTCTGGGTCACTTTCAATCGGGGAAACCGTGGAAGGGTCGGCAGGGACAAGCTGCATGTCGCCCGGGTCCATTGGTTGAGGAGGAGACGGCTGGACCTCCGGAGCCGTCTCAACCCGCGCTGGTGCAGCCGCATGGTCCGGCATTGACCCCGCCGCACTTGCACTTGTCTTGAGCTGGGGATCCTGAGGAGGGTGGTGATGAGGAAGACAGCTGGGGTCCGGGAGGTGGTGATGGTGATGTAGGTGATGGTAAGGATGCTGCTGCTGCTGTATCCTGACGTCCCGCAGGTGCCTGTTCTCGCCGATGAGCTCGTCCACCCGCCGGTCAAGCTCCTCTATCCGTGAGCGCTGCGTCTGGATGAGACTCTGCTGGTTCTGGACGATGGTGGTGAGCTCTCGCAGGTACAGAATCGCCTGCACCGGGTTTTCCAGCAGGCTGGAGCTCATCATACTCAAGAGTCGAGAAGGGAAGAGAGAGAGGGAGAAGAAGAAAAAAGCTGGACTGAGGGATGAAGGAAGGAGGAGAATCCTAATATCCGTGAGTGCGGATGAGAAGGGTCGATGTCCTTCCGCTCTCCTCTCCTCGACGCTGCCAGGTTGCGGATGAGGCTGCACGGACCGAGTTAGCCTCCGCTTCTCCGGTCGTTTCCCTCCCTCCCTCTCTCTCTCTTTCACTGCGATGAGTGGTGCTGATGAGAGGAGCCAGATCCAGATGTGACAGGAGGGAGGGGGAGGGGGAGGGGGGTGGGGGAGAGGCGCTGGAGGACTGATGCGTCATTACGCACACACACGAGAAGACTACAGAGCAAGCACGCACCCTATGGGCAGTAGACGAAGATTTAACATCTGAGCAACTTTCTTTTGCCTCTTTTACTGCACACAGCCTAACGACAAATAAATACAATCTGAAAAATCTGAAATTAGTAGGCCTTTATTGTCTAACAGCTTGCAATTTTTGTCATACCATTTTATGGAATAGAATAGAATTACTTTATTGATCCCAAACTGGGAAATTGTGGCGTTACAGCAGCAGGTTATCCAAACACACAATATGAGCAAAAAACACAATATTAGCAAATTTAAACACAATATGATATTAAATACAAAGTAAATAAGCACTAAAAATATGAAAACTAAGAATGTGAATATATACAACCAGGATTTAACGAAGCATTACTAGTCTTAAATATGAAGATTAAATATGGAAGATTAAATGTAAATGTGCAAGAACAGTTGTAAATGGACAGTATTGACATATGTTAAAGGCTATAGGTTCAGCCTTTAAGGGTCCTAGCGTAACATTTACCCTAATTAGAGACATTTTGTTTATAGTTAGGATAAGTTGTAATCAATCATTGAAGTAACACTCATTATTTAGTGGTAAGTAGGAAACTCATGAATGTTTGCAAGGTGTTTACAGTATACTGATAATGGTTGCATGTAAATAATGCGTTTAAATATTTAAATATGATCTATTTTGTTAAAAGAAAGATGTCAGCGCCCTTATATTTGTAACTCTCTGTTGTAATAGCAACCTCAATTTAATGGCTGGCGTTCAAATGCGGCGTGTTGACATCATAGACTGTAAATATTACTTGACATATATACATATATGATATTTCAATAATAATAATAATAATAATCTGATTTCAATAATGCTACACACTGTGTGTGTGTTTTTAATAACAACAACTCTTTCCACATGTGGACGTGTAGTTACTGTGTAATTTTCCATTATTGTATTTTTTTATTTAACTGATGTAAATATGTTGATTTTTAACTTCTATTTTTATTTTTAATTATTATATTCCTGTCTCCTGTTTCTTGAGCTGCTGTAATGCAAAAATTTCCCCCGTGGGGATCAATAAAGTTTATTTTTATCTTATCTTTTTATGGTTCAAACATGTAGTCTATATTATGTAACATTTCATTATATTACACTATATTGTTCATATTGCACTATATTATATTATATTATACGACACTATATTATATAACTGCACTCTGCATTACTGTGGTACAACACTGCCTCTTCTCTGCTGTTTTTACATTACTTGCTGCTATTTATCACACCAAGTCACTTTAATCATCACTTGTCACTTTATCTTGTCATTCTTTGCAAATACTGTCTCACTTCCCTGCACAGGCAAGGCAAGTTTATTTATGTGGCACATTTCAACAGCAAGGCAATTCAAAGTGCTTCACACAAGACATCGAAAGCATCACGACAGAGGAAAGAAAAGAAACATTAAAATAGAACATTTAAAAATCACTGAAATTATAAAATCTGAACATATGTTCAAATAAAAATAATTCAAATGAAATTAATTGAAATAAATAAAGTAAAAATATAAAAAGAGTTAAAATTTAAAACCTTATTAAAATTGTTTAATGAAAGGCAGCTGCAAACACGTGTGTCTTCAACCTCGATTTAAAAGTTAGTTAGTTAACTTCATCATTCATTTTGTACTTGAACCCCTGTTTTTATTTTTATTTTTATTTATCTTATCTATTCTGTTTAATGTGTATTTTGAGCTTTCTTGTCTGTACTGCGGCAACGCCCGAATTCCCCCTTCTGGGGATCAATAAAGTTTTATCCTGTCCTATATGTCCGAGGGAAAGTGAAGCCCACACGTGATTCCTGGGTTTTGTGACGTGCAACGCGGATGCGGAAGTACCAGGGAAGCACTGAACCGTTGTTTTGCTAATCAGTAGCCCGGATGCTATCACCTACGGCAGAGCTCCGTGTGTTTTTTTATTTATTCGTAACCGAAAGCAAATTAAAACATCACCCATGGTCAGGTAAGAGGATTACAAAGACTCGTTTTTAATCACATCTTTTTGTCATATCATCACAACATGTCTTTAAGGCTGAGGGAGGGAGGTTGTTTGTTTACGTTTTGTTGTTTATTTCTTAAAGATATAAAAACAGAATCATTGAAGGTCAGCTGTCAGCTATTGATACAGATATAAATACAAACTTTAGGCCTTTAAAACATCGAAACATACATATATCACAGCTTTTAGTGCGTTTTATATCCTACATCCAAGTCCTGTCATGTGAGGGTCAGATGACAGGGGTCCTGTGGTGTCGTGTGTTATCATAGGGCTGATTAAAGGGTTGATTAAAGGGTTGTTATCACAGGTATCACTGGATAAAGTTGGCAGTTTTGTGGTGTTAGATCCAACATGTGTATAACTGTTTTCATTGAGGTTTCATATTAGTGCCAAAATGATCAAAATGTGAAGCTCATTTTAAGAGTTTTGGAAAAGCAACACTTTGCCTTGTTTATGTGTGTTAACTTAAGTGTGTTTCATTTATTCTAAATAAAAGGATGACCCAGAAGCACTGCCTGGAGGGCCAGGTGTACTCGGTGCCGCTCATCCAGCCGGACCTGAGGAGAGAGGAGGCGGTCCATCAGATAGCAGATGCTTTACTGTACCTGGAGACCATCTCTACGGATATCTTCAAAAGGTAAGTGAATAATAATGATCATTTAAAATGCTGCTCAAGTATCATTCAGTTTAAAAGAATGTGTAAAGAAAAGGTTCTGGGGAAATTCTGAATGTATTTGAGTTAATCTAACGGATCGTATTTGATTGTTTCTGTATTGTTGAACGATGAAAGAGAAAACAAACAGGTCAGCCATCTCATTCTGTTTAACAGTATCTTGTGTTGTTATAAGTTTTCTTCTTCCTGCTCCTGTTTGCTCACGAACAGTGTTTCAGTATTACGAGAAAATATTTTTGTTGTTGTGTTTTGTTTGTGTTAATGTAATCATTTCATTTCATTTCATATTTGATTTATTTGTGTACGGTTTCAACGCGATAATACACAATAAAAATATTTTCTCATAATGCTGAAACACTGTTCATGAGCAAACAGGAGCAGGAAGAAGAAAACTTATAATACCTGCCCCCCTTTTCCTAATAACACAAGATACTGTTTAACAGAATGAGATGGCTAACCTGTTTGTGTTCTCTTTCATCTTTCAACAATACAGAAACAATCAAATACAATCAGTTAGATTAACTCAATACATTCAGAATTTCCCCAGAACCTAAAAGTACAGCAAAGCTAAGGCTTTATATAGTAAATATTAACAGCATGGGCATGTCATGGTTTTGCCATTGTAGTGAAAAACACGGACTACAGGACTTGCTCCATCACAATGGAATATATATATCATGTTAAGATCATGCTTAACTAGGCGTGCATCGTGCGTCAGTCTTGTTGAAATAATTTGCTGAGCTTAATATATTGAAGAGGTCTGAGGAACTCAACATTCAAAAGCACTCCTCTTGTTTAAGGTCGCAGGGATCCAGATAACTTTTAGAGCCTTGGAACTTCGTTACAGCTTCATCTGTCAAATTATTCTAAGTGTAATTTAATTATAATGTTTTTAGTGAATAAGAAAAATACATTTCAATGTGATAGAAAGACGATTAAAAAAAAGAAAAAGGTACGGTCAGTTACTCACGATTTCATTCTAAGATTGCCAGTCAGCAAAAGCAAAAGAAACAAACAGAACAGCAATTGACAAAACAGCATCTGTTACAAGTATATCTGGACATGCCATGTTATAGATGGTAGAATTATTTCATGTGGAAAAAGAGGTCACACTTCTGCACTTCTGGTAAAAAAAAAAAAGGTGGAATCAATTATTAATCATATTTTGTTCCACAGCAGTTGTTTGATAGGAAATGATCCGGTCTGATCCACTAAAAATACAGGAAGTGTCTCCTGTAGCTACATGAAAGGTGTGACATTTATGAACAAATTGTTTCAACGCTTTTGAAAGATGATGGGTTTGTAATTGGAAAAATGATGTCAAAGGATCAACTAGGAGCTGTGTAATGGTTGTGAGTCAGCACACTGAAGAAACAAAAACAATGTTTAAGTTTAACCCCTCTCTATGTATCTGTGTGTGTGTGTGTGTGTGTGTGTGTGTGTGTGTATGTTGTTTCCAGGGTGTCTGACAGTGTGGAGAAGAACCGCCGCCAGCTGCAGAGCGTCACTGACCGGATCAAACTAGCACAGGCTCGTGTTGACAAGATCAAAGGAAGCAAGAAGGCCACTAAGGTAACACAGCAGCACCTTCACTTTGGAGAGAAGCTTTGCTGATTGCTCCCGTGATTCACAATAGAGACGCAGTAAAATGACCAGATGTATTTAAAAAAAAAACAAAAAAAACCTTTCAGCCAGTCATGTCAGCTTTTCTCTGTGTGTGCAGGTTTTCTCCAGTGCCAAATACCCGGCCCCTGATCGACTTCAGGATTATTCATCCATCTTTACTGAAGCTACAGACCCCTCCTCACAAACCCGCCCCCGCTTAAAGATCCAGAATAAACTTAGACCATTTGATGAGAAGGCCTTACAGGTGAGGTCAAATACATGGCACCTCAGTATGACACTTTTTTTTCTTTTAAAGCTGAGCCTGCTAAAACTTTTGGGGAGAACAGGGATACAAAGAGAAATGATTTATTTCCATCAACACAGCTTTTGTGTTCCTGCTGAGAATTATGATCAAGCTCTCAAACTGTTATGACAAGCAACTCATATTTACGTAGTCCGCTCCACCTTTATTCATGCAGGTGTTCAGAGCTGAACCGCCATACACCTTGAAAGTCTCCTTCAAACACTCTGCTATAGAATTAGAATATACGCTACAATCTGCTTTTTATATTAATGAGAAGCCCAATCTTTTCTGTCTTCTATCATTCAGTGTCTCCACAGCATGAAGGCAAAACATTCACTCTGCTGTTTGTACAAAGTGTTATTTATGATCCTGACATCTGAGTAATGACGGCAGGAATCAGATCACTCAAAAGATGGAGCCTCAGTAATGTGACCTGACAGTCATCAGCAGGGGGGAAAAACTCAACGTATCCAGATGACCTGAAAGTGTTTCACCTTCACATTTAAAAAAAAAAAAAAAAGGAGACAATTTAAGGTTATTGTAGCACCGGGTTACTCGATGTGTCCCGGCAGAAATACTTCATATCCTAATTGGACTCACCTTAGGACTAGGAAGAACCTTAATGATCCAGACCTCAAGCTTCAGCTAAACATAGATGGCTGTTTTTAATGTTTTTAAACCCAATTTTACCAAGAATCACACAGAATTCACAACCCTGCTTTGAGGGGCCAAATGGACTGGGGTTTTCATAGCGATTATTATGGAGCCAAAATATTCTGATCAGAAAATGTCTAAAAAAATATATATATATATTTATCTCTACCAGAAGGTCCTTACTTTATTTCAAAATAAAGCACAGTTCACAGAAGTTAAATTCCTTGTGTGTGTAAGCACACCTGGCCAATAAATCAGATTCTGATTCTGAAAATAAAAGCAGGGTTGAATTCAAACATGCGATTAAAATTCCAATTACTTGTGATTTACCAATTAATTGCGATTATATACATTTTCTCTGACGTATAAATAAACCTCATGTTATGTCTGCGTCACTGATTGCACCGTGTTGGAATACATTCTGCTATTTTGTCCCTAAGCAAACAAATCATTTTCTTACATGAACAGCTGTTTTCTCATGAGTAGCAGCATGCATATTAACACAACAAGGAGCTCTCTTCAGTCATCCACAATATTTTATCCATGTCAGTCTTGACTTTTTGTACAACTTTGAATGAATGTACTACCTGGAATCCACTAATGAGGTTTTATATCTGTTGTAATGGGTTTCATTGGCATGTGTGCAGAAAATTCCCGCCTTTTTTGTTTTATTAGTCTGGCCATGGCTGCTTAGGTTACACACTGAAAGATATGACAGATGTAGAGTAAAACTGTCCATTTTTAAACTATAATTATGTGTTTTGTAGCAGAGTCGATTCTTGATTAAGAGGTCAAAGGAGATAAAAAAACAGACATGTAGAAAAAACAGTGTGTGAGAACTCTCTTTAAGTGTGTTTAAGCTAAAAAAAAAAAAAACATTCAAAACCGGGTCGTGTGTGTGTATATTGTAGGAGAGGGAAAAAAAAGATAACTGCAGGCAATTTCTCTGATGCTGAAATGTATTATTCAATATCTCTCCGGAAGCAGCTTCACCGTCCATATCATTTGTTACTGCAGAGTAGTACTGCTGCGTCTGTGTTCAAGAGCACTTTGGTGGCATTTGTGAATTGATTCATTTAAGATTTAGTTGACATCTCACCGCTCTCACTCTGCGCCTGCATGTCTTCCTTTCAGGAGAAGTTGATGTATTTCCCGGTGTGTGTGAGCAGTAAGAAGAAGTCTGAGGATGAGACAGAGGAAGGGCTGGGCAGTCTGCCACGCAACATCTCATCCGTCAGCTCCCTGCTGCTTTTTAATACTACAGAGAACCTGTGAGTCGACACAAACATGCACAGATGCTCACTGTGAACACTGATTACATCTCAATCTGTTCTGCAACATCTTTTGATCCGTGTGTGTTTTTCTTTTTCTAGATATAAGAAGTATGTGTTCCTTGATCCTCTGGCTGGAGCGGTGACAAAAACACACACTACACTAGAGACCGAGAAAGAAGAGAAGCCGTTTGATGCACCGTTGTCCATAACAAAGAGAGAGCAACTAGAGAGACAGGTATCACAATCATCCCTTTAAGACATACACACCTTGTTTATTTGCAAGTTTTCAGCTTCCTTTTGAGTATTTATATTTCAGATGACTTTATACTTGAAGCCCCTACATTCTCACATGAATGTGTGTAAGTTCTTCTCCTTACCATTTTAAGACAGTCTTGTTTCTTCTCCTTAATGCATTGGAGAGGAATGATCAATTCTTTGTAGTTTGCATCATTGCACGCTGCCTTCCCAACATCAAAGACGATTGCGACCTAAATGGGGACAATGCAAAAAAAAAAAAAAAAAAGATTCCTTGGCGTATCCTTTAGCATTTTACTGATGATATAAATGCTTAACGGTAAATGGACTTGAGTTTGTACAGTGTTTGTTCACCTGTTCACACCACATTCACAAACTGATGGAAGAGGCTGCAGTGTAAAGTTTCCATTTGCGGTGTAGTGTCATGCCCAAGCACACTTCCCACATGTGACTGCAGTAGCTGGGGATCGAACCCCCCGACCTTTTCGGGTTGAGAGATGACAGACTCTACCAGCTGAGCCACTTTATGGACTTAATGAAGATGAAGCAGATTCAAAGAAGCAACACAGTGAAGCATCTTAATAGAGAAATTAAAGTAACTTAAAGGGATGCTTCACCAGTTGAAACATGAATCTGTATTGACATTGGGTCATATAGTAGAAATGTGAAATACATTTTGAAGTTAGTGCCTTCTTGGCCGAGAAAAGGCAGAAAGTGTCTTTTTGGCTCATGTGGATGAAAGACACCAAATCCCAGAATGCACAGCATCGCAGGCCACTCCCACTGAGGTCCGAATCAGAATCAGAAATACTTTATTAATCCCAGAGGGAAATTTGATCGTTACAGTTTCTCCAAAATATACAATATAGCAGTAGAAATAAAGTAATAAAAACATTTACAGACATATTTACTTCAACACATACGGACATTTCCTCAACTGATTCAGAGATTTCTTCCAGAAGGAATTGGTATCTTGGAAATTCTATCTTGAAGTTTCCCTTTAAGTCCAATGGCCTCCTAAATATGACATGCACAGAAACATCCAGTAGAAGGTTTTTACTGTGGCTTACTTTTAAAGCTGAGTAGATGTCAGACAATGTGACTCTTTTTTACATTTTCACTCAAGTAAAGAAGTTGAATTAGTGATTTTACTTTCATTGGTCTTATTGAACAAGAACTGTCTTATTACTAAACCAAAGAATACATGAACTGTTGCACCCTCTGGAGAATTGTTTGATAAATTGAATGACTCACCTTGATCATCTTTTCTCCAAAACAGACAGCAGAGTCTTACTTCTATGTGCCAGACTTGGGCCAGGTGCCTGAGATCGATGTGCCATCTTACCTGCCTGACCTGCCGGGCATTGCAGACGACCTGTCCTACAGTGCGGATCTTGGGCCTGGCTTCGCCCCGTCAGGACCCGCACAAAACATCCCTGAGCTTCCCTTCTTCCCCGACGAGAGCATTGCAGCTGGTACGTCCCTGAACTCTCTGCACTCATCAGTCTTCTTCTGCTTGATATTATGTTTGAACGCTTTTTAATCCCTCCGTTTTCAGGCCCTCAACTCCAACAGTACGTCCCGCCTCCTCCTCCACCACCTCCTCCTCCACCTCCACCCCCCGAGCCCGGCCTGGCTCTCCCCATTCCAACAGGAGCTCCGCCTCCTCCTCCACCTCCTCCGCCTCCTCCTCCAGTGGACGTCACCGCAGATGCCTCTCGAGCGCAAGGTTCAGGTTTGTCAAGTGCATGAAAATCAGAAATCTCTACCAGCCACACACTACACTACAGAGTTGGTTGACTACATTGAGGCGTCACATTGTATTGAACTGCTCCTCCCTTATACTCACAAACACAGAGGCGCCTCATGGATTAATGGTAAACTCTTCCTCCTCTGAATGCAGGCCCTGTGGCTGGGGCACCCAGCGAGGTGGTCCAACCGTCAGACGGCAGAGCCAGCCTCCTAGAGTCCATCCGCAACGCCGGAGGCATCGGCAAGGCCAAGTTACGCAACATTAAAGAGCGCAAGATGGAGAAGAAGAAACAGAAGGAGCAGGAACAAGGTGTCGTATTGTTTTAGTGTGCATGTGGATCTTCTCATGTTTTATTAACCGCAGCACTTTGTCGCTTTCGCACTGATGAGAACGCCATGCAATTATAGGAGAGCACTGCAGCTGGCATTCACACGGGATGGAAAGGCTTCACGCCCCATGTGGGGATGTGAGCGATTATGTAGATCACCACAGCACACTGTGCTCCGTGACCTTTGTTTAATAAATGCCAACTTTATCAGGGGTTGACTTGGTTACACTAAACATATATTTGCCTTCACTTCTGGGTTGCTGGCCCACGTTTTATTTTTAGAGAGAACCTCCTATTCCAAGTAACAAAACATTTTTCTGTAATGATGTGCTCCACTTTAAGTGCACTGGGGAAAAGCAAAATAAAGCATAATTATTGAGTAACGTCCTGTCTGTGTCTTTCAGCGGCTGGGGCAGCGTCTAGTGGCGGTGACTTTATGTCCGATCTGTTCAACAAACTTGCAATGCGAAGGAAAGGTGAGGATCTGTTTTTTTTTGTTTTTTTGTTTGTAATAAATTGATGTTTGAAGCGAGAGATGCGTACAAGAAAATAATGTGTGCTGTCACCTCTTCAGGTATTTCTGGGAAGGGTCCAGCAGGTGGGGAGACAGGTGAGGCTCCTGCTGGTACAGGCGGTGCATTTGCCAGGATGTCGGATGTGATCCCACCACTTCCCGCCCCGCAGTCGGCCACAGACGATGACGACTGGGAAGCATGAAATGAAGGACAATGAAAGCACTCCGTCATGGATAATGTCGTGTAAAGAGCTTTTTCAAAATCATCCCATCTCATCAGAAATGGTCCCAGAAGAAGAAAAATAATCAATGAAACTCAATTGATAAACAATTTATTGATAATCATATTCATTGTAAAACATATTTTCATAACTCTTACAAACAAATATGATTAGAAGTCTAACAGAAATCGTCTTACTAACATCTCTCGATTTTAATAAACGTATTTCATTACATAACAGCTCACATTGACCCTCTGGGGGTAAACCAGTTTCATTGATGCCCGAGTGTCTTATCTCTGCAGCAGATGCTTCAGTAATTCATTTCAACTTTCTGTTGTAAAAAAAATTGTCAAGGCTACCTTTTTGCCTCCAGTTGAATTTCAAGACATCACCAGAGAAACATCTGTCTGATAAACGCTCATTAGTTTAGCTTTGTGGCTTAAAATAATGTAACATATATTCATTATTTTCTCATTTATATTCACATTTTTTTTTACAGATGTGTAAGCAGAAGACTAGTAGCAGAGAAGGTTTGAGAGCTGAAATGTAAAACAGAACAAGAGTGATGGAATAAAAACAGAATAACTGCCTCCCTTGTTGGCCCTTGATCTCCAGCCGGGAGCACTCGGCCTCAAAATAAATTAAAAAGTGAACCTTAAGCAGCACAAAATGGCTATCACAGGCCATGAAATAACCTTTTGCTATTCATATTTTGATTAGAACATGTTTCATTTCTGAGGCTGCTGAACGTGCAGACTGAATGCTGTTGCGCTGGTTTTCTTCCCGACGTTCTTCATCAACTCAGTAGTTACGTTGAAACTACACTTGCTTCTGCTTCTTCTCCAGGAAGAACTGAAAAAAAAAAAAAAGGAAAAAATAAACAAGACAACATGTGAGTAACAGTTTGTCACGGTACAGTGGTTTTGATTGAAGTGTACTCCTCACCTTCCGTAGGGCAGCGAAAGCAGAGCCAAACGAGGCGTGTGTGCTGGTGCGATCTTTGATCCACGCGGGAAGTTTAGCGAGCGTAGCGGGTCGAGAATAACGTTTGTCACACAGCACCATGGAGGAATAGTCGCCACGGTGACGGATAGCTCTTCCTTTTGGTAAAACAATCAAATACATATACTGTAAATGCTGATTATACTACAAAAAATCTAACTGATTAAATCTTTTTTTTGTGCTTTTTAAAATTGTATTTGTGGGAATATTTCATCAGTACCTATGGATTGATTGACAGCCTTCATGCACAGGTTTTCTATTAGTGCCTGTCCAGGGCTCCTCCCTCCACTGTGAGACTAAAAAAAAAAAAAAAAACTGATTACTCTGAAAGGTTTGGAGGATACCAAGCAGATGTTTCTGACAGTAAAGAGATTCACCAGGTGTTTGTCCAGATAAGACATCTTCTCCTGCAGCTCTGGAGATTTGATGTTGGGATACGGCATTCCCACCATCACCACACACCTGTCAGGGATGCAAACAGAAAACAACACTTAATATTTTGCACTTCATGCTATATAAAGCAGCTCACTGTCGATGTGTTTGTGAATTAATTCACACCTTCCGAGATCATCAGAGAAATTGATGCCCTCGCTCATCTTTCCTCCGACCACAGAGAACAACAACGCTCCGGTGAGCCCGCTGCTGTCCAGAGCGCACCTCTGAACAAAAAGAATAAGAGACATAAAATGTAAAGACTGTGGCTGTTAGCTGTGGAGGCAATCACTTTGTGCTCTGTGATGAAGGCTGATGTTTTTAGCAGCAACAGTCGTACCTGAATGCAGCGGGAGAACTCGCTCAGCACCTGTTCGACCTGGTTAGCTTTCTTTGGCTCTTGGAAGATCTGAGAAAGTAGTTTTGAGAACATGAAGGGACTTTAAAAATCTTTCCTGCAAACACTTATGACACCAACCTTGAGTTCATGTGTGCCAATGAAGATGTTTTAATAAAGGCAGGACAAGTATATAGAGCACCATTCATATACAAAACAATTCAAAGTGCTTTACAGAAAATGTATAACATTAAAGGTCACATATTATTCACGTGTGAAGTGTAAATAAGTCTCAGAGCTCCCCAAAACATGTCTGTGAAGTTTCTTGTTAAAAATCCACTCTGATCCTGTATTTGATCATGCCTATAAACCCCTCTATTTCAGCCCTGCTCAGAACAGGCTGTTTCTGTGTCTGTACCTTTAAATATGTAAATGAGCTCTGTCTGACCACGCCCCCTCTCTGGAAGGGCTTAGGTGGCTTGGGCTTTCTTGCACGATGCCCAATTGTTTACGGTGAGAAGACAGACTCAGAGGGCAGAACAACCACCTAGCTGTGGGAGTGTCACCCACCTGGGGGAGGGGTTACTGCCCTTTGTGATGTCATGAAGGGAAAATCTACAAACAGCATGTTTGAGCACACATTTTCTGAAAAGTGGAGCAGGCAAAAGACGGAGAGGATGAACGTTTCTCATAATTGGGGGGTTTGTAGACAGACTAGGGACACATGTTAGTGTTAGAGAAACATGGTAGAGTGTATTCTGCATAATGTGACCTTTAAGAACAGTAACAGACATATCACACTTTAAAAGACTCACATTAAAATATGAAAAAAGAAAATATAAGATAAAAAAAGAAAATGGCATCTAGCAAAAATAACTAAAAGAACTAAGCTATTTTTTTTTAAAAAAGGGCAAGTCATGCACCTTCTTTTTGTTAGCCAGACGAGTGAGTGCTCCGCTGGCCTCCCAGTGAGAAATGATCCGTCTCGAGTACTCGTAAGAAGGGAAGAAGCACACGACTCCGCCCGGGACCACGTTACAGATGTTGGAGAGAATACGCCCCGTCTCATCCATCTGTCAGCAAACAGGCACACATTATCAGCAGCTGTTTGTGTGGAAAGTGCAGCCGTATTTAGAAATATAACAGACAGCACTTGGTTAGACAGCATGTGTTTGTTACCATGCGTGGAGAGTCCCTGTTCTGAAAAGTGAAGTCCAGCTCCTGACCCGACGGACCGCTGCACAAGACGATGGGGAGAATGTTCTCGGGAGGAATAACATGACCTACACACCAAAAACACAAGACAAAAAGACGACATTTATTTGAATAACAAAAAATACAAATGTACACAATCAAACTGTACAAAACGTTAAATAAATAAAGGCTAATGTATTTCCATATTGGATTACATTTCTGTCAGCAACATGACTGCAGAGCACAAATTAACAGACTTTCTTGTGTGTGAATATAGTGAGTAAATAAGATCATTTGATTTTTGTTTGTCTCCATAAAGTCTAATGAAATATAAACATGTCCCAATTCTGTGTGACACTGCCACATGTGTGACATGCAGCAAAAAACATTTTAAAATAATCCTTAATAAGGGTTAACCGTCTCGTACATGCTGCTGTTTTTTAAATTTTATCATCGTGTCCTTATCACTTCTGACACCATCCACCAAACCTGCTTCGAGTTCATGATGTGATTCTTAGATGTAGTCAATCTGAGTGAATAATCCAAACGTAAAAACAAGCTTTCATGCAAAAACAGAGTCTTATTAGAGTTTTTGAGAAGCATTATGCTATTTATCAAACAGAGTGTTTAATAGACACATGACTAAGAATTGAACTCTTAAAAAAAAAAGACACAAAACAGAAACTCCACAAAGCACTGCGGTGTCATAAAACAGGCCGCTCACCACAGGAAAACTCGGCGATGCGCTCCTCTCCCACTCCTGCAGAAAACAGCAGCTCTTGTTTGAAGTCTAAAACCTGAAGAACAACTTTCAGAATATAAAATCTTCACAGCACAGTTGATTTCGTTTTTTTTTTTTTTTTTTTTAAATAAAAATGTACTTACTGGCTGCATGGTGCCTCCTGCGATGATGACTGCTCTGCACTCGCTCAGCACCTGGGCAAAGTGGACCGCTGGATTCAACAGCAGGAACTTGACACTACTGTCTGATAAAGCACCTGTATAAAAATGAGCAAAGTACGTTTTAATACTTTCCTTCATTGCTCTCCTTTATATATTGTTATGTTTGAAGTTTAAAGAGTTGGTACCTTGTCTTTGCACCACCACTCTGCCATCTGTGTTGCTGTTTGTCAGAGCCATAAAGAAGCCTTCGACCTGCATCATGGGAGACGCAGACAGCACTTTCTCTGCCTCTGCTGACCCCTGCTGGTCTGCTGAAGGAACTGCACATGAGAGCGACGCAAAGAGGATGAACAACAGTCAGAAGAATGCTACACATACAAATCAGGGCTGCACAATAAATCACAGCGTTATCGTTATCGCAATATGAGCATTCCCAATAAACACAATAAATTAGAGGAATTATAATATTTAAAGAAGAAAATGTTTCTCACTAAGCATGTGTACATTTTACCTGTATAAGGAGACATGAGTATCATTACCATGGTTTCACAACATTTTGATGCTGTCAGATGAAACTCAAGCCAGCTATAAACTACCCTCAGATTAACTGGTGCCAATTTTGTGGAGGGAAAAAATGTTCTTGGATTTATTTGGCTTCAGAAGCATCATGTTGTAAACACAGGCATTATGTAACGCATCGCAAAAAGTAGGAACAGCGCTATCAACACACTTTTATATTTGTTTATTTACCGCTCTTCATTCTTTGATTGAAATATTGAATAATGTAAGCACAGATTCTGCATTTTTACTTTCTGGTTCATGCACTATTATAAAGGTCTTACTCCTACATTAATTATTTATCCTTTAGTAGATATGCAAGATTCAAATTTGGTCACTGTGCGCCACCTTGCTTAGTCGTTTTAAAGTTAAAACGTCTTCTCCGAGGGAAAGTGAATTTCAGCACATCTCACCCAAACTTGAATTAATGCCAAATTTATTTTTTTCTTGCACGAAATCTCTGAGGTGACGATATCCTTCCCCAGGCCTAGTTTTTAAATATATGGGTGATGTAAATATCAGCCCTCTGACCTGGTGAAGCGCTCTGGCTGCTCTGTAGAGTCTGAAGGTAGCGGTTTAATCCCTCTGTGCGTCGGTTCTCCTTGTTGGAGCTGCTCTGAGTGTGCAGACTCACTCCCGATCCTGCATACTTCTCAACAAAGCTGACAAGCTGCAGAGAGATGACAGGTGTGGATTATTTTAGATCTCGTTCAGAACAATGCTGAGGCCTGATTGAACAGCTACATAGATAGTATATGAAAACTTTTTTACTTTTCTGCTGATTAGGCTCTTCTCAAAGTATCTCTGTAACTGAAGAGAGAATGACAGTAACGTTAAAGAAAGCAGAGTTTGGAACATGAAAAAAAAAAGTGTCTAAAAGACAAGGCTGTGATTTAAAAAAAAATAAAAAATACCTTGAACAAGTTGATGTTGTCAATTTGAGCCTTGAAGAGGAAGTTATTTATAGTTAGCATTTCAGTTCCTGAAAGATAAAGACACACAGCTGGTTGACGATTTCAGCTTGGATGCATGATGTCTTTTAGAATTTGTGCTGTTGATGTGAGTGCTTACTGACCTGTTTGTGTGGTCTGGGTGTGAGGATTTTGGCCGACCTTACCTGCCAGGATAACATTTAGGTCAGGAGGATAAGACATTAAGTATGAGAGACTGTGAGAGAATATGTGCAAACTGCTTACAAAGAACTTGAGTTTCAAATTAAATAATCATGAAGACATATTTGTAGTGTGATGTCAGAGTTAAGGATGACAGAGAATCTCAGATTGGCCAATCAGTCAACATTGTCTGTTTTGCTGTATTTTAATGTTTGTATGTCATTTTCAATTGGGTAAATTTTATTTGTGATTGTTATTTTTACTGTATTTTATTTTATCTTTGTTTAATCTCTTAAAATGAGGTTTTGAGATAAGCCCTCATGGGTTTCTACCTCACCTGCACATGTGTTTTATTTTTTCTATTTGTTTTAATTTTCTGCTTGACTCTTCTTTCAAAAAATGTGCAAATAAACTAAACTAAACATTCAGTCATTAAATACTCATTTAAGACCTCACACACACACACACACACACTCACCTCCCAGCACACGGACGAGTCCCTCAATCACAAACAGGATCTGTTTGATGTACATCAAGTTCTTTGCCTTCAGCCTGCTCCTGAAGTCGTAGAAACATAAACATAAAGTCATGAAGCTAACAACAGTTTTGACATTTGTGCATGCACTGTGACAATCCTAGAGTGTTCGTACTCACCTGTAGCGGTCTGCATACTGCGTGAGCTGAGAGTGGGCACGGCAAAGCTGTAGAGGACTCACATATTAGCACATTACAGGGAGGTGCATAATGCAAAGCTACATGTTGTAGTTGATGTGTGTGCAAGTGTTTCACCTGCGCTCCATTGAGCTCTGCAGAGTGTATACAAGACAGTGTGTCACTGAGGTTATGAGCTTCATCTATGATCAGCACCTGTTCAAAAAAAAGAGTGTCAAACACATTTCTGCTTCAGTAAAATGCGAGATCAACTCTAATTTCAACTGCAGAGTATAATGAAAGTGTGGCAGAATAAACAGATACTAAAACAGTTCCAAACAACCTGTGATCATACCATCAGTGTGTTTTATGTGCCCGAGCATCTAATGACAAAGTAAAAACTTTAGTTTACAAAATCCAAGATGAAAAAGTGAACAAAAAACTCTTCACACCTGTCCCTTTAGCTGGATCCCTGCTGCTTTTCTTGTAGCTTCATGGAGTACCATCTGATAGGGCAACACCACCAACTAAACAGACGATAGATACCAAGACATTACAGATTAACTAAATTTAAAAAACTGCCTAAAAAGTCAGTCAATGAATACACAAAAAAATCAGCAATCTGATTGGTTCTTGCTCCACATGCAAGCCATATATTTAGGACAATTGAGGAAATGTCGTGCAGCGCAGCATGCAAACAATCTCCGACTTGACGAGACACAGGGGTGGATGAGGTGTGGCGTTACCTGTGCCGGGGGGATGGCGAGACGTGTGGAGTAGTACGGACAGGAGTGCGTTTGTCTGCCTAGTTTCAGCAGCTGCTCGATGTCATGGACTGAACCCAGGATGTCATCCCTCATCTGCTGCATCGCTGAAGCTTTGTTGAAGGGACACACACTCTTCGCCGGGCCTCGCTTACGCTTTGCACCGTCTTCCTGATGCTGCTTCTCTACACGGTGGAAGTTGTGAGGGAAAACTTGAGCTATCTCGGAGTATGTTATACTGTGTAATGTTAATCGTTATTCCTATAATGAAATGTTTTGTTTTTGCTTTAGGTCAGACATTCTGGAGTTGGAGTGTGATGGACTCTCACCGTGTTTGTTTTTCTGCATCTCCATGCAGCGGTCGTTTATGCGCTGGATGCTGCCCAGGCGAAGCACCTCCTCGTTGATGCAAAGATTCTGGAAAGAACAGAGTTTTAGACACCATCAGAAATCTGCTTAGCAATCATGTTTGACTGTTTCAATACAAAGTGGTCTTTCCAGTTCTATCCCAAATATGAAGACTGATAGGAATGTAGATGTTATTGGTCATCTTAAACACCCTTTACTACAACACTTTGAATAAAACCTCTAATTGTTTAATTATTGTTTCAAGAAGGTTAAAAGTACTTTGAGGTATTTTAGTGAAAACTGTTTCTTTAAACATGGATTGAAACAACAGATTTCAGCTTAAAGATCAACCTAGAACCCTGTAGCAGACATCTCACTGCTGAATATTCTTACTGATGTTAACTCTTTCAATCAATGAGACTTTCGTTTAATAGCATAACAGAAATGTTCTTCATAAATGTTCTTCAAAGTGAACGTCTTGAAGTGTCTTACTTTGCCAGTTCAACAAAACCCAAGAAGAATACATTTATAATCACAGAGGACAAGAAGAAATGTCATGATGAAAGAGGTTGGAACCTGCTTTCCTCTGGCTCTACGGCTCTTGAAACACTAAGTTAATAACCTAAGCAGCTGCTGCTGAGTGATTTTCTGATGTGCAACAACTGAATTAATGAAACAATCCTCTGTACACACACAACTGTTCTTCAACATGGTAAGTAAAAAAAACGTAGGCACCTGAAAACCTGAGAAACTACCGGTATATGTCCTTAAAGCAAAGATTTGAGTTATCAAAGTTGTCAGTTAACGACAGAAGAATATAACAATTTAACATAATTTAGATTTTAAAAGACATAAATAATTAAATAAACATAGGGAATATCACCGCCAAGAAAACTAGAGCATGTCACATGTAATCTAAAAAAACACACCTGATATAAGTCATCTGTATAAGAGCTATAGTCTGCTGGTATTCCAGACATTAATTATTTTTTATAAACATTCTTTATTGATGAGATACACTCAAGCTAAATACACTCAAATCTAACCCTAACCCTTAAATATGACTGAAATGTACATACCTGGCGTGAGCCCAGTGTGACCACACTGATGTCCTTGCTGAAGGGGCTTTTCTGGACCTCATGGACAAACTGGGCCAGCTGGGAGTGAGTGCGGCTGCAGTAGTAAATCTGATAACATGCAGAAGTAGACAGCCTCATGTTAGGGGTAACGCTAGAGACACTGATTGTTATTATGACGCATTAAAACCAGTGAGTGTCACAGTAAATCATCTGAGTTATGATCTAAAACGTCTCTCCTCACACACCTTTGCAACATGCTCTTCCACCAGTTCATCGTCTGCGTCATCCTCAGCAACATTAACTCTGAGCACAAGAGAAAACACACACACCCCCTGCTGTTTTTGTATGCATATTTTTATTTTTCCAACATTTTGATACGTCTGCTAACCGATTGTCTGCCCTCCTCACCTGCTCTTGGTCTTTGATTCGTCATCACTCTCATACTCTGCAACGATAAGCTCCTCGTCCTCTCGATCCCCCTGCGACTCCGTTTGCTCTTCTTTGCTGAGCTTCAGCAGTTTCTCGGCCTCGTCATCTTCGCAGCTCTACACACAAACACACAGAAATCCATATATATATATATTGAGTTTGGTAACGGGTGTAACATGTGGGCGATGTTTTGTCACCTGCTGAGACTACTTACTTTTCTTTTCATAGCATACTTAAGCTGAACGTTGTTCCTGATCATTTCTAATCGTTCTTCCCGTTTCTTTCTTTTCAGTTCTTCCTCCTGACACACAAGTAAAAAAAATAAATAAAAAAAATGAGATGGTAAACAGGAAAACCTCCCTGGGTGGAATCCACGCCAAAGTCACACATGAGACAGACGATGTTCCAACCTTCAGTTTTGACACCAGATCTCGTTCCGCCTTCTTTTGGACGAAATCAGTGATCCAGTCGGGCTCTGCTGAGGAGCTGGTAGTGGAGGACTCGGCGGTAGGAGAGACAAGAGCGGCTTCTCCTTCCTGCAGCAGAGCAGCCGCCTCCTTGTTCCTCTTCTCCTCATGGTCTGTGAGCCAGCTCAGCGCTCCACATATCAGACTCAGAGACTTGCCCTGGGTTAAAAGACACATACAAATACTTGTGTTAAAAAGGAGTCACATGAAATCTGACACGTCAAATGTTCATTGCACACATACACACCGTTCCAGTTGGACTTTCAAAGATGCCAACTTTCCCCTGGTGCAGTGCACTGTATAGGGCTTCCATAAACTGCTGCTGGATGTTATAGGGCTGGTATGGAAATGGGAATTGGTCCCTCCCATTCTCCATGCTGCTTGTGAACCTCCCTGGTAGACAATATTACAGTCACATGGATAAGAAATATCCAACAACAAGTGTTTAGACTGGCTTAAACTCCTGATAGTGATGTTATGTCTAACACAAAGTAAGCTGCAGCTCAGGCGCCACATCCTGCAGGTATTTGATTCTGCACATTTAGTACAAGCACATTTATACTGTAAACACAATGCATATCCACAAACCCCTGCTGACAATCATTTTAAACAAATCGTTGTTATATACGTACCACGCAGATATCCAAAAAAGAGTTAATACTTTTTTGTTGTTTTTAGCTTCTCAACTCCCGGATACTCAACAACCGCGCCAACAGCCATAACTGGACACAAATTCTGACCAATAAGAAGCCAGACACAACAAAGAGCGCATGTTTTACTTAACCGTATCTCCTGCGTGGGCGGAGCCATTCAATACACGACGTATTTTTCTGTATTTAACACTTTAAAATAAGATTATAACAAAATGTATACATTTACGATGCTGTTACATGTGGATTTGTCGAGTCGCGTTATTTATTTTATCCGCTTTTAGTTTAAGCCCCGCCTTTTCGGGAGGTACATTAAAGTACAGGCAACGCACCAGACGCGGGTTCATCCCCCTGGTTCCTCCTAGAATGTCTGGAAAGTTCTATGCCCTTCTTAAAGCGCTTGTCAGATGTGAGTCTGCAAGACAACGTGGACCCGGATTCAAGCTTTTCACAAGGAGGCACACATCACAGCCTTAATACGAAGTGTTAGTTGCGCAGACCCGTAAGCAAGGTTCTCTGCGCAGCCAGCTGGAAGCTTCGGCGGGTGTTTTTCACAAGCTGCAATCGCGTGTTTTTTTTTTTTTTTTTTTTGGAGAAGTAGGTAGCTTAGCTTTTTTTTTTTTTTAGCCGCCACTACTGTTAGCCTGTGAGCTGCAGAGCAGGTCAGAAGTAGGAGGGAGGAATCCGCAATTCATGGCAATGACTGCAGAGGAGCAGACAGGTGAAGGACAGCACACCATCCCGATGGAGGGAGAGGACATCACGCCGAAGAAAGACGGCGGTGTTTTGAAGGTGAGCGATTGTTGTTTTGCTCATTTTCATTGCGTTTGCTAGCTTTGCTGTGTGGTGCACTGTCTTGTCAATAAATAGCGTGCAGACGACATCTCAGGCCTTTTTTTTTCTCCTGCTTCCTTTCCTTCCTGCAGAGTGTCACTGACATGCACAGTGATTTCAGTCTCAGGTCATGCAAGCCATTTTTGGAGAATGTTCTGCAAGAGCTGAGAAGTGAGATCAAATGCAATTAGGAATCATTCCAGATCCACAACTCAAGTTTGATACAGATACTACATAGCAACTCAAGCAGCACAGGTGTTCATGCATTCAGTGATTTTTCTTTCATTGCTCCTACTTTCTTCACCCCTCTACAATCAGAAACCTCTCATCACTGCACAACCAGGGCCTGAAAATAATGGACAATAGTGGCCTCACTGTCACATCCTGAAAACAACACAATCTACTCAGTTTTGAGAGCTTTATGCATTTGTTTCCTCAAATTTGTTTTTAAATGTATCAACAATCTGGCCCCCCTGAACCTCTCTCCAGATGCGTTCAAAGACAGGACGGAAACAGGGTAACAAGGAGCACTGTGAGTGGAAACTGAAGAATACAACATTGTAGATCTACGTTTGGTCAATCAGCCTTCTCCATCAAAGGCTGCAAACTCTGCAACACATTAAACACCTGAAATCAAATTAATCTCGGACTTAAAATCTTTTACATAACAGGTGAAATGCTGGTTCAAAGCAAGCCAGAGCCGTACCTTTTTTTAAAACTTTATTTTAAACTGGTTTAAATAATTTGCATTGTTGTGCATGTATTTGAATGTATCCTTTAACATTTATGTTAAAAAACAAAACCAGCAGTAAGGACCAACATGAAACTGCACTGTATTACAAGAAGGGTGTTAATTTATGGAACAGCTGCAGTGATGAAGTAAAACATTAGGACAGTTTTAACACATTTTCAAGAATAACATATTTAACAAATATAAAATTGAGCAGTCAATGGGGAAAATTTAATCAATATGAGTTGTAAGGTCTGTACCGTCTACCAATGAATGTGTGTAATACTTTATATCTGTTGCTTTTGTTACGTCGTTATCTGTATTATTCGACTTTATTTTTGAAAGCTTAGTCTTGGATTAATTTATTAAGCTAAAGAGATAGAAGGGGGTAGGACTGGATAAGTTATTTAACTTCATCCTGCACCCTTTTTCCAACATGGACTGGTTAAGGAGAAATAATCGAGCCACTACAGAAAGTGTGCTTTGATTGCTGTTTGCTTTGTTTGTAATGTATATTTTATTTTATTTTAAAAACATGTTCAAAGTAAAAAAAAAAAAAAAAAATGAAAATGTGTCCTCATATCGTGTTATGGGGTTTAATGTAACTGAATGTTGTACATTTTAATCTGTTTGTTTACACAAAGGCCCAACCGGGGACACGAGTTGGAAATTAGCAATAGCTATATACTCTTTATGCAGCACATCAGTTTCATGCTTTGTATTGAAATTATGTTAAATTGCATTAAATAAATGAATTCAATTCAATACTTAAACCGACAAGAGCATTCCTATTGAAGTACATTTGTAAAATAATGTTCATGAGACGTCTCGTTTATTTACACATGTGGTGCTGACCTTACTTTGTCGTTGAAGAGTGGACAGATTCATTCTAAAATTTGTTTTCTTCTGTTTTTTTTTCTTCCCCCCAGCTGGTGAAAAGGGAAGGCACTGGCACAGAGCTGCCCATGACCGGTGACAAAGTGTTTGTCCATTATGTGGGCACGCTTCTGGATGGTACTCATTTCGACTCGAGCAGAGACCGAGGAGAGAAGTTTTCCTTTGAGTTGGGCAAAGGTTGGTTTTTCCATATCTAGCAGAGGTATGATTAATTTCTTGCCGTGATTGCACTGCCGGCGTTTGTAATCTGTCTTCTACCGGTTTAGGTCAGGTGATAAAGGCGTGGGACATCGGCGTAGCCACCATGAAAATCGGAGAGTTGTGCCAGCTCATATGTAAGTCGGAGTATGCTTATGGATCTGCAGGGAGCCCACCCAAGATACCCCCCAGTGCCACTCTTGTTTTTGAGGTAACCATCAGTGATTTCAGGTCAAAATAATGTTTCAATTGTATACTCTGTTCCAAGGATTGATGTGTCAACCTTTTTTTTTTTTGTAAGTATTTTAATGTATTGTCTGCACAATTGCAGGTTGAACTATTTGAATTTCGGGGTGAGGACATAACTGATGGTGAGGATGGAGGAATTATCCGCCGCATTATTACTAAAGGGCAAGGCTATTCAAAGCCTAATGAAGGAGCTGCTGTTGAAGGTAAATCATCCACGCTAAACTTTTTTGTTTTCACATAAAATGTATTTGTGCTGCTTACCACATTTATTGATGTCAACAAGTATTCAAGCGGCCTACATTATTTCTTAAGCTTAAGGGCGCACTCACACTTGGCCCTGTTGTCCCGCACTGTGCTTCAGCACGATTTGTAACAATGTAGGCGCCCATGTGGCTGCATGACATCACTCAATTCAAATTTAGTTTTGTTGTTAAATTTAGAGATTCCATAATTTGCATGTGCATTGTGTCCTCATTTCACTTCAGTGGCTTGGCCATTGAGACAGAATCATTTTTCACTCCAGAAAGAAAACTCTTCAGAAGTTTTATTTCCTTCCTCAGAAAGGAAAACTGCTGTAGTACCTCCTTTTAAACTGGACTTCCTGGTTTTATAATTAATCACTTTCATTCATCTCTGAGTGACTTAAAGCAACACGTGTTTGTTGGTTTGGGCGTTACAATGCACATACCTGCTCAGAAACAGGTTGTGTGTGTGGAGAACGAGAGGGCAGTTTTATGTTGAGTCATATTTTGTAGAAATTGGTTTATAAAACTCAGACTGTAGAAGTTGATTATTCAAAGATCTCTTTAACCCTCGTCATTAAAGCTGGCACCTCCTGGAGTCTGTTATAACTGTCAATCACAGATGTTTAATAGACTTTTAAGGAAACCTTTGAAATGTTGTTGAGCTGATACTTCAGTCTGTACGTCCATGTCTTTAAAATGTTATTGTATTCAATTCTTAAATGTCCTTTTCATGTTGCAGATAAATTCCTGCACAACCTGCAAAAGGTTTTTTATTTATTTGTTTATTTTTGCTTCTCAAAGCCTGCACAGGGCTAAGCATTTCACTAAAAAGCACAGTGGCATCTATGTGTATTGCCAATTTCTTTAGGGAAGATTTGTCAAAGAATATTTTACACATTTTCTTACAGATTGTAGGATTTATGTACAGTGCATACAACTTTGTAAGTCCATTTGGCTGGGATTCATTTACTGGGATTTCTAACAAAGCAACTGAACAGTTTGCATCACTTTTCTTCCGCTGCAATTAAGCAGCATCTGTGGATCCACTGTCATCAAGTTAACACGTTTGTGGCTTCTTCTTCTTTCTTTTTTTTCTCGATTCTTTCAGTTACTCTGGAGGGGTCCTGCGAGGGCCGTGTGTTTGATGAGAGAGAATTAAAGTTTGAGATTGGGGATGCAGAGAGTCAGGGCTTGCCAGTCGGTGTGGAGAAAGCGATCGTGGCTATGGAGGAGGGGGAGGAGGCGCTCTTCATCATGAAGCCCAAGTACGATAAGTGCTGTACTTCTGTTAGTAGTATGTTGTAGAAGTCAGCGTTGTTTTTAGATGAGATCATTCTTGTATATCTAAACTTGTCAAACAGGATTGTTGTTCTAATAATAATGACTCTATTATAATATAGTAATTGTTATTCACAACAATTTGACCACTTTAATTACACTCTGCAAATGTAAATATCCACTGAAGATCCCTATAGTACAGTACATTATTTTAGTGGCCTACATGAGCTTTAAGCTTTTAGTTGACAAAGATTGAAAGAAATTCACCCTAACGATTATTCAACATGCCATGACATATCATACAGTGCATTGCTCACTGCAGTAGGTAATACCACACTTATGCTCTAAGATTAAAGTGCCTGGTTATATGTCTCATTTGTAGGTATGGCTTTGGGAATACAGGAAATGCCAAGTATAACATTCCTGGCGGAGCAACACTGCAGTACAAGATCAAGCTGACAGCCTTTGAAAAGGTAAACTTGTTTTGAACTGTTTTTCGATGTCAGTTGTGTACGCCGATGTTTTTCCCTCGTAAGTAATTCACGTCTGCTTTCTTTCTGTAGGCTAAGGAGTCGTGGGAGATGAACACAGTAGAGAAACTGGAACAGAGCGTTATCGTCAAAGAGAAGGGAACACAGTATTTCAAGGTATTTTCAAAACACTCCGCTACAAAGAGAATTTTTAAGACCAGTGAAGTTGAAGACTTTTGTTTTCTAACGCATTCATTCCACACGCCTCAGGAGGGAAAATACAAGCATGCGTCAGTGCAGTACAAACGGATCGTGTCATGGCTGGAACATGAAGCTGGTTTGTCAGAGGAGGATGAGGGGAAAGCGAAGGCTCTGCGGCTGGCTGCGCATCTCAACCTGGCCATGTGCTTCCTCAAACTTCAGGAGCCAAACCAAGCCCTGGAGAGCTGTGACAAGGTGTCAGATAATCTTTTGTTTATCTTTTTAAGATGAACCTCAAATCAGTCTGTATTTAGCAGGTCAGAGACTTCCAAGCCCATGTGTTAAGAACAACAAGTGCGCCAACGTTTGTTAAATCTTATTTTGTACCAATGACTGAGCTGTAACTTTTTGTTGAAAGCTGTGTACAGTTCATGATGCTGTGTTTTATATTTTAAGGCTCTGGAGTTGGATGAATCCAATGAGAAGGCTTTGTTCCGGAGGGGAGAGGCACTGTTTGGTATGAAGGAGTTCGACAGGGCAAGAGATGACTTCCAACAAGTCGTCCAGCTGTATCCTGCCAACAAGGCTGCCAAGAGCCAGGTATAAGGCCACGTTTTTGTTTTTTTTTTTAAATGAAAAATTGAAGAAAAATTAAGCCATGATTTTCTCGAGTTTGTTACAATTCCAAAATGAGTTCAGAGAGAAAATTTAATGTTTCCTTCTTTTTTTATTTTTTTTTTTATAAAGGAGCGACTTGCTTTGCAGTGAGCTCCTGATATATTTATTGTGCTTTCATACAAAATAAAACAGGCACGTGTTGTTCTCTTTGATGTATTACTTTGGAGTATGAGCTATGTTTGTCAAATTAAATGAAGCTATTGCATTCTTTTGCTCGAGGTGGAAAACTACCAGTTCTTGTTAAGAAGAGCACTATTTATTATTTCTCTTAGCTCACATCAGGTTGGTCTTAAAATAAGAAAATATCTGGTCTTTGCAGTCGAATTTGAGAAATTTCATCATATAAATCATTCTGTTGCTGTTTCTGTTTTGTATCTCAAAATACGGTTCTAATACTGTTTTCTCTCTCTCTCTCTCTCTCTCTCTCTCTCTCTCTCTCCTCACACCAGGTTGTTTTTTGTCAAAAGCGCATCAAGGAGCAGCATGAGAAGGACAAACGCATCTACGCAAACATGTTCGAAAAATTCGCCGAGAGGGATTCTAAGGTGAAAGGTTGTGAGATCTTTAACAGCCACAAGGGGGTGGGAGGAGCACGTTTTTGATTGTCAAAGAGGCTGATGGTGTTTTTTTTTTTCTTCTTCTTCTTGTCTCGTGAACAGAAAGAAGCGGAGAGGGGGAAGCCTGCTAATAAGGAGGACAGGGATGAAGAGATGGAGATCGAGAACGGAGAAAAAGAAGTTGCGAGTTAAACGAAGGTTTAGACGATGATGTGACCGTGATGGTTCATCTGTACTTAAGACTTTTGTAACTTCAGCAATTTATGGGGAAAAAAAAAAAATTATGTGTGTGTGTGTATGCATATGTGAAGAGGAGTATGAGTGTGTGTGAGTATGAGCATGTTAACGCAAGCACTGACTTTGGGGCGCGTCTTCTCTGGCTTTCTTTGTGTCCAAGCTGTTTGCTGTGGCTACTCGCCGGATGGGTGGGGCTTTCTCCGGCTTGATGGCACTGTGGGTCGAGGTTTAAACAAAAAAAAAAACACAAAAAACACA
Source organism: Labrus bergylta (assembly GCF_963930695.1). Classification (NCBI taxonomy): domain Eukaryota; kingdom Metazoa; phylum Chordata; class Actinopteri; order Labriformes; family Labridae; genus Labrus; species Labrus bergylta. The sequence continues at coordinate 27,363,478 of NC_089201.1, read as the reverse complement.
AAAAAAAAGTGTAACACCACCGTCAACCCTTTTGAACTGTGCATGTGTTTTCACAGCATTTTGGGAAGGAAAAAAAAGTGCATCCAAGTGTTAAGTGCGAAATGTCAAATCCCCACCCGTTAAGGGCTAGACCATTCACATTGCACTACCCTCTGTCCTATACCCCCCCCTCCCCCCTCCTCACACCTTTATGCTCTCCATCCGACCCTCCTCATGGGCCTACTGATCAATTTCCGGAGGTGTGATGGTTGTGTGCATAGATGTGATGTGTGTGAGTGTCCCAAAGTACGTATGTAGCAGCACTGTGGACAGGTGGAGAAATAAAGACTATAGCCTTTAATAGCTAGTCGGACTTGAATCTTCTCTAAAGACGGAGCTCCCCTTTTAGCCCCCCCCCCCCCCCCCCCCCTCCCCAGAGTTCAACAGGACTGTTCACCATTGCTTCGGAAATATTGACTTTGTATTTTCTTTTTTTTTTCCTCTAGTGTTGTGTTTGTGATTTCTGTACTGTTTTTTTTAAGTAATGGATTCAACCAACTACATGACTGGAATATATATGTTTTTTAAAAAGCAGCTACAAATGACATGAATTAGATTCTTTACACACTTAAGTAATGGAAAGTTTAAATATTAGTCTTAATTTACTGTCAAAATGACATGTATGGAAATATGCTGTTCTGGCTCATCAGTTTCAGGCTGTTAAAGACGGTACACTATAGGACGACGGCAGCCCAGTTTATTTGAGTCAGGGGGGAAGGTTGTGTTGAGTTTTAGATTTTTTTCCGGTTGGACATGTCACTGTTTGTTCTGCCCTGACAGAAAGATACAATAAAATATAGCTACAACTTGACTGTGTGATAGTCCTGTCTGATCTGTGCCCCCGCAGTCTGCAGTAACCATGAAGCACTTAGCGTTCCCCTTGTGCTGGTTTCTGCTTTTAAATCAAGTGTGGTGAGAAAAACAAACACTGTCAAATGCTGTCAGTTAAGGACAGTTCAGTTGGAGAGGACACATTTGAATGAGTTGTGATTTTAGGTTGCTTTAAAGCTTAATCTGTTGATTTAACACTATTTTTGATGTTTCAAAGAAGAAGAATACAGTCTCGTTTTTTAGTAAATCATATTTTGGTCGTGTGCTGTTATTTAGACTATGTATGCAATTGTTATCAAATGTGCATCTTAAATTTGATTCAACAGTTGATTAGAAAACAAAAACATGAGTGATTTTTAAAGATTAGCCAGCTACACATGGATTCACTTCTGCACAGCAGTAATACTTCCAACTGTTTTCCACTGTCCCATTATAAACCTATGGTGTACTTGCAGTAGTCAGGAGGTCAGAGTCTTCTTTCTCATGGGATGAACAGGATCTGATCTGATCCTCAAGCTTTCCCACAAGGACAGTGGTGTCAGTTTACGGACGTGAATTTGCTCCGAGGCCGCTTGTTGGTTACAGGTGGATAACGAATCCTTTGTTCCATGTATTTGATTTATGATTAGCTATACAGTAATAAAAGTGTTTTCTTAAGGTGTTTCCATTAACTCTTCAAAGGGTTTTGACATAGGAAGGAAAGGATCCTAACAGGCCTCACCTGGGGGGGTCTGTTTTCTCTCTTCAGAGCATATGTTCCCTTTGTTCTTTGTTTGCTTGCTTGACAGTTGTACAAATAAACTACAAGAGAGTGGACATTACAGCCATGGCAGGTGTCTCATTTAGTATTTTTTATTAGAGGTGCACAAGGACTTTTACAGTTTTATAGGCTCCAATAATTTCAGAGTAATGTGATCATCGATTCCTTAAGCGTTATTTTGCGGGCACATTTTCATTTGATTTGTAAGCACATTCAAATAAACACATACAATTATAGGCTATTATTAGCTTCTATGAAAGTTTACTTTTATTAGTGAGTGTCAAAATAAACGGAATAAAATAAATAATGTATAAAATAAAATAAATAAATAAAATAAATGAACATCCTGTAACTTGCAGATACCACAGGAGAGGTGACATATCAGCTCCAGTCCCTTCGATACTAACTTTTTTGTTTTGTGATAATGATGTAGTAAAGATAAACATATAAATAAGTTGTAAAAAGTAACGTTTAGTTAACATTTTGTTGACGTGGTGCTAATTAACAGTCAAGGAAAGGATTTCATATAATGATGCATACATAATTACCTATTGTGAGTGGATGTTGGACATGTATCTGTACATGCCATGTGTAGTAAAGATCACTATTTGTTCTTTATTTTTTGTTTCCTTTCACTTCCTCTCTTTTCCTACTGCACCTCCTTTAGTACGCTTCCTGGTTTCTCACTCTCTCCTCTCCCCCTTGATTGGTTGTTGTTTGCACTCTGTCACTAATTAATTAGATTGAATTCACCTGCCTACTCCTTATTTAAGACTGCACTCCTTTGCATTTATGTTTCCATCCTCACATGGGGTGGTAGTTCAACAATGGTAAGTTGGCTTTTTACTCCTATTTTAATTTGTCCTAAGCACTTTATTTCCCTTCAGAAAGTGATGTAATTTGACTTGTTTGTGGTGCTAATATTATTTTATTGTCTTTCAGCCTGGATGTTCAGTCCCGTGTGTGTCTTATGTTACTCTTATGATTCACCTAACTTGAAAGTAAATAAACCTGTTGCATAAAAATCAAGTGTTGTTGGATTCCTGCATCCTGACCCGGTGTCCCCATGGTGATAACACCTCAAATTTGAACCCTTCTTAACACCATGTGTGGTATAAAGGCTACAGGTACCTGATACAGGTATCCTCAGTTCAGCAGAGCTTTTGGAGCTGCCCATGTTCACGCCTCTCTCAAATCTCAGAAGTCACTGCTGTCAGACTCACTCAAAACAAAGTGTTTCCGGTGCAGGGCTTCAAAATAAAAAAGAAACAGTGACAAACATCGGATTGTGACACTGAGGTGTGCCAACATTTTTAAAAACATATATTTTTACTGTTAAATATGAAGTAGATTTGAGAGATGGCAGCAGGGACTGTGCCATTTTTAATTTCTCCTCAAGGATACACTTGTACTTTTACTTTGTAAGCAGGTAGTCAGTTCCGACTTTCTTCTTGCATCTGTGTTACTCCGTGAAGTCGAGAGAGAAGTAGTAAACCTGTTGTGAGAAATCACCATTCAGTGTGTTGTTTGTGCACCGTCGTGCGCGGAGCCCGTGTGGTTTGGAGAACTTGATCAGTCAGCGATAAGACGCGAGAGGAAACTGTCTTCGGAGTTTCATATGCTCGATGCGTGCTCAGTGAAGAGGACCAGCCACCCCTCCCGGGTCATGGTGGGTTTCTTTTAGCGGGATGAGAGCCACCAGGGGCCGTGCGCACTGGGGACATCCAGGGCGCCGGTAGTGCGCTCTGACTGGGAGAGCCGTGGTGGGTGGCAGGCAGTAAGGCGAACGGGCTCACGGCTGGGTCGGTGCCCTCCTCATGACAAAGCGGGGGATGAATTTGACCCTGGAGTCAAGATGATCGTGGAGTTTTTCCCTTGGAAGAAACTGCGGCGAAACAGCAGATATCTTCTGTTTGGGGCGATTCTGCTGCTCGGAATTTTTGCATTCTACCATGAGACGGTTGCTGCAAAAGTATGGAGCAGTGACACCGGTAAGTGTGTGGTTTCTAATCCGGACATTGTAGTTGCAAAGTCTGACTCAAGTGTTTCACATGGTTTAAAAAAAGAAGTTTTGCATGATTGTGACATCCCGTAAGTACCTGTAACTGACGGAATAACCGGTTGGCTTCTGTTACATTTAGACAGTTACAATCAGGCTTAACTATTCACTCACTCATGATTCCTCTTTCAATGTTTCAGATACTGTTCATTAATGAAGCTCCTCAGTTTTAATGTGTTGTTGAACAGAACAGGACTATAATATAAGTTTTCCACTACAGATGCAGTGCATTGCCACTCAGTGCAATCTATTTAATATATTAACCATGCAGAGCTTAATCATCAACTCTTGTTTAGAGAATCAGCAACATTTTACAACCCTGTGTTGGGAATGGTGTTGATAAATAACTTTTGACTTTCTGACTTTCATTCAAGATGACACAAAATATCTATTCATGTCACTGCTTACCAATTCCTAAATAGTTTCTGGTATTGTGATCAATTAAAAGTATGTTTGGTGATTTGTTAAAGTAATGTAAGGAACCAGAACATGTAGTTGACATCTTCTTTTATATAAACTTTTCATGTATGATGCTGGATCAGTTCACACAGGGAACATGAGCCAACAGCAGGTGAATCAACAGGTCGTTTTTTTGTTTTTTTTTTTAAAAGAGATGGAGCATTGTGTGTGTGTGTGTGTGTGTGTGTGTGTGTGAGAGAGTGTTTTAGAGTGAGAAGGATTTAGAGGGGGGAAGGGGAGGTCAGATTGCAGGTTCACACTCAGACTAAGGAAGTCTCGTCTCACACTGGGTAACCAAACTTCCTGCCCTTTACCTTTATTTACACCTCAGTCTACCATCTGCCGCGTTGCACTCACACCAGAGTTTAACATCAGGGTGTCACCACACTGGTGGGAATGGAGATGAAAACGGTTAAGTATGTGTCTCGCCACAAGAAATAAATAACAAAACATGACAAACACACACACACACACGCATACACACACACGCACACACACACTTTGAACAGGGCCTAACATGTAAACGCATGCCTCAGACCTACATTAAAGGCCCTGCCTATCTACACATTCCTGGGCTGCAGCCCCCTTGTCACAGTGGGACTTCTAAGGGGAAGGGTTCCACACAGCCTTCAAAACAAACCAAAGAGCAATATGAACATCTTACCATGTCATAGAGGAATGTCAGGTAGGATTCAAATATTAAAAAAGCTTTTTTTTTTTTTTTTTTTCTGGGAGTTTATGATGACCAACAGAGACCTCTAGAGGTGTCCTCACAACAGTTTGTTTATTGGCACACATGGCGTGAAAAAAAAAAAGTGTCAGAAACAAATAGAGTTCAGGTAACAGCAGTTGTTTTTCTCAGTAAATTAAAACAGATCACGAGAGGATGGGAAGAAGATTTTCTTCATCAAAGCAGACAAAAGGTTATCGTTTAAAAAAACCAACAACTTTAATACAGGCGCAATGAAGATCATTAAAATTATTCAAATCTGACACAAGGAAATGTTCCCAGATATCTTGGACAGGTAAACAAATGTTTGCTCATCTCCGAGGCTCAGAAACAGCGTAATAGATGTGAAGGTACTTGAACATATTTTAACTGTTCAATGTTTGTCTCAGCATAATTATGGTGATATTACTGCCTTGATTTTCATTAAACTTGGTAGCGGTGTGTAGCATGGGCCAACAATGACATGGCCACTAGTTCATGTATTGGATGTGGTTATCTGACTCACAGAAAGTCGGCTTCATTATTAGTAACAGTGCATCATTTTTATAATATTTTGGATTTTTTTTTAACGCTGAGGTTGCATGGTTTGCATATCAAGGAGGACCTTTAATGTTTAATGGCTTCTGCGTCAGCACTCTCCAAGTGCACTTGTAGTTTGACAGACAACTAGTTCATAACAACCATCCATAGTTCTGCTGTTTTACATTTGTGAATGTGTATGAGTTGTTGTTTTTTTTTGAAAATGCAAAATGTAATTTAAATCAATGAACTTTAAAATTCAAATGTAGTGCTCAACTTCATTTTGCTATTCCTATTGTTGATAGATATTTTTCTAGCTATACCTGCAGGCTTAAAATATTAAAACATTTAACCCAGAAATGTGGTGGAATAGCATATTCATTTTGTAGATCCCTGAAAGATGATTGAGATCTGTGAACACAGGCATAGAATAAATATTATCTGTATTCAGCATCAGCTGTTTACAAAAGTCGGACAACCTACTCCTCTAAATCCACAGTTTCGCAACCAGTTGGCCTTTAGCATTACTATTTATATTTGTCATGGTTTTAACTTCTCCACTGATCTAACTGGTTACTGAAGAGACAATGTTTATCTCATCTTCAATTGTATCTCTTGTGCAAGTAAATTAAAAGAAGTCTGTGGGGAACCATTTACACACAAAGGAGCATCAAAGAGGACAAAAGGAAAAGATCTGTCTATGTCATCATCATAAAAACTACATGATGACTATATGGCACCTCTTAAAAAAAAGAAGAACCCTGTGTATTCAAATGAAATCCAGTTTGTTTTCATGGGCAGCAGAGTGGGAACATGTTCGTCACATGTAAACTGTGGAGAAGAAACAGAATGAAAAACACAGGTAACCACAGAAGGGCTACTCCCATGCTGAGGTCTGTAGGCTGGGTGTTTAAGTGAAGGCTTGTTATTCCCACATGTAGGTCACACAGGCACTTAAGAAGATAGATAACGTATAAAGCGCTGCAGTTATTAAATGTCCTGATAGAGAAATGGCTGCCTGCCATTGACCAGGTCGTCATTTTTAACTGGAGATTCTCTTTTGTGAATGCAAAATGTATTTTGTGATGAAGAAAAGTTGTACTTTACTTATAATATCTCTTCATTTAAAAGAACATAATAAAAAAATACTTTTTGTTCTCTTGGGAGAAGTCTTTGGCATGACAATATTTTAAAGTATATGTGTCCTTATAACTGTTTGCTCCTCTTTTTTGTATAGAATCCTCCTTACTCAAACAAAAGTTGCTTATTTGCAGCATCTTTAAACGAGTCTTGCCAAACATGAACTAAAAAGTGTCTGAAGAGTAAACAGACCAGGCTTGATTGATACTTTGGTACAAGGCCTTTTGCGACATGCCGACGCGCCAACACAAACACTTGAAGGAATCTTGGCGTTCATGTGTTACTTTTAATGACAGCTGTCCTTCTCCATCGGAAAGGTATCCTTAAATGACTTCTTTTCCTGATTTCCGACTCTATCCACTATCCTATCTCTACAATAAAGGCACTAAAAGCCCAAAAATAATAATAATTTACTTGAAGGTAGGGGAAGGCTATCAAGGTGGAGGCTATCAAGAAGCTGGGTTACTAAATTTCCAACCTCACCCACATGGATGCCCACACCAACAAGATGGCAGAGTACCTGTTTGACAAGCACACCCTGGGTGGGAAAAGCTAAATGCAGAGTCAGGATTACTCTGCCTGAACAACCCCCCAACCCCCTTGCTCCCTATCCCTCTTCCTGCATTTTATCCCATCTCTCCCCCTATCCCTTTCCAAGCCCGGCACAGTCTAGGCCTGTGAAGTGCTGTTTCGTCATGAGCCGGGGGTCCAGCCGAAGATTTCTGCCTTTTAATAAGGCAGTTTTTTTCTTACCACTGTAATTTTTGCTGCTTTGCTAAAGTGCTCATGATGGATAGGCCGGATCTTTGTAACATAGCAATAAGTAAGGTCTTTTACCTTCTTTTTGTAACATAACAATGAGTATGGTCTTTTTACCTGCTTTTTGTAAAGTGTCTTGAGATAACACTTGTTATGATTTGATGGTATACAAAGAAAAATTGATTAAGCTTTCAATGAGAGTCTTAATGACACAAAGGCTTTTGAAAAAATAAACACCTTTCTACCATTAACACCTTTAATGGTAGCGGAAACACTGGGTAAAACACTTTAAAACCCTGCAGCAATTTTCTTTTGAACTCATTGAATCGATGAGTTTCACCAAACAAAGCTCAACCAGTCATCAAAAAAATGATCGGATTTGAGGACACAATGCGTGATTTAAAAACCAAGTAGTTTCAGAGTTGTAAAATATTGTGTCAAGTGGGCGACAGAAGAAGTGTGAGTACGAAAGACTTGCGAGTGCAAATGGAGATACAAATATTCCCCATCTTGCTTTTCTTAACCACCACTCTACAATTACTCGCGTCTCCAAAATTGGCCCCTATGTCTCAAGGGTGTGTGTGCTCTGAGATCTCCACCCTGGTGATAATGACAGACTCCGACTCCATGAGCACAGCAATCCAAATTCACTCACTTACACCACAAGCTCATAAAATACAGTGGTCCCCTTTTTTTTAAATACGCACCACTCTATAATTTGAAGGATGAGGGAAGAGGTTAGAAGAATAATATTTCTGCATCTGCTCTGCTGCAGTGTCAGAGATGTTTGCCCACACACGAGTGTGGCAGCAGCTTAGTGAAGGCTGTGACTTAGTTTGGTGACATGAAATGGTCATTGGTAAAGAAATAAAAGAGGGTGGGATACTCGGTTATATTGTTCAAGCAACATAAGAACTCAAGAAATGGATGAAAAAGCAAGTTTAATACAAAAGACTGGAAATGTGTAAACATCTGCTGTGAGGCAACGAGCAGATTTATAACACTGGATGGGATGGGCGGTGGTCTGCATGATTTAAAGTCATTTTAAGGAGTTTTCTTTTCTGTAGCAGAGCTGCGTGTGTAACATGATGAGCAGCAATTTTTTGAGATGCGTTTTTTTAAGTAAATATACAAATTCGCGTTGCCCTCACACAGCTCAGTCTGTGAGCTAACTAATTTTCCTATATGCTGCCAGATGCAAATGAAGCCATCCTCTGTCATTCAGAAGGTAATGCTTCATGTGTTTTGCCTGTCAGCATTACGCTGCTCTGATCATTTTTTTCTCCCACTTCTTCCTCAGGCATGAAGGGTGATGCTGGCGGCAGCTGGGGAGGAGCCATGTTTGACAGGGTAAGGGCGATGCATGGAAAAGAAGTGGTAGCAGAAATAAGGTGATGCAATGGGGTGTGTGTGTTTGTTGAGGAAAGTGTAAAAGTGATTTTTTTAATACTGCATGTGTGTTATTCCAGGCCAGAAAAGTCAATCAACCAGTCTCTACGGAGGATTCTGCTGCCTGGAGATCCAGCTTCAATCCACAAACCTGGAAACCAGAGGTGTGTGTGTGTGTGTGTGTGTGTGTGTGTGTGTGTGTGTGTGTGTGTGTGTGTGTGTGTGTGTGTGTGTGTGTGTGTGTGTGTGTGTGTGTGTGTGTGTGTGTGTGACACTGTTTCTCACCTCTTCTGAACTCTGGACAACATGCCCCAGCCTGCCCAAGCTCCTCCCACCTCAGTGTGTTTACCTCAGTGTACAGAATATTTCCTGTTGCACAGTCTGCCTCTGCATCAGGGTCGTCATATTTCCACTATATTAAGCAGCGCTGTGCTACGGCCAGTTGCTGGCACCTCATGTTTCACGTTCGGGGGAAGCCGTTGCTGTGATTGGTCGGCTGTTGTTCACACAACAAAACATTTCATGATCACAGTGTTAAGGTTCTACAAACCAGCGTTGTTAATTTCAGAAATGTTCCCCTGTTGTATCAATCAAAATAACAACAACAGTAACTTTTTATTTTATAGTGCACATTTAAAAACCCAAAGTAACGAGGTGTCACACACAGGCACATATTAAAATACAATAGATTAAAAAACAAGCAGACCAATAAAAATAATAATAATAATACATTTTATTTATAAGCGCTTTTAAAAAACTCAAAGACACTGTACAATAGTTAAAAACATAACGAACAGCACAGTAAGGACAGACTAACAGGCATTGCAACATTATTATTATTATTATTATTAATAATAATAATAATAATAATAATAACTTATTTATATAGCACCTTTTAAAAACACAGGTTTTCAAAGTGCTTTGACAAACAGCAAAAACAAGAACAAAGCAAACTAAACCAAACAGCAAGAACATAACAAATGCAAAATGCTAAATATAATTAAATACAATTCAACAGAAAAGAACCCGAAGTGCACGATACCCAACAGACATATATAACCCGACCATCACAAGAACCATCATAAGAACCCAGGCAACACACAAATCATAAAGATAACAACAATAAAGGTAAAACTACAGAAAACAGAAAATACATCACAATCATACATTAAAAGCTTGTTTAAAGAGGTGAGTTTGACAATGACAGCGATCGTATAAGATGCTGTTTGTAATTAAATACAAACAATTGGAATAGATAAAACAAATAGTGTAACCAGTTAATAAAGGCGTGGGCCCGTAGCCACAAACAATCTGAGAATCCTCTTGGAGAGCTCATAACTTAGCTTAAAAATTCCTAGCAAGGAGTCTTAGCCTAGGAGTGATTTAGGAACATTCTCAGAGTGACTTTGAGCGAGGAATGGACAGAAACTTTTGTCTTGGTGAGGAGGCGTGGTTGACCCCGTTGCTAGGTATGACACATTTTTTTCACAAGCTATGATTGGTTAATCTAAAAGAATTGAGGAAAAAAAGTCAATCATAGAATCAAGTCAGACATTGTGTAATTAGGAACACTTTGAATTTAGCACCTGTGTGATCATTTGTGAGATGTACTTTAAAAGTATAAAGCCTACAAAATGTTAGACATCACATGACCACTTGTGCAGCAGCTTCTCCACACGCTGAGCGTTACAGCAGCAGGGAAAGGGTCTTAATTAGCGATTGCATGTAGAGAAACTCAACATGCACGTCTCACTTTGTACTGAAAAAATGTCAGAGATGGATTGAAATGTCTGCACAAATCGTTTTAAGTCCCAACTATTAGTCAAAGATAATATTCATTATTCAGTGTTTGGAGAACATTTCTCTGTTTTCTCCTCAGCTTGAGAAACTCTTAAACTTGTTAAAAGTCCTCCTCACTACTGCTAACAGTTTTACACCTTAGGAGCTCTCTTAAGGGCTAAGACACTTTGTGAATAACTTTCATCTTTACAAGGATCTAGTCCAAACTTTGAGGGGAAATTCTTAGAAAATGTCCCGATTCTAAGAATTGTCTGAGAGTTTTGTCACAAGGAGCAACTCTTAGTGCTTAGGAGGCTTTGTGAATACGGCCCCTGATTATAAAATATTTGTAAACATCATTAATATTTAATATTATATCAATTTTTAATTCTTTGCAACAATATGATCATATATCTGACCAGCCATTACCAGTCGTCATTACACATATCATTACATATCAATGATTTATTTAGCCAAACATTGAATTATTTCATCAAGCCATCGGTTCTTTAAAGTATATAACATCATGAAGTTTTGAAAAGTTCCTTTTACACTTCCAAACGTCAGAGGAAAGATTCAAAAAAGATATATCCAAAATAGTATTTGTTTTCATTTTCTAACAGAAAGGACAAAACACTCATCCGACACCCATACAACACAAATCTAGACAATGCACAATACATAATACAATAAACAAGACGAGAGAGATCCTAAGAGTTATAGATATTCAATTGAAAGTTTTATTAGTCAAAATCAAAAGAGAGTCTGACGGACAGTCTTGCTACATCAACATAACTATTTAAAATAACTGTTGGCCATCATTATGAGATCTACAGGATTCATGTTGCCAACCATTGTTATCAAAATTGTTCGATTTAAGTCGAATAATGAAAACTGAATCCTGAGTAGGTAAAGGCTGCGATAAGTTTTTAAATGTTAGGGAGGTTCTTGACACAGTTTCTTCCGTCAGTCTGTCTCAGATGTCTCAGAACAAACTGAGAACGAAGGAGCACAGTAAAAGTCACAGCTCTCACATGTTTAACACTCTCATTGATTGGCTAGGCAAGGAGAAAGAAACCGCAGAGCTGTGGTGAAATAATGAATGAAATATGATCGAGGCTGAAAGAACAGAAGCCTTTTTAGACTCCAGGTCAAGGTGTGTTGAACACACACAGATGAGAAAACATGGCCTCTTTGGCAGGTGTTTGTTTACAGGACATCTGTGCCTCTGCGTCTTCAGTTACCTGTGTGTGTGTGTGTGTGTGTGTGTGTGTGTGTGTGTGTGTGTGTCTTCCAGGGTTTCCTACAGACTTTCATTGAAATGATTACAGATATTTGACAGCAGTTTCCATTGTCGTCCCATTCCTGTGATCCACCCCTCTAATAGTGTAGCGCTGACGTAAAGGTTTAGCTTACCCAAACCACAATGGAAACCTTCTCAGGGCATCGAGCTATTCAAATAGCGGAGGCTTTGTTAAACCATGTTTTAGTGTTCAAAACTCAGAAAAAGTATATTAGAAGAACGTTTTTTAACATTTATTAAAAATATCAACTGAGCTCGTTACAGCTTGAGATACGGGAGAAAACATGTTGTCTTTCTAATGTAGGTGAAGCTTCATGTGTGTACACAGGAAGAGGGATGGACAGCAGGAATTGGGTGACAATTGAAAGCAGCAGTCCTTTCATTGTATTCTCAAATGGTATCTAAGGAAGTGTGTGTTTGTTGGTTTTAGTTTGCTCTGTTCTGAGGCCAGATGGTTTATTGTATCACTGCCGACCAACTGTAGCACAAATACAATTGTGTGTCTCTTCTTCCTGAAGTATAAGGGAAAGGCCAACATGCACATCTTCGAGGACTGGTGCGGCAGTTCTACAGCTGACCTCTCCAAGAACCTACACTACCCGCTGTATGCTCATGTGAGTCTGACCTTTTGCCTCCTGAGTTCACTCAGATTCTATACATGTATATCTATATATATGCTCCAAGGAGGTTCAAAAATAAATGTACCTCAGATCCCAAATATTGGACAGACTGCCACGCTATTTTAGTGAAGACACTCAGTCACTATATTCGCATGTTGTTTCTTCTGACACACACTCAGGTTGGAGATGGCGGTTTATATGTTTCCTAGCTAAAAAATGTAGTTTGATGATGTATCAGGACTTGATAGGAAAGGCATTAATTCCTAGAGAAGATCAACATTTGGTATAAATACATTGTTTTATTTAAAATATGGCCCCCTTGATTGTCACTCTCCATTGTCATAGAGGAAGATGTTGATAGGTTAGATATATTTAGGGTTGGAACAATTTTTCACACCAGAGGACAAAATCATCAAAACATCAATGGTTAGGAGCGCTGCACGGGTCCTCAAACAGGCTGAACGGCAAACAGGTGCTCTTTGTTTGAGGGTGGAATGAAATAATGAAAACAATAGGCTGGATGTGTATTTGTCCTCTGAAGAGTAAGGAAAGGCTTTAATTATTCTAGATAACAGCAAAACTTGGTAATAGATTATCATCAACTCATCAAAATCATCCACTTGACACTATCTAATCTTTATCAATCACCTTCATGTGTTTTAAAACCTCATGTTGTATTTCATTGCTGACTGAAATGTATTTCACTCTGACACAAGCCTAAGTAAACACACACATGTTTTCTTTCCACTCAGAGGAACAGGAACATTCTACATCTAAATGCTAGTTCCTCGTTCCTCGCTAGAAACTTCCTTATCTGATCCTCTGTTTGCCTCTCCTTGCTTTCAGTCCAGGACTACAGTGCAGAAGCTGGCCGTTACTCCTAAGTGGACCAACTACGGGCTCAGGATATTTGGTTATATACATCCATACACTGACGGTAGAACATGTCGTCTTTCATCTGCTTCCTGTCAGTTACCACACTGAGCACATGCATGCAACACACTCCCCAAATCTGTCTCTTTATCGCTTTGTCTTTCTTTTCTTTTTTTCCTCTTCGCTATCAGGAGAGTTTGTGTTTGCTTTGAGCTCTGATGACAACTCTGAGTTTTGGCTCAGCACAGATGACTCCCCCTTGAACTTGCAGTTACTAGCATGGGTTGGAAAGGTAAGAATGGCTGTCATTTTTTAAGCCCCTTAGAGCCATGTTAGATTTATTATAATCTGATAAAATCATGTCTGTGTTTTTTTTTTTATCAGACTGGTAAAGAATGGACAGCCCCTGGGGAGTTCGAGAAGTATGCCAGTCAAACCTCCAGACCAGTTTGGTGAGTTCACTGATTGTAACTTGACATGACTGAAAGACATTCTAGCTAATCTTTAGTATTTCCTCATAACAGGAATAAACGTAACTAAGCAAATTCTATACATTTTTTGTTAACAACTGACCTGTTTCTTCACGATTATGTGGGTGTGCCTTCATCACTGTTGAAATACTGGTTGGTGCACAAACAATTGGGCTCACGTATTTTCCCATCTGAGTCCCTTCCACCTCAAGCCAATGACTACAGCACAATTACAACAACATTGAAATACATCTATTTAAGAAAATAGCAATAAAAAAGCATGTATTATGACCCACTTGCATTAAAGGCTTTATATGTGATTTGTCACTCTTAAATGTAATAGAAATCAAGTATATCCTCTGAAAATAACTCTGTGATTCATGACTGTCTACAATGGGTGTAACACCCGAGTCCCACTGTCTGTGATGTTTTCAGAGTTTTCAGAGTCCTATCTTCACTTTGTTTACATCGCCAGGACGGCCGGCTGACTCCTCCCCTCGTGTATAAAAGTTGTTTAATTGAGGGACTAGAGAAAAGAAGAATAACATACTGTACTCACTGCTTAACTGTGTTTCTAGATCACGCTCATTTCAGGTAAATTTACATGCAGTGTGAAGATACCAGCATAATAAAGATCGCTAGCATTAGCATGCTAACACAACAATGCACCGCGAGTTGTTTTGGTTTCATGCTGGTGCATATATTTATTTGCATATAAAGCCTTTAAGTAAAGAAGCTGCTGTAGAAAAAAGGTTTTCACATATTGTAGCTTTATAATGTTGGATCATTTCAAAGTGCTCCTCCGATCACTTCACGGGGCGCTATACTGCATCCATCACTGTTTTTGCAAAAGCTAAAATCACAAACTTCCAGTGTCCATTTCAGACAGCATCAGCGGAGTAGCAGAAGTGTGATCTCACTCATCTCATAAAAATAGTGAGGAGAGAGATGGCGGATTGCAAAACGATTAGTGTAGCCCCCGGTGCTTCATATTTTGTCAAATATTTTGGAGGGCAACGTGAAGTTTCAATATGTTTTGTAGACTGGTAATGAGGTGTACTGTATGTGTTCCATGATTCTCTGCTGGCCACGCCTCGTTTTACCTTTCCACACCTCCTAAAATGATATGTTGATTTTTTACACGAGTTGCATTGTGGGAATCCTAGAAATCTGCCTTTTTTGAAAGTTTGATTCTCAGCAAGGTGTTACAGTCCTTGGGTTTTAAAGACCCATATTTACCTGTTTTTTTATTTGTCTCCTATAAGTCCCTTGTACTTTGAGAGCAGTGCATACTAGATTGCAGGAGTAAGCACATCAAAGCAGTGGAAACGTCTTCTCTTAATAACCTCAGCTTAAGCATTTCTGTGTGAGTGTATCTCTGCCCCTCTGGAAATGAAACCTGTCTTAAGACTTAAGGCGGTTTTTACTGGTAATGTGACAGGAAGTTTTCTAGGCTACAGAATCTCGACCATTTTTGGAAAGTTGCCACTAACTACGGAAAAAAACTGAATGTTCATTCAAAATGTTTGATGTTTGACTCTCCAGGAGGGCCAAACTACTACTAAATGAGAAAAAATGATATCTGTAAGGTTCTGATTAATGTGTGTAGTTTTTTTCTGTGATGCTGCTGCTCCCTTGAAATAGTAAGTGGTCGGACAAACACGCACACAAACCAACAATCAGACAAAAGCCTCTACAACGAGCAGTTCTCACTTTTTATGAAAATTAGCACGGTTGTATCATTTTTCAAAGGGAAACCCAGAGTGCAGTAGATTCATTTTTGAATAAACTTGACTGAAAGACAATATAACAAATATATTTTATTGTATTATCTGCCTGATCAGCCTCAAGACAACCAAGAGGAAAGAGAGAGTGTTCATTTGTGTCTAGTAGAATAAGTAGAGGGTCACTTTTAGTTCCCTCTAGGCCGGCCATAATATCCACAGATCTTTCCCTTATTGTCAACAAACAACTTAAGTCCTGCATATTGAAATCACATTTAAATGATGCTCTACCCTAATGCAACCTTTTATTTTGTGACAGGTTATCTGCTCAGGGAAGGTACTTTTTTGAAGTTATCCACAAGCAAAACGACAGAGGGACCGACCACGTGGAGGTGGCAGTAAGTAGTTATGGGATATCTTCTCTCATTACTTTTATCTTGTGACTGTACAGTGTGAGTGATAAAACGGGAGAGACATGTTGTTCTTTGTGTGTTATTTTTTTGTTTTTTTTCACAGTGGCAGCTTACGGACCACGACAGTAGATTCATGGTCATTGAATCTCGTCACATCTCTCTCTATGTTGGTAAGTAAACACACACACACACACACACACACACACACACACCAGGACATAGGCGATTACAGACCCTTCGTAGGGGTGCTTCAGCAAAGCTAAATGTAATCTCTGCACACCTAAATAAAAAACAGGGACATGAGCCCCCCACCAGATTTTTTAAATTTGAAGGGAAATAATATTTTAAGTAAAAAAAAGAATCCTTTGCTTCTACCATACAGCAACCCGTATCCCCAACACTACATGTAAATTAAAATCAAAGTGATAATTCCCTTGTCAGGATGCAAAGGAAAATCTTTGCCTTCCTTTCTTAATAAAAGGCAGAAAAACCCCAGAGGTCAGTGATGCAAGAGGTAGGATATTTTAGGTTAAAAAATGACTTACTTACTTAACAGAAAGTTAATTTATTTAGTGAGAAAATATCCAGAAAATTGACTTTTCTTGACTAAAAGTAGTCATTATACAGTGTTGCCCTGCATTTAAAACTTTGATATAATTGAACAATGGTATTGGAATTGAAATATGGCTCAACAATGAGTATAATTATATTAAATGCTGAATTCCTTTATGACAAATAAAACTTTCATAATGCAAATAATAATACCGGAAGGAATTGAATACTTTTGCAACAACAGTATATTCCATCTTTCCTCTCCTTACCAACCAGTTTGTGGTGTAAAACTCATGTGACTTCATGTGACTGTTATTGCTTTTAATAAAAAATCTCACATGGAGGAAAATATTTCTTGTTCATGAAGTAACTGGTTTAGCAGCAGGATTAAACTGGAACTCTACATGTCATAATTCCCTTAGGAGCTGAGCACTCCTAAAGGTCTGATTCTAAAATTGCAGCTGACCCAGGATAACACTTCTGAATCTGTTAGTCTAAAAGAAACACTCCTCTCATACTTGTGATCTGTGGCTTCATCTAACAGACGAGTCAGCATTGTTAATGAGTGACATCGCACACATACCACAAACCGACGCGAGCCACCAACGCACCCCTGCAAAACAGAGCAGCGTCGCAGCAGACATGCTGAGGGAAGACCTGCGAGACACTCTCTACAAGGGTGAGAGACGTCTCTGTTTTCTTTTTTTTGCAAATGAAATCTGTCATTCCTTCCATTCCAGATAAAAGTCATGTGCTCTTTTTTTCCCCCCAAAGAAGTCAAATAACTGTGTTCTCCTTTTCTTTTTTTTTTAGTGCCTCTGATGAACAGCAAGTTATTACAAGGTGTGCTGCCCGACTGCTCGTACAACCCAAGCTACACAATCAAGGACTTTCCTCTGATGCGCTACCAAGGACTGCAGTTTGTATGTATTCCTCCAGCTTGTGTTATTTAAGAACTCTAAAGTGCATGATGTGAAAAAAACAATAAAGGTTTTGAATTAAAGAGCAGGACAACAATTATCTTGCAAACATAAATGAATTATTATTATTAATAATGTAACAACTTTTTGTGTTTATAGCGGCCTGTGGAGGCTCCCTTCATTTCTAATAGCACTACCTTATTTTTTTGTGTTCCTGATGTGCTTAACATAATTGTCAACCATAAATTGACATTAGTGAGGTTTTAAATTTAAAGATGATCAAGACACTTTGCATCTATTAGAAAACCGTTTAGTTTCCCGTCCTCTGATTCTACATCCTTTATGTCCATCGTTTTATTATATGTTCATCAGGGTAGGGTTGGTTGTAACCTCACAAAACGCCAGCCGAGTGATATCCGTACACATAACTACTGAAAACCACAACATATATTAAATACAAATGTGGGAATGGCTTTTTAAAACATTAAACAAACAAGATATGACAAATCTATACATAAGCTTTTCAGATGCTAATAGATGCTTTTTAAATTTTTTTTTACATGGACCTTGTTAGCTGATTGTGCCTGTTAACAGCCTTATGCTAAGCTAAGCTAGCTGATCATTGGCTGTAGCTTCTTCTTTTGCAACAGACAGACTTGAGAGTGGTGCATTATTATCTTATTATCTTTAGGAATGATCGAACTGCTTCTTCAGAAAAGGCCGTATTTCTGGTTTGGATGAGTCATAGTCATTAGTCAGAAATCTTGAAGATCTCAGTTTCAATCTCTTTGTGAGCATCAATGGCTCTAAGTCTGTAATAGAAGATGTAAATAAGAGTCAGACGGTGTCCATTTGTCAAATCTGCAGTTTTTCCTTTCGATTTCTTCCTGTTTTTGAAATTCATTGTCTATTGCTACCCACCTTTTCTTTGATTGTGCAGCTGCTTACACGTAGCAGACTCATGAATGTCTTTCAGATTGTTACTATAACCTGGGAAACATAAAAAAAAAAAAAAAAAAATCACTTGTTGTTGTCGTTATCTAACCTTTAAAAGCACCTGTTTGATCGCCGCAGGGTGGCGGTTGGATAACCTTTATTATACAAGATCTCATGATTCATCAGTAAGCTCTCACAGCTTAAGCAGCATGTCTATTCATTTCATCTCCCCAGGTCCACTTGTCCTACATCTACCCCAATGACTACACCCGCCTAACACACATGGAGACAGAGAAAAGCTGCTTCTACCAAGATAGCCCCTACTACAGGAAGATGTGAGACCGTTTTGCATAAACTTTAAAAATAATAATAATAGATACATGTGTAGTAAGACTTATTGTAACCCAGTACTAAATGGAAATGTATGCAAAAGTGCACAACTGACATATCAATTCATCTTTATTTGTATAGCGCCAATTCATTACAAATGTTATCTCAAGGCACTTTATAAAAAGCAGGTAAAAGAACTTACTCTTTATGTTATGTTAAAAAAGAGCAGGTAAAATACCTTACTTATTGCTATATTACAAAGAATCAACATTAATCCATCATGAGCACTAAGCAACATTAAGCAAAGTTACAGTGGAATAAAAAACTTCCTTTTAAGTGGCAGAAATCTTGAGAAAAAACAGACTCAAGATGAACAGCCATCAACTGCTCTGGACCTTCAGGGAAACAGGTTTATTCATAACCAATAGAGGGTGATGTAACACTAAATCTGCTTAGAATCTTTTACACAGCATAATAGTGTTCTTAACATATCACCAGGCACCGTAACTTCTTTCAAATCTCTGTATAATGTCTCGTGTTTTCCGCTCTTGTCATCAGGTTTGGTTTTTCGAGGTACATGAGACTAGACGGTCCTGAAAAGGAAAACATTGACATGGGTAATTTGTACTTATCTTTTCTGCATAACAGATCAAATTGCTTGTATCCCAATTGTGTACATCACACTCTCCTTTTCTTACCCTGCTTCTGGTGAATATTAGATTTTGGTTTCCAGAAAAGAAAATCCGAGCAAGATGAGGAGGACGAGTTTGACTTTGAAGCCTATCAAAGAGAAAAGGAAGCCAGGCGGGGCCAGATAGATAATGCTCTTTTCCCGGACTATGGTGACGATTTTGATGACTATAACCAGAGACGCAGGCGAAAACTCTTCTCATTGGCCAATCAAGAATCTAACAATGCACTCAAGAACGCTTCTGTTACAAGACTGCGGGTGCCAAAGACTCAACCAGTGGCACAACAACCTGCTGAGCCCCTGCAATTAGTGCCAATGCAATCCTCAAAACAGGTAAAACCAAAAATGAATCCAAAACGAGTAAAGAGGAAATTGCTCAAATCTGTGAAAAAATCTGTGAGACAAATACAGAAAAATGTAACAATACCAGTGGGTAGACCGAAGCGTAATAAAAAGAAACGAGCCGTCAGAGTCAAGTCAGAACAGCTAAATCCTAAACAGCTTCAAATCCAGAAGGCCCATAAAATGAATGACACCCAAATCCAAAGAATCAAAACCGTAAATCTTCGACCTGTAAAGAGGGATGTTCCTTTGCTTGAAACATCCAAAGTGGCCAAGCAATGGAAAAATGAAATCGAAAAAGGAGCAATGGAACTCGATCAAACCTCCACCAAGCGTTCCACCACCCCTAAGAGGGAGCATCCTTTAGTGAGATCCAATCAGAGGGGCCGATATAGAAGAAAACACCTCAGGGATATGGATGTATTGATGAATGTGACTCTTCAAAAGGATCTGGACAATAGCGTTCGCAGAGCAAAGATAATCACGAGTGGGAAAAAAGACACAAAGTGGTCGGATACAAATAGAGGTGAGGAGCAAGTGGGCGATGAGGACGAGGTTCAGAACAGGGCTGTAATCAGGAAGGAAACTGTAGAGATGGAGAAAGACTCCCTGTGGGGACCAGTAGGAGACTTTGAAGGTATGGATGACGAGGATAGCACCCCAGCACCGGTGTTTGACCCCGAGATAAACTGGAACCAGACCTTCCAGGTCAGCCCCCTGGACCTTCAGGCAAAGCGATCGGATTGGATAGACCTGCACTGCAACATCTCAGGCAACCTGCTGTTCCAAGCCAGTGAAGCTATGCCCATGGTGGAGGCTTTCATGGAGCAACTCAACAACAAGCACCACGGGTACGTGTTTCTATTTGTACAAGCATCAGCACCTGTGAATTATCTGGATCACAAAACATACCTTTATGCTATGAATGAGACCTTTAAAATACATATACCCCGGGGCGCTGGTGGCGCAGTGGTATGTGCGCACGCCCCATGTGTGGAGGCCTTGGTCCTCCAAGCGGGCGGCCCAGGCTCGAATCCGACCTGTGGCTCCTTTTCCCGCATGCAGTTCCCTACTTTCTCTCCCTGATTTCCGACTCTATCCACTGTCCTATCTCTTAAAAAAAAGACAAGATCAGAAATTAAACTTAGAATTGTCTTAGTGACATCATCATTTCTAAGATAACAAATAAAAAAATGACCCAAAAAAGGTTTTAATGCATTTATTTTCTGTAATTTGGTATCCGTTTCATATCTCATCAAGGTTCATCTTTTTGCTTCTTTTGACTGCTGTCTGACTTCATCCTTCTGTTTGCTTCTTTGACCAATTCACTTCTGTTCACATAACCCTCAGTGCCCCCGCAAGTAGTCAACAAGTAGTGACTAACATGGAGCGTGTGATGTTTCCGTAACAGATGACTCAAAGCAATAATGTTGACATACTTTAGTATCTGAAGATATAAGTTATCTAAAGGTACAATCATGTTAAAAGATTGCACATTTCACTTTGTTCCTTTACATTCTGTCTGACCTTGCAGACAGTATACACTGGTCCGTGTGGTCAATGTGGTGAAGCGTGTGGACACGATCCAGGGCAACCGCTACCTTCTGGAGCTGGAGCTGAAAGACGTGCACGGCCATCTGCTGCGCCTGTCGCACTACATTTATGCTCTGATTCGCCACAGCAGCCTGAGCGAAGACAACTTCGATTACCATCAGCCCAAACCTCAGCCCAAACCTCAGCAGGTGCTGTGCAACCCCGTGGGCTTCCGCTGGAATCCTACTGCAACCGTCCACTTCATAGTACCAGGTACACCCGCCATTAACCAACTTCATTTATGCCATTTCACTCATCAAACCATTTCTTTCCTGTTTTGCTCCTTTTAGAGTTAGATTTTTCTTTTTGAGTCTTAAAATTCACAAAAAAAAACATTCATCCAAATGGTCCACAGGTGTTTTAAGTTTAGAAAAATATCATTTCACCAAAAACAATGACTCAAACAGTTTAACTAACTTTTAAAAAAAAGTAACAAGCGACAAAATATAATAAACATCATCTGTTCATCAACTTCTACTTAGACTCATTCTTCTGTACCATATTGACAATGAAATGTCCTAACAACAGAAATCCTGTAAATATCTACTAGGTAAGAAAAGGGAGAGCTGTATTAGTCTCTTTTGTCCTTTACTGTCATATTGCAGTCATAAAAACATTCAGATCTCACTGGACATTTTAGTAAAAAAAAGCCTTCAGGAAGTCTTTTGTATGTGACGGAATAAAGACAGTCTGCCTCGGTCAGGATCTTAAAAAGCAATGTTCTAATGGAAGACACAGTTGGCATCATCTGATAGCAGTTCTGTCAAGTTTATTCTGATGTATTATGCGTCTGTGTGTGATGACAGCACTCAAACACATGCATACCTCTTAACAATGATTATGCTGCTTTATGGCACAAGTGTTAAAGAGGTCATATTCTGTCCTTTTTAGGGTTCGCATATTTAGTCTATGTACCTACTTTTGTACGTTCACAATAGCTAAAGTCAGAAAAAAGTGTCTGTTTTCATGTACTGCTCCTCCTTGCTCCCTCTACGCTCTGAATCCGTCAGCTGCACTCTGTTGAGCCCACACTGTTAGACCCCACGTGGGCCAAGTCTGCTCTGATTGGTCTGCCGATCCGCTCTGTTGTTATTGGTCAGTTCCTCAGCACGCTTCTCGGAAATTTCAACATGAGCTGCTGGGCTTGCCACAACGAGCCAATGGGCTTAGATCAGTGATCTCACACTGACAATGACGCCGCACTGACACATTTTTATCGAGGGGGGCTAGAACCGAGCGTTACATGCAGCTAATGCTACAGCTAACAGGAGGAGGTAGGAGAAGCCGCGTATCCATGGACTTTGAATTTTTGCAAATAGATGTGCCTAAACATGCACAGGACACTTGGAAAACACACTAAAGAGCATATAAAACCAGAAAAAGCATAATATGGGACCTTTAACATGCTCACATATTACCACTGCCATGAACAGACTGTCCTTTTCAGTTTTTTTTTTTGTTAATTTATGAATTACCACACATCTTCCGCAGTGAAAAACCAGGCCCGGTGGGTGCAGCAGCTGATATCTGACATGGAACAGCTGTTCAGAGAAACGGGAGACATGAACTTCAATCTCATCATTGCAGACTACAACAGCACTGACATGGACGTGCGGAGTGCTTTGCAGAAATCCAAACTCTTCAGGTGAGGATGAGTGTGCGTCACTTACAAACCAAGCAGAAACCCCAAAAAATTAAGCCTGTGAGGAATCGCAAAAAAAACAAAAAAAAACTGCAGTTCCGAAAGTGTCCACTTGAAGATGGCTCCAAAAGACCCGGAAGTCACATAAACACCCCATGTTAAAATGTACAATTTGACAGCCTGGTACAAAATGTGAGTTTGGTGTGAATAGCTAAAGTGAATTGTTTTGTAACTCAGCCTTTTTTTGAATTTTATTAAGTATAAGTATTTATTAAGTATTATAGTTAATCATATTAAGGGGCGTAGCAGTTATGACTGATGGGCAGGCTTGTTGTTGCTGTTTTTCAGAAGGCCTCGAAAGTTAGCTTGAGACAACATTTCCAATATGGCCACCTTAATAGTTGAGCTTCAGAAACCAGTGTATGACATCACAGGGACTATGTCCATGTACTCTATGTTAAAAACTGAGCTTGTTGGACAGGATGTGTGTGTACTGAAACTGTTTGTAATGAATTGATCAGGTACCAGTATGTGAAGCTTGGTGGAAACTTTGAGCGCTCTGCTGGTCTACAAGCAGGTATCAACCTTATAGATGTGAGTATTGATGCATCACTCAGCAAATGCAGCGTTAAAATGAAGTGATAGATGTGAGTAGACAGCAATTATAAAAAAAAAAACTATTTTCCCCTTCCTTCTCCCTCAGAATGACCACAGCATTGTGTTCCTCTGTGACCTACACATTCACTTCCCTCCCTCCATCATCGACACCATCAGGCAGCACTGTGTGGAGGGATACATGGCCTTTGCTCCAATTGTCATGAGACTGGACTGCGGGTCTACGCCAGCTGAACCCAGAGGTAGCTGGAATATGACACTAACTTTTTTTTAAGCTGCAATCAAAAAATTAAGCTCTTCAGTCAAACATTTTCAGAAGTGTTTTTAGGAGTTTGAATTAAATGAAATTAACGAGAGATGTTTTTTTTAGAATCAGTACATAAAAATAAGCACTCCTCTTGTCTTACTCAGAACAATGTCGTAATTTACTCCAAAAATACAGCAGTATTATGAGCTGGTAAAATTGTCTCAAATGATGCTAAACACTGAGAAGTTCCTAACTTTTTGTCAAAGTGTGTGCAGAAAGCCTTTTAAAAATCACAGGAAAGAGAGAGCAAGTTAAAGGAAGCATACTTTGTTTTTGTTTTTAAGTGCTCTATGTTCACTTTAGAGATTCAGTTTTCATTCTCCACACCTCTCTTTATCTCTTATTCTGGCATTGACATTAAAAAATGTTGCTGGATAGCCATACAAACCTGTTATGTATCAGCCATGCTGTCTACACCTGTTCTAAAGTATTATGGCATCGGGTCATGCCAGGTTGCAACCTTTTGGCAGGTGTAGATTAATAAAAAACACATTAATATGAGGAAGGCAGTGGTCATTGTAGGACATGTACTGTGTGACTCAGACAGCATGTGACTCACCAACAAGTAACACACAACGAGAGAGAACTAAATAATGTGCAAAGGTTTAAATGATGTAGCCACTGAAGGGGAAAATAAAGGTTTTCCTGGAGAATGTGCATACATGTTTTTTGTCTGTGTTGCAGGTTACTGGGAAGTCAATGGCTTTGGCCTGCTGGGGATCTATAAATCCGATTTGGATGCAGTGGGAGGAATGAACACCAAAGAATTCACAAACCGTTGGGGAGGAGAAGACTGGGAGCTTCTTGACAGGTGTGTCCACGCCTTCTTAACATCCAAATGATGTCCTCGTTCACTTGCAGTAACCAGTCCATGCACGTTGTTTGTAGAGTTAAATAAACATTTGGAGAGTGAGTAAACACTGAAGGAGAAAAAGCTCAGTTGGTAGAGCAAGCATCCCATGTAAAGAGGATAGTCCTCATAGCACTGGTCGCAGGTTCAACTCCTGATCCTGATGCTGTTTGGTGCATGTTGTCCCCCTCTCCCCCCCCTCCCCCCCCCCTGCCTCTCTATATCTGTCCTGACAAAGAAAGCCCAAAAACAATGAGTAAAAACTCTCCTCTGGTCTCTGTTGCAGGATTCTTCAGGGAGGGCTGGAAGTGGAGAGGATCTACTTGAGGAACTTCTTCCACCGCTTCCACTCCAAACGTGGCATGTGGAACCGGCAGATGATTCCCAGCAACAGGTGACCTTCTGTCCTGTCGCCTCACTATGACCAGGGTCGCCACGGTTACAACAACCATGGCCACCAGAGCACTTTAAACAGCTTAAGCCTGCGTTAAGCTGATGCTAGTTGCTAAGGAGATACTTCTGATATACTCCATTTGTTTCACTGGATGTGTTAACTACTGAGAGGATACTGCTCTGACTATGAGATCTTACATATGAAGATACTGCTGTGCACCATGTTGCTGACTTTGACTATAATGATCTGCACTGCTGGCTGCAAAAAAAGAACCCTCCAAAAACAGAACATGAGTTAAAAGACATGGTTCACTCCCAGAAATCACACATCAAGTGTCCCATAACTTTAAGCACAAGAGTCTTAACTGGAGGAAAAACTGTTTTGTATCTGGCATAATGCAAACTGACTGCCATTTGTGTATTTGGTAAAACACAGCCTTATTTGTTATGTTGTAAATTATAAAAAAGATATATATTTATTATATCAGTGTTTTTAGGATTTTTTTTTTTTATGTCAGTTGTCAAGTGCTCTTTTGTGTTTGCATTGACACAAATTGTGCCTTCTGTTGTCACTGCTACTCAGGTACTGGGGCCACAAAGGTCTGTTTTTTGTGTGTGTTACATACAGGAAAAGCCTTAAAGTGGAAAAAAAAACATTTTAAATTGAAGTGATTCCTTTCATTGATGGTAGCATTTAGTTTTATCAGAGGACAGTCCATTGTGTGTTTTATACAGAAAGGATATTCAAATATTTTTTTGACATCTCCCTTTCCTTACACTGCTGCAATTTACTAAAAGAGAATTGATGGATGAACTGCAGAAAGGTCATACAGATTTGTTTTTACTCACATGTCATGCTATCGAAAATCTGCTGAACCTAACAAATTTTATTTGTTTTAATGAGTCTGTATTTTAATCAGTTTATGACGCCTCCCATTCTAACATTAGGAAATACTGTTTTTGTGTCGAAACAGTCAGGACATATAGTGAAAGAAACATGATCTTGTGTATTTATTACATTGTTTTATTGTTATTTAAGACCAGCGAAACGGCAGCATTTTCTCACAGCTCACATTCCTGTTCAACAAGTCTTTGTGGGGACGCTGGTGGCGCAGTGCCGCAGTGGTTAGTGCGCGCGCCCCATGTATGGAGGCTGTCGTCTCAAGCGGGCTTCACCTGTGGCCTCTTTCCCGCATGTCGTTCCCCACTCTCTCTGATTTCCGACTCTATCCACCGTCCTATCTCTCCATTAAAGTCACAAAAAGCCCCCCCAAAAAAATCAAGTCTTTCTCAGTGTTTTTTTAACTTGATAGCTGTTGAACAGTTTCAGCTGAGATTTAAGGAAATAATAACACAATTCTCATGTAATGCCAAAACAATGCTGTTTTATTTTTTGTTAAGCAACACTGCCAGGAATTGTGTTGCGTTTATTTTATTTTTTCCCAGCCTGACATCCTCTTGTACTGAAGAACTTAAGCTTTTGTAATGCGGATACTGATTTGGCAGGGATGTTAGATGTTTCTCTTCTCGGTCCATTTCTATTCTCTTACTTTCTCTTCTTCCATTAGATATACCTCATCATCTCCACCTTTGTGCTGGGAATTAACCTCTTTGTCCAGTTCTGGATTCTCTTCACTTAGGGTTATGTTTGTTTGTGTCATTTTTCTACTGCTTTGACAAATTTGTGGAATAAACTTCTCGTGGCTTAATTTCATTTAAACTGTGTGCTTTTTAATATTGTCGCCGTGTGAGTAGCACTTGCAAAGTGAGACGAGTTTTACATTTCAAATAAAACAAAACCAAGTTATTTGACTAATTGTGTTAAACCTGGAATTATAAGACCAAAACAAAATGGTCTAAAGGCTCTTCCAGTTTGTAAAACAAGCTTTTCAGATTATTTCGCTGTTTAAATGCCTGGTTCTTCTCTTTTTACTCATATTTCTATACAACCATAGATTGATTTTAACCAAATAATTTTGGTTGATTGCATGATCTGACTACAATTTATTGATAACTACTGTATCTGTGGCATACAGGAAACCTTTCAAAGCAGTCTGTATGTCCTCACTTTATAAAGGTCGGTTAAGATGTTATCAATATGACAATGTTGTGACATAATGTGACATGTGGAAGATACTCTGCTTCTCAATCTCGCCAACACATCTTAATTATACACAGGTACTCCACATCCAGCTCATGACCGTGTGGTTTATGTGGTCATGCTACCTGATTATAGTGGAAGCACAGTTACTGTATGACTTAATCTGGTCAGAAATATTCTCAGATACATTCAAAGTGAATTCCCTTTTGTTACACAGCTGCAGGGGGGGGGGGGGGAGTTCAAATGGTGTCTTTCCTGTGCTATGATTTTACTTCAATCAATCAGCCACTGAAAAGTCTATAAATATATAAATTCTGGAAAGAAGTCTGTCAAATTAAGTATTTAATAACCAATAAGCTACCAATAGACAACAGCCAAAGTAAGCATTTTATACTTTGTGAGCAGTCAAACAGCATTTGGAAAATGTCCGCCAAGTGACTATGGTCAATGGTTTCTTGCTGTTTGGGTGGTCCTGCGACTTGAAAATGAATCTAGATTGCTGATTATCATGGCCCAAGAGAATACTTTTTTGTCTATACAGAGGCTTTATACATATACATACACGTAAACCACTAGGTAAGACAAAAGAAATCTGAGAACATAACCAGCACGACTCTGAGGCATGAGGACAATTTAAAGCATTTAAACTGCTCTGCACAGTAAGAATATATATATGTATATATGTACACTGGTACAAACTATATTTGCACAGATGCCCACGAGTGCTCGTACATTATTTCAGAGGCTGCTGACTCCATCATTCAACCTTCATCTTACTGACAAACCATGATATCAATCCAAGGACGTCCAGTGTTTACTGTTTATTATGTGACAGGAATTCGTTCCAGTCCAGGGGAAAGGCTAAGTATATCCTGCCTCTGACAGTAAATATCTCAGGTGCTTTGTGCCTAGTAGGTCAATGGCATAGTTTAGCAGAGACTGTACATGATTAACAACAACAAAACCCTTTTAATAACTTTAGAGGACAATGTCAATGTCAAAGGTATTGCAAAACTTCAACAAAAGTATTCTCCAGAACATTTGCCTCAAATTTAATGTGAATAAATCTTGGTTAAACAAATGATAGGCATAATGTACAAATGTATTGTATTTTTCTTCTACAGTACAGCATTATCAGGCAGTAATATACTGTGTATTCAGAATGCTATGAACAAGGGACATTTTATTTTATTTTATAAAGGTTTTGCATTTTTTCTTTTTTATATACATATATATTTTTTAACATTCAATCCGTTGTAACACACTTCTAACTTGTTAACCTTATGCATCAAACATCTTCTTCCTGCCCTTCATATCAGACATGGCTTCCACGTTCTTACGCCAGTCACCCACCTCCATGTTCATCTCCTTAAAAAGACACACACACACACACAAAAACACACATTAGGTTTTTGCAGTTTCTTTCTTTTATAAAGATTTTAGATATATCTGATAGAGTAGCCATACCTTCTCTTGTTTTATGTCCTCTTTCTTTACAGACTTCAGGTTTCCCCTCAGGTCCACGGACTCTTTGGTTCTAGAGCCAAAGAGAGCTTTCATCATCTCGTCCGCTGACACTCTCACCTTCCTCAAAGCTGGCTTCTTGAACTTTCCTCCGAGGTCCTGCACTTTGAGATTCAGTTCATATATCTGTAGGTGTAAACAAAAACAAAAAAAGGTGTGAAAGTTTTGTTGATAAAGAGCAATCTTTCTTTTATATACTTCTAAATAAGTATTTCATATTAAATCTGCTTTGTTGGGGGGATAACATACATCTCTGTAGTTCTTGAAGACTTTGGCTTCAAAGTCGTATCGCTCTTCATCCACCGCATCAATCTGTGAATGCATCTGCTGACAGATTTCCTGCGAAAACAAGGAACATGAACAATCTTGTATAGTTTGGTCTCTGGGTCTCTGTGTTGTTTTCATTTTTTTTAATCAGATTTTGTTTTAAATTCTTGCCTGCAGTTCATCCATGTTTAAGGCAGTGAGCTGCAGTGGGGGAAGCTTTTCTCCAATGTAGCGAACCTTCTCTTCCTCTCTCGCAGCCTTCTCTGCCTCCAGCTCCTCCGACGCACGAGTCAGCAGAAGGATCTGAAGGTGTCGGCGGGAACATAGGTAGAGGTTTGTGTGCAGAGAAAGGGTCTCTGATGTAAATAGATTTGTGCAGTGTGTAATAAGTTCAAATATCAAATTTAACACATTTTTGTCAAAAAGTTACCTTCAGCGATAGTTTACGGGAGGCTGAAATCTTGCATTTGGGCTGAAAACAATAGAAAATATAAAAAAATCAACATTTTAAGTAGCCTAAATATGTTGTAATTCAAATGTACATATTACCTCTAATTGCTTATAATAAGTTCCTGGTTTGAAACAATTACAGATACTAATTGTGCTAAGTGTCTTTCTAGTCTTTTGGCCACACACACACACACACACACACACACACACACACACACACACACACACACACACACACACACACACACACACACACGCAATGTCTTCAGGTGCTATTTGAGGCTAAAATATCTTGCCCAAGGACACTATATCTTCTCATTGGTGGACAACCAGTTCTAACTCCAAGGTCACAGCTGCCCCTTGTTTACGTTTCACCCTCTTATCATCTTCCTTTATATCTTACTATACAGTAGCAGCTCATGCTGTCATGGATTTGTCAACAGAAAAAAAAAAAGTTGTAATTCACTCATCTTAGTACCTTGTGTCCCATGTTATCTCTTTGAAAATGTCCTTCTTAATTTAAATCTTATTCACAGCATTAAAGCTCAGGTAGCTAAAAAAAAATAAAAAACCTCTTACAATCAAATTGTAAGTAGCACATGGACATTGTTAATTCAATGGAATGAATATTCCATGCGACAGAGAGTTGTTATGATAGGACATGATACAATCTGCTCTGTAAATCTGTTTTCTGCAGGGTAGTTATTTGGGTAAACAGATTGAGATATTCAAACATGCAAACACTTGAAACGTCTGCACAATGGGAATATCATTCCTAGACACGCTGTCAGTTCATTACCTTTCCTTCTGGCTTGGCAGCCATGGATGGTGGTCTGTACTAATGAGAAAAGAATAAAGAAAAAGCATTTCAGCCATAAACAACCTCTAATTCCTTTCAACTTTTTCTGAATTTTTGAGCCGAGACATCATTTTAAGACATGCAGGATTTGACTTACATCACTGCGATGGCCATGTGGAATTTGTTGGACCAAATAAATCAGAAATAGACAAGCCAACAAAAGACACTGTTATTATTCTGGGACTAGAATGCTTCACAGGACAATAAATGCTGGAAAACTAAGTCTTTAAAGTGTGTGATGGCAGAACTTACTCATCAGACATTGTTGAGTCTTCCATAAACAACAAACAAAAGAGAAAAATAGTTCAGTGGTGCACATATAATTTAATCCAGGGAATGCTGTCAAACATTTTTTTTCAGGAGTGAGAAATTAGCAGTAGGTTATTTAACGGTTATTGGATTGATCGTCTATTGAGAGGATGCAGCCTATTATAATAATAATAATAATAATAATAATAATAATAATAATAATAATAACTTTATTTATATAGCACCTTTTAAAAACACAGGTTTACAAAGTGCTTTGACAAACAGCAAAAACAAGAACAAAGCAAATTAAACCAAACAGCAAGAACAAACAAATGCAAAATATTAAAAATAATTAAATACAATTCAACAGAAAAGAACCCATACTGCACCCTATCACTGCTCTAAATTCTCTGGTTAAAAACATGACTTGTCCTACCTCTTGTAGCAAGTTTCTCCCCCAAAATGACAGAAAACAGACTCGTTGGCAGTGATTTGGCTGTCAGTGTAACATATGTTTGGTACTTTGAAATAAGGACTTAGTGAGACATCATGTTCTTTTGTAAAGCCTCTCTGGCTTTATGACTCCGCCCACCTCTCGGTAAAAAAAAAGAAGATGTTTGGCCGGTCAACGGGATTTGTGGGTTTAAGCTCTGCTCGTAAACTCAAGAAGTCTCCACTGACTGGTTTGATTGTCACCTCTGTTGGACAGGATGGTGTCCTATTAACAAACAGAATGGATCCCAGTAAAGCACTCCTGGTTATAGGACTCAGCCATATTTTAAATATTCATTATCTTTAAATGTAGACTATCTAATGTTTGCAGGGAAAGACAAGATACAGATGTGTTTGTTCTTTCTGTTGCTGTTGCTCAAAAGTACATGTCAGCAAGTTTTATTAATTGTATGGTGCTATCTAATGCTGAAACTAGGATTAGTAAACTACATTTTCAGATTGGAGGCCCAGTAAAAATGTCCACTTCTGTTACCTATAGTTTAACATGTTGACATCTGCTATTAGTCCAAAGAAGATAAAACCAGTGAAGCTGCTGGAAATGTCTCTTGTTTTACAGGTGTTTGACCAAATAAGCCTGATTAGCTCGTAAATTGTCTAAAGAGGACATGTATGAATTACATTACATGGCAATCCATCCTCTAGTTTCTAAGCAATTTTACTAAAAAAAATCTCTGACCATCACTTTCTTGGTGCTTGGGATGAGGTACCGATAATGTGAATATGAATGTAGTTAAAGTGGAATCTTTAACCCGCTGATGTCACATCTGCATGAATAATGATAAAAGACCTGTAGTACACTTTTTGATAGCCTATGTTCCATGTGGCCTATCAGATTTAAGTATTTAAAAAAAAACTTTAACATAAATAAAGGGATTTAAAGATGTGTTACTGCCATACAACAGCTTGAATACAGGCCTAGAATGGGAAGAGTAAAATAACATTTGTAAAGAGCAGTTTTATGTGAACTAGCCTATTATAATTGGGAGACAGACACAAGCTCTGTGTCGTAATTTACAGCAACTTTAAAGGTTCAACCTGCCACATTAACTCATTCTTTTTACTTGTATTTTGTATTTTAAGGGTTGTAGACAGGCTGGAGTTCCAGCATGCAGGTTATGCTCGCTCATGGACGCATTACAGTATGACACAGTTCACCTGTTTTGTCTGTCTTTGAAGTGAACACACACACACACACACACACACACACACACCACAGCTGTGAAACAAACCCAGTGTGACACAAACCAAGGACGTTTCTTTGATGTAGGGTGACAGTGCTAACCATGAAACTAATATTTCTGACAAGATGTTTACAGCTTTATGTGGGTTACCAGGCAAGCATGACTGCTCTGTCATTACTTTTAAGATGGATGAGTTTATGGAGCATATTTTTGAACCTCCTTGCTAATGTTTGTACTGATAATGGAATATATTTGTTTTGAAATAAATCAATTTGGAACTTATCATGCTTGTGCTTACTGTGGCGTGTATAAAATGTATATATCACGATGCTGTAACTAAAAACTGGATTTATTAATCTATTTATTTTCTATGGCACATTGCTTACCATCTTTTAAATTTAGTAAATTGTTGACCTAGATGGTGTTAACCTTTGAGAGTGATGATATGTTTTGTGGGCTTATAGAAATAAAAGGATGTTGTGATTTATATAGAGACAGGTTTAGTATTGTCTCCAGCCGTATAAGACACCAGATCTATTTTTGCCTCAATGACGCCCTTGTTATTTTCCAATCCCACTGCAATCATTTTACATATTTAACTGAAAAATGTACTGCTTTTGTGAAAAAGCTGAAAAAATGTAACATAAAAAGTGGGTCAAGGTAAGAGGAGGTAATTAAGTATATCCCATCGTTTGCCTGCCATGTGGTATTTTTTAAATACTATAAAGTAATTGACTGTTAGTTCATAAAAAAAATGATTTATGGTCTGACTGATTTTTAAATATGTAATAGGGTAAAACAAAAAACGTCGTAAATTCAAGAGTATTTATGTCAAGTTGTGTTTTTCTAGGACCCTCAAAACAGAAGCATTATGAAACAGCTCGATGTGATTTATTGAATAAGTTGTTGAAGTGAAGGTGAAGTTAAAAGTGAGTTGGAGTTATGGTGGAGCAGCTGGAGGCAAACAGACTGGTGAATAATGATCCTGAGACAGAGGCAGACCACAAGTTAGTTTCAAGTAACAAAACCACAACAAATTTAAGTTTATAGAATTAAGTTTGGCTGTAGCAAAGTATCATTCGTTGAAGCGTTTGAAGAGTGGATATGTGAGACAGACAGACAGACAGACAGACAGACAGACCAGAACCATGCACTCAGTTTTATTTGTTTATTTAAATATTTAATCTATTAATTAATGCAATGCTTTAATGTGTACATCAAGAGGAGCGATACAATTGCGCACTTGCAAATATCCAGTCAAATATCCAGTCAAAGCCACGCCGCCTTCAAGTAACTTCGGAATATGTTTTACGAAGTTGTGTAAAAAAAATAAAACAATAACGCGAAACATGGTTAAACTATATCTTCTTTAATTGTTTTCATATGTATCTCATAATGTATGTTCTCAAGCAGTAAGAGTAGCTTCTAAGTGTTAATTTGTGTGTTATTTTTGCAACCAGAGGAACCAGATTATTGAAATATCAACATTGTTTTTTTTTTTTTTTTAGCGTTCCTATGGGGAGGTTACAAACTTCCGAGTTGTACGTGAAGGCAGCACACACTTACCCTGCTGAAAACTCATTCATCATGCGCTGCACTCCTATCGGGGCTAATGTTAGCTATTGGCCTCACGGCTTGAATATCAGCATGTCCAGTAACGATTAAAAAAGCAGGTCGTAAAGTCGTTTACTTTATCAGCTAATATATACACATTTAACTGGCTTCAGCGACACTTTTCCTGCTTGGTTTATGAGGAACACGATCGTGTTATGGAGGTCAGCCGAGCGGTTATCTGTCAACAGTGTCCCAGTAAAACGAGCCTGTTTTGACAGATACCTGTTTGTTTTGTAGCGCTGGTAAGCATAAGAACTGGGTTGCACTGGAAGTGGCAAAGACGATTTGCTTAGTACATAGGTGTTGGCGTGATTGTAAAAAAGAAACATGGCCGATCAGGTAGAGCTAAGGAGGTTGTGACTGCAGTGCAGTTAAGTGGCTTTTGATGCTAGCTTTACTCCGCTAACATAATCTAGGCTGTAATCTGGTGCTGCGTTCATGAGCACCAGTTCAATAGCTAATTACAAACCCGAGTCGATAAGCTATTTTGAGATAAGAGAGAAGCAGGGAACTCGTTATTAGTTAGCTAGTGAGCATGTAAACAGAGGAATGGGCTCTCCATGTTGTCACTAACATGTGTCTGCTGTGTAATGAAGAGGCCCCACATGTCAGTCTGTTAGTGGCAGCAGCAGTTTATTACATACAGAAAAGTGTCATTTTTAAGTCTGGAAAATATATATATGTATGTTGGTTCTGGTGTCATTTGTTTCCAGAACATCTCAGGTGAACCATGCCAGGTAAATTAAAAGCCAAAATTGTGGCAGGGCGCCACTTGCCTGTGATGGACAGAGCCAGTGACCTCACTGATGCTTTTGTAGAGGTGAGTGTTTTTCTTTTTAATCTAATTATTAATCTCTGTAACACCATATTAATAGATGTGTGTTGTGCCTCTTCCCGTTTGCCACCAACAACTCTGGACTAATAACTCTGAAGCTGTCTATTCAAAAGTACACTCAGTTTACTGCACATTTCAAGTTTACTTTTTCTTTAAATTTTATTTTATTTACCATTTTGTTTTGTAGCTTTTTTGCACTATTAAGAATTTATTACTGTAAATATTATTTATCTTATTTTACCTTATTTTATTTGATCTATTTTACCTTATTTTATTTGATCTTATTTTACCTTATTTTATTTGATCTTATTTTACCTTGTTTTATTTTATTATCTTATTTTACCTTATTTTATTTGATCTATTTTACCTTATTTTATTTGATCTTATTTTACCTTATTTTATTTGATCTTATTTTATTTGATCTTATTTTACCTTATTTTATTTTACCTTATTTTATTTGATCTTATTTTATTTAATCTTATTTTACCTTATTTTATTTAATCTTATTTTACCTTATTTTATTTTACCTTATTTTATTTTATCTTATTTTATTTGATCTTATTTTACCTTATTTTATTTGATCTATTTTACCTTATTTTATTTGATCTTATTTTATTTGATCTTATTTTACCTTATTTTATTTTACCTTATTTTATTTTATCTTATTTTATTTGATCTTCTTTTACCTTATTTTATTTAATCTTATTTTACCTTATTTTATTTTACCTTATTTTATTTTACCTTATTTTATTTTATCTTATTTTATTTTATCTTCTTTTACCTTATTTTGTTTGTATTGCACCGTGTGACGGAGACAAACGCAATTTCGATTCCACTGTATGTCTGGCATATTTTGAAATTGACGATGAAGTTGACTTTGACTCTTATTCATCAGGTTAAGTTTGGAAACACAACTTTCAAAACTGATGTCTTTCCAAAGTCTCTCAATCCACAATGGAACTCAGAATGGTTCAAATTTGAGGTAAAATGCTTTGTTTCGTTTTTAAGCATTAAAGGTAGTGGTAGCTTTATTTAAATGCATCACAAAATGTCCAGAAAATTCATTTAATTCCAGCATTTCTAGCTTCTCTAACACTATTGTCACTGCTCCCTTCTGTCTTATTTCCCTGTTATTCTCTTGCCGTGTAGGTTGATGATGAGGACTTGCAGGATGAGCCGTTGCAGGTTACTGTGTTGGACCACGACACTTACAGTGCTAACGATGCCATAGGGAAAGTTTACATTGACATTGACCCGCTGCTGTGCACTGAGGCTGCCTCTGTCATCTCTGGCTGGTTTCCAATATATGATACCATCCATGGTACAAGAATAAACTTATCTCACTCGGATTATTGCACAGTTTATTTTCTTTATCTGTCATTCCTTATTATAATGCATTACTTCTGTCATTTTCTTTAGGTATCAGAGGGGAGATCAACGTCCTCGTCAAAGTGGAGCTGTTTAACGACTTGAACCGATTCAGACAGTCTTCCTGTGGGGTCAAGTTCTTTTGCAGTATGTCTGACTTCACTTTTGGTTCACTGTTCTTTGTTTTGTTCCTTTGATGAACTGTGTATGTGTCAGTGTCAAACAAGGAATAACACTCTGTGTGGTGTCTGTTTTATTGTCTGTGATAGCCACATCTATTCCAAGGTGCTATCGGGCGGCGATGGTGCACGGGTTTGTGGAGGAACTTGTGGTGAATGAGGATCCAGAGTACCAGTGGATTGACCGTATTAGAACTCCTCGGGCGTCAAACGAGGCCCGTCAGAGACTAATCTCTCTTATGTCAGGTAAGAAAATTCACTGATTCTCCTCATGTTGGGTGTGGAGCAAAATAAATGTAGTCTTACCGAATTGAACCCTTTTATTTGTCAATCTGTGTTTTCCCTCTTTCATAGGAGAGCTGCAGAGGAAAATAGGGCTCAAGGTGCTGGAGATGGGCGGGAATGCAGTGGTGGGCTACCTGCAGTGTTTTGATCTGGAGGGAGAGTCTGGGCTGGTGGTCCGGGCCATAGGTACAGCCTGCACACTGGACAAACTCAGCTCAGGAAGTGCTCCCAACACCAACACACATACACACCCTAACACAGCCCCTGCTTCCAATGCCTGCAATTCCCCTTCCAAGGACGGAAAGGAGTGAGTATGAAGCACCAACACAAGCATGGACCCTGCCTCTTTTAATGTGGCGTTTCACTGCCAATATAGCTTGCGAGAATGGGGGGAAAGATGAACCGTGTGTGCAGGAGAGGGAGAGCGTGTGGGGGCTAAATGTATTGTATGCTGTGCCTGTGTAAAGTGTAGCTCGCAGTTACTCCTGTGTGTGTCTCAGTATCTTTGATTCCCCTTTGTAGGTTGTGTGTCACATAATTGCATTATTGCATCATGGAAATAACAGCACACAACATATCCTGAGACACACACATGTACAGTACACACACAGCCACCCTCAACCCCACCACCTTCTTTGTCTGCTCTTTTATCTTCTCTTGCATGTTTTTTTTTTTTTCGCATAGCATCTGCACGTCCTAGTATCACATCCTTTAGTATCGGGCTAACATTAATTCTACTATGCTTCTAAAAGTATGCTTCAGGACTTTGTTTTGGCCATTGAGTGATTAGCTCGTGCCGTCATCCATCATAACTACGGCTGAGTGCATGTGTGCCTCTTATTTGCATTTATACACTATATTCTGTGTCAGCGGTATGTAACCACAGTTTGTTGAAGACGTTGATGCCCTTCCTGTTAATGTAATTAGACCAAAAAATTGTTTTCATCAAATGATACAGCTAATAAAAATGTTTCTATGCATATTAATGCATAGAAATATTTTTAAGCTTAATTGCTCTCTAAATTTGAAGTAGTTACTGAACATTTTGAAGGAACATAAACTCAGTCAGTTAATGTGTTATTGATTATTGGCTTTATAAATAAATTAAACGTTAGATGGCACAAATTTTACTATTTGTTGACAGTATTCAGCAACTCAACTTACTAGTACACTTCTCTGATCCATGAACTATAACTATCTTTATTACCTATTTAAATGAAATACAGCAGATAGCAGACTTATTTTCAATTCATTAATCATTTTTTCTTCAATCAAATTATTCGATTATATTGACTGTAAAAAAAACAGATTTCTTAATTGTCTTTGATTTTACCTTTTTTCGAAGGAAAGCAGCAGATTATTTTTTTAGAAGTTGAAACTAAATGTTTTGATTTCTTTCAACGATTAATCCATTTCAAAAACTGTTTTTCGTTCATGGTCTTGTTTCTCTTTCTGTTGAAATTACTTGCTTTTTATCTGGGTGCATTTTTGTAGAAAATCACAGTGTGGTGCATAATTATTCAAACCCTTGACCTTAACACATGTTACAACTGCAAGTTCAAATGGATTTGATTGGGGTAACAAATTGAAAGCTTCTGTTTGTTTTCTTGGATTACTCTTAGCTAAGGTCAGGTACTACCAATTGCTCTCTGGCTGACTTGGCAACAAACAGCTGTCTGCTTTTTGGACTGCTCTTGTTTTTTAATCAAATAGTAAAGAGCCCCATTAAGTCAAGTCTTTCCCACAAATAGACTTAAGGTATATTTATGGCTGCCGAAGCATTTTTGCGTTTCTTTTTTTCTTTTTTTATCAGTATATGATCACCATCGCAGATCGATAAAGTAATAGACGATCTGCACTCGCTTTATACCTGTGGTGTGTAGCCTCTGTATGCTCTGCAGGTAGAGAGAGAGAGAGAGAGAGAGACGTCCGCTGTTATGTCTCTTAAATGCATTGATTGTGGTGCGTCATCTCATGTTTAATATGAACCTCCTGATGCTCTGCTAGTGGAATTGCCAGTGGAACATTTAAAAATGGGTTGCCTTATTGTTTAGGCAACTTCATAAAACATACTGATTGCAGATAAAGATAGTCATAGGTGAGGAGGACACATAATTGCAGAGAGCGTGGCGAGACCAGCTGGGTGCATTAAGAGGAGAGAAAGTTGAGGGAAGCAAGATGATAGTCTTTTTTTTTTTTTTTTTTAAGTTTTATTTTAGAGATGTTATGCCTTTTATTTAGAGATAGGGATTCAAACCCGGGTAGTCTGCTTGGAAGACCACAGCCTCTGTACATGGGACACGCGCACTTACCACTAGACTGCCAGCGCCCCAATTTAAATCTTCTCCCCCCCCTCCACCTCTTAACGCCACAGGTATTCTGTCATTCTGTGGGAAACTCTGAAATCTATTAGAATTCTAAGACGTTGTAAAATGTGGAAATGTCCAAGGGGCTGAATTATTGTCTAAAGCACTGTACGTCCAGTTTGTCCTTGTGCCTGTTTGGGTATTATTTATGGTGTTTGCATCCCTTCTGTGGGAGACTGAAATATTTAGCTTACAGCTGTGCATGAGCCACCTGCTGCTATCACATGGCTTTGAATTGAAAAATATGGGCAAAGACAGGGAGTAAAAACATTTTTCTTTTTTCTTTTTTTTGTCTCCCTTTTCACTCTGTTGCAATATTGTGGTCTTGGTTCTTTGTATGCGTCTCTTTCTCCCTCCCTGGCTACATTTGGATTGGGACGTTTCTTGCCGCTTGTGTCCAAATTGGTCCTCTTGTCTTCCTCTCTCTCTGTGTGCTGATTGGCCCAGGTCTCCCCTTGCCCACGGATGCCGCTCCACCCACAACAGCCCCGTGCATTCAGCCTGCAACTCCCAGAGACTGTCCCAGAACTTCTCTGTCTCTGTTCCCACTCTCATCTTCACCGGTACGCAGAGGCAGGGAAGGAACATAGACACAGGGAATAGATATAAAGTAGGAGAAGTAGAGGATGATAATTTTATGGATAGAGAAAAGCAAATATATTTTTTGCTGGAGTCTGGAGGGTTACGGTCAAGCAGAGGTGGAGGAAAAGGCATCAAAACAAAGAAGACAGACTCTTATATAACATCCTCCACCTGGGTTGGCAGACAAGTTCCCTGCTGCACCAGTCTGCACTTTTTCTTGCTGTACTTGCTGTTTGCAGCAAAAAAAAGGGTTTAAGGTGTGGCTTTAGCACAGATGGCCTGTGATCCTGGTCACCTCTTTTTTTTTTTTTTTCCTTCACTCTTCTGGGACACATGCTTCAGCTCATCATCCTTGTTGAGTCTATCCCGCGTCTTTTGCCGTGTTGCTTTCTTTAGTTACGTGTGTCTGTGTGTTAGTTTTGTGTTAATGTCATTATTTGCTTTCCAAGCTTGCTTTTTTTTTTTTTGGTTCTCCAGCCATCCGTAGCACCTCAAACACACCTCACCCAAAGCACACACACAAAAATCCCACATTAAAGCAGACAACGTCCCACTTTGACGGCAACCCTGACTCACTCCCATATATGCACACACACACACACACACACACACGCACACAAACACACATGCTGCGAGGGTGAGGTGGTGACTGACGTGTGTGTGTGTGTGTGTGTGTGTGTGTCATGTTCTCCTGGCAGGCCGGTATTTGGGGAGGACCTGCTCTCATCCTCTGGCCCGCCAACCCCTTTCAGAGCCCTCCCCACCTCCTCCTCCTCTCCTCCCCCTCCCTTCTCTCCCTCCAAGCCATGCAGCCGCCAGTCCTCATCATCAGACACAGACCTCAGTTTGACGCCCAAGACGGGTAAGAACATGTGACCTGCCCCCCCCCCCCCCCATCCCCCTTTCCCATTCTCATCCCTCCCTTCCCTTAACTCCATTGTGGTGCTACTCCAGTGGTGGTTTTTGACATTTTCTTTCATTTCTTTTCTGTTATTTTACATGTTTTCATGGTTAAGTTTAACATTTTTTATTTTTTATTACAACCCTTTTGTAAATACTTGTAATTAAGCTTGGTCCCATCCTCCATCTTGTCCTCAGTGGTCTGGTGTGTCTTCTTGTTTCTCACGAATGAAAACAAGCTTTCTGCTTATGTAGAAAAAGCTGCTTAATGATTTGAAGACACACCAGACCTCTGTATTAGTTTTGTCCCCTTGTTGTTTTGGTCTAAGAAGCACTGTGTCTCATGAGGGGCTGTTGTTGATCGAAG
This sequence comes from Labrus bergylta, assembly GCF_963930695.1. Classification (NCBI taxonomy): domain Eukaryota; kingdom Metazoa; phylum Chordata; class Actinopteri; order Labriformes; family Labridae; genus Labrus; species Labrus bergylta. Next base: position 27,322,800 of record NC_089201.1, on the reverse strand, counting down.
GTCATATTTTGGTTAATCATTGAGGTAAAGGTAAGATTGGTGAAACTCTACTTCCAAGGGTGACTTGATGACTCATTTTAATGCAGGATCAGCAAAATCTTAACTGAAGAACACTCGTGGAGAGGACCAGAAAACCCAGAAGGCGATCTCCTTTCTTGTTTTTCTTCTACTTTTATTATTTTTCACGCTTCTCTCTCATCTTTTTGCCCCTTCTCGCTCTCTTCTTCTTCTTTTAAAATATCCTGTATTCTCCCATTCCTATCACTAATTTGTGTCACCTTGTCTATCGTCATTCTTTACATACCTGTTCAAGCAGAGCTGCAGACCTCGCCGACGTCTTCTATTGTCTGAGGACTTAAAGTTGTCTGATTCACTATCACTAATTTGTGTCACCTTGTCTATCGTCATTCTTTACATACCTGTTCAAGCAGAGCTGCAGACCTCGCCGACGTCTTCTATTGTCTGAGGACTTAAAGTTGTCTGATTCACTATCACTAATTTGTGTCACCTTGTCTATCGTCATTCTTTACATACCTGTTCAAGCAGAGCTGCAGACCTCGCCGACGTCTTTTATTGTCTGAGGACTTAAAGTTGTCTGATTCATACCTCGGTTTTGGGGTCACGGTTCGATGAGTGAGCGTTCACACTAGGCAAATCCATACAGTGCCCAAACACGTTTGACCCCCAGCGTCTAGTTTGTTTGACTACTGTGAGTGCTCAGTACTGTGCTCAAGCATGGTGCACCTCCTTGGCCCTGTCAAGTTTGGTAGAAGTGTGCTTTGGCACCATATAAGCACAGCACAAGAACACAACGTGGACATGACTTATAATCGATCCCCACCTGGTTTAATCAAGAAACCCAGGATTCTAAGAGGGCCGTATCTGAACAAAAACCACTCAAAATAAGCCAGTAAGTCAGTAACGTTGAAGTCATGTTCTCTGAGTTCTCCATTGTTAGACTAGAGGAGTTTCACTGTTCCGCTAAAATAAAGTCTATGGCCATGAGTTGGAAGTCGTGAATCAATCAAGCCCCCTGAAATGTCAAAATGTTAACCGAACATTGTGTTTGTTTTTACTGTCCCTCTTGGATGACATACAATTTAGCGATGATCTTTAAGCGCTGAAATATACCCTGTTGGGCCTGGAGCAGTGTGTGTGCAGGCCAGGGGGACTGGGGAGGGGGACGATCGTGCTTCAACACGGCACGAGGCAACTGGGTGCGCCCTGTGAGTTCAGTTTAACAGGCGAGAAGGAACAAAACGTCCCAGATGCATATTTCGAGGTTTCTCTAATTTCTTCAGAACCGACAGTAAGGCAAGCTACAGTTTGTTCCATCCATATTTAGGAATACCTGAGATAGTCGATACAGCCTGTAGTAAACATTAAACAAAAAAATAAAGAAAAATAAGCAAAATTATGCAAACAGAAAGGGATAACATCTCCTGTTTGAAAATATGAAATCAAAAGAATGTCAAATATACAACAAAATACAACATGTGCCCTCGGGAGCAATTTATCATATTTCTGATTTATAAAGTGTTTGGTCACATAGTTGTTTCAGCGGTTACACAAGTAAAGGAGGATGGACTGCACATGGGATGGGACATTATAAAGAGGCTTGAGCATTTTTAATACACACTGAAAGCCGGGGTCCTCTCCTACTGCATATAGTGTTATAGCCTTAATAATATATTAGCTACTGTAAAGTCTTCGACCCTCTCTGCTCCCACATCCAGCACACACATAATGTCCTGCTGAGAATCAAGTGAAAAATAATGACACTTCAAATTCATCTCATCAGGCTTTTCTTCTTCTTTGTTAGTGTCCCCTTTTCTCTCTTGTCACTTCCTTCTCCACCTTCTCTGTTGTTGTCCTTTTAACCTCTATCCTTATTGTTCTGCCTTTCCATTCTCAATGCATCTGTTTTTGTCTTGCACCCTCCTTCTGTTTCCCGCTGGATAGAGGTCTCCCAGTCAGTGAGACGCAGGCCTGGGATCTTCCTCTGCCCTAGCTCCCCCGCCCTCTCAACATGCACTTTGCCCCTTCCTGGTTCTGGCTCAGTGAGCTGTGTTAAAGGCTCTGTCCTCACAGCCACCACCCCGCCCCCTCTATCCACCATCCGCTCAGACTCGGCCTTGCTGGAAAAAAATTTGTCCTTCTCAGAGGACCTGCTGCTGGCAGCCCCCGGTACAGTAGGACTGCTGTGTGTCATCAAGTAACAACTTCACAACAGTGCCGCATTGGCGCCTCTTTAGAATATTGAGTCAGCAGTAGGACAATTCACACCTGGAACAAGTTAACTTGTGTGCTCAGGAGAAATTACTCACATGCATGGTGTGATTACCCAGAGTTCACTTCTAAGGATTCTGCTACCTAAGCATGTGGTTTGACATGCAAGAATGACCCAAACTTAAGCCAGGTCTAAATATCATAATGAAAATATCAAGAATAGGTAAAGGTGATTATAAAGTTAGTTTTGTAACTGTTGTTGTCATAATAACACTTATGCATTGAAATAATAAACTGACAGTTTGCCTGGATTTCTGCTCCTTTGACCTGTGTGTTCAAAATGTGTCAACTGAAGCCAGACTCTCCTCTGTGATCAGGAATGGGCAGTGGGGGCAGCGTCGGCAAGGAAGCGGGGCCTCTGAAGACCCTGCTAAGACAGCAGACGCAGACAGCTCTCGAGCAGAGGGTACGATGACACTGGACGATCACACATGCTCACTCGTGTATTTCCACACTTGGTTTAATGTTTTGATATTTAACACTGCGAAAGCAAGCCTGAGTTTCAGTGAATTTTACACAAAAGGGTTTTTGTTTCTGGCCTTGATTGACTAGCAACATGGCTTACTAGTTACTCATTGTCACACACTACTTTTCACACTGCTTGTTTCTTCATAAATATTATCACAAATCTACACTTGGGGAGGTGTTTAATGGGGAGTGGGTTTGTGTAAGAGCAAGTAATGTTCCCTTTCTTTGTCCTCTTGATTACTTATGCCACTCAGGGAGCGTCCTCCTCTGGGTTATTAATAAACACCGGGGTATGTCCCATCAGTGTGACACACTGTCTCTTCACATTTCCCCCTAACTCCCTGACCAGCCAATGGCCACCACCAAGTCTGAATCAACTCCCAACCCCACCTCTCCTCTGCTGTTTTGTAGATCTCGAAGGGGACGGCTGGGTTGAGCAACATGGCACTAAGTCATTGTGACTGTTTGTGTGTTTGCCTTGCGCCCACCACTCCCCTAATAGACTTGCAGACATGTAAGGCGGAGGGGCTGGCGGCTAGGAGTTTGAGTTCCCTTTATGCGTGAAGGGGCTTGCGACTGTGTGTGTTTGCCATCTGGTAAATTGTGTCAATCATCTCCCTCCTTTCTGACTGCAACGTAGAATGAGCACGCTCACCCCATCTCATGATTCTTGCGCCTTTGCTCCGATGAGAAGAGCTGTCAGTCAAATAATTGACCATCTTCCTTCCTGGTGTACTGGACAAGAAGGAAAGAAGTGGTAGTGCCACCTGATTTCTTCTCATCACATATATCTGCATGGTTGGAGATCCCAATACCCCTCAGGTTTTTCTTTTAAGGTGGTCATCACTTAACCTAAAAGGAAGCGATAAGAGAGATGCAAGCAGTCCCAAGAATTTCTAGCTCCTCGTGTCAGCGACTGCATGAATGTGCATCACATTGTTTGACTGGCCACAGAGGACCATCTGTTCTTTAAATGGACAGAGAGGAGCATGAAAAACAGAGTCCTGATCCTCAGCCAGGACTGTGTGTGTTTGTGTGTGTGTGAGAGTTTTCTTTACTATCAACTCTTAAGTCTATTTAATGCATTTATATAGATTTGAAATGATTGAATAAACCACCAAAATATAACAAATGTATTAATCATATGCTTCCTCAGTCACTTCCAGATCTATTTCAAATGCTCCTGAGTTTGTGCCTACAAGTGTAGGCTGGAATGTATTGAGTGGGGGGTAAATCTTGCATGGCGGGGTGTGGGGGGTGCAATTACTGTCGATCTTTGCTGCATGTTGGCAATTTTCCTGACAATGTTAACTACCTTATGTTGAGACACAGAAGTCAAAGATACAGTAACAGAGCTTTTAGGACTAATGGAAACAGGTATATTAAAGCCATCACATTTCCTATACACCAACACAGACAGTTTAGGGTTAGTAACATTATTATTATTATTCTCTAGTGCTGTATATTTAAAAAAATGTATTTGAAATCCATATATTTTACTTGTTATAGTCATAGGGGCCCAAATAGATCATGAGTTCAAACTTTCAACTTAAACACCATGACAGTTTAGACCTCAAGCAGCAAATGCACATAGGAAAAAATATATTTCCCCCTACTGTCAGTGACTGGTTCTGACTTTTCATCTGCAGGAGTTCCCCTTCTTCACCTTGACGTCTTTCCCGCCTGGTTTTCTGGTTCATGTTGGTGGAGTGGTCAGCGCTCGCTCTGTCAAATTGCTGGACCGTATACACAACCCTGGTGAGTTGAGCATGCACAAACATAGTCCAAAAGTGCAGTTTATCTCATGTCCTGTGCAATTACACGAGTGAGTTTCTCCTCCTACAGTGTTGTGTTAGTGTCCGGTCTTGTTGCAAGTGGCTGTTAGTTTATGCTGCCCATTTTCTCTTGTGTTGATGAACAGTTCTCCTGTGTATGGTGGTCCCCAGTGCCAACCTGTTTGATTGTTTAGAAACAATTATGTTCAGACCTCAGTAATGTGGGAGTCCTAAAGCAGGTGAAAGCTGTTCCCGGTCAACACTTTTAGCATGAAGTTAGGACAGTGTCAAAAATGTTCATGGATCGGGGCAACTTTCACCTCGGTTTGACTGACTGGCTTAGTGTAATGTAGTCTGTGCTGGTCATGTGAGGCTGTGAGTGTGTGTGTGTGTGTGTATATATATATGTATATGCTCTGGTCACAGTTTTGTTGTGTGCTGTGGTGCTGCCCCCTAGAGGTGAAGCTGCAATAGTGGTGCATGGCTCAAGTCTGTTGCCTGCTGCTTCTGTTGTATGTTGTTTGCTGCAGGTGGTGCTGTGGTGCATTACTTTGATGTTGTATTAATGCTCTCTCTCTCTGAGATTTCAAGAGGCTTCTAATCCCTGCATCAGTAATATCCTTTTCCTTATATGTTGTGTGTGTCCTGTAGACTTCTATACATCTGTGCAAGAAACAGCCATGGTCAGAGGCGTTCTGTCTTGTTCTTTCATTAAGTCTTTTTGTGAACGCTATGATAGGCCGGTAGGATGAACTGAGGTGAACTGTTAAGGGTGCAAAGTTCAACTTGATTGCAATTTCTTTCGAGAAAATATTTTCTGACAGAATCAGGAATGTTTTCACTAATTGAGAAAGACTCATGAGAAAATATGTTTAAGATTTGTTATTTTCAATTAAGTCAAATTCAGTCATTCTGTGGAAAAAAAACGGATGTATCTTAATTGTAGCTTGATTGGTTTGTGGAAATTATTCAACTGTAAGGTAATCAGACGTTTGATTATTAGGCCTCTTATCTACCTGTTTAAGCTCTTAGGCTTTGTAAATTCAGTTGGGAGCCTCATATTAAGGCTTCACTGACAAATCTTGACTGGGTTAGGATAAGCAGGGTTCTTCACAGAGGGACTTTGGGGGGGAATCAGCAATCCAATCACTTTAGGTTTGCGCATAGTTAAATAAACTGAAGGTGTGAATCGTTCTGAGGAGAGCCGTGTTCACTGTTGCTGTAAGATAAATGACTATAGCCTTTTCATTGTGCAATTCAGCTATACAGCGCCATAATGCATCTCCAGCGACGTTACGCTTTAAGACCATGCAACACGAATTAACAGAATGCAGCAGTGTAAAAATCCTGCAGTGTCCACACCTACAGAGTGGGGTATCAGGGGTACTAACAGAGGCGTGACATGGACAAGGCAGGATCAGCAGAGTCAGCGGGGAAGAGCAGTATGTGTATGTGGAGCTCCCCGCTGTGCCGTGCTTTTGCAACGCCAAAACTTAATGTGAATTCTACAGACTTAGACACCAATTTTACACTGCAACATTATGTACAAAGACGTAATGACGGCTCAGCTTAGTTACAGTGCTGTTGCGGAAACGCAATCTGAACAGAGCTTGTAATTTCCTATTGGGAGTCTTAATAGGGCTTATATCAACCTGAGAGAAACATAAAAGGTGCCATGTGGAGTGTTTGCCAGTGGTACATGTTTATTTGTTTTATGCACTAGCACACACATGCACTCTGAGTGAATGCAATACCTTCTCCATTGTTTCACGCAGTTCCACTATCTTGATCATACAGTAGGTAGTAACTTTAACAATTAGATTTAAAAACAACAGCTTTACAAATTTATAGATTTACACAATCCATTTTGGTTTTCTTTCTTTACAAAAAACTCCACAGTGCACCTTTTTTCAAGAGTACAGATCATAAATTAGTTAGACTGCTACTGCATGCTTCTTTTTTTGTGTTATATAGTTGCATTGCTCCTTAAGTCTTTTAAAGATGTTGTCAAGGCCAGTAGCTTTTACCTGAATATAGTGTCTTTTCAAAGTAACCGTGAAGTGGTGTCCTCCATGCATAGTAAAAGTGAAGTGCTGCTGTTGTGCTGTGCTTGGTTGTTAGACTGTCTCTTCTTTTCTTTTTCTCTCTTTTCTGTACTAACGGTGTGTTCTGGCCCAGCCTTGGGTAACACGCGCTCATACAAACTGCTAGACTGGAATAGTGTCACCGCAGGTATTTCCCCCCCTTTTTCTGCTCTCACCCAAGGAATGGTGGCAGCTCAGTGAAGCACCCAATACTGACATTTAACATCAAACATCAGATGATCCAAATATCCTCAAACAAATGGATCACAAACTGGACAGTGTATCTATGAAAAGTCACAAATTACTGAGCTGCCACCCTCCCATCTCTAATCTGTGTGAGTGTGTGCTGAGCTGAGTTGAGCATGCGCTGAGTCCCCACCCCACCTCATCCAGCCTTGCCTGGCTCCCCTGCCCCCCACCCAGCTCAACCTGCTGCACAGCAGAGCTGCAGCTCTGCCCTAAGGTTGTCCCTTCGCTGTTCTACCGCTTTCGCAATCGGCATCAAGGCCAAACCTGTCTAGACCGGAGGAGGTTTAGGAGGTTTACTCTGTGACAAAGAGCCACTGATCTGGCATGTGCAACCCTGACTCACTGGGCCGTATTCATACTGAGAGTGATTGGGAAGGAGGGATGGATGGATGCATGGAAAGCAGGCTGATTGGATGAGTTGAGGGAAATTTTAAAAAAAAAATAGATTTGGGATGTATGATGGAGATAGAAGAAAAGGCGTGAGTTTGGAGAAAGAAGGAAATGTGGTTGCACTCAGTATTCTAAAACTCCAAAACTAGACTAGATTTGATGGACTCTGGTGAATGAATATGGCCCTTCTCTGCCCATGAGCACATGGTCATGAGCGTGCACGTTGGTGAGCCTGTGCCTGCGTGACATGCTGCTTCTGGTTTAAAGGAACCCACTTTGTGGGCCCTGATGCCTGACCATTAATCATTATTCTTCATCCACTCAGTTGATCTCCCTTTGAGTTCCCCTCATTCATTTCTTCACCTTTTTAACCCTCAGCATTTGAGTTGATCTCTCTTTGTGAGCTCTGTTAGCATGTGGCCCTCCCAGGGAGTCATGGGGTACAGCTCAATACCCGAATCTAGCTAATCTTATTTTTTTTTTTTTTTTGGTTCTGTGACTAAGAACTAGCAAACCAATGAGTTCAGAACTGGCAATGATTAGGCTCTCCTGAACAATGTTAATGTTAATGTCAATGTTAAAAGTGAGGTGGTATTGGAGCAGTCCTCATGAGCCTATTGAAACACATCCATGGTTAAGCTGTATTATGATGAAGGCTCAATCCTCTTGACTTTAAAACCTTTTCACCAGGGTAGTACTTAACTTTTACAAATGTGTTTTGTATGTATTTTACTATTTAACCAGATTTTCTTTCTAAAGTCAGACCACAAAAGGGAAAACTTTACTAAAAGCCTAAATGTATAAGTCACCTGCATCCTTTCTGTCAGTGCGGCTGGCTGAAAGGAGGTGTAGAGTAGAGAGTGAGACACCATGTAGAAACATACACCTAACCATTGACTTTGCCTTCATCATCATCATTCTCCGTCTCTCATGACATCATTCTCATTGTCACCTTGTATCACAAACTTCTAGTTGGTTTTTGCTTGCTTTGATTCACCATTTAACCCATAAACCATCAGAAAACACAAACTGTCATTTATGTAGTCTGTTTTTTTTCTTCTGGTAAATCTAAGCTGTCAGGTTACACTCATTATTAGTCACAAACAGGGGTGTGCGATATTGACAAAAAACTAAAAACATCTCGATAATTTGGGGGATTTTGTAAAAAAAAAAAAAATATAATAATAATAACTTGTGTTCATAAAAGTTTTGTATTGTACTAGCTTGCTCTTGCTAATAATATATTGGATGTTGTCAGAGACATTATCAAGAAGTAAGGCCTGACCTATATGGGATATTTGGCGCCAATACCGATATCAATAGTGGGGAGAAAAAAAATCTGATATGGACACATTGGATGATATGTTTCTTTGATCTATGTTCGATCTGTATAGATATAGATATACACATTTAATGTGTTGATCCCTCAAATGCCGTTATCAAACACTTGTAGAAAAGATATACAGTGTAATGTAGACTAGATGGTCACTCAACTGGAAAATAACCTTTGAAACTCTGAAGAGTGATGATGCATTTTGTAATCCACATAGCGCCCTCTGCTGGTGAAAGAGAACTGCTAGTGTAATTCAATGATAATCAAATGAAATGCTGTTTGACCTGTGAATAAATCTAGTCATACTTGATATATACTAATATCGGCCTGGGGGATTAATCAGTTGAGCTCTATCGAAAACAACTTTTTAAAGAAAAATGCGTCTTATTTATTAACTTAAGACTTAATCACTCAAGTAAACACAATAAAACAAACCAGAAATCACCAGAGCAAGTGTTGAGATGAAACAGATCAAGTATGAGTAAACCATTTCAAAGTGTCCTACAGGATTTACTTTGTAAAATATTGCACCAAGACCAACAAAAACTATTACGTTAGCATTTTAAACTAGGTTAGACAGCATGTAACCTGGGTTCAAAGTAGTAACAAGTTTTTTGAAAACATCCTAATCAAACGTTTGAAATGGAGCCATATCCTTCGCAGTGTAATTGGTGACAGCGTTTGTTATTTCTGTTGCCCTTCTTGTTAAAAGGTACGCTTGTTGAATGATTCTGCAGAAGTTTTCTGAGTGTGTTTTTGCTTTGCCCGGTACCTTAGCTTGTCGGTCGTGGTCGACCACTCACTCCCCCCCCCCCCCCCCCCCCCCCCAAAGCTTTTCATATTCTTCATATTCTGTGCGATGGTTAATTTGTAGATTGGTGAAATAAGTTATTTGTCGAACTGTCTTTAACGCCAACCGCTTTCGGACGTAGTCTGCAGATTCAGATCCATCTTTTCAAAGCCAAAACACCTTGATGCGAGTCAGGATGAGCAGCGTCTAGCAATTAAATGTAACAACGTTGATTTTCGAGGCTGGTGGTGTTTGTATTTTGTCTCCTGGCGCTGTTTTTTTACTTCAGCCTTGCAGGCAGCTTCTGAATGTGTGGACTCTGAAGGCGTGTTTTGATTGTGTTTTGTAAAATGAGTGACCTACTCAATATTGTTTCACACATCAAAAAGACAACAAATAAGATATTATCTTATACAATATATATCGCACACTCCTAGTCACAGACTTTCAGATTTCCTGTTAGCATGTTTTTAGTTTTATTAATGCACTGTTTAGACCACTAGAGGTTTTGATTTAGCCAATCTAATTTGTCTTCTTTGAAAGCTGTTTGATTTCAGGATTTTGTGTTTTTCAGATGAGCCAGAGACTCGTGACGCCTGGTGGGAGGAGATCCGCCAGGAGATCAAATCTCACGCCAAAGCTCTTGGTTGCCATGCTGTTGTGGGTTACAGTGAGAGCACTAGCATCTGGTGTGTAGACATATTTACATTCATGTGAAAATACCACATCTTTATCCCTTTTTGCCTGCTTTTCACATTTTTAAATCACTTCAATAAAACCAGTTTCCATTTGCCTTAAACACACATGGTCTCTTGTGTTCTCATCCTCTCCCTGTTTGTTCTCTTTTGATCTCCCCCCCACTCACAGTGAGGAGGTGTGTATCCTGTCAGCATCAGGCACAGCATCCATCCTGAACCCTCGGTTTATGCGTGAAGGCTGTCTGGACATTGGAATCGCAGACCACAGGTTGGCACGGCTCAGAGACTGAGCAAACAGACCCTTTATATGTGTACAGTGTGTATCAGTAAGGATCGTATTGAGGCTTATACCAGATGGTGTGTGTGTTGTTCGCCAGGTTTGAGGAGCCGTCCCCCCCGAGCTGTGGCTTCTGTCACATCCCATATGATGAGCTCAACATGCCATTTCCCGCTCAACTCACCTACTGTTACCACTGCAGACGACAAAAGGTCTCAAATATATTTTTTATGTTTGGCTAAATCAAAGGCTTATTACAAATCATTGGTTGTCCATTGAATCAATACAGCCTGGTGATGATAAGAATGAAGTATCTGTATTAATTGTCCTGTTTTTCTGTAGGTTCCTGATGTGCTGTTCACAACAATAGACTTGCCGTCAGAAGCATCTGTCACGGGGAAGGGCTGCCTTATCCAGGCCAGGTTAATAATCTCAAAGTGAAATGGTTCAAACTCCATATATCATGATTTCTTAACCTGAGAGAAACAAACCAAATCAAGTCAAATAAAGCATCTACTGTTTCTTATACCACAATGCCTTAAACTATAGCATTTAGTCTTTGAAAAGTCTCAAAATATCAGTCTTGGTATCAATAAAATCCAGCTAATCTAAGAAACGGAGCCAGAAAGTAAGGTTTTCTTTTACAATAATCCTGCACAAATAAAGCCCTGGTTAGTTCTGCAGTTGAGGTTATTTATGGTCACTATTGAAGAGCATTTGGTATGCTGGGTGCCATGCTTCACATTGAAATAATAGAAAAGATGATTAAGACATTCGATGCTTTATATCAAGTCTGATAGCGACATACCGTAGATGTTTTAAATGACAGGGGTACCTAAGTTCTCCGATTCAGCAGCCACACCTATGTCCTCTGAAAATGTTTTCCCAGTGTTAGAATGCAGGCTCTCATGCAAGACACAAGTGACTTTCATGAAATAAATGCCATTGTTAATTGTGTTGTAGGCTGTGTCGACTAAAGAAGAAGGCACAGGGGGAGGTGAATGCAACAGCCATCTCCAACATGCTGCCTTTCATGGAGTACGAGCTTCACACACAACTGATGAACAAACTGAAACTGCGGAGCATGAACGCTCTGTTTGGCTTGCACATACAGATCAGTGTCGGAGAGAATATGCTCCTGGGTCTGGCTGTAAGTAGACATAAGTTAAAAGCTTAATTAGCCATACGTGTGTTTTCTGCAACACTGTCATTTAAATATGTGTGTGTGTGTGTGTTCAGTCCGCTACAGGTGTGTACCTGACAGCCCTGCCTGCACCAGGGGGCATCCAGATTGCAGGGAAGACTCCGGGAGACCTGAGCAACGACCATATCTCTACCATCCAAAAACGGATCAATGACACCATAGCCAAGAACAAAGAGCTCTATCAAATAAATCCTCCGGTGAGACGCACAACACGTGTAGCACCGCCAGTTACTCATTCATCACTGCAGCTTAAGTTTCTGCAGTGTTTTTCTCCACCCATTCGCCAAAAACAGAAAACATAGTCCATAAGAAACCTTGAACACAAAAGTAAATACTCTTAATAGAATGCTTTCATTATTTTTTTGTTATTAGTTTTGGAATTTTTTCATCTTTTTTTGTAGCTCTTTTTTAAATTAAGGAACTGTATTCATAAAAAAATGTTTTAGGGTTTGAGTGCAAACATGTAAGAATGACTTATGATTTCTTCCTCTCAGTCAGTGGGGTTTGTATGAGGTACTTGTCAATGGTGAATGTTTTGAGGTGCAGGTTATACCGAAAGAGCGGACAGTGTGCCAGCTGGGAAGCTCAGCTATACATCGCTGCAGACGGAGCAACTTGTTCCAAGTAATTTAGTTAAAATGAAGAAAAACTGACCTAAAAAGACAATCCAGATAAGTGTAAACGATGGCTGAACAATATTAGAAAAAGCTGAAATAGCAATATTTTTCTTTCTGCATTTCATATTGTGATTTAAAAAAAAAAAAGGAAGTTATACCAGATTAAAGCAGTATCTTTTTCTGTACATTAATTACAATTTCTATCAATTTCAAACAACTACACTTTTAATTTGGGTCTTTAAGTTATTATCAGATTTCAAATCTAATCCCCACCTCTTACTTTCATCACACACTGGGTCCAGCCCTGTAACAGCGACTGCAGAGCGCACACACATGGACTAGAAAGAGGAAAGGTGGAGAGATCACAGGCGGAGCGGCATATTTCTTTATCAACTTCATAAATAAACTTAAGCTCTCAATAAGCTCTCAATTGAGTTATTTATACCTCAAGCTGAGTCATACATTATTTACCTGAACAGCTGACCAGTGCGCTGCAGGTTTGGGAGCAAGTAGGTGTTGTGTCAAGAAGCTAGTGCTCCAACAAAGTGACTACTTTATGGAAAATTAAAGCGCTGGGAATTTTCATTATATATAACACACACTTGACCCGACATTGTTTCTTGGGTTGTGTTTTTCTAAAAAAATTAGCTAAACATGGCACAAGTTGTCCCAACCGACCGCAGCGATGTATAGCTGAGCTTCTGTGCCAGCAATCTCGATGAAGAGTCAGAGCTCACAGGCATCGACTTTGGCTAACACACTTATCATTGACGAGTCCCTCACACAGCCTCACTTGAAAAAAAAAGAACTATCCCTTCATTATGGTTGTATTTTCCTCTGTGATTCTTTTACACAAATACATTTGAAACAGGTCCATTATTTTATGGTTGTCTCTGTTCCAGTGGTAAAATTCTGTACATAATCATTCAATAAATGTAGTGTGTTTATGTGAAGCGTGATAAACTTACCCCTCTTGTCTCTCTCTGGTCGTTAAAGAAATTATTTGCCCTGGACCCTGAGGTGTTCTGCGGCATAAACATGGTACTGAACGCGGCAACTTTTAGCTGTGTGACACAGCAAAGCATGATGAATACTTCACTGTATTAATCAAAAATTCTACACTACTTTGACTATTACTGTGTAACAGCTCTTAACTGGGACAAAGGAACTATTTGTAACCCACTCCAGAGTCACCTCTAGAGGGCAACCCACTGTAGACTGTATCTGTGTTCTTGCATATTTATTATGACCACCTACCCCGCCCATTCACACTCACCTGTGTATGTTTGTGTGAGCGTACCATTCCTTCCTCTTCCAGATTCATATGCACATTAACACCAGCTGTGCGTGTAACATTTGCAGCTGACTGGATGCTTGAGTGAGTGTGAGCATGTGGTGTGTGTGTGTTTGAATTAACATAGTCTTTTTACTAGCGAGACAGATGTGAGATGCAGATGTGGGCTGCTGCTGTGGTGTTCTGGTGTTCAATTTGACATCTCTTATGATCAGGCCTCGTGTCTCTGTTTTTGCCTGCAGGAGCTGAACGAGGAACTGGTTGGTTCTCCAATTCCCGAGCCGAGACACCGATCCAGACTTTTTCGATCTCACTCGGAGAGCTCAGACGAAGTGTCTGAACTTGACCTCTCCCACGGCAAGAAGGATGCCTTTGTCCTGGAGGTATGTATCTAAAACAAATTAAAAAAAAACACATGTAACTATTTCCAGCGACAAGAGTAAGCATTGACTTTGATTTCCCCAGATTGATGACACTGATGCTGTAGAGGACATCCACTCCCTCCTCATTGATGCCCCTCCTCCCTCAGGTACTCTCAATCTACTCACTCCACAGCAATGACAGCACTTCATCACACACTGCTCATGCTCAGTGTGTAACCTCCTGAATGAGGCGAGGTAATAACATTATTATACATCTGCTTCCAACATCCTTGTTTCAATTCCCACTTTTTTTTTTCTTTAGGCTTCTACAGCTGCAACACTGAGGTCATGCCTGGAATAAACACCTGGACTTCAGGAGTTCAGGTTACCCTCCGTTATTTACTTTCACTTCCTTTACGTACACAGCATTCTGTGCATTCAAGAAGCTAATAGGAAAGAAGTAATATATTGTGGTAGCATTTTAATGCATGCACAGTGGGCAGCTGTACATGATTTATATCTCATTATCCAACACACAAAAAAATGTTTTCGTGAATATGTGTTTCTATTAATATTTCATTTCATTTCATATTTGATTTATTTGCTCAATTCAGTGTACGGTTTCAACACCATAATACACAACAAAAAATATTTTCTCATAATGCTGAAACACTGTTCATGAGCAAACAGGAGCAGGAAGAAGAAAACTTATAATACCTGCCCCTTTCCTAATAACACAAGATACTGTTTAACAGAATGAGATGGCTAGCTTGTTGTTTTCTCTTACTATCACACAAAACAAAACAAAAAATAGATCAAAAATATAGAAACAATCAGTTAGATTAACTCAATACATTCATAATTTCCCAGAACCTTTTCTTTATACATTCTTTTAAAATGAATGATACTTCAGCAGCATTTTAAATGATTATAGAGAGAATTCCATAATTTAACTCCATTTACTGAGATACACATTTGTTTTAATGTAGTGCGTGCAAATGGACTTTTAAAATGAAATCTCCGTCTATGATCCTCCTCATTAGATGTAAATACAAACAACTTCTGTACATTTTCGGGTAAGGATCTATTTCTAGCTTTAAACATACTCTGTACAAAACACCAAAACATTTACACAATTTTCTCTTTACATATTCTATGTGAGGTTTCCACGTCAGTTTTTCATCAATTATGACTCCCAAAAATTTTGCTTCAGAAACTCTTTGAATGAGAACACCGTTTACAGACATGCCGATGTGTTCCTCCTTTTTTCTATTTCCAAAAATCATAAATTTAGTTTTATTCCAGTTCAACGACAATTTATTTTCATCAAACCACAATTTCAGTTTATCCATTTCACACACTATAGTCTCTGTAACGGACTTCAAAAATATTTGTGTCATCAGCAAACAAAAGAAATTGCAAAATGATAGAACTTTGACAAATGTCATTAATATACAGATTAAACAATTTTGGGCCCAAAACTGATCCTTGTGGGACCCCACACATAATGTTTTTAGACTCCGAGTCAAAACCAGCAAACTGTACAAACTGCTTTCTATTTTCCAAATAACTTTTTAACCATTCATGTGCAATTCCCCTAATTCCATAATTTAGTAATTTGGATAATAACAAATCATGGTCTACGGTCTATATCTTCCAGATGTTTACATCAGTGAGGGTCTTCAGGCTGAGTAATGCAAACCTTACAAACCAAGGCTTGAACAAGATCTTCACTGACCTCTGTGAGAATCTGCTAAAGGTAAGTAACACAAGCAGTGCCGCTCTTATCTTTTATAACAGGCATGAGAAACTGTTTCACTGTTTATGGCCTTTTGCTGCTCTGTTTGTGTTTTGAATGAAGAGATACAGATCAGTTTCCTGTGTTTGTTACAGAGTTTCTACTTTAAGTTGCGCTCGATGATTCCCTGCTGCCTTTGTCATCTCAACTTCACTGTAGCAGTGCCAGAAGACGAACTTATACAGGTGAGAAATGTCTGACTTTGCCTGATTGTTTTGCATCAAGGTAAGAGTTGATGGTCAAAATAGAACCTTTTCTTAATCTATAACTGTGCCTCTGTTTATCTGTATCCTCCCAGGTCGCAGTGACAGCAGTTGCTATGACCTTTGACAAAGACCAGACTCAGGAGAAGCCAGCAGAGAAGCCCATCACCAAAGGTCCGTCCTGTTTGGGGAGATAACTTGTTTCAGTGACATTTTTATTGTTTTATTTTTCTTACACAAAGGATGACAGATAATGAAACCTTGTAAGCATCGCTCACTTTCGGTTGCAGCTTGCTAAGTCTTAAGGAAATCCACTTTTATAGCAGTTTAAATATATTTTATTCTTAGAGCTTTTGTTAACATCTTTGTATAAACAACATTTTCCTTGCACCATAACAAGGGCTCATAAATATTGAACCACTGCCGGGCTGAAAGTAAATTGGAAGTTGTGAATTTTATTTATTCAACATTTTTTTACCAGGAGGTCCCTTGAGGTGGAAATTTTTATTTTTCCAGGGACACCCGATCAAGACAAAACAGCGCTTAAAATTGAATTAGAAATAAAACAGAGAACACAGAAACTAAGAACAAAAGGGGAAAAAGTTAACCCTCAAAAAAAAAAGGTCAACGCAATTCCCAGCTCTGCAAATTTTCGCTTGGGTCTTTTTAAGATCATTTTAGGACAGAATTAATTTTTTTGATGATTAAAGAAGCGATGAGTAAATTACACGGATTAGCACATCTTATTCTTTTCTCTCATTTTCTGAGTCCAGTAGTTGAGGAGTAACCATGCTTCGATAGGCTAATATCAATGTTTAACAAACCTTTAACCGCAAGAAGCAACACAAAAATGCTTTTAAGAGTTTGTTCCAGTTTTAGTGAAGTAAGGAAACAGAACTATCCTCTCAAGACGAAGCTCCTCTAAACGTTGTAGCCAATTTGAGAAGAATCACGTTGGCTGTGTTTCTGTGTTTGAAATCTGGCTAAAGCCGCCTCATGATTCTCTGTGTTACCTTTTAGGATCTGGTGACACTGAAGAGCAGCTTCAGTTCTCCATGGAGTTGTGCGCAGACTCATCTCTTGCCAACTCACAGCCACCATCCAAAATCTCAGGTACATATTTTTTATCACTCTCTGACCTCTTTCCTAGCCCCCCCCCCCCCCCCTCACTAATAGGCATTGCCCATCTCCTCAACTAATGCTTTAGGTACAGTCTCTTTATTCACTCCAGCTGCAAAGCTCTGCCACAATCAGCTGGTTATGGTTCATTCGGAAGGTAAATAAATAGTGATGTTTCAAAGCACCTACAGTGAGAAGTTGTGTTTTTTTGACTAGACGAGATGTCATCCTTCTAACTCGGTGTAGCAAACTTCCCTTCATTTGAACAGTAACAACAGGAAGCCAGCAAGTACTCACTCTAGAAGGCGCTTTTTGGTGTGTGAACATTATTAGATTTAGGAAAGGCAAAATACCTAGTGCTGTGTGACCTTCTTGGAATGGTCAAAGGTCAACCTTGAATTCTTCTTGCTTTCTGTCAAGTGCACGGACAGACTTTGGTCTCTTTTCCTGTGTGTGTGTGTGTGTGTGTGTGTGTGACAGGTGTCCCAGAGAGTTCAAACATCTCATCTAGAGGTAAGCCTGAACCATTCTCAACTGTACCATCTCCCTGCTACCAAAACTACTACACTGCCCTGTTTTGACTTTTCATCCTTTAGTCTCGGACAGTTGTCCTGCACTGCTCCCAAACCTCATCCACTTTTGTTCTTTTCTTTTCGTTTTTACTGTGTCCTGTTTGTTTTATTTTGTTTTTCTGTTTGTTTTTGTTTTTTCTCTTGTTGTGTTGTTGCGTTTATGTATGTTTTGGGTGTGGGCTGTGTTTTCTGTGTGGGTGCGTGTGTGTATGCGTGTGTGTGTGTGTGTGTTTGTGTGTCTGTACGTGTGTGTACGTGTATGTGTGTGTGTGTTCTCTCCAGCTGCCTCCGTTGATTACGGTTCCTTTGCAGACAGATGCAGCACCTGGCTAGAGCTGCTTAGGCTGAAAGCTCACACCATAAGACGAGGATCAGTTAAGACAAGTAGGAGGACACAGTCTCTCACAAACACAGAACACACGTATACAACCAATCTTACACAACAAAGTACACACACACACACACACACAAATGCATACGTGCTCGCGCGAGTGAGCTCAAACACCCCTCCATGCTTGCCGCTGGGCGGGGGGAGGGCGGAGCATCTTACACCAAGCTCCGGCTATTTTGGCAAGAGTGTGAAAGTTGAAGCACCGCCCCTCAGATTGATCAGCAAATCAGCAGCTTGGCTTTGAAATGCCTGTAGCCTTGGTAACCATGATTGTGATTTTATACAAATTTTTGGTTGCTATCAGCGTGCTTGTTCTTCGCTTGATCTGTAAGCACTTTGATCACAGTAACACGATTTCTTTTTTTGATTTTTATCTGCATTGGCATCAGCGAATTGATCTCAGCTGAGAAGAATAAGAAATGAATCGAGTTAAGGATGCAAGGGTGTACTGTACATGCGCAAATCACATGTGGTCGAGATCACAGTGGAGTGGTTGGTGGCACTGCTTTTCTCTGTAAGATGTGGTGTGATTTCTAGTCCTCCTGTGCACTGTAAGTGAACTACAATCTAACGTGTGGCTCTGAAGGTTCCTGGTTTGATGGATGTAAAAGCCACTTCAGGTAAAAATTGCAGTAAAATGATGGAGCATCTTTCACACTCTGGCTCGTGTATATGTGCCCAGCTTAGCTCATAGCTGTCTCTGTCCGTCTTCATTTCTCAAACCTCTTTCCAAAATGCAAACAGATCAATATTCCTCTCATGCACTGTGCCTCACTTTACTGCAAATACTGCATTCACACACATGTAAATGTACACAGCTGTGCCCAGGTCTGTCTGTCTGTCTGCAGACACTGTTTAACTGTCTCGTCTGTTTGCTCCGACTGCATGCCGTGCACGGCAGCACACGCTTTCCCAGTGATTGTCTTGGCACCATGCATCAACAACACTGCATGTCAAGTCACACATGTTCCTAACACGCACAGACGACTGACTGACTCGCATACAAGTTCACACACGTTGGTCCGTCCGTGCAAATGCTAGCAGCGTTGCATTTTTTGCACCCACATTCCACATTCACATTCCTTTCTGCTTTTCAGTTCATATTTGCTTATGATTTTTCAAACATACTTGAGTTTTTTTTTTTCCGGTCTCTCCATTCTCTTTTTTTCCCCTCTCCTCTCCTCTCCTCTCCCCCTCCCTTCTTGTTTTGTTTCACATTCCCTTTTTTTTTGGACCTGCTCTGTTCTGAACATCCAGTCTCGTCTTTGGAGCGCTCCAGTCCGCTGCCCGATGGACGATCCCGCTCGCTGCGCTCTACACGCTCGTTCGGCGGCACTTCAGTCACTGTGGTGAAGATGACGCCACTCTCCTTCTTACCTGGGACGCGCATCATTAAATACCTTGGGATCATCAACATGTTCTTTATCAGAGAGACTACTTCGTTGCGAGAGGTAACACTACTAGGACAGGTCACATGCATAGGCCATAAAATCAGCTTTTGCAAAGTGTAGACCTGTACCTGTGTTTGTGTGTTTGTCCTCTGCAGGAAGGCGGGGTCAGTGGCTTCCTTCACTCGTTCATAGCGGAGGTGTTTGCGATGGTTCGAGCCCACGTAGCAGCCCTTGGTGGTAACGCGGTGGTTTCCTACAGCATGAAAGAGTGTGTGTTTATGGAAAATCCAAACAAGAACCAGGTACTCTCCCAAAGCAATATATATCATTAATACACATCCTCAGAGTTAACTGTTTTCCCACGGTTTAATCTTCCTATCTTTGTTCCTTCTGCAGGCTCAGTGTCTCATAAACGTGAGTGGCGATGCGGTCATTTGTGTCAGGGAATCGGACCCGGAGGCCACTCCCTCGATGACTAATTCTGCACAGAGCTGCAGCAGTGAAACAGACACGGCTACATGACAGTGAAACAAAGAGCTGTGCTTTGTCTGCAGGACATTCAATCCGAGTGAACACTCTCCCTGAGTCTAGCCGTCCAAATATGAGTCATTTTTATCTGCCTTAAAACTCCGTAAAAGATCCAAAAGTTTGGACACAGGTAATAAAGAACAAGTTCTCACACACACTCGGATGCATGCAGTCTGTGTTGATATAGGAGTCGAGGATATTTCCTTTTTGTTTTTGTTTTTTATAACAGCGAGCATTTGTGAAGGAGATTCTGATGTACTGGTAGCTATTTGGCAATATGGTCATTTAAAAACGTTGAGGGTGAAGCCTACTGCCAAAGTCTCCCTGCTATGTATTAACAACCATCCATTTCGGCCATCTCTTTGTGCGTCAACACAAGAGACGCCTGAGGCAGCTATAACTAATTTGTCCGTCCACAGTTCACAGTGGGGGTCATAACATGGACATGCCAATAGGGATGCAAGTATATTCAGAAGGGTTAGGTAGGCTCTGTTTGGAGTTTCTTTCAGAATAGAGGCCCATCGGTTGACTGGTCACCTAATAACTGTATGAAACATGGCATTCATTCAAGTTTCAACAAAACAGGTGCTTCCCTTCAAAACTATAATTCAAACCTAACTTGAGAATTTTTAAGCTAGAAATTGAGAAACCTGGACTCGCTTTTAAAACCATTTTCTGATTGTTATAGATAATTGGTTTACACTTTTCAAGTTCTTTTGTATTTTATTTAGATTCTGTTGATTGCTAAATGTTATATTTCTCACACAGGCAATATCCTAATGATAATCAAATGTACTCATTAAGTGTCAAATAATAATGTCCCAGATTATTCTTTTCGTATTTATTGAATGACGAGTCAAATTTAGGCAACGATAACAGAATTCTGAACATATTTTTATATCGCATGGTAAAAACTGATGGTAAAGGGTGATGGGGGGGAAATGTTGGATGGGTGAAGTATCATAAATGCAGTCTTAGTCATGTATTCAGCCATTGAGGTTTGGGACATGAGATAATACATAGAAAACAGTCTTCAAAAATGTTTCTGGTTGATTTCTACTTTACTCTGTGTGTATATAGGGGCAACTTTTGCAGGATCAGTTCCTCTTCTTGCTGTCTGTGTCAAATTTAACTCACCTTTGTTAAGCCTCTACACTGTCTCTTTTGAAATCATGTTTTTAATAATAGTCATGCTACTGATGAGTCAATCATTTATGTTCAATACTAAAAAAAAAAAGCATCTTCTGGTGGAGGTGACACCTGGAAATATACCATGTAAATGTCTTCTCAAATCAGATTTTAGTATTTTTGTAACATGAAATATATGAAACCTTTACGGCTTATTTGCCTGTGCAATGACTTCCTGATGTTTTGATTGGCCGTGTCTGAGTATTAGTGGTACTCTTATCTCTTGTTGTGATCAGTTTCTAATATTTGTGTCTAAAACTTGAATGTACATATTTAGATGCTCTTGCTTTCTCACTAGCAGCATGCAGATCCACTTCTATTGCCATAAATCTGTATGCTTGCTCGCCTGGTTTAGTCTTGCACAATAAACTCAGACGAACCAAGATGCATCTGTTTGATCATCATCTATGATAAAAACTGCAGAAAGACTTTTTTTTTTCTTGGTAGACAGGAAGAAAGTCAAAATGAACATTACACTGCTATGTGATGCCAATATGAACCTTTCAGCTGTATTTGAACAACAGGAAATTGCTCATACCAAAGCTCTTTGACTCATATTTGTTCAAGAGTAAAGATCTGCTACTAACAATCTGCTGTATACACACGTCTTCTCTTTTAATGTACGTTTTGAACAAATGTGTTTAAGTAAGTGGTCAAATTTTTAATTTTTTGCACATTTCTTTAAAATGAATATCAAGCTTTTTGTTTGATTGGATCATTAACAAATAATGACACACGAAAAATAATGAAGATCAATAGTTAGTTTTATTTATCTACACAGTGTTTGATATTTTTGGTATTATTTAAAAAAACCCTGTAGTCTATGTACAGTACATTATAAGTAGGCCAGGAGCCAGGTCCATCTCACAGGGCTACCTTTTTTTTCCACTAGTATTTCTAGTTAGTTCATACCACACAACACTTCATTGTTAATATCACTGAGCTATTTATACTATAAAAAAAAAAAAACTTATTTATAACCTTAAATCTGAGCTCAAGATGACCCTGAACATTTCACTTTCTATGTCAACCCCCAAATTACAACTCCAAAAGTATTTTATTGTTCAGTTTTACACAGTCATTTTAACAGTTTCTTAACACGTGTTATCTAAACAAAGTCATTAACACATTTGAATGACTGCAATGTGATCAAGTAGCTAACCATCAAGTGGAAATCATACAACCGTGTTTTTAACCATTTAACCAATTAAAAATGTATACACCTGCTTTTATTCATACCAAAAAGGCAAACACAAAAACAATGTCACAATCATTGACTTCACTGTACACATGGGCGGTTCTAGGCAGGGGCCCCTAATAACACATACACAGTATTTGAGTCAACAACCGGACTCACAATCTAGATATAAATACTGTTACTGAAACAAATATAAATCATGGTATTTGATGTTGTGGTATTTGATGATGTGTGCTATTATTTGGCATAGTATTTATATATTTTTTTAAAGCGATCATCTTTGTCTATTTTTCACCTGGGTTTAATGTCCCCCTCTGACAAAACAACTGGCCCCAGTTTGGCCCCCTCAGTGAAACTGGTCTAGAACCGCCACTGACTCTACACATTAAACATCATAGTCAAAAAGTAGTAGGACTCATTTGAAGGCATCATTTTTAAGTTGGTGAAAATGTTTTTAATTGATATATTAGTCAAGTTTGAGTGACACTAATACTCAGCTTCTGTTAATGGAAACCCCTCAAGTAAAAAAAAAAAAAAAAAAAGTAGCAGAATGAGGAACATTACCGGCTATCTGGAACCAAAAAAAAACCAAAGCATGCTTCTTCCGACGCAACCTGAATGCAGCATAATGCCTGAAAAAAAAAAACCTGTAGAGACATCTTGTGGCTGTGAAGTGAAGTGAACATCTTCCGCTCACTGCTACGTGTCCCCCCCCGGCTACGTTAAACCCTAAACCCCCGCCCCGTCCACACAGGAACAGGCAGCAGCGGCTGGTTGTTGTCCCGCTTTAGCAGCTCAGACATGGGGGAGATCACGCTGCCACGGCGCATGTTCCTCTGGTGCATGGCGGTCATATACCTCGCTGCTTTTGTTTCCCTCTATGTGCAGATACCAGGTGAGACTCCTAACTGTTCTCACTGTGTTCAGGGTGGGCTCACAGAACTTAAAAGTTGCAGGTAATGCGTTAGCTTCTTAGCTGTGGACTTTGTCTTCCTGTGCTACTCATGCCTCGAAATGTGCAGAATAATCGCCTGGAAGTTTCTCTGTGTGGCCGCAATGAAATGTTCTCCTGCTCTCTGCTGACTCTAAAGGCTAACAGCTGCTAAGAGAGGGACTCAGAAGTGTTGTGAATACATGAATGTATGAACCAGAAACCCTGTGTGACGTCGTCCACGCCCATGTGATGAGCATTTTTTTTATTGAGTTACACTACAAATCACACAGTCTCACTCATAGACTGTAAATATTATATCTCATATTTTATATCTCACTTCATTTTCATTTTTACTTTAACTTCATTCACCACTTTAATTCTAATTTTAATAACTCTTGCCACAACTGGAAGTGAACATACCTTGTATTTTTTTCTCCCTTTCTCTGTAAATATGTTTGATTTTTAACTTCTTGCTATTTTTTTTAATAATTATATTCCTGTTTCCTGTTTTCTTGAGCTGTTGTAACGCAAACATTTCCCCCATGGGGGATCAATAAACTTTATCTTAATCTTTATTTCTAGGCAACTGTGTAATGTATTAGAAACACTTTTAAAGGAGTTTGTTTATCTTGGGGGGGGGGGGGGGAACTGCCAACATTGCAATTGGCAATGAATGGATTTTGAAATCATTAACAAAGTAACCCATATTTTCAGAGTAGTTTGTTTAAAAATAAATAATAATCATGAATTAGAATAACAGAATTCTTTCACAGTTTTTTTCATACTTTAAAAAACATGCAAAAATTACATACATGTCAAAGTTGTGCTTGGTGTTTTTATATCTCTTGTGGCGACAACTGTGTGGAAATGTTAACAGAGAACCGAAGTATTTGAATGAGGAAAGATAACAAGTTTTGATGCACAATAAAACCTCCTGTTTTAAATAGTATAATAATACTGTGACACATGCTGTCGGCTTCGCATTTTGCAGCAGAAAACCAGATCAGCGCTCACGATTTCTCACAATAGTGAATACCATTTGATTTCTTTCTTTTTCTCTTGATGTGTATTTGATCAATCTGCAGGTCTCTATGGTAACGATGGACTGATGCCTGCTCGGAGGCAGCTGCGACATAGTGGGAAACCTCTCGGGGAGCAGCTGCTGTCCTCTCCCACCCTTCTGTGGTTTGGCCCCACGCTCGGCCTGGACACGCACACCGCCATGGAGCTGCTGTGCATTCTCGGCGCTGCGCTGAGCCTCGCTGCTATCCTTTTTGAGGCTCTCAGAGACAGCGTGGTGTTTTTCTTCCTCTGGGCCATGTACCTGTCCATGTACCAGGTGAGTGTCGCCTGACAAGTACCTGCTTGTTTTTCCACAGATTCCTGCAGTCATTTTGCTCCTTCCACTCACGTTTTTGATTCTTGTCTCAGGTGGGGCAGGTATTTCTCTACTTCCAGTGGTAAGTGATGATTCATGGATTTCTTTTTTGTAATTAACACCGCAGTGCTTTAAATAGCATCTCGTCAAAGGAAAGGTTTATGTCATCCTCAGCCCACTGTTAATGACACCACATGTTTGTCTCTGCTGCTGTGCAACAATAATGTAAACATCATTTCACTACCATTGCACTCTTTCGATCCTTTTCAACGTTGCATTGTTGATTTTTTCTTTTTCTCGTCTTCATCACTGATCAGGGACAGCTTGCTTCTGGAGACCGGTTTCCTCTGTATCCTGGTTGCTCCGCTGACATTAATCCGAGGGTCCCGAGCTGTCAGAGAGCACGATGGTGTGACCTTCTGGCTGATCCGCTGGTTGCTCTTCAGACTCATGTTTGCCTCTGGTGTGGTGAAACTCACGTCAAGATGTCCTACATGGTGGGGCCTTACAGGTACATTTGATTATGTGTATAGAAGGGCGAAGAGTGCTTTTTTTGTTTGTCTGTTTCATGTATTTGTTTGGATCTACATGAGAAATGTCGACTTTTTAAAGGAACTGATAAAAATTGAATTTTCTCTTTCTTTTGATTAATACTGTTTTTCCATGTGTGTCGACCAGCTCTTACGTATCACTATGAAACTCAGTGCATCCCCACACCGGCGGCCTGGTTTGCCCACCAGCTACCAGTGTGGTGGCAGAAACTAAGCGTGTCGGGGACCTTCATCATCGAGATCGCTGTACCTCTGCTTTTCTTCAGCCCACTGCGCAGACTCCGACTCGGTGCTTTTTACCTGCAGGTGAGTTATACTTTGATTAGTCCCTTTTTTTTTGTTGTTATTTTTAAAAAAATGTTGTCATTTCATCTTCTTTACCTTGCCTCTGTGACTTTTCTTAATGTTGCTTAGTGCCGTGCTCAAGGTGGATTAATGTTGAGTCTTTGTAAATAATATAACAGAGTACGGTCTAGACCTGATCTTTTTATTTAAAGTGTCTTGAGATAACTTTTGTTATGAATTGGCACTATACAAATAAAGCTTGATTGATCTTAGAAGTCTACTTCATTGTTTTTCCTAACACAAGTTTAACCCCAAGGTTGTCCAGTTGCTTATGCTTTGAAAGTTGCACAACAAAATTCCTGAAAACAAACTACAGTTAGCTAAGGTTTGCAATGTTATGGACTGTTTTTTTTTTATGTCACCCCACTAAAATGAGTGATGGCAGCAGGAGTTTAAAACACAAATATGGAATAATATTCTTCTTCTCCTTTAGGTGCTTCTTCAAGTTCTCATCGTTTTCACTGGAAACTACAATTTCTTCAACCTGCTGACTTTGGCCCTCTGCCTGTCACTACTGGACGATCAGCATGTGAACTTCTGGCTACGCAAGAAAGACAAGGCGTCCAACAATGGTATGACAAATGTCACTGTTGTTTACACATGCAGTCTGAACAAGCTGATGAAGTTGATAAAGATTACTTTTACCGGGGTGGATTTGTTTAATGAATAGTAATGGTTCTTGGTGTATTTATTTTTGGAATATGTTGCCATCAGCTGATATCTGTTTATTTGACACCCATTGCCTGGAAAATCAGTAATCTCACTGTGATCGGGAAGAGTTTAAAAGAACAGTACGCTTTGAAAATCTGAATTTGGACCCGAGATGTTTTTCCTTTCTGTCTGATAGTGTATTTCTGATTATCACCACCATGCTGTCTCTCTCTCTTTTCTGTCAGACTCCAGGTGGTGGTCTTGGCTGTGTTACCTGGTAGAGCTGGCCGTCTGGTCTCTCCTGATCTTTGGATCAGTTGTGAGCTTTGACCTGCAGCTGGATGCAAAGAAGAAGATCATAACCTCCAGGACAGGTGTGTGAGATTTATCAACTTTAATTACATCGTTTCACATTTTTGTAGTTTTTTAAGTTAACATGTATGTCCTTGCAGCATTCACATACCACCAGTTTAACCAGTTTCTAAAGACTGTCACTATCCCCTGCATCTGGATCGGTGTTCTATCCCTTACCTGGGAGATGATCAGAGCCATGTTCAGGTAGGACTCTCCTTTGTGTGTTTGTGGACTTTCTTGAATGCACATCAGTGAGCTTTCTTTGTATTAAAGAAAAATGTGATTGTCCAGCAGCAGAAGCAATAAAAAAACATGTGTTCTGTTTTTCTAGGTGTGCATGTAGATCAGGTTTCCTGAGGAGGTTTTTGGGAACTGTCCAGTGGACTCTCTTTGCTGCTGCCACCGCTGCCATGTTCACTGTTAGTCTGGTGGGTAGCAGGTGGTTTCATTTAGTTTTAGAAAGTTAATATCATTCAGTTTAACTTTATCAAAACCATATATACACTTGGTGGATGGTTGAAAATGGAGTTTTTAACATGCCTGACCCTTCTTTCTCTGATCTGTTCCTCTGTTCCAGGTGCCGTTCACATATATCGAGTACGACTCAAACGCCAGGTTGTGGCCAGGAGTGCGTCAGGCCTATGATCTGGTGGATCGCTACCAGCTGGTGAACTCATACGGTCTGTTCAGGAGGATGACCGGGGTCAGTGGGCGGCCAGAGGTCGTTATCGAGGGAAGCAATGATGCAGTGACGTGGACGGTGAGAGAGAAAATACATATCATGGATAATAGTTCAAACAGCATCTAAATATCCACTTAATGAA